>NC_090436.1:292643322-293268322 GCF_031143425.1 Pleurodeles waltl
GATTAAATTCAGAAGATGCTCAAGCTTCCTCACAGAAAGATCACACTCACCAGAAAGGAACCAGGACAGGCGCTAAGGAAGGAATTGGTTTCCCGGAGGTATCTGGCCAGAATTGTGGGTCTACTGGCATCCTTGTTTCAGGCAATTTTCTTCATCCCTCTGCATTTCCGGGACCTTCAGTGTCTGAAAGCATCTACTCTGCGCAAAGGTCTCTCCTACACAGCAAACATCCAGTTGTCGGAGGAAGCCAGGTTGGAGCTTCAATGGTGAATGGACCACATGCTGGCGTGAAACACCAAAGCCAGCTTCAGCTCTGCCCTAGACATAGTCATTGAGTCGGATGCAAGTGTCAGGCTGGGGAGTGCACAGCTACCAGTGGCTCTTGAATTCTTAAGCGATGCGGGTGCGATATAATAGGAGAAAAGTGGCACACAGGGCTACGAGGTAAATATCAAGTTATGCCTAAATTACCATACAGTGCACCCTTGGGGGGACCACACCCCTAATCCCCAACTGTGTGGTAGTCAATACAGCTCATAAAAATAAATAACAAGAGGCACTCGTTTATATCCACAAAGATTAAATAAAAAGTACAGAAATATCTGTTGTAGTCATTGAAATATCTGAAATTGAGAAACAACATTCCAAGGTATCTCTAGAAGCACATCATGTGAGCACACTCAGTGAAATGCGAAAAAGAAATGTATACAACTTCAGTATAATTCCACGTATCTTGTGCTTTTAATACTAATGTCCAATTCTAGTTCAGTTCATATTGGTGAAAGTTGACAACTGTAGTATTCCAATCAATTCCATGGCCAAACCTCAAAGTCCCAAATCAATCAGGCCATAAATCTACAGTGCTTGCCATATGTGATGTTCCATTTGAAGTCCTCAGCCACAGCCAACACGTGTTTCGTCCGGGGAATAACCCCGTTGACTTCGTCAGGGCTGCCGTATGTCAAAGAATCTGGAGTACAGCAAATGCAAGCCGTCTGCTGGTAAGCGCCAATGTGTTCTGCTTCCTAGGCGACTATGGTCATTGAACACCTGGGTCAGGAGATATATTCAACACGCTTTTAGTAGATTCCGATCCGAAACGCGAGTGCGCGTCTGGACCTTCCCACCTCAATCGTACGTCAACCGGTGGCTCTTGGTTGGAGCAGGAAAGCGGACTGGACATCATCTGCTTAGAACAGCTCACCAGATCCTTTGTGGTGCGCTCACTCACAAGAGGAAAGGGTCTCTTGTTCCATCTTGCTAAAGATGGACAATATCTCCACAGTAAGGTACATCAACTGCCTAGGAGGAACAAGGTCAAAGGATGTGGCGGAACTCGTCAAGGGTTTCCAGCAATTCTGCCTCAATTACAAGATCTCTGTCACAGCATCGTATTTACCTGGCAAGCTTCAATGGCTAGCGGACTGGATCTCCAAGTATCTGATGGACTACAGTGCATAGAAGCTGAATCCGAAAATCTTCCACAGATATGTGCAGTTGGAGCCCTTGCCAAGTGGATCTTTTTGCATCCTGCCTCAATCACCAGCTACAGGTGTTCTCAGCTGGAGGCCAGACCCGACTGTCCTGGCGATGGATGCTTTCTTCCAGGACTACAGTCAGGTTCAGGGTATGTTTTCCCTCTCTTCTCGAAGATAGCCAGGCTGATCATGCAAGTTCATCAGCAAGTTTCCTCGTTGTTCCTGGTGACACTGGTTTCCAGTTCTTCTGGAACTTTCCATACATTCTCCAAGCCTTCTTCCTCAGACACTGAGTGTTCTGACAGATGCCAACGGCCACTTCCATCCGCTGGTGATGTGTGGGTCACTCTGATTGATGTATCTCTAGAAGCACATCATGTGAGCACACTCAGTGAAATGCGAAAAAGAAATTTATACAACTTCAGTATAATTCCACGTATCTTGTGCTTTTAATACTAATGTCTAATTCTAGTTCAGTTCATATTGGTGAAAGTTGACAACCGTAGTATTCCAATCAATTCCATGGCCAAACCTCAAAGTCCCAAATCATTCAGGCCATAAATCTACGGTGCTTGCCATATGTGATGTTCCATTTGAAGTCCTCAGCCACAGCCAACAAGTGTTTCGTCCGGGGAATAACCCTGTTGACTTCGTCAGGGCTGCCGTATGTCAAAGAATCTGGAGTACAGCAAATGCAAGCCGTCTGCTGGTAAGCGCCAATGTGTTCTGTTTCCTAGTCGACTATGGTCATTGAACACCTGGGTCCGGAGATATATTCAACACGCTTTTAGTAGATTCCGATCCGAAACGCGAGTGCGCGTCTGGACCTTCCCGCCTCAATCGTATGTCAACCGGTGGCTCTTGGTTGGAGCAGGAAAGCGGACTGGACATCATCTGCTTAGAACGGCTCACCAGATCCTTTGTGGTGCGCTCACTCACAAGAGGAAAGGGTCTCTTGTTCCATCTTGCTAAAGATGGACAATATCTCCACAGTAAGGTACATCAACTGCCTAGGAGGAACAAGGTCAAAGGATGTGGCGGAACTCGTCAAGGGCTTCCAGCAATTCTGCCTCAATTACAAGATCTCTGTCACAGCATCGTATTTACCTGGCAAGCTTCAATGGCTAGCGGACTGGATCTCCAAATATCTGATGGACTACAGTGCATAGAAGCTGAATCCGAAAATCTTCCACAGACATGTGCAGTTGGAGCCCTTGCCAAGTGGATATTTTTGCATCCTGCCTCAATCACCAGCTACATGTGTTCTCAGCTGGAGGCCAGACCCGACTGTCCTGGCGATGGATGCTTTCTTCCAGGACTACAGTCAGGTTCAGGGTATGTTTTCCCTCTCTTCTCGAAGATAGCCAGGCTGATCATGCAAGTTCATCAGCAAGTTTCCTCGTTGTTCCTGGTGACACTGGTTTCCAATTCTTCTGGAACTTTCCATACATTCTCCAAGCCTTCTTCCTCAGACACTGAGTGTTCTGACAGATGCCAACGGCCACTTCCATCCGCTGGTGATGTGTGGGTCACTCTGATTGATGGCATGGCATATTACAGGAGAAAAACAAACAAAAGGTATAGCTCTGATTGGAGAAGATGGTCCAGTTGGTGTCTGGGATGAAACCTGGACCCAGACAGAGCAGATGTAGTTCATATACAGAACTGTCTTTCAGAAAAGTTAACTAAAGGGCTGGCTTACCACACTATCAACACTGTCAAGTCAGCAATTTCAGCCAGTCATTACTCTTGCAATCGGATTCTGGTTGGGGAGCACCCACTGATTTGTCGTCTCTTGCAGGAAGTTTGACTGTCTTGCCCCTCCTCCCTCCCAGTGCACATATTTGCACCTGTGGGATATCAATGTGGTGCTCCACATGTTGAATCATGGAAGAACAATAGGTATTTGTCTTGGCAGGAAAGGCAATGCTTTTGTGCTTAATCTCCTTTGTCTCCTGTAAAATGGGTGCCTGATGTTAGGCCACTAGGGGCCAGATGTACCAAGAAGGCCTTTTGCGAGTCGGAAATAGCTATTTTTAAGAAATCGCTATTTCTGATTCTCAAAATGCAATGTATCACATTTGCGATTCGGTAATAGCGATTTCTTAAAAATCGCAAATGCTATTACCGAATCGCAAATTGCGATACCGGCCCCATTCGCACCTATGGGCCTGCAGGCCCATATTTGTGAATTTTTTGCATTTCCAAAGTTGCGATTTCTTAACTTGAAATCGCAATTTTGGAAATGCAAAACCCCAGGGTGCTGGGGGCCTAAGGCCCCCTCTGCTGCACCCCAAAAAGTTTTTTAGGACATGTAAGGTGCACACAGGCCAAAAGGGCGTGTGTTCTTTACATGTACATTTAAAAAATGCATTTTAAATGCATTTTTAAAACTTGCACATGGTTACCACCAAGTCCAACTTGGTGGTAAATAGCGATTCCTTAATGCCTAATTCGCATTAAGGAATTGCTTCTTACATGTGCTTAGAAATCGCAAATAAGGAATCCTTATTTGCGATTTCTTATTTAGAGAGTCGCAATTTGCGACTCTCTAAACAGGGTCGCAATTTTAAGGAATCGCTATATTAGCGATTCCTTAAAATTGCTTTCAGAATGCCTTCAATACATTCTGAAATGGCTTTTTGCATTCGCAAACGGCATTTGCACCGTTTGCAACTGCAAAAAGCTTTCATACATCTGGCTCTAGATGTCTCTGCCAGAAAGCAATAACTTACATGGTGTCTGAAGCCACCAAGACCAATGTTCGAAGTCTGCACTTTCCAGCTTTCCTGGATCACCCAAAATTATATGTGGTCAGGTGTGTTAGAGCATACGAGGCTGACGGAAGAGTTCAGACTGTGTGTAAAAAATTAGTTACTCTTCTCTTTAAAGAAACCATTTAAAGCAATGTCTTCTCCCACAATTGCATGGTGGATGTGATAGGCTGTGTGGGTAGCTGGCATAAATCCATATGCCTTTTGGGTTGTGGGAGAGGGGGCATGGCTTCTAAAGTGTTTGCAATGGGTGGTCACTTGGAAAACATCCTCAGCACAGCCAGTCATCATACTCTCCGTTTAAGAGATTTTACCTTAGGCCAGTGGTTGAGGCAACATCACTGGTTGTCAGTAAAAGTTTGCTGAAGCATAATCTGAGCTTCGGTCCTGGCATAAAATGTGAAATTTCCTAGCTAACATGTTGGAAAGTTTGAATTCTATTGAGGACTAGGAGGTGAGGATTATTTCAACTGAAGATTACCACTCATACTTACCATCCCTGCAAACTTTCAGAGATATTCTCTTGTTTGGGCTAAATATTGTGGGTTTGTGACTGTATACACTCTTAGTTTATAATTAGCAATATTGTACAATGTTATACGGTTCTTGTACATGTTGATTTGTTGTTGATACTGCCTATTTTCTTTGTTATGAAAGCTCGGGTCTCCCTGACTTTATCGCTCTTGAATGCTATAGTTCTGAATTGCATGAGTTGTTTTTCTAAGAGGTGGATGTATTGAGTAATGTGTTTTATTGTCCTTATTTCCCTCTTAGGGAACAAACAAAATTAGGCCAAAGTTGGTAAAGACGTGGCTGTGGTATTCATAGCACAAAGAAAGAGGAAGTGCTGTTCCTCTGGCATGTTATTAAATGTGGACAGATAATCATGATTGGATCTGGTCTACTTAGACTCGTGGGAAACGTAGTCCTTCTTTGTTATGGGTTCATACTGTTTTCAGTGAAAGCTGCTAAGCTAAAATAAAGAAAGATTGAGAGCATAATCCTCTTCTCCAAGTTCTTAATAAAATTACAACTTTACATCACGATACCTGTGAAATTTTAAATTGAGGTATGTTTGTTTAGCTCTCCTTTGATATAATAGTATCCTTGTGATGAACTAGTACTAATTAACTTGATAATAAAGTCTGTGATCTTAGAAGCACGCGTTTTGTTGCTCGGCTGAACCATGGCTGTAGAGTCATACAAAGAACCATCAACAATCTGTACAGTAACTAACTATAAATTTGCTGTTTTAAAAAAAAAGAATTCAAGCTACAGAAATGAAAATCACCACTAACTATTCTATGGGTAGAAATATGAGCTCAAAGCACTGAACAACAGATATGAGCTACTAGAGCAGATTTAAAGATCAGTCTTTGACAGGGCAAGCATTTACATGGAATATTAACAAATTTAGGAACTATGTGACCCATGTGAGAGTAACTACCATTTGTGACGCACTAGTGGTGCAACTCTTTCCGAAGTAGCTATCAATAGCTATATCTATTCCTAGATAGTAGGATTAGTATCTAGTCCTACTAATGGATAGATGGTGGTGGTACAAACAGATTAGTAACAAGAAATAGCCAAACAGGAAAAAAATCAAAAATACTGAAAATTGCCACTCACACAGAAAACGGTGAATAATTTTTAATGAATGCAAGGCATGACCGGTAGATATGAGGCTCCTGGATGAATGTCTCTCAACCATCAACTACAACTGTAAATTCTAACATTCAATCTTCCACCACATCTTAAACACCTACTGTTACATAATATATCAAGAATGCTAAACACCCATCAGACCTCCCCTCCTTAACAGAAAAAATACAGAAAAGTACTTTTGACACCAAGCACGCTAAAGTAACATACAGCAATATGCACACACAGATTACACGTGCACAAACAAGACTCCACACACAAACAACTGAAGGAACATAACCCCAACTGACTTAGAAGTCCTAGATTCCAAATATATGCCCTCTTGTGACAAAGTCTATGAACTTTTAGGGAGCACTCCTTCTCATTTAGGAACATCTTTTCCCAGTGCACTTTTGGCATTCCGTACTCGTACCACTCTGCTGTACAGCACCAAATGGTACCACAGATAATCTGTTTTCACTCAACCATTTGCCATCCTCCAACTGAACACACTCCATCGTTAGAACTCTTGGGAACAGAAAGCTTTGAAGATACATCTGGAATGAGCCCCAATATCCTTACCCTAACTAGATTCTCCTTCTTAATACGCAGATGTCATCCATTACCATTCTCATACTTCAAGTGAGACGGCCTCCTTCCAGGTTCACTCTCCAATCTCTCTTTTGGTAAGGAAATATCGCCCATTCAAGGCCTCAACATTTTAGAAGAGGGTATCCTCCCTCTAAGTGAAAGTTGAAACATCAGATCCCTTGGTAGTGAGTCACAATTAACTTCTCCCTGACCAGACCCCCTACCTCAACATGCAAGTATCATCAACCGCCCTTTACATACTTCAACTGAGCAGACAACCTCTTTCAAGATACAGTCACCACCTTACTTGCAGGTAAGGAAAATGTTCATATTCAAGGACTCAGCATTATAGAAGAGGGTATATTAAGTTACAAACAAAAGCATTGTCCTTCCACTCATCTTCCACAACGGACACTTGGTACACTGGCAACTAAGAAAGACAATCCGCTGCGATAGTTCTTACAACTTTAATATACTTCCAAAGTAGAACAGAACTCCTGCAGTCTGTACTGCCATTTGGCAAGCGTAGCTCCCTTTATTGTAAACACATCAATTAAGACTTTTAGGTCAACACGTATGATAATTTTGGTGCCCAAAAGGTCATTTCTAAAGTGGTCCACACCACACCAACAAACTAAAGCTTCACGCTCACTGATCGATTAGGAGATCTGTGTGACACAACTGCTACTCTTAAGTTTCTGCCACCACAACTCTTGAGCAAAACAGCTTCAAAACATGCTGGCTAACATCACTCACCACCGTACAAGGATCACAAATATCAAGGTTGCAATAAAACAACTTCCTATTTTGAGCTCACAATTACACTCCGAGCTCCACACATCTTTCATTTTTAGGTTTCGTCTGCACGCGCGCTTGCGAAATCTTTTGTTATTAAAAAACCTAAAAGGGGCTTGGAACTTACGCTGTCATCTTTCTTCTTCCCTCTGTCTCTTCCCATTTACATAGTAATCTGGATAAGCAATCAGCTACGGAGTTCTTTGTACCCGGGACATACTTAAATTTCAAATTTTTTACTTCCAGTCCGAAAAGCCATTTTGCTATACAATGAGTAGTATTTTCCGTCCTTTTCATGGAAAATATATAAATCAAAGACTTCTGATCTGTGTGCACAATGAAAGGTAATCCCCATAAGAAATATTTTAAATGTAAAATGGCTGAGGTACCAGCTAGTGCTTCACGTTCCACAATCGAATAGTTGCATTCAGCATCTCTTAATGCCCTGGAGGCAAACACTTTGATTTTCTCTTCACCATCGACAATTTCTGTCAAAGAGGATCCAATTCCCTTTCCACTAGCTTCAGTGGTTAGGCCAGTTTTACGCCTGGTATCAACATTTCCCAGAGATGGGGCATTAATGATAGTTTTCTTGACTGATTTAAATTATTCTTGGCATTCCTCATCTCAAATGAAGTGAGTACCTTTTTTAAGACACTTCTCAATGACGTAGTGATGCCTGCAAAATTCCAAACAAATTCTGTCATATACTCAACAAACCGTAAAAAGGATTTCAATTCTTCTTGGATCATGGGTGGTGGCACATCTTTTACTGCTTTTAGTCTAGTTTAGGTTCAATCCCATGTCTTGACATTGCATGACCTTAATCATCTAATTACTGCACACCAGTGTGACAGTGTTTTTTTATTTTTTTATGGTTAACCCTGCTTTTTTAGTGCTGCTAGAACTTTTCTCTCAAAGTTTTTGTGGTTGTCTGCTGAATCACCATAAATTAATATATTGTCCTGGAAGCATAATACATTTTTTATCCCTCCCAAAATTAATTGCATAACTCTTAAGATCACAGTAGCCCCTGAGGCAAGGCCAAACGGCATCCTGTAATACCTAAAGCCTCCAAATGGTTTTGTAAATTAAGTTAAGGATTTGGAATCTTGATGCAACTCTATTTGGTGGTACGCTGAGGGAAGATCAATGACACTAAAGTGTTTAGCCTCTACAATTACAATGATCATTTCATTTATTCTGGGAAAAGGGAAACTGTCCATCCAAATATTAGCATTAAGGTCTCTTAGGTCAAAACAAAGGCAAAGATCCTGTTGTGAGGTTATTTTAGCGCTAATGTAGACGCATTTATTTTAGCTTGGGTCTGGGACCCTTGCTATTTCACATAGTCAATTGCCATTTTATTCCTTTTATCATTTTATCAAGGCTTCATTTAGTGGTGATGTTTTATTATTTTATATCAGTTGCCCTTCCACGTAGAATTGTTATTAATTTCTGTGAAGGACATTTCATCCTGTGCTCACTCCAAGGCTATACAAGATAGTTTACTGGGTATTGCTGATCCATAGAGTACAATGTCTACGCTACACAAAATAATACATGCTGTCACGTCAGGGTAGTTCTCAGAACAACCAGATGTTTTATTATAAAACAACATGCAGCCCCTACCAACTTAGAGGGGACATTCCAGCCAGCTTGCCAACTCATGCTGCACATTGTCACAGTTTCTGCCGCAACATCATGCTTCCTTTTTGTCTACATCGGAGGACTCCAACCAGACTAATTGACCTCTTCGTTACCTCTAACACAGGTATGGCAATTGGGCTTCCCTCCAAGGACTAGACGGGTGGATTATGGCTACCACTGCTATTGCTTTCATGTAGAAACTTAGTAGTGTAGGTAGAGATATTAGGGACACTTTTGTGACATGGTGGGATTCTTCTTGGGTTTCACTTTCCTGGTCACTATTGTGATAACGTTGTGTTTCATTATCCTCATAATCACAATTCATGACTTTTTACATAGAATGCAGTTGCTTCAGTGAAATCTATTGAACCAAGATTCTGTTTCTGTTTGTCTTTGCATGTATGAGACTTGTATAACTGAGAGAAAGGGGTAAGATGTGTTCTACCACGACTTTCCTGAGGAGTCTGAGTGTCATGCAATAGGCTGCTAAAAATGACTTTTACCTTTGGTACCGGTGAGGGGCTTCCCAGCCAAAGCTTTCCTTGTAGTTAGGGATTGTTCGTACAACAAACCAACTGGCCCCTACCCAGAGAATCGCATAACAAACCAAAATCAAACACACCAGCCACCCCTCTCAATACTGCAATATAGCTAGACACCTTTTCACTCTTCCCTTGTACTGTACAGAAAAATGTGTGTTTTTCTAACACAATAGTCACTTTTTGACCAAAATGTTTCTTCAGTTTCAGACTCTAGCAAGTTTTCATAAACTTTCTCCCCCTGAATGCCTAGATTGTGTAGTAATCTATGCTGTTTCTTTGAGAAAGAGAATGTTTTGCCTCCAATTGCAATGAGGTAGGAAATTTTTAAAAAATCCCATTCCTTCTAGGGCATTATAGGTTCACCTCCATCTAAAAATAGTTGGGCCTGAGCCATATTTGCTGCCGCCATGTTAAGTATAAACATGAAATCAAGGATCCATATTAAATGGAAAATACTGTGTACAGGTAATATATTGCCACTATATTATATGCTACCAACACTTAAGAATAGTTAATCTTCAGTGCCCTGCAGTTTTTTGTTTTTGTTTTTCTTTTAGTGTTCAACGAAACAGTTTGCTCTCCTGCTGGGAACTACAACAGGAGCGCACTGGGCTTCACTTATTAGTGCCATCGACACTCTTGGGGTGACCCGCTGCCACAAAATAAAATGCTATCTTGAAGCAAAATCCGAACCCTTGTATTCTAACTCTTTGGTTAGCGGTCTAGACGCCACGGGTCACGTGAGCTTTGCTCTTCCGACCCGGCGGCATATCTTCACCTACAATGCGGCCGCACAGCGGAAGGTGAGTGCGTGTGCCGAAGGATTTGTTACTGTCCAAATATATTTTAATGTAATCTTTTCAACAGATTTTACGTTGGTTTTTACCTTCATTTTGGGGGCTAAGTTCTTTTTACTGCTTCAGGGTGTTCTTGCTGTTTTTAATTTTTCGGGAGTAAGGGCCAGATAGAGCCCTACTTCTGGTTAGACTGCTAACTCTTAAGTTACCTAAGGCAAGCCCGTCTGCGCCCGTCCGCACCCGACCGGGACTGGGGGCTGGGGACCATGCCCAATTGCTGACAACTTGCACCCTCTCCCCGACATATCTCAGTTCGCTTGCAGGTAAATCCTGCCAACATAAGATGGCCTTAGACTATTCTACTGCATGGAGTTGTAGGCACTGCAACTGGGAGATTCAAGCACCCCAAACGTTTGAGGAGGCTAGAGCCCAGATCTCAGGGCTAAATAAAATAGTGAATAAGCTTGTACAAAACATGTCCTTTAGTAGGAGGCCCCTCACATATGCCCTGATAAATGCCCGTTCACTTCCAAAACATAAAATAGAAATTAGGGAATTAATCGAGTCAAATAACATTGATTGTCTTTTTAGCACTGAAACATGGGCCAAAATGGACTCTAATCCCGATTTTATTGAGGCTTCTCCCCCAGGATACGCCTTCTATAGATTAGACAGGACAACTAGTAGGGGAGGAGGATTAGCGATCATTTGTAGATCAAATTTTACGTGACAATGGAACAGACCTAACGCCCCATCTGAGATATGTGAAGCAATGTATTTTAAAATTTATCAGTATAATTTTTTACTCTACTACTAATTTATCGACCACCCGGACCGTTTTAAAATTTTACTCAGAATTGGACAGGTTTGTTAGAGCCTCTAGTTGTGTCAACTAAGGCCATCATACTAGGCGATTTCAACATTCATTTTGATGAGACTCAAAACCTGAATATTAAAGAATTTATAAATCTCATGACAGCCTTAGATTGGGAAAAAAAAGTATCATCAGCTACACATATCGCAGGACATCTAATCGACTGGATTTTTGCCTGGACCAAGGACCAGCTGGCATTATGCAATGCCCTGCTAAGCTGGACTGATCATTTTTTACTGACGTTCACATTTATGGCTGGTCTCTTAACCCAGCCACCCAATTGCAAACGTAAATTAATTAGGCAATTAGGCAGTGGAAGCGCATCAAAAAAGAACAGTTAGCGTCCGCACTGGAAGCAGGATGGGAAAGGGCCAAAAAGCTCTCCCTGCCACCACTAAATAGTTTTAATCAGGGAATTGCTATTGCTATGAACTAATTGCCCCCCTTAAGTCATATGATACATGAAAAATAAAAAAACCTAGTCAACCTTGGTTCACAAAAGACCTCAAGCTACTCCAAAGAAAGTATCGCCAACAAGAGCGCCAATGGAAATTGAATTCTACTTTGATTGTGAAAGAAAAACTAAACACTGCTCTTAAAAACTATAAAGAGGTGAGCTTCAAAGCTAAATCTGAATATTACACCCTAAAAATTAAAGAGGCCTCTAACACCCCCAGAGAACTCTTCAAGGTGATTAATGCTCTGACTTCCCCTCCAACACTGTCAGAGCTGGAGAATTCACAGGAATTCTGCAATAAAGTAGCTCTGCATTTCCAAAACAAACTTTTACAAATCTACGCTAATTTTGATCACTCCGAGGAGAGAGTTGGCTACCCTGATACAGTCCTTATAGATCTAAGTATGAACCACTCTACACTATCTAACTTCCAACCCCTACCTCCAGAAAGATTAAAAAAAATTATGTCTGAAATTAAATTAGGTTCTCCCATGGACCCTTGCCCCCCTCCATTTTTCAATTAGCCCCTGATCTTGTTTCTACAGCCTTAGCTCCAATTTTTCATGAGGTCCTCACTTCTGGAGTCTATCCTGTTTCATGGAAGGAGGTTACAGTAATCCCTCTGAAAAAGAAACAAGATGGAATTAGCCAGGACCTGAATAATTTGCGTCCCATTGCTTTACTTCCTTTTCTGGCTAAGATTTTGGAGAAGCATATTAACAGGGAATTAGCTAATTTTCTAATAGAGTCAGGAGGACTTGATGCCTCCCAACATGGCTTCAGGAAAGCACACACTACAGAGTCAGCCCTCATTACCTCATCGGATTCGATCCGGAGAATGGTGGATCCTTCAAGGGGCTATTGTGGATCTATCGGTGCCATCTGACACAATTTCCCCGCAGATTATGTTAGCCCACCTACATCAAGCAGGTATTAAAGATGAGGCTCTTAAGTTGTTGGAATCTTTTCTGAAAAATAGATGGACCACGGTAAGCTGCGGTGACTTTAAATCCCCTGCTTACCTCTTACCGTGTGGTGTCCCTCAGGGATCATCACTTAGCCCCACTTTATTTAACTTGTATGTTGCTCCTCTGGCCAAATTGATTTGTTCCTTTGGTCTTAGACCAACCTCTTATACAGACGACACCCAATTGATCATCCCAGTTACCAAAAATTGGGAGGAAGTGGCTGATTGTGTCAACAAATGCATGAGGGAAGTTAATGGATGGATGACTTCTAATTGTCTTAAATTAAACGTGACAAAACCGAAATACTCTGCTTTGGATCAGGAAATGAACTGTGGAGCTCTCGTTGGTGGCCGACTGACTGTGGCACTCTCCCAGTTCCTATTTCCTCTACAAGAAACTTAGGGGTCATTTTTGACAACTGTCTTTCCTTTAGATCACACGTCAATCATATTGTGAAAACTAGCTTTTGGACATTAAAGATGCTAAAGAAAGTCTTTCCCTTTCTTCAAAGGGAATTGAAAATGACAGCGACTTTGGCTCTGGTGATGTCCAAATTGGATTACTGCAATACCCTGCTGCTTAACCTAGATAAATCATCTCTAAATAAACTTCAGTTGATTCAAAATACTGCTGCTCGGACAATTCTGAACACCTCATGCTCAGCATCGACTAGTGGCAGCCTAAAACAATTGCATTGGCTCCCAGTGGCCCAGCGCATTATTTTCAAAACCCTATGTTTGACCCACAAAGCAGTCTATGGAAATGGCTCTAAATATCTGACTTCTAAACTACTTTGCTATAAACTATAAACCCAAACGTTTTCTTCGCTCAGCAGGAGCTTTCAGAATTCAGGTTCCCCGTACCTATAAAGCAAAATGGGGAGATAAAGCCTTTACAGTGGCTGCATCTAAATGTTGGAATTCCCTACCTCTGACTATTAGGAAAGAACAACATTTCCTAGTCTTTAGGAGGTTAATCAAAACATGGCTCTTCCCGCGCCAATGCCTTCCTTTTGACTTCTCTTTACTCAGTGGACGTGTCTCCTGCCTTCTTAGCGCTTCGATGTCTTGGCTGGAATGCGCTTTATAAATACAAAATACCAATACAAAATGTTACTTGAACCTGTTTCAGTTAAGACAGAACATATCATTAATCTGTGCAAACAATAATTAACGAGCTGTGCCTGTCAGCATGCCAGGCGTTACAAGACTTCTTGTAGTGGCCACACTAATGTGGGATACTCCAGTAGAATTCAGAAGAAACAGGAAAATTTAAGCTGTGCCTGTCAGCGTGACAGGATTCAAGGAGGAGCTTGCCGAGGCTGAGAATAATGCTTCCGCGTTCTTGTGCAGACCCAATGCTGGAAAATTAACAGTCATGTCTGTCAGCGTGACAGGTTTCGTGGAGCAACATGCCAAAGCCGAGGATAACACTTCTGTGTACCTTGTGCCGTTCAACGGTGTCAAGCTGTGCCTGTCAGCGTGACAGGCTTCATGCTGAGATACTATGCTGACTTGGTTTAAGAACGCCTCTTACACATTCCTGAAGTAGGAGCTGTTGCAAAGCTGTACCTGTCAGCGTGAAAGACTCAGTGCAGAGACACTATGCTGCACTGAGGCAAGACACTTCTTCCGTGTTGCTGGAGCTGCTTATAGGGCGAGACACTACGATGACTTGGTTCAATAAATCCCCTTCCGTATTACAGAAGTAAAAGTTGTAGCTAAGCTGTGCCTGTCAGCGAGACGGACTCGAACAGAGACACTACACTGCAATGAGGCAAGATGACTCTTCTGAGTTCCTGGAGCTGCCTAAACGGGCACAAGAGGCTATGTGCAAGATATCCGTACTGACACAAAGGCACAAGTGATGGCAGGCAAAGCTGAGCAGAAGCCAAGCTCCTAACAATGTGATCGGTAAGACTCAATCAACTGTGACAGAAACATCCTGTGGAAGCGCAGGATTGTTGCTGTTGAGAGCGCAACTCTGGAATTCAACCAGCCATTTAGTACATGCAATCAGAACATCCCATGAAGTGCGCGGAGGAATCTTCACTCGTGTGAGCTCAACAGCATGCAGTAGAGGCCACAATGGATTTGGAAAACATTTCTGCAACCAACAACGACCCTTCTTCTCCTCACCTCCAGGTAGGTGTTGGAGTGGAACGTCTCACCATACGCCAGTTCCGGCAGGGTGATAAGTAATAAGTGGCTATAATGAATAGGGGAAACGGCTGTCAATGCTGTCCTCTACACTGTAGATAATTCGCTAATATTGTAAATTAATGCTAAAACCCCAATAAAGGATTAGAAGGACTTTTTATTGATAAAAGCAGTGACAGCCTCTCAGCCACATCTGCTCAGACCAAATCAACTGTCACAGCAAAGAGTCAATGGAATGTTAGTAAGTACCAACTAAGAGGACAATGGGGAATGTGGTGTCGCGTAGGTTCTCATTATGCTAATGAGGCTACTGAAGTTGGGAGACAGGATCACATGGTTGGTGGATACTAAGTATGATCCCACACCACATGATGCCTGTCGGCCTAATCCGGGTTCTCTGGCTAACTAGCAGCACCTCATCTCTGGTAGAGATGATTGTGGCACCGGGCAAATGACAAGAAGACTCCTCAGGGGAATCGTGGTCGATCAGATCCCATCCCTTTCTCTCAGTTACCAAAGGATCTCATACAGGCAAAGACAACAGAGGCAGAATATAGTTCCATAAGGATTTCTTGAAGTAACTGCATCTTAGATAAAAAGGCATGTATTGCAATAACTAGGATGATAAAACACAATAAAAGCTAACAGGTGGCTAACAGAGTAAAACACAAGAATAGTCCTACCATACTGTCACCAGGAGTGATGTATATGTTTCTCCTACCTAAACTATGTCTGAGCACAGCGTAATAAGCCTAATCTGCCCTTTGGGTTTCCCCCCTGGGGGTGTATCATCCCTCATACCTGGAGGAAGGAGCCTGTGGTCTAGAGAGACACCGTCTCCATGTGGATCAGGGGTCTGGCCGTCTAGGCAAGTACCTGCAGTGAAGCGGTCAGCAATCAGCATGCAGTCATGGTCATATGGTTGGAATCTCCCTCTAACGTGCATAAAAAACAGTCCCCATGTATAAGTGTGTGTTTTCTGTGAATGTTGGAGACACAGCATACCACGTTTTTCGGCAACCCTATCTGACTGTAGCCTTGGAGAAACCACAGAGTGAATAAAATGTCCTACTAAGAACGCAATGCTTTCCTAGCTGAAAGTACAATGAGATAAAGAAAATAAAACAGCACCGCAAATGTTGCTATTGCTAGGAAAATAAAGTGATGCTGAGTAAAATGTGACAGTGCTAAAGTGCACAGCGGCAGGCCTAGTTAACATAAAACAAAGAGTCTAAAATAAGGCTAAAATAGCTATACAACAGTGGGGGAGGAACTAAAGATACAGTCATTATAGGCATAAAACGGACAGATATATCACACTATATATAAAATAAGAAAATGTACAAAACTTATATAATACTAATGTTAGGCACTGCTGATGTAGATAAATAACAACACTTCTCCTTCCCATAAATGTAGATAAATTACAACAATTTCTTCACAGAGAGGCCGAAAAAGCATGAGTGAACCAGTTGCATAGGTGGTATTAACTTCTACTCACATTGGGGCCAAAATTTAGAAAGGCAATTGCGCACCAAATTTTCTGATTACATTTCAAATTCACGAGGAATGGGATATGGACTGATACAAATTCGCAATCATATATAGGATTAACCACACAAAATCCAACAAGTATGGCGAAATTTCAAATGAGCAACTCTGCTCATAGCGGTGGATATGTGTGCGCACCAGGGCGGGTCTATCATATAAAAGCGAATACTAACAAACTGACAAATTTGTGTATTCAGCAAATATCTGCATATAGTTTACACTCTGAAAACAGCCCAAGAAGTATCCTTGTCTCAGTGGAACAACTGGTAGAAAGAAGGTGGGGTTCTCTCTCACATTTTACAGGTGGCTAAACAAAAAACACGTCAGTACGTGGAAATGTACTACATATTGTGTCGTGCTTATAAATAGGTGCTGCACGGAATTTGTGACTGACACATCTTATGATACTTACAGAATTGTTTGATAATTCCACTAAAGTATGAGCGAGTATACCTGAATTAATTTTAGACTTAGCGACCGTGCTGCCCACCAGACTCTGAGTGCATTTCTAGACAGGTGCCATTGTGTTTTACTATTCTTAATGAGGCAAGGCTCGTGAAAACTGTTGCCAACGTCTGACTGCATCTGGGTTGGCGTTTATATAGCATTAACAACCAAACACCTGACCCATGAAAATAAAAAATCTTTATTATGTCTGCGTGTTTCCGAGAACCTTTCAAAACAAAATGAGACAACTGAGTGGCAACAAATTATAGACCGGCATTAAAATACCAAAAAACCTCTATTAAATGACGCGATTTGCAGGAAACAATTGCACTTGCTATGTGCGGATTAAGCCTCAAAGGTCTCGGAGGTTAATTGCTGTAACTGCAGTGCCATCTAGTGATAATCACTGGCAATGCTGACAACAAAGTATGATATCACTTGCAGGCTGAGCCAGTGGGCTTTAGTCTTTTAACAGAATCGAATTTAACTTTATATCTCTGCGTGGATATGTTATTTAGGTATAACTGTTTATTTTTGGTAAAGGCATATAAGAAGTGCATTCGGTCTTAGATCACACGATCTTACAATAATGGGGTACCCAGGGTTCCCTCTCAGGCCCCCTGTACATGCTAAATATGCCAGAACTATTTTAGTAAAATAGTTAAAGAACTGATTCTTACAAAAGCAAACAAAGAAAATGGCATTGTTCTGCTCAAAATTGATTCTCTTTTCATATTGTTTTCATCCATGTTTGTGGAAACAGCTCAAAGGCAAAAATAAATTAAGACTATGATACCCCATTTTCGAGCAATAGAGGCTCAGACCTTAAAACATCCATTGTCCAGACTGAAGATTTCACTTCAAGGGTAGTGTCATGTGTTAACCAATTTCAAAGGTGTATATATATTTTTTAAACATTCTGAATAATTTTGATTTGTGGCTCAGGTTCCTGTTAACTATCAGTTTAGGTTTGGTTGGGCTGTCAGAAATGCTCTATTCGTGTTATAGAACATGGGTGGAGTGTGTGGGGGCCATGATTAGTAGAAACAGTGACGTTTGGCACCACGAGATGGTGTTATTGGCTGCTGGTTTGTCCGGGGGGTGCTACAGGTGTTTTGTTAGGTGGAGTACCTGCCAGAGCACAAGTGGTTATGGGTTGTGATGGGAGCAGCATAAAAGGAGGTACATAATGATAATCTATCAATTGTTTTTCAAATGTTTTTAGAAGGACAGCTATTCAAAACACTTTACCGTAATTTGTTATTTTTTCTAGCTCTTGCACTTTCAGTATTATCAAACTCATTTTCTCGTACGTGTTTTAGATCTGTTGCTTCATTGCTCAGTGCTAAGTGAATACAGTTTAATTATAAAGCATTTTTTCAATGCTTATGTTATCGTAAGTTTTCATCTGTGTATATATTTGCACTTTACGCTTTTGCGCATGCATTTTCTTTTAGGGACTCGTCTTTATTTTTCAACTGCTAAGATTTGTGTTGAGTTATTAATTGTTTAACTGGCTATTTTGCAACAATAATTCAGATATCTGTTTTTTTTTACGGCAGTGATCAAGGCTAATTTAAAAAAATTCTGACTGTCACAGAAGTTAAAGATTTTCAGATTCAATGACAACGGCTTGAATAATAGAATAAAAACTCACTCTATTGAAGAATGGGTCTTTGCTAAGATCTTAGAAATTAAATACATACCTGGCAGCAAGATTAAGGCGGCGAGCGGGGTCGGATCAACTGTACTATTTTTCTATTCAATTAACCCTAATAATTTTTTATGCTCCCATTGATGATAGCCCAGATTCATTCATTTCCCTCTTACAGCCACGGCCGGATCACTAAAGGAGAAGATTTTAATTTTCATCAGGACCCAGAGCTAGATTCTACAATGCCAAATTGGAGACAGCACAAGGCAAAGATAGCAAGGGTTTTGGCTACATACCAAAAAGATCTGACATTGATCCACCTTTGGAAAACTGCCTTTCCAACTAAGCGAGAATAAACCTGTACTTCTGCCTGATTTAAATAAGTTGAACCAGCCATGCGCAATAATTTCTTTGTGACTTCTATAATTAGGTTTACGCATTTGTTTTTCCAAATGGTTTCGCTGATCATTATGCTCTTTGGCTTCATGTCTCTGGTTTTAAAAGATCACAAAGTCCTACGATGTAGGCACTGAATAAAATATACCTAGAAAATAAAACTTGAACTGGAGGTTTCAAATCAAAGCTATCTGATTTATTTTTTTTATAAGGAATAAGAACACAGCCGCAGTTGATATGATTTGGGATGCCGTAAAACTCTCTCTGTGAGTACAAATCATTTACTATCACATTGCCTCTAGCAAAATTATCAATGTAGAAAACCATGAGCTTGAAGTACAGGTTAGAAAACCATACACTACATTTTTGATTCATGAACTGAAGACAATAAAACAAGCATTTGGAATGCAATAGGTCTCACATTTTCTTGAGTTAGAGCTATTGGCACTGTAAATTCAGAACTGGACTTTTCTTGCCATATAAATTGCTCGACCCTGCCTCATAATTTCCTCTTTTCCTGCCATGTTTTGGTGGTCACTGGCAGCTACTGACATCAGAAATCACAAGCCCTTGAGGAGAGACAAATAGATGACTGCGCTACCTTGAGTTGTGTAAACGTCTAAACAGAAATTGAAAAAAAAGGCTGGAAAAGTATTTTTCTTTTTAGTTAACAGAATGAAAAGTCTTGCAAGCATTTTTGCCTTGTATTTCAACAAAGCTCTAATGAAGTTAATAATAGCAGAGCAGCCTGACAATATTTATGGCCCCAATAAAGAAGATAAGCAATTCCCTGTGTGCAGATGTCGCTGAGGGCTGGCAGGGAGAGGGCCTGGAGAGAGACTCCAGATGAGACTCTGCAATTTTCACATCATTGCTTCTAGGTTTAGCTACACTTGACCAGAAAGGGCATATTGTGGATTTGGAAGGCAGTGAGCTAAATGTTTTGGCACCAGGTGTTTCTTCTGTAAAATAAGCTTATTTTAGGAGTTAAACGAGGACAGCACTGGAATAAAGCCAAAACAAATGTCAGTGACAGAGAAGGAGGTGGGAGAAACGGAATGCTGCAATAAAACACAGGCAGCTAACAGCCTAAAACTCATACAGTGACAGGGGGACACCAAAGAAATAACAAAAGTAGTCTGTCACAGCAACAGATAAAGAAACCACAGTGGAATAATACAGTAGTTGGTCACTGCTCTGAAACAGAAAAAGAAGGCAGAAAAGGGCAGAACGAACCACTAGCGAGCAAGAATTTTCAAAGGACACTTCAACCAACAAATTAAATTGTTTCAAGCCATAAGAAGTAGACTAAAAGTATATACGAGGTTGAACACTTACACTTGACCTAAAAGCTGTAGAAAACTGCAAATCAGGTTATGTGAGTATTACCATGTAGAGAGCTTTGTAAACAATTCTACAGCTCTCCAAACGTTATACAAAGAGACTATTATGCAGGCAGATTTATGGCCTGATAGAAACACAAGAAAATGTATAAAAGCTCAATTAATGCTGTGAAGTATCTGACATCCACTGTACACTTTACTACTCTAAAGGAAATAAACTCAGTCCTCTTGGAACACCATAAACTGACCAGTAACTAAACTCAGGTGTCTATATAAATCAATGAAAAGTGTTCCTATCCCAACCGTTACTAAAAAAAATCTTTCTAAAGTAATTGTTGGCTTAACCTCTAGTAAAGCATGTGGTCTGGACAAATATCCTGCAGAAATTCTAAGGCATTTTTGAGTGTTTCAAATACTCATTGTCTAAAACTTGCTAATTTTACTCTGGTTGGTTGTGCAGTCCCTTCTTTATTCAATACCGAGGCTGTAGTCAGTATTTGAAAAAGGAGCAAGAATTTTGAAGACCCGTATTCATTTCACCCAATTTTTCCCTTACATTCTGACTACAATATTTCACAGAAGTTAATAGCAACTAGTGTTACAAGTATCACACATATAAATTATGCAGCTATTTATGTGCAAATACTAATTTTGTAATTGAAGCACTTGATACTTTTACTATAAATCAAATTCCAGCTATGGATTTTATACTATATGCTGAGAAAGGCTTTGAATTTGTGAGCTGGGAGAGACTTTTTAAGATTTTAGGAAAAAATAATTTCCACCTCCCCAGCTCAAAGATGTCATACATATCTTTAATAAAGGGCCAAAGGCCAGATAAATTTTAAATTTATCTGACACAGGTACTTTCAAAGTTAAGCACTGTACTACATAGCGTGTTGTTTCGCACCTATTTTTTTTTTGTAATTGAGCCACTCGCTATGGCCATCATCCCATCTCCTTTTTACAGATACGGATACAGAAATATAGGAAAAAGGCATTGAGAATGTTTCTGTTTTCCAAACTTTGAGAGGCTACATACTTAATAATCAAAACAGAAATTATCCTCTGTTATTGCCCCCCCCCCCCTGTAAACTTATAACTGGAGCTACAAAAGTACTACCATGCTCAACCCAAACACTATATAGTGATCAAGTTTCAGGTGAAATTGATAATCTTTATGATTTTAAATTATAAACCACTTTTAGTGCAAGTGTTGGACCTGGATCTTTTTGTAGGGTCATCCCCAAACTTACTTTTTGCTTCCTTCCTCCTATTTCTTCTGTCCTGTTTTTGTTGGTTTTAGGACTCTGGGCCCTTTACTACTGCTGATCAGTGCTAAAGTGGAAGTGCTCCCTATCTAAATTGATATTGGTATTGGGTTATCCAGGATTGGCATATCTGAATTATTGGTACGTCCCTAGTGCAGTGCACCATGTGTGCCCAGGGCCTGTAAATCAAATGCTACAAGTGGGCCTGCAGAAGTGATTGTGCCACCCACATGAGTAGCCCTGTTAACATGTCTCAGACCTGCCACTGCAGTGCCTGTGTGAGCAGTTTTAAACTGCCAGTTCAATCTGGCAAGTGCACCCACTCGCCATGCCCAAACCGTCCCTTTTACTACATTCAAGCTACCCCTAAGGTGGGCCTAGGGCAGCCCCATGGGCACAGTGCAGTGTATTTAAAATGAAGGACAAGTACTGGTGTGTTTTACATGTCCTGATAGGCCTATCTCTCCCATAGGGTACCATGGGGTTTGCCTTGAAATATCTTTTAAGTGTAATATCCCATTGGAAGCAGACAGATACCTGGAGTTTAGGGTCTCTGAACTCACAATTTCAAAAAACAACTTTTGATGAAGCTGGTTTGTAAGTTGTAAGTTTGAAACTGCCACTTTTAGAAAGTGGGAATTTTGTAGCGTAACCATTCTGTGCCTCTGTCTGTCTGTGGAATACATGTCTGGGTCAGGATGACAGTTGGACCGTTTATGAATTCATTCTAGACAGTCACACAAAGGGAGCCTAGGTGTGCCCTGCATATCCTGATGGGTCTTCCTGGACTAGAGTGGTGGGAGAAACTGACACTTGCACCTGAATAGGGCTGTGCATGTCCTTAAAACAAAGCAGTCTCCAAACCCCTGGAACGTGTCTGGGGCCGGGGTAGGAAGGGCAGGGTCTTGTACGCTACAAAGACTTTCCTTTGAAGTTTGCCTACTTCAAAGGAAGAAATGAGTATAAGTAGTGGAACCTGAGACCACAACTTCAGAACACTTCTGGACTGAGGACATTCTTCCAGGAAGAAGAGCTAGATGCAGTAGAAGGGACTGCCATTCTGCCTGTTGCTTTTCTGTGCCGGCCTGCTGCTTGCTGCCTTTGGCCTGGGAGTGAAAGGACTGGACTTTGCTTTCTACATCCTGCTTTCCAAGGTTCTCCAAAGGCGTAAACTGAGCCTGCCTCCTGTTACAAGTCTCAGGGACATCCAAGACTTCATCTGCCAGCACCTGGACTTTCTTGCTGAGAGCCCTGACTTGCCAAGTGGTGCCAAATCGCGATCCTCGGACCTTGGAATTGACTTCTGGTTAAACCAAGTGCATGGACTCCAGAACTACTTTGGAACCGGTGCTGCTGTCTGACTCCATGCTGCTGCCTCCACTAGGATCTGTGGTCCCCGCTGATTGCAACTACCGCAAACGACGCTGCTGCAGCACCTCCGAAGTCCTGACACAGCTTGAGTCCTAAGTGCCGTGTCCCAGACGTCCGGGACTCCCGACTGCACTGGAGCACCTATGACAGCTATGGTGTGATCATGACACCGCAAAGTCGACGCCGGTATGTCTTGACCAGCTGGATTCATCGACCCCGCCAAATCATAAGGAACCAACATCTTACCACCGATGCCACACCACCTCCCCTGAAATTGTAATAAACCGACACCTCACCTCCCCTGCCTTACAGTAAGGAAGTGACGGCTCACCTCCCTGGTAGCAGTAAGGAATGGACGCTGTGCCGGCTCCAGCAACGCCTTACCTTCCCAACTCCATGCAACGGCTCTGTTTCATTGTTTTTAAAGATACTGTACGTGGGGTCCATGCGACTCCATGAATGGACCGTACTCTCTTGCGAGTGGTAACCCTAGTTGTAGCTATTGTGTTTCTAAGTGCTTTATTGAGACTTAACCTTTAAACATTTGTATCTTTGCTCGAGTATGTTGGATATTTGTTGTTTTGGTCTTGTTTTATTCAGATAAATATTGGCTATTTGTCTAAACAGATGTGGAGTAATTTTGTGCTGTTTTCAGTGTGTGTGTGTGTGTGTGTATATGCACACAAATACTTTACACATTGCATCTGAGATAAGCCTGACTGCTCATGCCAAACTACCAAGGGGGTGTGTAATTCCCTTATCCTGACTAGAGTGAGGGTCCCTACATGGACAGGGTGCAAATCACTGCCAACTAGAGACCCCATTTCTAACAGCAAGTAAAAAGTTATTATCAAAAGCAAAGCCTCTGTCTCTTTCACTTCTTGGCAGAGTAGCTTTAATGCTTTAATCGAAATGGCAATTTCACCTTTATTTCACTTCCATTTTTGAGCTGTACCTTGCATTTCATATACAGCTTATTTTAAAAATTAGCGATGATGATTACATATTTTTTATGAAAGGAATGCTGTGCTAGTAGAAGGCTTACTTCTGAGGATGGGCTTGCACTGCCTAACATAAAAACATATTATGCACAATATTCATTTAGATTTTAAAATTGCACAAATTACAAATACACTTTGATAATAACAGATCTGAAACAAAAAGACAATAACATTGGATATATTCTCAAGTATAATCTCCTAACAAAGTTTGCTGCAAGACTTTACAACGTTTTTTCAAAGGAAATCCCAGTTTGATAAAATGTGTCCATTCCCTAATTTAATTGGTCAACCAGTCTTGAGGATTTAGGATTACAATAAATAGACAAAAAGCAATTTTTTTTAAATGAATAGATTTTTAAAATTGGGATAGGAAGAAAACCTGGGCAAAATTATGACCAACAGTAAAATAGGGTGAAAACTGACTCCAATGGGAACAAAATTCAATATATCTTCCACTCAAGAATATAGATATTACCTCAACAGTACTCTAATAAAGGGTTGGTTCCCAATCTAGTTAAGGATCCAGTATCTATATTGGATGGGAATTGGAGAAAATACCTAATGAACATCAGTCAAAAAGACATACTCCCTAATCTTTTTTAAATGGGTTAAAGAGGAAGACAGTGCTTTATTTCCAGAAAACGGGAAGAAAGTTAATGAGTTTAATGTTTCTGTTTTAAGGGGCGCTTTTTCTCGAAAAATCTGATTTTATTCAAAATGGTTTATTTAATGTACCTTACGGCTTTTAAATATGATTAATTCTAAGTGTTCTTCTAAATGTTTAGATGTTAATCACCAGAGGGGGAGCACTGGTCCCATATCATATGGCGTTGTCCTAGTTTAGAAAGTTTTTGGTGTTCAATATTTGAATACCTTGAAGGCAAATTACAGATTAATATTCCTCGAAACCTCGCTATTGCTTTGCCGGCTATTTATCTATGAATAGGATGTCTTTAAGATGTCATAGATTAATTTATATCTCAATGCTGGTTGCACTCTCGCTATTACCACAAAAAACAAGAAATACATTAATTCCTTTTCTTACAATTTGGTCCTTGAAAATGCATACTGTCAAAATATAGGAAAATATATATGCCTTACAGGACAGCAAAAAAAATATTAACCTGTTGGCCAAGTTCACATGAGCCACATAATAGCACTATGCACTTTAATCTTCAAAACATGTTTTGTTTGTTGCACATAGGTAAATGTTTGAATATATTGTTTAAAAGTTGGCAATATTTTTCAATTTGACTTTTGTATGAATTAGCAAATGTATTTATTATTTTACCTCTGAACAATAAAAATTAAGTTAAAAAAAGATCCCATTTTACATAGGAGACAACCACCTTCAAGTACCTAGGGGTACACAAGATCAGAGACTCTATTTCGGGTACAAACACAGAGCCATTTTAAGACTACGGGGGTCAACTGCACTTGCAACGTGCTATAGGTCATGTGGAGTTCTCAAGGCTTCTTTATTGATTTCCAACCATGCCGGAAAACATTTCAGAAGATTCAGTGCTAATAAGGGTGTGTGGTTATGGGAGGGTTGCACTTGATAGGCTCCATTTCACAATCAGGGAGGGAGGCCAATAAAATACCAGATGTTAAACTCTATTGGAAGTACACTGAGTGGTGAAATGCTTATCATGAGGAAACTGAAGAGGCGAGAACAGTCAAACAAGACCTGGGACTGAAAAAAATTGCAAACGTGATACCGGTAAGTGTAGTTCTGCATACCTCACAGACAGAGTGTACATGCAGCTCAACATTGCCTCACATGTACCTTAAGAGATCTGGGGATGCAGCAGCTTACGTGCCTAATATATCTATCTGATAACTCACTAGATAACACCACCAAAACCTGGTGGGCTGAAGGCTTCGAAAGGGTAGGAGACCGATATGACTTGCTTGTGCTCCAAGCATTTACTGGCCTCAGGCAGACATTGAATATTTCATCAGGGCAATTCATTACATATTGATCAAAGATGCACCGTGGTCCTTACAGCAACACAACAGATGGGGTGTTAACAATATTGCTGAATGAGGGTGATAGAAGGAGGCTGATCATCTATTTCTATTCAGCCCCGAGAAACATAGAAATGATGCTTCTAGCAAACCTCAGAGCACAAAGGAAAGACAACAGGATTAAGGGCCTAATTGGTGTGGATTAAGCCAATGCACATGCTATCATTTTCAAGGAATATCTGATTGAAACGTGTACAATTTAATTATTTTCATCAAACATACATGATCATTAAGCGTTTAAGTAGAATATTCCTGAGTGCAAATAACAAATGGCCCAGATCCAGGAAAAAAAAATCAATGCTTTCCGTCTTCTGGTGTTCTTCCATGGCAACTGCAATCACTGCTCGGAGTGTAAAACAGACCTCTCTTCCACAGCTTCCTGCTATAGCCAGGAGTCCCAAGATTTGATGTTGCTGTGAAAGTCACTCCAGCTCTGCCATGTAGTTCCAGGTCACCAGAGCGGGCTCTTATGCACCAGGTCTCCCTCCAGACACGGCTACATGGCCCGGTGCAGCGCACTCCCAAGTGACCAGCTGAATCGTCTGTACATATTTCTACCTTTTGTGCAACTAGGTGACCCCTGGAGAGCAGTTACAGTCCTGGATGCCAATGGTGATTAGGAATCCTTCAGGCGTCTTTCCCCAGCAGTCAGACAGAATTCTTCTTTCTTCCAAGATCAAGAATGTTCATAGGAGGTGGTGGCAAAAAGCCATCTTTCTAGTGCATTAGCTAGTACTTGGAACATTCCCCGAGTCCAATCCTGGCCTAATCTGCACCAGAAGGCAACCTCTCTTTGTCCTTCATCTTTTGTGCTGCTGTAATCGTTCCCAGAGTCAACTATACAAGTCTATTTCATTACCTCTGCCTCCCATCCTAGGTTGCCCCACTGGAAATAAGGGAATACCACACCCTCTCAGTGTTTTGGAAACAGTTTGTTCTCATGTTGTGCACAGAAACTTATGCCTGAGAGAACTCACTGGCCCGATCAGGTTCTGTCACTCGCGTCACCTTTTAAATTGTTCATGGGATATATGAGGCTGCTGATGAAGCTCAGTTCCTGATCCTCTCACATCGCTTACCCCATCCGAGTAGTGGATGTCTGCAGTACAACAGTTTCCCTAGCTTTAAAGGGGGCTTTTTTGTTCTCTGGCAGACTAGCACTTTACACCCAACTGGGGTGCTATTTCAAAGGCGGCCAGCAGAAATGGTTAAGTTGTGCTAGGCTTTTAGGAAAAATCAAAGTACAGTTTTAAGTTAGTTTCACTACAGAATCTGCTTTTGCCATTGAATTAAATTTTCAATAAAAAGTGGAAAATAACTTTCAAGAAGGTTTCCAGCCAGGCTGAACTGTAAAAATTGACTTTTATTCACAATTATACTGTTTAGTGAAACGTAACTTGGAATACAGAAAAACAAACATCTTTTGGCATTTTTCAACTACGAGGAATGAAGTACTTTGTCCTGCTGGCCGATAGGAGACCGGCCACAGAAATCATTAGTAGAGACTTAGCTAATGAATACAAATAGCTGTATTACAGGGCAATACACCATTCCCTTCATGCATTGGTGCAGTGGTTTTAAAACCGTAGCATAGCCAGGACACAAAGGCAGTCTCTGGAGCCATATATTTCAGTCACAAATGTTGGTGAAGTACGTACACACTTCAGCCTACATACGGCTTAAACTCCATGCTGCTGGTGCATTTTCTGCACCAACTTATCTGGGACATACTAGAAAGTCATCTAGGCCAAGCAGGTGGACCAGTTTTACAGTACCAAGTTAGGACAAAAGGCATACATGCTGTGACACTGAATGGCAATGCCACAATGCAAAGAGGTCTAAAACCACCAAAGGTTAGTCGATAAAAGGGGAAAATATAGGAGTATGCAGAAAAAGGCGAACTGCTACACCAATCAGCAGCTTGAATTTACACAGTAGAAATATGGAGGTTTTTCAATTTTCTTACAATTTCATTAGGCATCGTATTTTGCGAGGACCACTTCATGGGACTAAAGAACAGAGGAACATACAAATGCAGCAGTGTTGAAGGTGGTCAAAAACATCATGTCAAATGCCTTGCAAAAAGTGAACAACTGACAGTGAAGAACAAAGCAGAAAGATTTCCCAGCACATTCTATCGGGACAGGCAAGTACAATCATCAACCCAGATGTTGAAACCCACTACGGATTACCAGTCAGTATGGAAAGTACCAAATCTGTGACGGTAGGCAGAAATAAGAGTTGATGCATAATTATTGTGTACAAGCCCAACAAGTAATGAGTAACTAGCATTTTACATACAACTACTTAAATATCAATTATCTTACACAATACGCACATTATAGATCAATGTAATCAATCCTTCTTTTAGCGATATTCCGTGCAAGTATTTTGTGCTTTGGGGTTATAAAGTTTCCCGTAAAAGAGACTGAGAGGCTTATTTACAAAGACGTGACGCAGCCTGGCACTGCAAGCCAGCTTGCTGCACTGTGTCATTTTGAAATGGCAGGGATGTGTCGTATTTACAAAAATAAGATGCACCCTTGTACTTTCCTCTGCGCTGGCACGCAAACTGCTGCCTAGTGCCAACACAGGCACCCCTGCATCATGGTGCAAGGGTGTCTGCATTGCAGGGGTGATTGTTTATGTGCAGGAGAGACGCCTTCCTGCACATGAACAATCATTAATTGTGTTTTTCTCTTTCTATGTGTGCTGCAGAATGCAAGAGGAAAGAGCAGGGAGAAATAATGTTATTCCTCCCCTTTGTGCCACTTCAGCACCACCACTGAGGTGGCATAGAAATCTGACGCATTCCCAGCCTTGTAAATCTGGGAATGCATCAGATTCCATGGGTGTTGCGTGGGAACACCCATAGCAACACCCATGGAAAACCTCTTTCACAGTTATGAATGAAAGGGGGTCATATTTACATGGCCATGAGGAGCAACCAAGCAAGGTGGCTTTGCGTGGCCATGCAAATATGTGTGGGCACACTTAGCCACCAGAGTGGCAAAAAAATGACGCTCTGGTGGCGCAGTGTGCCACTAGGAGCTTGTAAATGAGGCCCTGAGTGTTCTGTGTTCTAGCTCTGTATGATGTATGTATGCAGTGGTCTTTGGTACAGCACAAAACTAGCTGATGGGCAATGGGGCGCTGAAAAATCAGAGTGGCACAGAATATGTATGATTCATGACCATTTACAATGAGTCATATTACCAAGGGTTCCTACTGAGTTAAGAGGTATGGTCTTTGAAGAGATAGCTTTTCGCTTCCTCTTTTGCATTAGGGAAGGAGCAGTTCTGATGTTGATGGAGCTTTTAAAATTCATCTTGGGTGCATAGACGGAGAAGGCATGTTATCTGATCTCTTCCCACTTGCAATACTCCAAATCCAGTTTGATGATATCTTGACTTCTTGTTTGGTGCTGACCGCTTGAGGTGATTATTTTCTTCACCAGGCATGCAGTCGATCTGTTTCAAATGGCTTTGACGTGGATGGATATGGCCTTGAATGTTATGTAGGCTTGTAGGGAGAACACTTCCTTCAGTGTTGTTTTGATGTAGCTAAACACCTTTTTGCCTTTGATAAGATGTAGTGTAACCTCGGAGTGGCCACGAAGCATACTGTTGTCTTTGCACTTGTGGACTGCTGGTGGTAGCAGACACAAGATACAGAAACTAGGCATCTATCTGCAAACTCAAACTGGGCATCTATCTGCACACTCAATCAAGTCTATGTTTAGTTGCCGACCTGGCACTAAGTAAGCTGTAACTTGAGAGGATGAGTCAGGTACAGAGCATAAGGCACGATTGTGTCAGCTGGTCGTAGTAGTATATTAACTTTCTTGTGGACTACAGATGATCGCAGTACGAGGAATCTGCTCAACAGCACCAGTTTGATTTAGGACCAGACTGGCCAACATTACCTGTTGTTGTGCTTGATTATCACGTCTGCAGCATGGAAGCAATCAGGTCCCATTACATTGGCTAAAGAAGCTGTGTTTGGCAAATAAATGGCTGAATGTCGGATCCAGGAGACACGATGGCAGGATTGTGGTTACAATCACGTATTTGCCTAATAACACAAGTCCTTTAGTGCGTGTGGCATGGTTTTTATGTGTACCTATAGTATTACATACAATAAAGAGCTGTTTGTATACAAACACAGAAACTGCATAAAATGAATTGGAAAGGATGCTTACTAGCTTAAATTGTGCAGTTTATAAAATTATGGGCTTGTCATTTTTCTTAGATTCGAATTACGGGGGAATTCATTGTTTGTACTGCTCTCGATGAACTTTCCCCAGCTCAGTCACGAACTGCAAGCATAACTTTAAGGTTCTTCCCCTGGTTCACTGTGCCTTATTCCTTAATATGTTATTGCTCATGTATCTTCATTGCTCCACCATCTCCGGATGGCATTTCGTAGAAGGGTAGTGTCAACATTCATGTAGTGTGTAGTATTAAGGTGCTAAGCAGTATGACATTTATAAATAATTGTGCTATGATTTGCTGAAGAAGTAACTTTTTCCATCACGCCACAGTGATTCTGCTGTTTTGTTAATTTCATATGTGCAAATAATGTATAAAAATCCTCTATGTTGGAGGTGAGCCAGAGATCTTTCCTGTTAGTAGGGATGCTGTCCGATTCAATCCTGATTTTGCTGCTCACTTGAGACTATGAAGAATTTTGACTTTTTACTCCTATGCTCGATGTTGCTGCTCACTTGAGACTTTGAATAATTTTGACTTTGCACTCCTATGCTCTAGTTGCTGAAAGCCATCAAAGCATTGGGTCAGTGCCGCACATTTTTTATTTTGTTTTGTAATAAAAACGTTAAACTATTCAGCTGATCTAGAACTCAGTCGCTGAGAGGGCCCTTTACTAAAGCAACCGTTTTTCTGAGTTTTTGATGTGTTGAGAGATGTCTTAATGCAGGGACACAATGCCTCATTAAATTGAGGCCTAACATAGTCTCCGATTCATTAAATTGTGGGCATTCTGTTGAGGTAAATCTTGGATTTTAGCGTCCACACCTGTAACTGAAAATGTAAAAATGTGTAGCACATGCAAGTATGTGTAACGTAAAAGAAAGTTTACCAAAAAGAACTTACGGGGAGATAATGTTCTTCTTACACTGCCTCAGACACAATTGCGCTAAACCCCAGTTGCATTCTCGCATTGGCACTGATATACACAGCTGTCAACTGGCCTTTGTGTCATGGAGAAGTAACTTTAATTTAGTAACTCAGAGCATGCTTTGACTTGTAGCTTATTATTTACACTGGGTAAACTGAAACTACAAGTCCCAAAACGCTCACTTTGGCTGAAAACTAGGTTTGATTCAAAGTCATCTTCTTGACATAGAGCCTTTTGATAGGTATCAATCACATCTGTTTTCACTGTATTAGTCAGAGACGTTTGAAGGGTACATGAGTCCTCTTCAAGCTGGTGCTAGGCAATGTAGTGTGGGCAGCTGTGGAGGGCCCGTACTCACCTTACCAACAGGGGGCGCTACTACATAGCCCTAAGGCTTCTCGGAAGTATCTTGAATCATGCAGCTTGCTCCTCTTGTGCCCCATCCATTCGCTTTTTGGAACCAAGATGTGTATCGGCCATCAGAAATCCCACATAGAGTCACTCGTTTTAATCTTGTTAGGGTCCCTTGCAAACCGGCAGCATACCTGCAAAGAGAGGCAGCGACAGAGCAGGCCTGGACATGGATAGAAACGAGAACCCTTGTGCAAGCAACACACATGGAGTTCAGTGTGAAGGCCCAAGCGTCCCTCCCTATAGTAAAGGCTGAGTTATGGGTAATGAACACACCAGAATGCAGGTCGTGGCTTGCCTGGGGGAAACTAGGTCACTAACTGTTTCTACGTTAGAGAGCAGGCTGTGTGGAAAGTTTGCGTTCCAAACTGCGGGTAGGCACAACGAAATCAGCAACCAGTGACCACAACAAAGAGATGGTGGTTAATAACCAGGCAATCCAATTAAAAATATGTATTTGATAAAAAATGAAACAGTACGAAGACAAAATCCCAATACTTGGAAGGATCCAAATGGGCAAGCAATGACACAGGGTGGGGGCAACAATGAAGAAGGAGGCAACAACAAAAAGTGTCACAGTTATAACCCTGCAAGCCTATACATACTGCCTTATGACTTGACGTCATGAGGCTGTAGTTTCATAGCCTGGTGTGCAACTGTATTGCCCTATGCAGGTGAACATAAACGTTTGTAACTCTATAGCTTCCCAACATAAACTGCACAAAGGTTGACATAGTTTCACTACTCTGCAGCTCTGGTATACATGCTATACTAGACTTTATGCAATGAAGTTAACTTTCAGTCAGTCATATGTATTCACCCTACAGAACTAAGTATACTGAAAAAAAGGGGACATTTGGTACTGCTGGCCTAAAGACACCCTCTTATTGTTGGAAGTTAACACCTGTATTACAATACTATTTCCCTTTGCAGAGGTCCCAATTTTCTGAGAGAACAAGCTTCTTGGTAGCACAGTGCAATCAGACAATGCATAGTAAGAGAGCGTTGACCACATATAGATTGCCTGCAGCAAAGTAATTGTTCACAGAAAGGTCACCCCATAGAGGAGATAAGACTGTCAAATGGTAAGAATGAAGAGTTGGCTGTGTTTATAAATTTAAACATGGGTGTCTTAGGTTCACATAGATACCTCAAGCCTTCCATGTGTCCTAAGTTTGTGAAATTAGTACCACTGAGTAGGATGATGACACCAATAATTTTGGCTTCCAGGTATAGTTTCCCTCCTACTCCCTACTACTACAAGTATGTTACATCCTCTGATGCAGCAACTAGACCTCCTGAAGCCAGCATTCCAGTGCTCCTTCTGCCCATCTATGGAAGGAAGCATACAAGACTGTCTCACCCACAAGATTGTTGATGCCTTTTCACATCTGCTGCCACCACTGCACACAGAGATGCCTATCTCATAGCACAGTGGAGCAGCTGTAAGAGTCACTTAAAAAGGCACCGTTTCCAAGGCTTAGTAAAGCTCTCTTGGCTTTAGTGCAAGTACCACTCAGATTTTGGCTGTGCTTTGTACAGAAGGCCTTTAACCTCAGTTCCCATCCCGTCCCTGGGACTCACATCCACGATCCATCACTACAAGACCAAGAAGACAGGGTGAAATGTACTCTGGAACCACCTAATTGTAAGTCTATACTAATAGATACTATTATACATTTTAAAGGCTGAAGGGGCGGGGATGATATGGTTCTTGTAGCCATGGCTAAGGGCACATGCCATTAAAACCTTTTAGCTTACATATCATTGCGTATTAGAAATTTCAAATTTAACAACGTAAGCTTGGGATGGAAAATCCAAAAATGCTAATCACTATCAGAGAAAATCCTAAATAACAATACTTTTATTGTACAGCACACTGCTGTCATTTTCCTACGTCTCACCTGTACTTTACAGTGCTTGCTAACATGTTCACCTTTTTATTTCACTACCATTTATCTCAGTGGATCACATTGCCTAATTTGACATTCACTTGAGAGATGCTTTCAGTGCAAGTCAAGCTATTTTCAACTCTTTTGTTTGCTTTCATTTTTTTTTTCCTCACACATTGTGTGTACCACACACCTTAACTTACACTGTGTATCTGTGAAGCCAATGACCATTAAGGACTTTCTAGAAACTGCAACATGCCTCCCTAGTGCCTGAAGAAAAAGAGTCACTTTACTACACCCTGAAGGAAATCCACAGGCTCCTCATGGCCTCCAGCACCACTTCAATACCAGTTATATAATCTACAGATTCATCATGAGTAGCCACTCCTGCTTACTTGGATAACATGCTTACCATTATGGGTGGCTCTCTGCACACCTGAAGCCAGGACACTTTCAGTAGGGAAAAAAGAAGAAAACAAGACATCCTTCATTTGTGCACAAAACTCTGGAACGTTTTCCTTGTATCCCTCTGGACAGCCCTAACCTAGTTCCAATTTAGATTCCAGCTGAATCATCTCCTCTTTAAGGAACACTACAGCATGATGCTGCAACAGTGCACAAACCAGCTACTCCCCTAACACATGCTGTTTGTGTCTTTGCATTTGACCCTCCTGTTGTAAATAATGATAGATCCTTTGTAAGTTATATGATGTAGGTTTATTCAGATTAGTTACACGTTTAAGGTAACGCCCTACCAGGAGCAGCATCCTCACTGCTCAGCCCGCTCTCACCAACTGACATTCACCAACCAAGTATTCCACACACACATAAACCAAATACAATTTACTTCAACCACACACAGCACATCCTTGACCCTTAGAAAGAACACACAACAAACGTCCTTAACCCCTTAGGAAGGGCACACAATATTTGCAGAAACAGTGAACTCTCCATACCCAGCACTGCATCCACTTAGAAACTCATGGCAGGACCAAGGACCTCTCGCACCCTCAACTGCATCCAATTTGGGACTCATGGCAGGACCAGGGACTTCTCGTTCCCCCTACTGCATACACTTAGAAACTTATGGACTTCTCACACCCACTAGTGCACCCACTTAGAAACTCATTGAAGAACTAGGGACGTCATACCCTTAACTGCTTACAGTTAGAAACTCATGGCAGGACCAGGAACTTCATACCTTCAACTACATCCTCCTAGGAACTCATGGCAGGACCAGGGACTTCATACCCACTACTGCATCCAATTAGAAACATGTTGCCAGTGTTGTAAATAACAATGGATCCTTTTTAGCTTATACAATGTAGGTTTATTCAGCGTAGTTACTGGTTAGAGGTTTAAGGTAACGCCCCACCAGGAGCAGCATCCTCGCTGCTCAGCCCACTCCCACCAACTGACATTCACCAACCAGGCACTCCTCAACATTCCGTGACCTGACACACACACTGGCTGACCAGCAGGGAAATAGGAACTATGGAAAGCATGCATAGCAATCAATGACAAGTCACAACACCGCTACAGGCCTCCAAATGCCTATTGGGTTTGCAGTATATAAATTACACAAAATGCATAATACTGTACTACCTGGAAAACACTTTTTTCACATTGGAATAAAGATATGTGTTTTGTAGAAACCTGATTCAAACTTTCCACCTTGTGTGCCTACTAAAATGTATTTCCACTTCATAAAGCTTAAAATAGATCTACTTATTTTATTCAGGTTATTAGTTATGTTTTATTGACATCTGCATGAGGAAAGTTGCTTGTTGCAAAGTCACTTCCACATTGTGGGGGTGGAGAGGTTTAACAATTAATGGCACTAATATTTATATCACGTTGTATGCAAACTAGAGGAGCCTTTCATATTCCGAGTCTGCCAAGGGCTGAAAAAAATCAACCGACCCTGGTCCCAAAGGCATGTGAACTTTCTCTCTTGCTCACTTATGCGTATTTCTGCATCTCAATCTTTAATGTATAATTCAATTGAAATTAATGAGCAGAAAATTAGAATTGTTCCAAACAAGGGCCCCCCAAAATATTTCTTTTGCAGGGCCCCCTATAGCCTTAATTATGACAGTGATATAGGTAAGCATATTAAAAATCCACCAAACAGGAAATGGACACAAAAACATACAGCCCACTGGGATCAGGTGTTTTTAGGGTAGCCATTTAACCTTCAAACTCTTATTTCAAAAACTGCAAGAGACTCTGCATGACCAAATCAGGTTAAACAGCTGTAAGTGTGATAGAAATATGCATAAATCAAGGACATATTCTGTCCGTCACCTACACCTGCTCGACACGGTCTACTTCCCACCACAGATGCGGCCGCCTCCTGAGTGTGAAGTGACTGCAGCTCCCAGCTGTCGCATGGCAGTGCGAGTGCCAGACTCTAGCTTATTGTGAGACAAAGCAAGATTGCCAGAAAACAGTTAACACGAGTTAGAACAAGTGGGTCATGCACACTCTGGAAGGAACCATCTCGCATGCCAGGCTAGCAGTCAGTAATTAAGAGACAAGAGAACTCTGCAAAAGACGTGCTGAGAAGCCAGCTCTATATTTTTTTGTTTTACCATTGGTTTTATATACAAAACAGCAAATACCATTAAAAAAAGCATTTGCTATGCAATAGGTCTCGCATTTGCGAGAGTAAGAGCTATTGGTGTTGTAAATGACATTGTCTCTTACCTATGTTTTTTGGTTTGGAGTGTAGTGGATGTATGCCAGGTGCCACAGCAACCCTCTCAGGCCTGTCGCTACAGGAGACAGGACACAAAAAGGCTGCCATCTTGGGAGTGTTTTTGCCTCATTCCTACAGACTGGCTTTGATACCCTAGAGATGCAACCATTTCTAGTGTGTTTACCTAAACTTTTATAGCACCAAACAAGCCACAAAAAGGCACCTTTGTAGCATTTAACCTAGAGAATGAGGGAATCAAATGTGTTAGCAGCAAAGAAAAGGGGGCAGCCATTTATTTCTGTGTGTTAAACTTTTAAAGGAATTATTCCTCTACATTAGCAATACCAGCCTAACTTTTAAAAAAAATTACTGCATAAAAGGAGAACAACAGAGGAGGAAGCCTGAAAATGAATTATAGTGATTTTGTTAAGAATGCCACCTGCTTTGCAGTGCTATAAAATGGCAGAACCTGCATTACCAAGCACTATATTAAAAATGAGCTGTCCCAACAAGCACCAAACAAAGAACCCTAGGGGAGAGGATATGGCGTAAGGGCAAAGCACTTAGGCCCATATTTATACTTTTTGACGCTAAACTGCGCTAACGCAGTTTAGCGTAAAAAAAAATTGCGCCGTCTAACGCCATTCTGAAGCGCCATGCGGGCGCCGTATTTATGGAATGGCGTTAGCCGGCGCAAGCAGACCGGCGCTGCCTGGTTTGCGTGGAAAAAAGCCACGTACACCAGACAGCGCCGGCGTAGGGGGAAAATGGCGTATGGGCGTCTTAAAATGGGGCAAGTCAGGTTACGTCGAAAAAATCGTCGTAACCCGACTTGCGCCATTTTTTAACGACGCCCATCCCCCATCAACATGACTCCTATCATTGTAAAGATAGGAGTCATGCCCCCTTGCCCAATGGCCATGCCCAGGGGACATATGTCCCCTGGGCATGGTCATTGGGCATAGTGGCATGTAGGGGGGCACAAATCAGGCCCCCCTATGCCAAAAAAAATTATTAAAAAAAAAAAAAAAATACTTACCTGAACTTACCTGAATGTCCCTGGGGTGGGTCCCTCCGTCCTTGGGTGTCCTCCTGGGGTGGGCAAGGGTGGCAGGGGGGGTCCCTGGGGGCAGGGGAGGGCACTGTGGGCTCATTTTGAGCCCACTTGTCCCTTAACGCCATCCCTGACCCAGGCGTTAAAAAGCGGCGCAAATGCGCCGTTTTTGGCCACGCCCACTCCCGGGCGTCATTTTTGCCCGGGAGTATAAATACCACGTAAAGGCCTGGGAGTCATTTTTTAAGACGGGAACGCCTCCCTTGCATATCATTAACGCAAGGAAGGGGTTCACGCTAAAAAATGACGCCCACTCCGGGCACTTTGGCGCCCGAAGCGTCTAACGCCATAGTATAAATATGGCGTTAGTTGGCGTTAGTTTAGCGTCAAATTTGCGTCGAAAAAAACGACGCAAATTCGGCGCAACCAGAGTATAAATACGGCCCTTAATGTTACCTTGCTAACAAAAATGAATGTGTCTTTGTGTAACACAACCGGTGCTCATGTAAAGAGTTGTAATACCTTTGTATCTAGTTTGCACTAACTGAAATCTATTTGAAGAGGCCCAATTTACATACAAAGGCTGGATGTGTTTTGCTATCAAGCTTGAGGTCATGAAGTGCTTGGGTCTGGAGTCATGACTCCTTTTCCACCATTTTAGAGAACACATTTTGCCATCTTCTTGCCTAGAACTAACCTATGTGCTTGGTTGGTGACCTCCGGAGGTTATCAGGAGCACATGCTATCACCTAGTGTTAAGCTCTGCTCAAGTCAGTTGGTTAATGCACCCCCTGCAGAGGTCTTGACAGAACGAGAATGTCACAGATTACAATCCTGACATAGATTTTCACCTGTTCATCTCTGCAAGGTCAATGCAAATTAATTATAGTGATTTTGTTAAGAATGGCACCTGCTATGCAGTGCTATGAAATAGCAGAAACTGTATTACCAAGTGCTATATATAAAAAAACGAATTATTCCCAGACTGCCTCAACACGCACCCGACAAAGACCCTATGGGAGAGGATGTGACATAAGGGCCACAGCTGCCGACTTTGAAACTGAAGAACACGGTTCAAATCTCAGCGACGGCTCAACATCCTGTGATTCTGGGAAAATCACTTAATCGCCCCTTGCTACCAAACTAATGTAACCATTTCTTATGTAAAGCACTGTAATAACTTCGAATCGAGTTTGTGCTATATAAAACTGAAAAAGAAACAAATAAAGTGCTCCAATACCTTCGTGTCGAGTTCACGCTACATAAAACTTCACAAAAATAAATAATCCTGACATAGCTTTTTCATCCCTGCAATGTTGATGCAAATGAATTACAGCAGTTTTGTTAAGAATGACACCTGCTTTTCAGCACTATGAAATGGCAGAACTTGTACTACCAAGCGCTATATAAAAAAATGAGCTATTCCCAGACTGTCCCTACACGCTCCTGACAAAGAATCCTAGGAGAGCCGATGTGCCGTAGGAGCCAGAGCTGCCGACCCTGGAGCTGGGGAACACGGTTGGAGTCTCGGCGCTAGTTCAACATCATGAGAGTCTGGGCAAATCACTTCATCTCTCATTGCTACCAAAATGATTATGTTCTTGTGTAATGTAATGTGTGCTCATGTAAAGTGCTGTAATACCTTTATATTGAGTTTGCGCTACATAAATCTGCAAAAAAAAAAAAAAAAAGCGCCCCGCAGATATCGCAAAGAAACAGCAAGACGCCCGAAACCAAGGCAGAAGAAACAACATACCGCCATGAGCGAAGCGGCGAGGTAAAAGAAAAAACTGTGCGCCACACTAAGGTATCTTGCCAATCGTGATAATCCATGTAATAAGGCCAGTCTCCAAGGTTGTAATAAAACTGCCTCAAGGCGGGACAAACAAAAGCATTTACCAACATCAAGGGATTTTTGAAAGGCAGGCCCAGGAACAAATGAAAGTGATGGGCGTGAGACGGGTGTGGTTAAAGCCCACAGAACATATTACAACATGTCGAGAAGAGCAGTGCTTGCACGCTGCTATGCTCGACCTAAAAAACGGTGAACTTGTTTATAACTTGTATGCAGGGCACGTCACTCTGATGTTCTGGTGCTAGGTCAAGAAATGCTTTGTTCCAGTTAGAAACGGTTTAACGCCACGTCTTCTTAAAATTCGGGCCATTATTTTATTTATAGTTGATTACATATAAACAGCATCTCCACTAGTAGCGTGGAACTTCAATAACTTGTAGTCCTATTTCTACCAAGCTGAATGAAAAACAGTACTCAAAATGAAAAAGCTGTTATCGGGACATTTTAATGCTTTTTTGCAAAGCCTTTCTAGACATATTGCCATAGCTGCCAAGTTTTCAGTTTGTTTATGTGTCACATTTTCTTATGTGTCACATTTCAATACATTATGTGTGGCACTTAGAGTGGCACAGTATACTGAGTAGAATATAGTAGGTAAGTTTATGTCAATATGTAACATATATGCCAACATTTTGGAACTGAAACGAGGGTGATTCTGAAGAACACATCGAGGGAATTTATTTTCTCCCTTGACTTACTGACACCGAAGTGAAGGAGAATGGGCTTGAAACTGACTTAGAAAATTCAGGTACGCTCCTTAAGTGCCTATGCCAAGTCAGATGCATTCTGAACATGCATGAGGCGCATAGCAGCCACAGTATCTAACGTTGTTCCGGCTGTGTACCCATGTGCCAGACAAAGAATTTGGACCAGGACTGTTGATGACAGCCACATTCCTTCCAAAACAAATGCTTACATCTTGCGGCAAAAGTCTGTCTGCTGTACGGCCAAATATAGAAATAAAGCTCAACAGGAAAAACTCTTCCATGGAAGTACCAAAACTAGGGGATAATCCACCCTTGGCACTCATCCCCACAATACAATCCTCAAGTCGAAAACATAAAATGTCTATCCCCTCCTTTCCCCCAGACTGAGCACCTCCACTAGAATCTGGAGGATTCCCCACCACCACACAGCTTCAAACCAGGAGGCCAGATGGTTTGACCACAAGATCACTTAGGCAGCATTCATAAGTCACCAATGTAGCAGGTAAATCAGGGCTAGATAACTCTCAGTAGGGATATATTGAGAAATGTGTGTATGTGCCTGGCCCTATGTTTCCCTTCACTGTTGTTACAGACAGGAAACGTCCCACAACACCTTTCCAATCTTTATTTTCTCTGTCCTTTAGACATTCCTCCATACTTTTGCTTCCCACCTTCCTCCCTTTACAATCTCTCTCCCTTTCCTCTCCACTCTTCAATCACCACGATCTCAATTTTCCTCTTTTCCTCATTTTCCATCTTTCTTTCCTGCCTCTCTCCTTCTCTGTGCTTCTCTAAATCTCATCTCCATCCTCTATCTTTCCAACATCCTCTTTCCCTCTATGGGCTGCGCTCTTTGTCTCCTTTTCTCACTCACTTAACCCACTGCACCTTGCTCAATCTTTTTCTAGTTCCTTCTTCCGTTCTCTCACCTATCTCCTTCATCTTTTCTCCCTCCTCTCTGTCGCTCTTCTTACTTCCAAGTCACTCTGACTTCCTCTCTTTGTCTCTCCCCCTCCATTCCACTGGTTTCTCTTTACCTCCTTGAATGTTACTCTTCTCCTTATCCCCCCCTTTGCACCTTATGTGAAATCTCCTTTCATCTCCGCTCTCTTTTCCGTTTGTATCCCCCTCTCTACTCCCTCTATTCCATCTATCCCCACTGTCTCATTCTTCTCCAGAATTATTCCTTTTTCTTACCCATGTATCAACAAGCTCGCACCTTCCTTTTGTTCACTCATCATCTGTTGCAGATAACATGACAATACACACATATGGACAGAGCATTACTTATTGAACTCTATGGGCTCATGTAGTCTAAAAATATAACTCGTTTTCCCCCAAAATATTAATTTGCAAAACGAATGCTTGCGACTTAAAAAGAAATAGCTGGTATTCCTTTCTCCAATTAGTGTTGTTGCTTTTTTTTAAATCAGCACTGCCTTGACCACCAACGTTGCAGTTTTAGGACAGGCATATTTTGGCCAAACATGGCTTTTTTATTTTAGTGCAGTATTCGTGACAGTTGCTGCACAAGCCACTATCCCTGTAACCAAGAAATGCCCACATTTTCTCGTGCCAGTAATAAATATAGAACAGAACTTTGAAAGCCTCCATCTGTGAAGGCTGAGATGAGGTTTAATTGCGTGACTAATACATTTCAGTGTGGTGATAAGGAGAAAGGCACTGAAATGTGTTAGTTTTACCCTAGAGTCGTGGCATTTGGCAAGGCTGCATTGCACTGTATTGGACGATGATGCACATTATACACAAATGTTGAGAGGAGGGGAGGGGGAAGGAAGTGAAGGATTTAACTAAAATAAAGGCAGAAGAACAAGCAAGCATTATCAGCCAAAATCATGCTTCTACTGAAACAGTAAGTGAATTCACAGAGGTTGATGGAGGCATGGACTACAGCAGAACCAAGTAAGTGAGGGTAACACAGCAGACCAAGCAGAAAACAGGCAAACTGCAAATTGTTTGCAGCTTTATCCAATGTCCAACTCGTTGGTTCTTGTCACTCTTTATTCTGCCATATGCATGCCACTGCCAGAAGTAAGAAATGAGGACTGCACTATGTAATGCATCCCCTTTCCTCACAGACCGTCCCCTAGTGATGATGCAGGGATGTGGAATTCAATAAAATATCTACTTGTTGATGGGACAGGTTACTTCATAAATCTGCTTGTCCTGTACAAAAAAAAAATCTACCTGTCCCTTTGGTGCCATGCAGTGCGGTGAAAGATTATGGCAGCAAACCCATTATATGAGAGCTCTAATAATAGCCTCTTTGATTATGGCAGGGCTAATACTACAGTAGGGCTTTATTACTAGCAATTTCCTTATTTTGACACCTTTCTGCAGATCTACATACTGGAGCCGGAGGTAGAGGTAAGAAATAGTTCCAGGTTTAGAATGCCCTTTTGAGACTGTGCAACCTACTAACTTGCATGTTTTAAGGGTTTGCACCAGCACTTCACATCATTTTCCATACTTAGAAAGGTCGGAAATTTACTAATAACAGGGGGCAGAAGTACAACAGCTTCCAGGGTTTGTCAAAAAAAAGTGAAAAAGTAAACTTCTAAATGTTCAACAAATTTTCGCATGACCAAATCTACACATGCATATATGTTTGTGCAAAAATACAGTTCACAACTATCTTCTAGGAGTAATATTTCCTGGTTTACTTCTGTAAATTCATGAAATACGTAAATCTGCACTAATGCAAAGACATATACCGTGGGTGCACTTCTGTGACTAGTCTACTGGTCTAGTCTACTGAATGTGTATAGCGCATAGCTAACCAATGGCATCCCAGCACTGGGACTTTCTTTAAGAATTCAACCCTTAATTAGGTCTGGCATTAACCAAGATCTTTTGATTTTATTAAAATTATTTAGCTCTCTCTATCTATTGATGGGCTGGCTTCACTGTGAATGATCATCATCTGCTCTTTCAGACGGAGCATATCGGTACACAAAGTAGTTTTGTTCAGTGCCGGGAACTACTGTGGCAATGTGTGCTTTTTGAGACCAAAAAGTATTTTTGCTTTTTGCTATATTTGTTACAGTGGTGAGGGCCCAGCAGCTACCACAACAATGACCTTTACAAAAGCCTTGTCAAACAAGACATGCATTGACAAAACCCGAAGAGTGACTCTCCAATGTCGTACCTATTGGCTTTGCCAGTGCTTGTTTATTTTCATGTTTCCCATAATATTGTTGAACTTGGTTACACTGACTTTCCGTTATAAATATTTTTTGAAAATTTAGTATGCCTCAACACATTTTAATAAATGATACTTCGAAGAAATGGTACCTAAAACTTCATAGTAGTTTAGCATAAAGTTTTTTCCTAGTTGCATTTTTTTGAACATTTATTTTGAAAGCAAAGAATCATCAATCTTGCTCTCAACCTTTTGCAAATATTTGCATCTAATCAGAGAGCATGCCAGGAGCATTATTTTTAGCTTCATATTGTTAAACGTGTGCACAATGTTTTTTTTACTGGAACTACTGTCAGTAGTGCAGTCAAGCTTACAACATTTGTTTAGAGCGGTCACTCTAATAATAAAGACTTTGCATTAGTGAACCAGAAACACAAGTTTGAATAGCATTAACTTTTGGACACTGCAGACAATCTCCTTAACTGTTCCATAATTGTGGTACTGTAAACTGGCAGCCAAAGTGTTTGTCCTCCAGGGAGTCGGGCCTACTTGTCCCAAGGACAAAAATACACCTGAAAACTTGTTGTCATTGACCCAAAACAATATGTCCTGGGCATCGGGCTATAGGAATTCTACACCCCAGCAGGAAACTGCTTTCAGGTCTCATTAACTTGCCACTTTAGAGGACAGTGGTACCAATGTCACTGTGATACCAAGAGCTAACTGTTGAATCAGTCACTTATACTCAAGGTCTTGTCTTCAAAAGGCACCCTGTGCCTAGAACACTCCCTGGACACCATTCAAACCTTCAGGTGTATGTGCTCTATCTCAAGCTAAGTCAATTTGAGTCCTTTCTTATCCAACAGTGCAACATGGTAAAACCACGTCAAAAAAGATCTAAAAAAGTGTTTGACTCCATGAGGTAAATTATGACAGAAGAACTGCTTCCCCTACTAATATCAATTACTACTAAAATTGAAGCTGGCGGGTGAAGGCTCAAGCGGCAACAGTGGCGGTATGTTTCTGGAAGGTATCTGAAACTAGAAAGATCCCAGTTCCAGATATACTTAACATCCAGGTTGAGTCTGACTCTGTATAATGGAATTCTTGATTTGTTTCCTGTCCAACTTTTACCATATCAGGTACTGGACACTGGAATACATACCAGTGCTGCCTATTCCCATCTATTCTGGGTGGGGGGACTAAAACATGCCCCCACAGCCCTTCCTGCTCCAAAGCTAATCATTCTCTCAGCAATTCAGCTCACAAACCATCTTGCAAGTTAGTCAACACACCTGAACCTTTCTAATCTGGCCTAATGTTTAGAAGAGTAATAAGGCAATTCTTTGCCCGGGAGCGAAATGAATCTCTCAGGTGGAGGGCATGATGGTGAGAAAGTGTTTTATTAGTTGGGGTGGTTTGCTGCCACCCCAAGTAATAAAGTCACTATTAGGTCTGGTTGAAAGTTTCAGTAATCTAACACTGAGCTCAAACTCTTGTAGCTGTGACACAGAACAGACAGGCTTAACTAAGAGAAAGCATTCAGAAGTACAAAAACAGTTAAAAAGTTGAAAACACAATACAGTAAAAAAACACTTAAATTTATAAAAAGAGAAAAAAAAAATAATAAGCAAAATTACACCAAAATGACAAAAATCAAAGAAGGGGAACCAGAAACATGATTTTTTTATTTGAAAATAGCACCAAAAACCACAAAGTGCCAATGGTCGTCAATGATCGCAGGTGTCTGGGACCTAGGTGGGATATGAGGCTGACCAGGATGGCGAATGGGTTGGATACACGAAGTAGACGGTCCCCACTAAGGCCTGGAAATAGGGAAGCTTTAAAACGTTTTTAAGTCCTAATGTGAAAAGGGACTTTGTTGTTCTTTGAGGAAAATCTCTTCTCCATGTGGGCTAACCCTGACATTCAAACCAGTGCTGTGAACTACTGGTCAGATATTTTTCCCTGTCAGTCCAATGGAAATTCTGTAGCTGTGGAGCAAAGGTTTCAATAAAGTTCCCAAACCTCTTTTTGTACCCAAACAACCACAAGACTACACTTTCATGCCCACAGGACCTCACATGAAGCACATAGACACTCTCAGGGTGTTAGGCACAAGGCAACAGAAAAGTCCAGCCAAGGTCCAGTCGCCACTGATCAGCTGATGGGATTCTTCTCAGGAATGTTCTTTTCAGCTTTTTATGTACTTGGAGCCCCACAAGGGATCAACCATCCTATCACTGGAGATCTTTTTGTCCTTCGATTTCAAGTGAAGGAGGGTTCAACCTCCTTAGGGTCTTCTCGCAGGTCACAGATGCCAAGTGATTCAGGTTCAGTCCACCTCTCATCCTTTTGTAAATCTAGAAGTGTGTTCTGAGGAATGCTGGGACAGGGTCCAGCTTTGTAGTTTTTACATGCCTGTGGGTGGGGGAACATCCTAAGTCCCTCATAGTCCTTCTCTGACCAATGAAGTAAAGTTTCACAAGACATGACCTACCTACTGCAGCAGTAGTTCCCGTTTACTGCCAACGGGCATAAAATGCAATAAGTCGGGGAACTCCAAGATGGTGAAGGTTCTTGATGAAGGTGTTCTGCCTACTAAACTTGGGCTCGGAGGCTGGGGGTGCGAGTGGGGAGTGTACTATGGAAATCCTAGTGTCCACACACATTTCCAGTTGGAAGCAGACAAAGTACAGACAACAAATCTAGAGACAGACGTATGCTAGGAAAAAAGCAGGGTCCTTCAGTAGCCAGACAGGGTATAAACAAGAATTGTCCTGGTATCATGTTTGCTCCCTTTAAAGGATACAAAACTTATATGTATGCTGCAGAGAGACCTGTCATTCAGTTTGTGACACTGCAGTGTTAACCGGAGGGACTCAGCCTCCGCCCTGCATATTCTATTTGGACTCAGAAGAGTCATCTCTGTCCCCGTAACTCAGCCTATTAGAATTTCACACTTCTTCCCAGGCTGAGCACAGGCTGGGAGACAGCGGAGGTTAATGCTAAACAGCCTTCTGACAGTTCAGGCAGTTAAAGGATAACGTTCTAAAAGGTAATTTTCCTTACTATTTATTATAAATATGACTTAACCATTGAATTTGATTTTTGATTACTAATAAAAGTAGATGTTTCATTATTGTTCAAGCTGACCACATTCCCGAGATAAGGTATTAGTATTTTAACCTGTAGTCTGGGTTTCTACATAGGACAGCTAGGTCTGCTTCAGTAATAAAAATAGCCTTTGGGGTCTGGTCACTGTAGGGGTAAGGTAACACAAATATTCTACATGTCCCATTTTTAAATATCATGCAACCTACATTATGGGCTACAAATCGTACTGAGTAGAGACTTACAAATATTTAAAAGGGAGCTTTTTACCTATTTAAAGAAGTTATTTTAACAGGTCACACTGTAGATTTTACACAGCTGTAGTCAAGCTCCAGTGGCAGGCCTGAAGCCATGCATTGACCTCCTCTCCCTATGGCAAAAAGAAAAGCAAAAGAACAAGCTACTGTTGAGAGATGGTGCTGTGTGACTCCACATCATCTTTGTTCCACTCCAGAAGTGATAAGCAGTGTCACATAATGGCACCGCTCACATACTGATGTCAGTTTCTTTCAGAAGCTTACTGGAAGGACCAATGAGCAGACTCCTAAATTGGAACCTTTTTATAAGGAAGAGGAAACCATTTCGCAGATCAGGGCAGTAGGACGGTGGTGAGGAATTTGCAGTTAGAATATCCACCAAAAAGAGCATTACCAAAGGTAAGTAACTTGCTCCTCTGATGGACACTTTTAGCCTGAGCTTAACCTTGTGAGTAGATACCAAAGCAGTACTTTCCAGGGCGGTGGATCTGTGGAATTGCTGAGATCAAAAAGTCCTGCAGGACTAAACAGGCAAAATGCCAATCTCAGTAGACCTGACTGTGAAGGCAACAGTGCTTCATGAATGTGTGAACTGAGGCCCATTTAGCAGCCTGACAAATAGCCAGTGCAGCCGTTCAGCATGCCAACACAGTGGTAGCAGCCCTGGTCTTGGTGGAATGAGCCCTGAGACTTTCTAGAGGCTGTTACTTTGCCACTTCGTAGCAGACCCTAATACAGAGCACTATCTATCAAGAGATGGTCCACTTCTGCACCATTTTGCCCTTTTTTGCCGCAGAGAACCCCACAAAGAGCTTAAAGTCCACCCAATGTTTCTTGCTAAATTCAATGTAAAAACTCAGTGCTCTCTTGGGGTCAAAGTGATGAAGTCTATCTCCTCTGAAGGAATGAGGTGGAGCAAAGAAGGATGGAAGAATGATGGTTCGTCTGACACGAAAAGACATCACTACCTTTGGCAGGAATGCATCTCAAGTTCATAGAACAAATTTGTTTGGAAAAAAGGTGATACAAGGCAGCTGGACTGAGAGGGCCTCACGGTCACTCACATGACATGCTGATGGTTTTGCAAACAGAAAGACAGTTTTTAAGGTCAGGCGGTGCAAACAAACAACTATGCATTGGCTCTAAAGGGATACACAGTAGGAAAGTGAGAACCAAATGTAAGTCCCATTGTGGCATTACAGAGGGCTTTGGCGGAAACATATATGGCAAACCTTTAAGAAAGCACATCACAAAAGGTGATTTCAATAAGGACAACTGCTTTGGCAAATGTAAAGTAAGGGTAAGAGGACTGACAAGTAACTTAAACAGTGCCCACTGTAAGTTTTTACTGGGCAACAGACAAAACAAAAAAACAGACATCCTACAGTTTAGCTTGCAACAGGTCAGTTGCCTCACAAGGGTCACAAACTTATCCCAATGCGGGGGTACATTGATTCTGTTGAAGGGCATCCGGTTTCCAGGATTACATGAACAGCTTCCGAACGGGGTCACTTAATCTCTGTGCATGAAGATTCAGGTTGCACAACCCCCAGATGCAAGACCATATCCGACTGCTACAACTGAAGAACTTATCGAAGGTGTAGCTTAATCGGAGGTCAGATGCACAGGCTGAGATTTTTGGGTACCACACACTCTCTGCCAATTCTGGAGCCAGTAAGATGACTTGGGGGCTGATCATTCCTGATCTTCTTCGGAACTCAAGGCAGGAAAGGTAGTGGGGGGTAGGCATACAAGAGGTCCATGCTCCACTACAGACATAAGTGTTCCTGAGAGAGAACCTTCTTGAGAACTCCAGCACCCAAAAACATTGACATTGTGAGTTCTCAGTGCTGGCGAAGGGATTGAACCAGGGCTCTACCCATTGATGGAAGATGGCCTATGCCACCTCTGTGTTTAACTGCCATTCATGGTCCATTAGGCATTGCCTGCTGAGGTCTTATGCCCTGTCATTTAAGGATCCTCTCAGGTGGTGCATGATCAGGGATATATCCTGATGATTCAGCCAATTCCAGAGGTGCAGAGCCTCCTGACCCAGGACCTACCCCAGCCCACTCTGCTTGCTGCAGTACTATACAGCAGTGGTGTTTGTGAGAACCTGTACAGGCCTCCCTTTGAGGGATGGCAGGAAGGCCTTCAACGTCAAATCTATTGCCCACAACTCAAGCAGGATGATGTGGGGTTGAGCCTCTGCCAGAAACCAGACTCCTATGAGTGCAACCTCTTGCCAGACAGCCTCCCCAAACTAGCAGTAATGCATTTGTCTCAACTGTGATCTCTGGGTGAAGTAGGGAGCAGGTTCTGCTGCTGGTCTAATTACAGTTGAGCAGGCACTACTGCAAATCTTGTGCACTCTCCTTTAAAACCTGAATGGAATCCGACAGGGTCCCTTGGTGCTGGGCCCCCCAAGACTTCAAATCCCACAGTAGAGCTTGCACATGCCATCTGTCATTGTTGGCGTGCAGAATGAAGAAGCCAGATGCCCAAAAAGCCTCAGAACCATACTCACTGAGACCCAGGACAGGGGCTGGTACGTTGGGATGATAACCTCAATGTCCTGAACTAGTTGATCCAGATGGTAGGACTGAAAGTGCACCATATCCAGGATGGCTCTGATAAAAGGAAGCCTCTGTGAAGGAGTCAGGTGTGAATTCAGCAGTTTAATTAAGAACCCAAACAATGTCAGAAAGTTTGTCGTCATCTGGAGGTGGTCCACGACTGATGGTGTTGAGCCCAGTCGCCTAGGTAGGGGAACACTGGTATCCCAAACTCCAAAGAAAGGCAGCAACCATCACCTTTGGGAACACCTGAGGGGTGCGGGTGATGCTGAAATGGAGCACAGCAAACAAAGTTCTTGAGGTCCACTTTCACCTGGGTAGTGCATGTGGGCCAGCAAGACAGGGATACAAAAGTAGGCATCCTGCAGGGTCACCCAGTCTCCAGGATCCAGGGCAGACAGAATCTGGGTCAGCATGAACATCTTGAATTTACTTTTTCCACCGTAAAGCGTTGGGAGGCCAAAGATTGAAAACAGGATGAAGGTTTCTGTTCTTCATTGGCACAACAAAGTAGAGAGAATAACATTCAATCTTGACTTTCAAAGCAGATTACATCTGCGTAACTTATTTGTCCTCCTTTGAACTCCTTTCCACTTCCTACTGTAAATCGAACAGATGATCCTCCAAAAGCTGCTCTGATGATGGCAGGTGCAGCAGGTCAAAAAGGAATGGCAAGTCATAGCCCTAGTGCACACTTTGAAGGACCCACCTGATGGATGTATGCCACAGATGGTGCACTAAAGAGGCTTTAAAGCTGTTGTCGGAGGGGTTGGGGATTGAGAAATACACTGCTACTAATGGCCTAGTCATTGTCTGTTTGGGCCTCAGCCCTGACCTCGAAAGGGCTGAGAGGCTTGCTGTGTGGGCAGCGAGGCCTGACACTGCTGATACACCAAGCCTCATTCATATTGCTGAAAATGGAAAAACTGCTGGGGGGATTACTAAACGTGTGCCAAAAGGCCCAAGGAGCTTGTAGTGCCTCACGTCTCCTTAAAAAGGTCCAGGGACCATTCTGCCTTTTTGCCAAACGTTTTGAGTGGCACAGAAGCACTACACGTGTCCCAGTAGCCTCACCAACCATATTCCACAGTGCATCCAAGGAGGCAGCTGACAATGACTGATATCTAGGCAAGCCTGGCTGATGAAAACATGGTCTTGCCAAAATGTTTCTTATGTTTGGACTCTGTCAGGAAGAGTAGTCGGAAAGGTGCATCAAACACTCAGAAGTTGGATGCTAGGTTAAAAAAATATCTATATATATATAGCCGGGTAGCCTGGAGCTGGTCTATGGTGACATGCGACTTGGTAATTGACTGGTGGGCCAAAACATAGCTTTGCCCAAGTGAGGGACTCTTTGAAGGGAAGAAGAAGCTCGGTCTGTGCCTTGCCAGGCTGAAGGGCCTCAGTAAAGACGGAAGATCAAGGATTTCAGCATTCCTCCTAATGATTGTCGCAAAGGATGTACTTTCCTCAGTTAATGGTCCTGGGGGAGGGGGTGGAACCAACAGAGTATCAGGTGAGGTATCCAATCCACTGGCATCTTGCAGAGCTTCGTACATCTTCCATTTATCCTGGTCATAGGATGGGGCAAACTCTTCCCCATCACCCCCACTGTTGTCTCTATATGGCTGCCTCTGGTTGGAGTTGGAGCCAAAAAGTTGGTGCAGTGTCTGAGTGCAACTGTGTTTGGACTCGGCTGAGACTAATTTGATTGGAGTTGGATACCACAAACAGACTGTGGATCCTCCTCTGGCGCCAGTGCCATCAGTACCAGCATCGACATTGGTGCAGAACCCGAAGCAAGTTCAAGGGCCAAAAAGGACTGATCCACCAATGAGAACCCTACTAGATTCCCCTGTGTATACTTGGGGTCCCAAGATGTGCCAGAGGGAGCCAGAAAAGGGGCAAAGATATATATCATGTCCTCTCTAAAGGCTTAGACCTGTTTCAACGTCCCAACAGACCCAGAAACATGGGATGCATTAAGATCAAGGTTGGAATCGCCTCCTGTGTGGAAAAGATGGGAGATCTAGAGGCACAGTGATGCCCTTGCACCTGCTCTGAAGAAACAGTGTTGTGGGGGTGGGGGGGTGCGTGCGCACACACACACACAGTGGAAATGACTTTGGAAGCAGGAGTGGGTCGGCATTTTTGGCTCAGACAGGGAGTCTTCCTGCTGGTGGTTCAGGCAGTATAGCCTACCGCAGGGTTTCTTGTGGCTTTGTGATGTATAATGTGAGTTCGGGACCCACTGCAGTGGTTCAGGCCTTCTAACCCTACCTCCGGGTATTTAATGATTTTATGTCGTCATGGAGAGCGACCAATTAGGTACAACATAAAAAATAAAATCTGTGAATTTCAGTACTTGTTCATGTTTGAGCCAGAACCATTGCTATGTTTCTTAGTCCACAAGTGCAGCAGGTATTAGACGTGTTTTAAAAATGAGAAAAGTAAACATTACAGGTGAATCTTGTAATACTTTCATCTATTTAAAAGCAGGTACATTTGAACAAGACATCTCATGCCTTGTATATTTATTTTGCAAGGAACTTATACACTTATTATTCAAGGAACCTCGGACACAATAACTCTAGAAATAGGCACACACTGGATACTATTGTGAGTGATAATGTGCTTTACCTTTACAGATACACATAACATATATATAAATATATATTATAAAAATATATAATCAACTAGACATTAAGTTCTTCTTGATATTTTCGAATTATTACTCCTTTTTCAGTTTACATTTGTGTCTGTGTTTTACTAGACATGGCCTGTTCACCAGAGTAATAATAAATTCAGATATTTCAGGCTAAGGTGAAGTTAGTAACATACATCTGTCACCAACAGTTGACTTATTACAAGTGTCATGCAGTTATTTACTGGCATGTAGTTGCAGTACCTAAGTAATTTATACATTGTCCTACCGTGACATACGATGGTTTAAAAGCAGAAGACATTTCAGATGATGAGTATTCACTATTATTCAATATATTTCCTTTCTCAATAGCAACAGAAAATACCTTCTAAGCATTCTATGCCTTAAAGTCTAGGATTCTACACATAGCTTCTCTTTGAGAACAAACTGATAACTGAACACTAGCATTTTCATTTAGTTAACCAATGTGTTCTTTTATGGAAGTTAATGAGTGAATTCCCAACATTGAACGTTGTAACACCATTTTCAGTAAATCTAGTCTCTTTGTCTCCCCTACTGGACCATCAAGGACTTTAGCAAAGTAATGATGTCACTGATTACCAGGTTTGTTCCATCTATGAACACCTTTACAAGAATATGATGCCCTTTCAATTGCACCACTGCTCTGTAAATATATCATTTTAACTGCAGATAACCCCCTACACCATTTCAAACTGGTTGTTGCAAAGTCATCCATTTGTCCTGTTTACCCACATTTATTTTGCGGACTAGTACTGATGGTAACTGACTCTGCCAGCCTGGCCCAGGCCAGTGCCATGTTAAAACACACACACATGTAGAGTACACAAGGTATTAGGGTACCCTTACAATTGGCCTGATAGAGCCTGTATGTCTCTAGTAGCTAATAGGGCAAGGGGGTACAATCTGCCTATAAGTCCCTAGTATTAATAGGGCATGGAGATTAGACGCCTAGCAGAATTTCTGCACTTGCATTTGCACTGCTTTGTGTGCTTTCTGTCCATTTAAAGGGAGGCCTGCCTTGCAGCCTGTCTTTAAAAATCAAATTCTTACCATTTGCATGACAGCCCCTGTAAGTACGTAGTAGAAATTAGGGCAAAGGGGTGCCAACTACCTATAGGACCATAGTAGATAATAGGGCAGGGAAGATAGAAGCCCAGCAGATTTGCTCCCCTTGGCAAGTGGGCACTGCTGGAGGTTTTCTGTCATTTATAAAATGCAGCCTGACTATGCAGACTGCATTTAAATGGAAATGGTGTCCCAATTCGACTTTAGTGCTTTGGTGCTATGGGCACTTTATAAGTGTTGATATACATTATGTGTACATATTAGGTACCCCAGTGTCTCCTCTAGGTGTCCCAGAGTAGGGGGGGAGGGGGTCATGCAGCTATAAGCAGGGTCCTTATAAAAGATGTTTTATAATCCCTGGTGAAGGAAAACTGCAAATTTAATCTTCCCTCCACCCTTTGTAGATACTGGGCTCCACAGGCTAACATTGCAATATTGCATTTCCAGGACTTACACGTTTTGATAAATCCAGCAATTTGCCATTGGCGAATATATCATAACTCATTTAGAAAAGAAGTGATGAGTCTTTTCTTTCTATAAGCCAACATCCAGCCTTCTGGAATACCCCCTCACCCGATTGGTAAGTGCTAACAGGATGACCAAGGCTGCTTTCATTAGGTGACATGTGTCTCTCCAGGGGAGAGGCTAAAGGGAGCTCCGCAGCTGCTAAGGAATGCCACAGCAGGTGGGAGGGGTAATAAAGCATCCAGCCTCAAAGAAGAGCAGGACAGGCAGGGAATGTCAGGCCAAAGACCCCCACATCCTGTGTCCCTCAGCCAGACACCAGGTTAAAGGAAGGAATTTGCAGATGTCAGAAGGAGGAGAGCTATGGAAATGGTCCACATTGGGAATTGGTTTAGTTAGCGCTTACTGCTCAGAAGAAATTTCAGCCATCATAGATTTTGGCACAATAGTGCTTTCTGGGACAGGAATATGCAATACTTGGGAGGGAGTGGTCATGCACATGAGACTCACCCTGCATTCTATTGGTTAGGGGAACCCCTCTTCCTGACGCCCTGGAGCTGTGAATAAATATGTGAGAGGTGTTTAGCCTCTCTGTTCTGCTGCCTGAAACTGCAAGAGAAAGGAGGACTGTCCTGCTGGAATCTGGATGTGCACCCTTGGCCTGCACGTCCGAGTGAACTGCACCTGCTGCACAGTCTGGCAGTACAGCCCTGGGAACTGTGCCTTGCTTCAAGAAGGACCAAGAACTGGACTCCCTGCAGCTATAGGTTACCAGAGCTTCACCTGCATCATCTCTAGCAAGACCCCCCTCCAGCCTCGAGTGCATCCAGTGTACTTAAGGATTTGGCCAGGTTTATTGTGGGAATTTTGGTTCCAACCTTCCAAGGGCCATGTTCGAGATTTCAAGACCCTTTGATTTGTGTTTTGGACCCTTGGAACTTAGAAGGATGACCTCTGGAAACATCTCCTGAAATTTGGAGAACTTCAGTAAAAAAAAAGTTCCAGAAAGAGACCGACGCGACCCAGGAAGTCAAGCTGGCAAACCCTCACCGCGACCTGGCCTGGATTTCAAGTTTATCCCGCTGAAAATGTCTGAAGGTCTGACTTACAAGATTTGACTGGGAGCTCCCTGAACATCAAGCTGGTGACTCCTCACAGGATCTGGCCTGGTGAAGAGCACTGAGGGCCCTCTGAAGAAAAAGCTCAAGAAGAGTTTGTAAGCGTGAAGGTAAAATGTTAATCAAGGCCTCCCGCTTAGTGTATCCGACCAGGGTTCCATCATGGACGGCCTCAAACTTTGACTTTGGCCCAGTCTACGGCAACAGATGTCCTGATTTGGTGTTTTGTGTTTCTAAGCACTAGAAAGTGTTTATTCTTTAAAATTCATATCTCCAGTTCCCTACATCAGATATTTGTTATTTTGGTGTCAATTTACTTGTAAAAATATAACCTATTTTTATAAATTGGTGTGAGATATTTATTGTGTGTTGTGTCTTACTTATTTACTGTATTAGTGTTTTTGAATGCTTCACACTTGTGGTTCCTAAGTTAGGCCTGCCTGCTCTGTTATAGCTACCAAGGGGTGAGCAAGGGGATAATTGACCGATACCTTTACTGACCCTGTATTGTGTTAGTGGCCTTACTGCCAGAGCAAGGTACTAACTTACCACTACTAATAACCCACTTTCCAACAGTGGTATAGTATCATGATGACTCTTTGATATTTTCAGTACAAAGAAATACTCTTCTGAGGCATAGTCATAACACATGGTCTAGAAACTGTCTTATTCAAATACAATAAATAGCTTGGAAAGAGACAAGCATGAAATGATGTGCTAGAATCTTTTGCCAGCCATCACTCTGATTCACGCATGTGTTAGTTTATCACTCTACATACTGAAAAGATACTTTTTACACATCTGTTAGTTCATCACTGTACATACTGAAATAATACATTTTAGAATTAGATCTGTTTACATCCCAGAAATGTGGAAACTTCAGCTTAAAACTTAGCTCACTCTCATATTCAGGCATAAAACATGGATCCCATTTAACAATAGTTGGGAGTGTTGTAACATTTCTTGACCAATGCAAAACATTTCAAAGCACGGGATGAAGCCACAGCAGTCCCTGTAATGGTCAGCAGTCGCAATTTGGAACCACTGTATTAGACGCAGCGTGTGACTGAAGACCCTTAAACAGTCTCTCATTCACTGCAATGTCCAAGTCAATAGCAGAAGGACCTGGTGATATAATATTGCCTAAGATAATCCTAAATGTGTGTGAAATGTTAACAGTGTCTGTGGGTCCCAGTATCACATATTGAAACCTTTCCCAGAAGACACCATCTTGAAGAGGAAGGGCTGTCAAGGCATTGTAGGTATGGCAAAAACTGCATGTTGTACGATGTGATGAATAGCACTGTTGCAATTCAACACTGACTGATTCCCTCTTATCCAAGCCAGAAAGATACTGCCAATGCATCATCAGTGAGGGACCATTCTTCACTGCCAGACACCAGCTGATATGTGGGGTTCCTTAGGGTTTGTCCCTGAGCCTTACCCTCTTCATCTGTATGTCTGGCCCCTATTGGATATCATCGGCTCTTTCGGTTTCAAGATGGTGTCGTACACAGACGACACGGCTGATTGTCTTGTTACCCCCTGATATAAACTCCACCTCTATTAAACTTAACAGCTGCTTAGAGAAGGTCTCCATCTGAATGCCAGACAGCTGTTTAAGACTAAATGGAGAAAAACAGAGGTTTTGATAGTTGGCAATAATTCATCACTCTGGAATCAAATTAGCTGCCACCTTCCCTGGGTGAAAGTTAATTTCCCGAAGTGGATGTTAAGAGCCTAGGGATTACGCTGGATGAGCATCTCTCCATGTCATCCCAAGTAAAGAAGAAGTAAAGAAGATGTTTGGCAGCTGAGAAGAGACAATAACTACATGAGCTTTAGAAAGAAACTGAAAACCGAACCAATTTTTTTTCTAAAGCTATTTGCCATTCAATCCCGTTCTTTGTACTCTAACTAGCACTGACAGTGCGAGGAGGCCCATTTGGGTAGTAATGCACGATGTAAAACCAGGAGAATAGAATAGAATCTGAATAACAAAGGCTACCAGTTTAATTAATACTATGAATACCATCGCAAATAAGCTCACACTTGACTACCTCCAAGGTAGTTTTGGGTACAGTTAAAACAATTTCTTTGTAGCCCTGTTTCTGTTCCAAACACAATGTTCCAAAGCAATCTTCTACCACTCAGTTCCTTTCTTTCTTCTTTAATAGTGGAGATGGAAGTGATTCTGCACTCCCAGTGTGCTATATGTAGTATTTTCAATGCAAGTTTCAGGACTGGGTGCTGATGCAGTTAGATGTTGAACACATCAACATTCACCTCCAATTCTCTTTCTATTGGTTGATCCAGAGAAGTAGACTGCTCACAGATGGGGATCAGTTTTCGAACTGTCATCTGAAATTGCCTTGGTAGTTGCTGGTGCTGTGCAGTACTGACAGAACTGGTCACAATACCTTTTCACTTTAATTTAAACAAGTCTCTTCTTGCCAAGTAGGGGAGCTAGAACTAGATTCCTTATAACCTTTGTGATGATGACTGTTACTCTGTATGGTAGACCAAATACTTATTTTCCTTCAATCTTTGTGCAGACTTGATCACCAGGTTTTGATAGCTATCCACAACTTGGTTGAGTCTAGCAAGGTAGAACTTGCTGTGGTCTTTTCACACATTTCTTATAAGGCCTGGAGACAATCAAAGCATAATGGTCCAGACAGATCTGTAAGACCTGGATGATCTGGAATTAACAATTTAGGTTCACATATTTCAAAAAGTGCATGGTCTTATACTGCTTGCTTGAGACGGTTATTAATGGCTTGTTGTGCGCTAAATAGATTTGTAACTCAAATAGCGCTTATGCTTAAACCTTAAACTCAAGATTTGTTTAAGAGTATTGTTGCTCCTTTCAGCCACTATATTACTCTAGGATCTAATAGATTACTAAATTGGAGTTAAATTCTCACTTCAACAAAGGAATTAGCTAACATCTTTGAGATGAATGAGGAGGATCCTCATTGGTAAAAAACGTATAACTCCTCCCATGGCAACCAGGCATAACAAATCTTTTGTGAATGCATGATCCCTTACTTTATGCTCAGGTCATAACAACATTAAGTGTGTGTGGCCATCTACAGCTACCAAGGTATACGTATATTGACTGATAGCTAGCAAAGGGCAAAACTGATCATAAATTGTGTCAAATGGTTTAGCTGCCTTTGTCTAAGGAATTAGAGGTGGCCTTGCAACAGTGGGTATAGTTTGTTGCCAAATTATACACTCTATCCCATACTCCTTAACCATCTTAGGAAGATGTGGCCACGAAAAGTAATGTATTAACATCTTATGAGCTGCTGAGACTCTCATATGTGCAGATCCAATTCCCTCATGAACCACTTTGGTTAAATGTAATCACGTTGCAACATTTGTTTGATTATAGCAATCAACAACACATGTAACATTTACAATGAGTTTTGCCATCAGTCCCTAATGAACACTTATGTTTCACTGGGTAACTCTTAGGTAATGTCTTACTCTACTCAAGTTACAGATATATTTAAATAAGACATACATGTTGGACACTGATTTAGTGACCACTAAGTGGGTGTTCTTATAAATGAGACAGAGTCCCCTTCTGAAATCACTTAGTTTAATTTTGGGTTGCTCTTGTGCTTACACAATATAACTCAGTTTAGAGGATGATGCTTCTATAGCTAGTGTTATGTCCCAATATATTATTTTATGAGACGCTGTTACAGATGCAACGTTACACTTTAAAACTGCTCTTTTAGCAACTTCATCCGTGACCGAATTAGCTCTTATGAGAATCCCTGTCACTGAATGCTACAGTGTATGCTTCACACCTAACATTGGGAGGTGACTTCACAAACTACCTATTTATTCTCAAAGCTTGCTCACTTTTATGGTTTTACCTCTCTGTATCCATTGGGTAACTAATGGTGTAAGTCCGCATTATAACTCTGAATAAAGAAAGATGAGTCTGAATTTCTAATGTAACAACATTTGGGTCAACATTCTGTAAGGCCAACAAAAATGCATTTATTTCAGCGCTGCATTCTCCTAAAGGTCTAGTGTCTCCTAGAAAGATTCAAACTTGCCATTTTCAAAACCACCTTGTACTGCTGCACAGGCAGAAGAGTACCTTTGTTGCATGCCTATAGCTGTTTGTGCAGACCATCAGTGTACAAAGCTGTCTCATTGAGATATCATGGTTTCACATTTGGAATAAAAGGTACCATCTGTGTGGAATCATGTTCGAACTTCACATCAGCAAAAGCTTGTGTCGACCCCCATCGCACATATACAATGCTAACCTTGGTGGCTCCCTCTAATGTGGTAACTGAAGTCACTTTAATAATGATCTTCTCTTGAGCTATAGGTCTTCCTTCATTGGTGGCCATCTGAGCTGCAGAAATAATTTTCTCAATAGAAGAGAACTGTTCTTCAGCAGTGGAGTACAAGTGTTATGCTTAGGCGATTGGACTTTTCTGACCCTCACTGTAGAGTGTTGAAGTAAAACGTAATTATCTCAAATTTACAAGAAGGTTGAAACTATTCTTCAGGATTCCTTTGAGAATCTCAACATATGTTGCAGTACAATCCTTCCTTGAGATGGTAGACGTAATCAATTGTCATAAGGGGTTAACACTTTCAGCATTGCATTGCAGTTATCGCCATACAAAAGTTAGAAAAACAAAAAAAGCTTGCAGGTTTCTGAGCATCAATGCTGTGAGAGATGGGTCCTGAGAGGCAGAGCAAAAATAAATCATCCAGTCACCATTTCATAGGTGCTTGGCAACACTCCATAGTTGCAGTGGCTGCTGCTCACACTAGTTCGTAACCAGTCTCTGCGTCCCTTCATTCTGTTTTCTTCTTGTTTCAGGTCCCCTTTTCTTAGTGAGTTATTCCTCCTGGTCATTGTTATACCTGTGCTGTGTTCATACTTCATACTCACAGCATTCCTTGCCTGCTTTGCGTTAGTGTCCCTGTGGCATCCTGGGATTCAACATCAGGACCCTGACTGATGTGTGCTAAGCACAATACGTTCGATGAATGGAAAGCCGAACATTCTGTTCAACCTTTATTGTACTCAACTGCCTTAGCCCTTCATTCCAGTCATGTTTATATTTGTGCTCTGTCTTTAAGAATGCTTTGAGTGATTGTCTGTACCCCCTTTGGTGAGACACCCCTGAGAAGTGCTGTGCTGCTATCCTGACCAGATGCCTGAGTTTTTTCTTTAAACCATTTCCACTTAAGGCTTATGCTAAAGATTGTGTCTCCTTAGCAGTTCGGGGAAGATAGTGAATCTTGGCAGGTTATCCATAAAATCTCCACAAAAACTTAGTGAGCTTACCTGTTTATACCTAATGAATGACCTAGTGTCAGTCGCAGATATCTCAACCCAAGAATCAAATAACTCAATAGTATGGATTGGGTCAGCTTCTATTGCAAATGTCACTCACCTTCCCATTAAAGGGAGGTATTTTCCTTCAGGAAAGGAGTGACTGCAGGTCGCACTTTCTCTGCTGTGTTAATTTCATCACTGGACATGGTTACAGAGGTTTACATAAACCTTTTTTCTTAAATCTTTTGTTTCTGTTAAGCTTAACAAATTTCAAGTAGTTTAAAGAGGATCCTTTCTTATCCTGCGGAAGATATTACTTATCATTCTTATGGAATCTACACATTAGTGCACTTCCAGAGAACCATAGCGTTTCTAAATCCCCAGATTCACTCGTTAATCATGCCATGTGTTGATCACCAAAACTGAACCATGGCATGGAAATCCAAGTAACCACCTGTTAGCTGTAACCAGACATGGATTCTGCACAAATGATGACTAAAGAAATCTACAACCTCATCCACAACCGTTGATCTGGGTCCATTGTATGTCCAAATGCTCTTGCAGGGGTCACATATGGAGCCTGCAATCTGGGACTAACGGAACGCAAGATGAGATCATCCCTAGCAATGATTTGTAGATGCGGACTGAAACAAACTTTTTTGTGGAGAGCCTGCCTGCTAAGGAGGTTAGTTTTTGTTTCCTCTCATGAGATGGGTACGCTTTGTTGTGGACTGTGTCTAAAATTGCTCCTAAGAAGTTTAATACCTGTTTGGGGTGGAGCTGAGATTTCTGGTAGTTGACTACAAACCCCAGGCTGTCTAACAATTGAAGGCAATAGGAAATATGACGTATTACTTGCGACTTTGAGGGTGCCTTTATGAGCCAGTTGTCCAGGTAAGGAAAGACCTGGATACCTGACTGGCGGAGATGTGCTGCTACCGGAGCCAACATTTTTGTGAAGATTCTGGGGGCCGATTTGAGACCGAATGGGAGAACTCGAAATTGGAGGTGCATACCACCCACTCTGAACCTTAGGAATTTGCGGTGGTTGCGATGTATGGGAATATGAAAGTAAGCATCCTGGAGGTCTAGGGATGCCATCAGATCTCCAGCATTTAAAAGACGCAGGACATGCTGAAGTGTTACCATCCTGAACGACTGTTTCTTTAGAAACTTGTTTAGTGCTCTCAAGTCCAGGATGGGGCTCCAGTCTCCTGAGGGTTTCTTTACGAGAAAGAAGCTGGAATAGAATCCTCTGTTCTTTTGAGAAAAAGGGACTGGCTCCATCGCTCCTTTGCTCAGCATCACTTTTACTTCCTTGAGGAGTTGGTTCATCCTCGGGGGTGGTGGGCCCGATGGAGGAACAATTGGTGGTGTTTGCGTGAATTCCAGAGTATGACCTCTGGCTACTACATCGAGTACCCATCTGTCTGATGTTATAGCCTCCCATTGGGGGAAATAGGAAGTGATGCGACCTCCGACCCTCGATATTGGTGGGCGGGGAAGTGCTGAGATGACTGGTGGGTCATTGTATTCTGCCCGTATCTCTTCCTCGGGCAGCTCCTCTTCCTCTAGTTGGATGTTTATAAGCTGCGGCCGGTGGTAACCTATAATGCTGCTGTTGCTGGTGGTACTGGTGTTGTGATCCTGTGGAGGAAGACTGATACTGGGATCTGTACTGTTGGTATCCCCCTCGAATGGAGTAATTTCCTCTGCCCCTTGCTCCACGAAAAGGTTGTTTTTTATATTGAAGAGTACCTAGAGATTTTGCCGTATCCGTATCAGTTTTGATGGCCTGTAACATGTCGTCGACATGCTTTCCAAACAAACTTTCTCCATCAAAAGGCATGTCGAGAACATTACTCTGGACTTCCGGTCTAAATGATGTGGCCTTAAGCCATCCTTGCCTGCGCAGGACTGCTGCGCCAGCTAATTGTCTGAAGCCAGTTAGAGAAATGTCTATTGCGCTGTCTATAATCTCTGCGGCAACCCTTTCTCCCTCCTGCAACACCTTTTTTGCTTCCACCTTGACGTCTTCTGGCAGTAGATCCAAAAAGGCAGACATGTCTGCCCACATTTGGCGATCATATCATCCCAGGATGGCGAGGGAGTTAGCCGCCTTAACTGTGACCGCTGCAACAGAGGAGAATTTTTTACTGATGTTGTCTAATCTCCTCCTTTCTTTGTCAGGGGGAGATGCTATAGGTGCGGAGGGGTTTCTGGAACATCGCTGCGCCGCCTGTGATATCACAGAATCAGGTTTTGGCTGCGACACTAAACAGGCCAGAGAATAATCTGGGGTTTTGTACTTCTTCTCCAGTCTTGGCATTTGTGAAGGCACTGTTGCAGGATTTTTCATTGCCTTCAAACCCTCCTTCTATAAGAAATCTACTATGGGTATAGCTCTTACCGATCTCTTTGATGGCTCTTTGAAGTCGTACAGAAAACATTCGGTTTCATGAGAGACAATTGAAAGGCCAAAACGCTTTGCCGCTCTCTCTATCAAATTATGAAAACCTCCTATTTCTTCTGGAGGCGAATCTACTGGACCTGCTGGAGGTGGAGATGGTGTGGGGACGAGATAATCATCCCATTCACTAGTCGCAGAATCTCTTAGCTCACCCTCTTCCCTTTCGTCGTCTGACGAGGGATGAGCTTCCTGAGTTTGGCTAGTTACCGGTATGCTAGCCTGTGGTGTTTCCAGAAGATTAGTAGTCTGGGTTTTACGAGGTGTCTGGTAGCTTTCAGGTCTAGGTGGCGTGGTCTGAGTTGATGGTGGAAACCTTTTATAGTAGTCATTCAGCATATATTGTAGGTCTGCTACTAGTGTGCTAGGCATGGAGAGGGGCGATTTTTGTTCTGCCTGTGGGTAGGATGTTGAGGCATAACTAGGCTGGTAATGCTGTTCGTCCTCATCATCAAAATCTTGGCATTTGACATGGAGTTGGGATGGGCTACTAGCTGCCCCAAACATTCCGTCGTTTTGTGAGGATGCATCATCGTCATCATCATCTAAGAGATGTTGTGGGGGGTATGGCAATACTTTACTTGGTGAGGTATGCATTGGCAGAATATCAGAAGCTTTGTCCCCCATGGTGATAAGTGAAAGGGGTAAGAACCTGGTGGAGTCGTCCTGATGATAAGGCAGACTAGTTGACGAATGGTGCGGTGGAGTATCCAGGTAGGTCGATGGTTTATAGACTGTTAATGCTGTGGACGATATGATCGTCGACGGTTCCCTCGTCGACGGATCCGTCACTGACGGCGTTTTTGTCGACAGGTCCTTCATCGACGGGCCCTTCATGGACGAATCCTTTGTCAGCGGTTCCTTCGTAGACCGTTGTTTCGTCAACGTATCCTCTCCTCAAGTGCCTTTTTAAACCTCATTGAGAGGTGCTTCATAGATAAGAGTGCCCTGGTCGATTGGTGAACCCAGGAGGCCTCCGCCGTCGACGATGTATTTGCAGACGAAGCCTTTTTTTTTTAAATTGCCGTCATTATCGTCGTCGGCGATAACGACGACGAAGTCATAATCATCGGTGAGACCGCTGTTGTGAACGTCGCCGACACTGTAGTAGATGTCAACGTCGACACCGTCGTCGACAGGGTGGTCGTCGACGGGTGTTTTTTCCCTGAAGAGACCTTTTCTGGCTCTTTCTGGGGTGACAGAGACAGGGATGTCTTTTTTGAGGTGCTTTTCCGATGCAAAGGTGTAGTAGGCTCTGAATGAACCTTTTTTGGCAAATATTTGAGTGTCTCTGAATGGGAAACTGTTAGAAATGGGGTTTTTGGTTGGCAGTCAGGTTGCCCTCTGTCCAAACAAGAACCCTCACTCTAGTCAGGGTAAGTCACACACAATCCAAAATCAGCCTGTGCCCACCCTCTGGTAGCTTGGCACGAGCAGTCAGGCTTAACTTAGAAGGCAATATGTAAAGCATTTGTGCAATAAATCATACAACACCATAGCATAACACCACAAAAATACACCACACAGTGTTTAGAAAAATATATAATATTTATCTGGGTATCTTCAGGTCAAAACGATCAAAGTTGCAATATGAATTTGTAAAGATATCACTGAAAAGTGATATAAAGTGTCTTAAGTCTTTAGAAAGTAAACAAAGTCTCTTTCAAACACAAAGTACCTGGTTTCTGGTGGAGAAGAGATACGTGGAAAACTGGTGTGTGCGTCAATTTCTCCTCAGCACACACGGACTTGCGTCGTTATTTTCCACGCGGGGAGTCGTGCGTCGTTTTCCGGCGCGCAGACAGTCTCTTTCTGTGGTTCGCGGGGAGTACCAGATGTCCCGGGTCTGTGCGTGGTTTTTCCTGCTTGTTTTCCGGCTGCGCGTCGTCCTGCGGGGCTGCGCGTCGAAGTTTCGATCTCACGGCAGGCGTCGCGTCGATTTCTCCCGGGAAGTCGGGCGGCGTTGTCCTTGCGAGGCCGTGCGTCAAAGTTTCGGTTGTCCCGAAGGCGTCGCGTCGATCAGCGTCGGTGTGCGGCGTTTTTCTTGCCGCGGAACAAGCTGTGCGTCGAAAATTTCGGCGCACGGAGCGTCCAAGAGGAAGAGAGAAGTCTTTTTGGTCCTGAGACTTCAGGGAACAGGAGGCAAGCTCTATCCAAGCCCTTGGAGAGCACTTTTACAGCCAGACAAGAGTTCAGCAAGGCAGCAGGCCAACAGCAAGGCAGCAGTCCTTTGTAGAAAATCAGACAGGTGAGTCCTTTGAGCAGCCAGGCAGTTCAGCAAGGCAGCAGGCCAACAGCAAGGCAGCAGTCCTTTGTAGAAAAGCAGACAGGTGAGTCCTTTGAGCAGCCAGGCAGTTCTTCTTGGCAGGATGTAGTTTCTGGTTCAGGTTTCTTCTCCAGCAAGTGTCTGATGAGGTAGGGCAGAGGCCCTGTTTTATACTAAGTTGTGCCTTTGAAGTGGGGGTGACTTCAAAGAGTGTCTAAGAAATGCACCAAGCCCCCTTTCAGTTCAATCCTGTCTGCCAGAGTCCCAGTAGGGGGTGTGGCAGTCCTTTGTGTGAGGGCAGGCCCTCCACCCTCCCAGCCCAGGAAGACCCATTCAAAATGCAGATGTATGCAAGTGAGGCTGAGTACCCTGTGTTTGGGGTGTGTCTGAGTGAATGCACAAGGAGCTGTCAACTAAACCTAGCCAGACGTGGATTGAAGGGCACAACAAGATTTTAGTGCAAAGAAATGCTCACTTTCTAAAAGTGGCATTTCTAGAATAGTAATATTAAATCAGACTTCACCAGTCAGCAGGACTTTATATATTACTATTCTGGCCATACTAAATATGACCTTCCTGCTCCTTTCAGATCAGCAGCTGCCACTTCAACAGTGTATGAGGACAGCCCCAATGTTAGCCTATGAAGGGAGCAGGCCTCACAGTAGTGTAAAAACGAATTTAGGAGTTTTACACTACCAGGACATATAACTACACAGGTACATGTCCTGCCTTTTACCTACACAGCACCCTGCTCTAGGGGTTACCTAGGGCACACATTAGGGATGACTTATATGTAGAAAAAGGGGAGTTCTAGGCTTGGCAAGTACTTTTAAATGCCAAGTCGAAGTGGCAGTGAAACTGCACACACAGGCCTTGCAATGGCAGGCCTGAGACAGGGTTAAGGGGCTACTGAAGTGGGTGGCACAACCAGTGCTGCAGACCCACTAGCAGCATTTAATCTACAGGCCCTAGGCACATATAGTGCACTCTACTAGGGACTTATAAGTAAATTAAATAGGCAATCATGGATAAACCAATCAATAGTACCATTTACAGAGAGAGCATATGCACTTTAGCACTGGTTAGCAGTGGTAAAGTGCCCAGAGGTCAAAAGCCAACAACAACAGGTCAGAAAAAATAGGAGGAAGGAGGCAAAAAGTTTGGGGATGACCCTGTCAAAAAGCCATGTCCAACAGAAACATCCTTTTTTGTCTCAGTAGAGACTTGTTTTGTCTTCTTGGGCATCTTCCTTGGTGGCTCATTAGACACTTTCCCTCTCTCACCTGTTCTTTTCTGAGGGCGAGAAGCATGAGATGACGCTTCACTGTCGTCAGAGGAAGGATGTTCTATGGCTTTCTGTTTCTGCAGCCATAAGAGATGTCTACCCTCACGGTCCTTGAGGGTTTTTTGACTAAAGGTGCGACAGATTTTGCAGTCTCTCACCTTGTGGTCTGGATGGAGGCAGTAGATGCATTTCTTGTGGGGGTCATCAACATGCAGCCTCTTCTTCCCACAAGTCTCACAGTCTCTGAACAGACTCTTCTTTGTCTTTTCAGACATGATAACGCTGTAAAGCTAGTTTCCTGAGAGAAACAATCTTCAGTCAGAAATAAGGAAAACTGAGCAGAGCTCAGGGAGACTCCCTTCACACGACGTGTGGTAGAAAATCTGAGGGAATTCAGCCTCTGTTGGGAGTGTTTGGGAGGGGCTGAATCCTGATTGGTTGACACTGAAGTTTGGGTCTTTTCACAAAACAAAGTGGATAGACTGTAAAATACCCTATGAGGCCTACTAGGGCCTACTGGTTTTACACTTACTGACTTACTGCTTTATGTATTTAAACTTACCGTGAGGCTCCCACCTCGACGACGGGGATGATTCAAGCATGTGAATCTATGAAAGATCCAATACTGGAGAAATATCCTTATTTGTATGCGCTTCAGCACACAGTTCGGATGGGAGCATGATTTCATGATAAAAGCTGCATTTTTGAAGCTGCAAGTAACTGCCACCGAACTTCACTGTGAAAAGGTGCAGGTTACTGAATGCACCTTTTACATCTGCAGGTATAGAAAACTGTTTGAACATAGGTGGGATTTGGCAGCAGTCACCATCAGTGAAACATCCCATTTTGTTCAGAAAGCAGCACTGGCTAAAGGTTTTACCGTACAATGCATGAAAGCGGCTTGCATTTTTACTGAAAATAAGGAAGAAGGAGGAGAATGTGTTGCATATGTAGTCCCTTCAAATTGAGATACCTTAAAGTGTATTTTTAGGAAATTTTATAATGACATCCTAAAATTTGTAAGGCTAGGGTCATATCAGATGAGTGACATCAACCCGGTAAGTTGTGATTTGCATTGTTAATGAGTGCAGCTACTTTTCTCTCATAACTAGTTGCACATCTTGTGCTCACTGCATCATCGCTCGTCAACGCGGTAGTCAGGCATGGGATGCATCCCACTGAAATACTGACAGTCTCTGTCCTTGCTAATGAAATTACCACACTACTGCTGGTGTATGAAGAAAGAATTGGTTGATGCATATTAAGCTGCAATTTTTCCTTGGTAGTTAAGTGAACATAAATGTAATGCATGACGTACACTGCACTGCTGCTGGACTATGATGAATTATGACAATCCGAGAGGCGGAACTACCAACAGTGCAGCAGATGCAGTGGTACCAGGGTCAAGGTGTGTGAGGAGCGCGCTGCACCCCATTTTTAGGGTCCAGCCTGCATTGCATGCGCTTGCGCATGCGTTTTGCTTGCGAGACGCTTTAGTAGTTAGGAAAGGGCTAGGAGCCCCGTCCATGTCACGTCAGTGTCTTTCATTGGTTTGTGGGCTTGCCTTTTAAAATCTGCTTGCTTTCATTAGTGGAAGGCATGCATAAGTCATGCCTTTTCCAGTGGATAGCCCTCCTCAAGCGCAGCGACAAAGTACTGAAAACATGCAAGGCTCGCTGTTTTCCATCCGGTTTGTGGACTACTTTTTATCTTTTCTCGCAGCGGGATCTCGCTTGGTAGAAGTCGAGCGCTTTCCATGACATTGACCCTGTTACACAATTAATTGCCCTTTTGCAGTTACATAGATAATTGCACTTTTGCCGATATGTTTCACTACGAGTGAACTGTATCGGCGCAATCCCGCTCTTTTTTTCCATTTAATGTGGCAAGAAAAGTCCGGTTGGGAGTTTACAACTGCTAATAGCTCTAACTCGGAGAAATGCGAGCCGTTGCATTGCCAATGCTTGCTGTCCTTTACCACCCGAACACGGTGCTGGGGCCCAGTTTCTTTGAGTTATTGCCTACTACACCTTCACTATGTCACGACTAGCACTCAGAAGGTCTGAAATGCAAAGCTGTGCTTATTAGCACAGTCACGGCCTAGGCAGTAAATGCTTTCAGTGACGAGTTCCTGACCAGCTACGGTAACATGGAGGCTGAAAGATACCTATGCATGAGAAAACGAGGAAGGCAGAATGCAGCTCACAAGGAATCATCACGACACACCAAAAGTATCAAAGATGTGCGGTCATCTGGCCTTTGAGGGAGAAATGTATTCTTTGACAGCATCACTTATCGTGCAAAGTGCCTAATTTCTGCCCAATACTTCACATTTCCGTTCCTGAGCACTAATAGATACCAGGAATGTTCATTGAGATGTGGTGGACGTACTAAAGCATCACAAGATCCAAGGGTACTCGAGGCCAAAACTAGTCCAATGGTCAGTTGCTGTGCAGCAGATTTTGGCTTAACATGAGGAATAGAAGTGGAAATCAATGGATTTATGTGCAAAGAATTGGGGGGTGAAGTCTTATATGCAAATACAAATTGTTCTTGTGCAGCGGTGACTGCAGTTCCTCTGACGCTGGAGACACATGCCGCTAGAGCACTCAGACGTCATTGATTGCGATTTATGATGCTGATCCGCTGTCAGCAGTGAGCTGTAGGGGCAGCAACCTGGGTATGGTCCAAGTGTAGGTTGAGGAAAGACTAACTTAATTGTAGAAAGATCGGTCTGAACCACTCTCCAGAACACCATTGTACTGGACAAAGAGCCACGGTATTTCACTGCTAGTTCTAGTGATGTTCGCGGCTTTAAGGCTCTCAGCACATTAACAGACTAGGTGTGTGGCAGACGTCGCCTGGGGTTGATGTCAAACAAGTATGACTTCTATATTGCCAAGGAGTGAGAGTCTTCACTCATTTTGCGAGTAACCAAGAAGCAGATCAGGAAGCCGTCTCCACTGCACTAGAATTGCACGGATTGCAAAAAAGAGTGAATGCAATAGCAGGCTCCATACTGCAGTGGCAGAGATGTCCTCAGATATTTTTTAGGGTTGAGCCTACGAGTGCATACATTAGCGCATGAGTCTTGCTTGAGAGGCTCTGTTGTGTACAGTGAAGGGCTTGGAGCCCGTCTGTCGCTTCCCATTTGTTGGCTTGCGTGGCACTCTTATTTATAGCCCCGTAATTTGTCATTGCAGGTCTGGCATCATTTCCTCTATGTGGAGCAGGGACCAAGCACTGAATGATTCAACTTAATCAGTGCCAGTCTGCTGTTCCCAACGTGATTGAGTTACTATTGTGTTCTTTTTAACCTCTAGTGCCCTGCAAACAGAAGGCTTGTGACTGTCAAAAACGTGTCCAGCAGGACAAACCAAACTGCAAAGTTTTATGTTTTATTGCTAGCTTTCTTTTACTATGTCAAGCCATCTTTTCTCACTTTGCACTTATGTTTTCTTCTGTTTTTGCTAGTGGGTGCTGTTCTAAAAACAATATTACGATTATCTTGTTCTAAATATTGCAAAGCGTCATTGTTTCTTTATTATGTGTAATTTCTGAAATAATGCATTAACACATAATTATGACATACACCCCAATCTGCCCCACTCCACTCCACCCTACCTCACTGACACCAATCCACCCCACCCCATCCAACGCAAATCCCCCCACCCACCCCAATCTAATCTGCCCCACTCCAATCCAAAATAATCTACCACTCCAAATCAATCTGCCCCACTCCAATCCAAAACAATGTGCCCCACTCCAATCTGTCCCACTCTAATCCAAAACAATCTATCCCATTTGAATCTTCACACTTCAGTCTGTCCCACTCCAATCTGCCCCACTCCAATCCAAAACAATCCACCCACTCCATTCCATTCCAATCTGCCCCACTCCAGCCAAATTCACCTCATTCCAATCCACCCTCCCCACTATCCAATCCACCACACTTCCATCTAATCCACTCCAACCCAATCAATCCCTCTCAAATCCAGTCTAATCCACCTCACTACAATATGCATCACTCCGATCCAAAACAAACTGTCCCACTCCAATCTGCCCCACTCCAATCTGCTCCAATTTAATCTAAAACAATCTACCTCACTCCAACCTACCCCACTCCACCCTGCCCACTCCAATCCCAAGCAACCAACTCCAACCCAAAACAATCAGCCCCACTTCAATTTACCCCACTACAATCCAATCCACCCCACTGCAATCCACCACAAACCATAACACTGCAATCCAGTCCACCCCACAACAATCCACCCCAATCCAGCCCAGTCCCATCTATCCCACACCAATACACCTCACCCCAATCCAATCCACCCCAACCCACCACATTCCAGTCTGATCCACTGCACTCAAATTCCATCTCATTCCACGTCACTCCAACCCACCCTAATCTAATACAACCCACCCCACTCTAATCCAATCCACCCACTCCAATCAAATCTACTGCAACCCAGTCCACCTCACTCTAATCCAATCCACCCCAATCATCCCATTCCAATACAATCCACTCTAGTCCACTCCAATCCAGTCCACATTAATACACCTTCCTCCAGTCCAATGCACCCCACTCCAAACCACCTTAATTTTCCCCTCGCCAATTAATCCACCCAACACCAATCCAATCCACCGCACTTAAAATCTACCCCACTCCGGTCGAATCCACCACAATCCACTCAATCCACCCCACTGCAATCCATCCCACCCCAATCAAAACCACTCCATCCTAATCCCACCCACTAAATCCAATCTACCCATTCAATCCAATGCACCCACTCCACCCTAATCCACTGCACTCAATCCAATCCACAGTACTCAGTCCAACACACCCCACTAAATCCAATCCACCCCACTCAATCCAATCCACTACACTACAATCTGATCCATCCCAATCCTGTCCACCCCACACCACCCCAATCCAATCTACCCCGTCCATTTCAACTAGATCCACCCCACTTGAATCCACCCCACTCTATTCCAATCCACCCCACTCTACCCCATTCCAGTTCAGTCCACCTCACTTCAATCCACCCCAATCCAACCCATTCTAATCCACCTCACTACAATCCGACCCACCCCAATCCAATCCATCCATCCATCCCAGTTCAGTTCAATTCACCCCAATCCAATTCAATCCAATCACCACACTCCAATCCGCCCCACCTCAATGCAATCCATCCTTCCAATCCACCCAACTCCAATCAACCTTCTCCAATCCACCCTGCTCTAATCCAATCCAAATCACCCCGGCCCACTGCAATCCAATCCATCCCACTGCAGACCACCATACCCCAATCCAATCACCCCACCCGATTTTTATCCATGCCACTCCAATCCAATCCTCCCCACCCCACTCCAATCCAATCCACCCCACTTCAATCCAATCCACCCCACTCCAATCAAATCAAGTGAATCCAATACCCCCCCCTCCATTCCAATCCAATCTACACCACTCGAGACCAATCTAATCCACCCCACTCCAATCCTCCACACACCAGTCCTATCACTCTAATTCAAACAACCACCCCAATTTAATCTAATCCATCCCACTCCAATCCACCTCACCCCATTTCAGTCTACCACACCCACTCATTCTCCCCACTTTACCCCAATCCAATGCACCCCACTCTTCTTCAATCCTATCCAACCCACCCCACTAACTCAATCTACTCCATTCCACTCCACCCTACTGTAAGAAAATGCCACTGTTGGCATGGTTACCCCCTAACGGTTTGCCTTTTGTTGATACTAGCTAAGATTGAAAGTGTGCTGGGATCATGCTAACCATGCCCCAACACCAGTGTTCTTTCCCTAAAACTATACCTTTGTCTCCACAATTGGCACAGCCCTGGCACACAGATAAGTCCCTTGTAAATGGTACCCATAGTAACAAGGGCCCTGTGACCAGGGAAGGACTAAGGGCTGCAGCATGTATTATGCCACCCTAGGGACCCCTCACTCGGCACATGCACACTGCCTCACAGCTTGTGTGTGCTGGTGGGGAGAAAAAGACTAAGTCAACATGGCACTCCCCTCAGGGTGCCATGCCCACAATCCACTGCCTGTGGCATAGGTAAGTCACCCCTGTAGCAGGCCTTACAGCCCTAAGGCAGGGTGCACTATACCACAGTTGAGGGCATAGCTGCATGACCACGATGCACCTACAGTGTCTAAGCCAATTCTCAGACATTGTAAGTGCAGTGCAGCCATAAAGAGTATATGGTCTCGGAGTTTGTCAAACACGAACTCCACAGTTCCATAATGGCTACACTGAATACTGGGAAGTTTGGTATCAAACTTCTCAGCAAAATAAATCCACACTGATGTCAGTGTGGGATTTACTGAGAAATGCACACAGAGGGCATCTTAGAGTTGCCCCCTGCATGCCAGCCCAACTGCTTGTGCTATGCTGACCGGTCTCTGCCAGCCTGACACTTCCAGACTAGTTTCTGGCCACATGGGTGAGTGCCTTTGTGCACTCTGTGACCAGGACCAAAGCCTGTCCTGGGTGGAGGTGCATCACACCTCCCCCTGTAGGAACTGTAACACCTAGCAGTGAGCCTCAAAGGCTCAAGCCTGGTGTTACAACGACTCAGGGCACTCCAGCTAGTGGAGATGCCTGCCCCCAAGACACAGCCCCCACTTTTGGCAGCAACTCCGGAGGAGATAATGAGAAAAACAAGGAGGAGTCGCCCTCCAGCCAGGACAGCCCCTAAAGTGTCCTGAGCTGAGGTGATCCCTTCCTTAGAAAATCCTCCATCTTGCTTTGGAGGATTTCCCCCATTCGGATTAGGGATGTGCCCCCCTTCCCAAAGGGAGGAGGCACTAGAAGGGTGTAGCCACCCTCAGGGACAGTAGTCATTGGCTACTGCCCTCCAGCCCTAAACACCCCCCTAAATTTAGTATTTAGGGACGACCCTGAACCCAGGATAACATAATTTCCTAATGACCTAAAGAAGAAGGACTGCTGACCTGAAAGCCCCACAGAGAAGACGGAGACTACAACCGACTTGGCCCCAGCCATACCGGCCTGTCTCCAGACTCAATGAACCTGCAACAGCGAAGCATCCAGCGGGACCAGCGACCTCCGCAGACACAGAGGACTGCCCTGCAACCCAAAGGACCAAGAAACTCCTGTGGACAGCGGCTCTGCCTGAAAAACAAAACTTTAAAGGGACTCCAGCCTCACTCCTGAAGCCTGAGTCCCCAACACTCTGCAACCGATGCCCACGGCTTGTGTCCAGAAGAACCAACACTGCAGCGAGGACGCCCAGGTGACTCCCACAACGTGGACACCCTGCGACAAATTCCCTGCACCCCTACGGCGACGTCTGCAGAGAGAATCCAGAGGCTACCCCTGACCGCGACTGCCCGGTGACAAAGAACCCAACGCCTGGAAGAAGCACTGCACCTGCAGCCCCCAGGCCCGAGAGGAACCAACTACCGGTGCAGGAGAGACCAGTAGGCGGCCCTCATCATTGACCAGTTGGTGGCTGGCCTGAGAAACCCCCTGTGCCCTCCCTGCATCGCCAAAGTGACCCCCGGGTTCCTCCATTGAAACCAATGTAAAACCCGACACCTACTTTGCACACTGCACCCGGCCGCCCCTGTGCCACTGAGGGTGTATTTTGTGTGCCTGTTTGGGACCCCCCCCAGTGATCTACAAAACCCCCCTGGCTTGAACCCAGAGGACAAAGGTACTTACCTGCTAGCAGACTGAAAATGGAGCACCCCTAGTCTCCATAGGCGCCTTTGTTATTTGGGCCCCTCTTTGACCTCTGCACCTGACCGGCCCCGTGTTGCTGGTGCTGAGTGTTTGGGGTTGACTTGAACCCCCAACGGTGGGCTGCCTATGCCCCGGAGACTGAACTTGTAAGTGCTTTACTTACCTGCTAAACTAACTTGTACTTACCTCCCCCAGGAACTGTTGATTTTTGCAGTGTCCACCTTTAAAATAGCTTTTTGCCATTTTTGCCAAAACTGTGTACCCTACTGTTTTCATTTAAAGTTCCATACTTACCTTTGCCAAGTACCTTACAATTTATGTACTCTCACTTGAATTCTGAATTTTGTGGTTCTAAAATAAATTAAGAAATAATATTTTTCTATATAAAAACCTATTGGCCTGGAGTTAAGTCTGTGTGTGTGTGCTCTCATTTATTGCCTATGTGTACAACAAATGCTTAACATACCCTCTGATAAGCCTACTGCTTGACCACACTACCACAAATAGAGCATTAGTGTTATCTATTTTTTTTTCTGTGCACACAATCTTTCACTTTGAAATAGTATATATAGAGCCAACTTCCTACACCTACTCATTGACACTCTCTGCTACTGAACTCTACTCCCGTCTACTCAACTGTAAGACACTCTAGACCTCCACTCCACTCTATGACACTCCAACAAATCCACTCTACAACACTCCACTCCCAAACTCCACTCTGACACTCCACGCCACTAACGTTTAGCCATGCTGAACAACACCCACTCTGATGTACAACATTGCAAAACACAGTGCCAAAGCTAATACCTCTTGTATAGGTGAGACCTAATGGCTTTGCCAATGCTTGTCGTATTGAGTACACAACATATGTAGTATTCTAAATCTTGCTGGTCCAGTACTTGTTCACTGTGATAATCTGTGCACAAATGTATCTGTGGATAAGCAGCACATCTAGACCAGCAATTGTGCTGCATGAAGCACATTTTGTTTCTTCCCAGAATCGAGCAATAGTAGTGCCATTCTTTGCTCTTTCTAAACTTTGAAGAAATACCAACATGTGCAGCTGATTCCTTCTTTAACCGAGAAAGCCTTGGGGAGTGTTGAGTAATAGAAAAGAGTTTAGTAACTATTTTCCATGCTGCTACTTATGGCATGAGCGGAAAACTAAATGTGACGGCTTCATATATCCCAGACATTTAAAAAATATATATATTTCTGTACGGATAGCAACATTGCTACCCCTCAGCAACAGCTCCCAAGAAAGAAGTGAAAGAACACCCACTTCAAAACAAAGCACCTGGCCTCCATGAAGGGTCTGAAAATGCGTATCTTTATCCCCTTTGTCACACGACAGACATTTTTGCAGGTCCCGGGTTAAAAATATCATGCAGAGATTCACATAGCACAAGCACCTGTTTCTAGGTTACATCCTCCAAGGAAAAAAGAAAACACAACTCCAACAACTGGAACAATCTGGTGGTGTAGTTATGCTTGCTGCCTCATTAGACCAGGCTTGCTTAAAAATAGATTACAAAATTTGCATCACGAGGCCCACAAAAACTGCGGGGCCAGGAGAATAATGCCCCTCAACTGTTCCTTTTTGATGCCCATGATCTTTAGTGCTCAGCGCCAGCCAAATCGCTTGACGGTAAATTGTGTTTGCTCAAGGTCACAGCCAAAAACTATTGGCAAATCCAATATCTCCAAAAGTGAGACCTATTGGCTTTGCTAATGCTTGTTTAAAATGCATGTTAAAAGTTGTAGATACAATTTGTTCATCTCTATGCGCAAGATAGCGTAGCAGAGATGCTGATCAGTGGTCAGAAATCCTGACATTAATTGAACAGTCTGGTATGTTCTGCACTGTTTAATAGACACCATTCAATACACCATTAAGCACACCTGCAGATCAACACTATATTAGGGAAACATTAAACTATTGGACCATTACATTTAATATATTAAGCAAAGTATTTCAAGACAAGGAATACAAATTAAATCTAAAGTAAGAATAATTATTTTACCTCCAAGTTCTTTTACATTCAAGATGGCATTTTGGAATGGAACGGCTTTAATGCTAAAACCTTGAAAGAGAAATAAAATTTACAATATTAAAAATGAGGCTGAAAGAAACGAATACACATGTACTGTAGAGCATATTCTATCCAGGATATCTCCAGTGCATTTAGAAAACGCCACATTTACTTCCTGAATCTTTACATTAAAATGAGGGAGTACAACAGGACAGAGAGTATTATTATATTGAGGATGACATAGCTGTTCTATGAAACAGTTTACCTACTTTCACTTAACTCTAAGGTAGATATGCAGGCAGGGCTTTGTAGAACCCAGTGTCTGTACAGGCCCGGCAACATACAAATAATATTTTTGTGGTGCTAAATTGCATATTTTGTCCTTTCTACAACAGGTGTTGGTATTACCCACTTTCTATTGTACTCGATTTATTAGCCTCAGAAGGATAAAAGCCTACATAGGACTTCCAGAGATTAAAACTCTAGACCAACAGATCACCCACTGGTGTCAGAAGTGAACAATTAATTCACACATTCTTTTTGCCAGCTATCACATCATGGGTGCCATTGCAGAATAACCTATGTAGATAATGAAGTACAGTTACACTGCAAGGAAGGCTTTTTGAATCACAGTGTTCTAGTAAACGGACACTGGTGCCTCACAAAAGCAGGAAAAATTCAAGAGAACACGTCACACTAGAAACTGTTGAGGTGGACTTTAAAGAGGCACTAGAAACCTGAGTATTATGGAAGAACTAAGTGCTGGGCAGATTCAACTAGGGAACTGTTAATGGAGATTACTCAATCAAACATACATCCCATGGGGGAAGGATCAAGGAATTAGATCATTGAGTATCCAACTTCTAAATATCAATAATGATCCAATACCTTCCCACCTTCCATGCAAACTGGATGGTGCACCAGAAAGATCACCCAAGATGGCTGATCCATTCCTAACCTGAAAAAAATCCTGATAGCTCTTCACTTCTACGGCAGCAAGCAGGGCATAACCAACAATCTACCACAACAACCCTTCCCAGACGGACAACAAGTATCTGTCTTCATTCTACTAAATGTCAAATCACTCACAGAAACAGAAATCAGAACTAGGACGTCTTGTAAACCTCAGACCAGACCGTGTCATCACAGAAACTACGCAAGGTGACAATGCAGCTCCCATACTACGTAAGGAAATACCTCTTTCTAAGTTTCTTCCTCCTCTTCTATCACCCAACAGCAAAATCTATTCTTTGCAGATGCCCTCCTAGACTCAACACCACACATTACAACGGACTATACAAAACACTAATCCTATGAGATCTCAACATCTGATTTGATAAACCAAACCTATGACTGATCTGAAGCCTACTTTTTAACAATGAAGAATTAGACTTTCACCAATTGGTCACAGGAGCCACTCAATTGGTTGGCCATAACTCCAATGCTATATTCACTGTAGTTAGTCAAAAAATAACAAGGCCTCAGTGTGGAGCACCCAACACTTCTTTCATTTCAAGCTGCTCAGCTTTCCAGTGGCAACATAAGTATCTACTGATCCCATCCCAGCTACAACCACTTATTCTCAGAAGAATATCAACTTAAGCCCTTCAAAGAAAAACTGAAAAGTTCACTTCTCTTGGGCTTAGAAATGTCCATAAATAGTTCTGGTCACGGTTAACATGGATGACACACTTTACATGGTGAAGACCAAACAGTAAGAAAGCAGCTTGGTTTGACTCAGATGTAAATCTTGAAAACCTGAAACCAACTCTCACAAAATAATATGGAAAAACATAGACCCACAACAAAAGTTTAAAAATAGTACAGAATCTCTTTCAAGCTCAAGAGATCCTAATACTCTCATCACAGAACAGACAGTATAGGCCCAATAGAGTAGACAGGTCACAAAAAGTGGTTGCAAACTGCACACCAATTTTTTGTGGCTTGTCTCTGATTTTGTGATGCACCTCATGTATTAATAGCTCACATCACAAAATCTCCAGTCATAAGAGGATGCAGACAGACCTACCCAATGAATATTAATTAGGCAGGTCTCTACTGGTAACCCTCTGTGATTGGCTACAAACGAAGACATGGTGGCCTGTGAGTAACAGAAGACCACAATCCCTGTCTTTGCAAGTTTGCATCCCCAAAAGGAAACCTTTGTTTAAAGCAATTCTTGGTCCTCTAGGAAATAAATACAGCTGTGAAAAAAATAAATCTGTGGGCCCACTTCCTCTTCCCCCTGTGGTCACCAGAAATTGTACCCTTCTCTTTTTGAATCAGTTACCACCTCCTTGGAGGTGTTGATAGCTGATCAGTGGTTTTCAACCACAACTGTGGTTGCAAACCACTGAGACATTCTATAAAATCTAACAATTAGGAGCGGGTGTCTCTTTCATACCCCTCCTAATTGCGATTCAAAAAGTGTTGGAAATCTAATTTTATGATTCAGAAATGCTTGTTTGGATTGCACAAAGGGATCAGCAAATAAAAAAAAGAACAAAAAACATTCTGAGGTCGCAAACCCTGTAACTTTGTAAACTGCAAGCTTTGCAATAGCAAAGCACCTTTGTAAATCTGGCCCTAAATCCCCAACCAAAGAGACCTTCAACTAACTCAACAAGTGTAAAACATTCTCAGGAACTCTGCAACGTCCTGTCAAATACACTGAAAAAGCGAAAAAAGTGGACTTTTACTTCCTTTACAAGAAAAGCAACTACAACTTTCTACTGTCGTCAATGCCAAAGCAGGTTCCCTCACATCTACACCATACTTGCTCAACCTACTAATGCTAAATGACAACAAAGCTAACAAAAAGCAGAAACATGGCAGGCTCAAGAGCATACCCTTGCTATTTAAGCATCTTCAAATCCATTCTCTTAGAGCCTTTTGCAGTCATAGTAGTAAGAAATATAATTAACTCCTATCAACTGGTGATTTCCTAAGTGGTCTCACAATATGTTACATTAAACAATACTAAAAAAGCTGGCGCTCTACCAGGCTGATCCTGTAAACTACTGACTCATATTGAAATACTGAATTGACCATTCTTAAGCAAACACATTCAAAAGTCTTCAGCCTTCATTGAACCTTCATCATGCAAAACTGTCTACTGTTGGACAGAATTTGTTCAGATCTGGAAGAAGCACCAAATTAACATAAAGCTCCAGGCTGTGATGACCTCAAGAACTTCAATGACACTAATGGAGTGGCTGCCCTAATTCTACTTGACCTATTTACAGCATATGTCACAGTAAACTAACAACTTGTAGACAATGGACTAGATGGCATAGCTCTCAAATGGATAAAATGCTACCTCAAAGATAGATCTCATATTGTCTCATTACCTCCCTTCGCTCTTTAACTGTTAACAGGTTTTGCACAGGGATAAACAGCCACCCCATGCTTTTTAAATATTTACCTAGTCCCCTTCCTGATCTTGCTTTCTATTTTAACATCACTTCCTATAATTATGTTCAGAACACTTAGATAATCTCAAAACAGGAACAACCAGCACATGTAAAGACATGAGGGCTCAGTGAATGTCTAGCAGTGGAACAATGGATGCTAAAGAGTAATCTCAAACATATCTATACTAAAACAGGAATACTCAACTGCAGATCATGGCAAAACCATAACCCTATATCATTTTAACAAAGAAGAGAAAAATCCAAACTTACAGGTGATCATGGATTCCGAACTTCCACTTCAATAGCATGTCATCAAACTGTTGAAGCTCTTTCTAAATAATGAGATGCCTGTGGCTCATCTTTCCCTTCCTTGGGCTCTCATTTAGGATACAAATATCAGTAGCTCTAGCAACGTCAAGACTTTCGGAAAATGTGTTATTGGTAAGAGCAGGTAAGTACCTACACTTAGCAGTAGGCCACTAACCTCCACTTAGGTCCAGTCAGGTCTCAGTAAATTAAACCTAGCTCAACCCTTGGTAGCTTGTCAACGAGCAACAAAGCTTAATTTAGGAGACAAAGAGTAAAGCATTAAAATATCACAAAACAGTAATTACATAAAACACAGGAAACAGTTTAAAAATCCACAATCAATTTATAAACATAGGAAATATTTTTAGCTTTAGAATGACACCAAAACTAATAACATCGGATAAGGGGAACCGGAGATATGAATTTTTAAAGAATTATTGCTTTCTAGCGCATGAGAAACAAAAAGCGTCAATCTGTTCGCACCTCGACCAGGTCAAAGTCAAAGTTTAAGGCCGACCGCGATGGAGCCCGGCTCGGCTACAGCCCATGGGAGGCCACGGTCAAAAGTTTACCTTAGGACTTAGTCGTTTTTCTGGACATTTTCTTCAGCGGGGCGAACCTGCAAGTCAGGCCGGGTCACAGTTGAGGCAAGCCGGCAGGTCGGTCCCTCGATGGAGCTTTTTTCCAAAAGTTCTCTAAAGTTCTCCAAACTTCTGGATCTTCTTCCAGATGTTCTTTTAAGGTCCTTGTAAGGTCCACAGTTCACCCCAAGGTTCCAGAAGCTCTGAGATGCTCCTTGGGGGGTGCAGACTACAACTCCCAGAATGCACCTGGCGCAAACTCCTTTTTGGTCACTAGGCAGTGGTCAGCTGGTTGGCTTGTTCAGGAGTTGGTGCAGTGGACTCTGGTTAGCAATTTTTCACCTGTAGCAAACAGGGAGTCCCTCCTTGAACTAGTTGAAGCCAGGCAAAGTCCTTCTTGTGGTGAAGCCCAAGTGTGCAGCTGATGCAGTCCTTTAGACTGCAGTGTCCAGGTGCAGGTCAGGGGTCCAGCAGGGCTGTCCTTCTTCTCCTGTAGTTCTTCCTTGTTGGAATGTGATCAGGATCTGAGGTGTGGGTGCAGCTCTGCCAGTTTTATCCTTGCTCCTGGGTGAAAAACAGGGGGGTCCTGGTTCTCCAATCAGGGGCAGGGTCCTTCCCCGTGATGACCACTTCCTGGGAAGTGTGGCAAAAATCAATCCCAGGGAGCAGCATTCCTCGAAAATCCATCATGGCTGAAAGTGATTTTTAGAGGTTACGTCTGGTGAGCCCACCCACTGGTGTGGCTACAAATCCTAACCACACCCCTCTCCTGCCCTCTCCTAATCTAATCAAGGGGGTACCTAATTGTCTGGGTTTGCAGGATGTGAGTGTGTTGGTGGGTTGCTCCAAATGTCCTTCTCTGCCTTTGAAGACCAGTTTGGCAGCCCTCCCCCTTCCTGATTCCCTATCTGCTGAGGGGAGATCTCCTCCCCCAGGCACATCACTTTGTGCTGAGCCAAGCCACTTCACATCTCATCAAAGCAGCCTGGCCAGGCTGCCAGAGGCTGGCCAATCAGAGCACAGCAGCAAAACACTGCAGAGCAGAAGTTGGCAACTTTTCAGGTAAAGTTTAAAACTCTTTACCTGAAGAAGTTAAATTAAATCCAACAACTGAAGTTGTGGGATTTATTATAACAATTAATTTGACACCAAACATCTGGTATCTGTTACTTAAGAGGATTTTTAAAATTAAAATAAAAAGTCTCCCCATTCTAGCCTATGGGGGTCATTCACTACAATGAGGGAAAAACAAATTTGGCTCTGGGTCCCTGCTTATAGTTACATGGCACTGAGCCATAGGGGCACATAGGGCACACCTTAGAGGTGACTTATATGTAAACATAAGGTAGTTTAAGACTTTGGAACTACTTTTAATTCCAAAGTCGAATTTGCATGTAATTTAATTTAAAAGCAGCCAACAAGGCAGGCATGCCTTTAAAATGACACTGGGCACCTCAGCAGTGCACCTATGGGTGCACTACCTATGCTAGAGTCCAAAAACATACATGCCATACCATATACTGGGGACTTTTAGGTAGGTTGACGTAGCCAATTATAATTAGCCCAATTTGCATACTGATTTTAAACAGAGCACAGGCCCTGGGACTGGTTAGCAGTACCCAGAGTACCATTAGAGTCAGGAAAACACCAGCAAAAAGTAAAAGATGGGGGCAAAATGTTGGGAGGCCTCTGCAATCAGCCCCGTTCTCTCACACAGACAAAATATTCAAATGTTCTCTGCTTTTGACTCACCACAAAAGTAATCAGTAAGCTACAAAGAATCCGGAGCAAGGTGGTCAGATAGGTCCCAAAGCTAAATAGGCGGGATCTAAATACACCTGCTCTCATGGCATCACATTGGTTATCAGTTTTAAGAAGTATTTCCTTCAAAGCATAATATATTGCACATCTGGTGGTCCATGTGTAACAAAATGAACTCAGACTAAATACCTGCAGAAGATACCTCTGTTTAAGAATGGGTACACTCCTAGTAATTTCACAATTCCAAAAGAACGCTCCTATGTGAAAGCAGATGTTCAAGTCATGGAATAAACTGCCAAAGAAAATAAACCCCATCAATAATTCGAAAGAGAAACCTGTTTTTCACAAACACAAGGCTCAAGTGACTCTGAGAAGACTCCAGTTGGTTTATATATGCAGCCTGGGCACCTATCTTCACAATCCTTCCACTTATCAAGTACTGCTTAGGTCATTCCAACATGCCAATGCATCAAGTATGAAGCACTATCTTCGGGCCTCAAGTACAAGGACAAAACTCTCCAAAAACAGATTACATTTCAACTAACACCCTTTTTCTATCCATACAGCACAGAAGTAGTAGTACCCATTCATCTGACTATCCATAAAACACTCTGGGTCCTCCATAAGAGGTAAGAAACCACAGTAAACATGATAACCTATAATTCCTACTTGTTGACAAAAGGGAAAGGTCCCTTGTTGATGACAAGTAACAGAAAGATCAGGCAAGTAAGCATATTCTTTGAATAGATGAACACTAAGGCAAAACGTAGGATGCTCTAAATTGGGAATAATCCTTACATTACAGTAACTTTGAGAAAGTATAGGAGTCTTGTTTGAGTAAACAAAAAGTGCTATTGGCAAAACTGTTCTCATTTAAGGTAGAAGCAGGCAATCAAGATGAAGGGCTCTCAGGGTTTTTAGGCTTCATTTGGGGTGGAAGTTGGTACATAGTAGAAAAATGCTAGATTAAAATATCTGTAATACAAACTAGCAAGTATTTTGATCAGCTATACATTGTGAATAAGGGCTTGGCTCTTTCACTAGACTGAAAGAAGTGGGCATAGCAAACTGGATAGCCTGTGAGGACTTCAACTCCTCCGAGTTTCAGGGCTTGAAGTCAGGTCAATGTAATTGTAATGATTGGCCTCACATAGAGGGCAAGATCACTAATGCTAGCCCTTAGGGCGGTACATGTGAGGTACTAGAATCTGTAGTCCTGAAGTGGATGTGAAACTCTCACTATATGAAAATAGGGCAAGTGGTAACTCTACTTCTAACTGTCCTTATTGTTTCTGTTTCTGTTTTCAGTACTTCATCATTTGGGTTGAAATAATAGGAGTTCCACCTCATCACCAAGCTGTATTATGCCTTCAATGGGTACCTGAACCAATGTAATGCACTGCTGGAATATGCCAGGGTACCTTCAAGAAAGTGTAAGAGAGTGAATGTCTTTTTATACAGTTTTATAGACATTTAGCACAACTTTGAATGCAATGGATGGTCTCTAGTGCAAGCTACCATCTTATGGATTCAATTCTTAGGTTTGGTTCTCCTGGTTAGTGTACACAGTGACATCCACAACCGTAACAGGCTCAACAGTTCTGAACTGATGGGGTCAAGACAGTTCCAAATACAAAAGGACTAAGGGAAGGAAAGAAGGGAACTTCTACTTGGCAGATTTTGAAAGCATTGAGCACAGGACATAGTTTTCATATCTCTGTGAACAACTCCTCTGTTTGTTCCATGTCTAATGTACAAAGATAGGCCTCAAGCTGCAATTATTAGGTCAGAATCAGTACTGATTCCAGAACTTTACTTTGTAAAAACACCAATGTACGAAGGTTTTTAGTGGTTGCAAATGGTCCAATTTGCACAATCGGACCGCTTGTGACTGCTAAAAAACATATGGGGGTGTACCAAACCCTATTTGTGATTCAGTAACCTATTACTCAATCGCAAATAGGGTGTGCGATTCGGTATTAGGAAGAGGTGTGTTAAGGGCCTCCCTTCCTAATAGTGACTTGCAGTATGATGTATGAATGTTTTGCAACAGCAATGCAGTCCCAAACCATTTGCAGTTTAACACTAACTTCAAGTTGGTGGCAACCCATTCACAAAAAGGGAAGGGGTCCCCAGGGGACCACTTCCTCTTTGTCAATGTGGGTGCAAATATTTTTAAGGGCAAGGCAGTTGTCACATGGACCACTGCCTACTCTTAAAAAATAAAAATAAAAAATTTTTGTTTTCTTTTTAAAAAGCATCAAGTTTAACCCCTTGGGTGCCCTGGACGTAACAGTTATGTCCTGGGCAGCACTGCTCGGGTGCCCAGGACGTAACCGTTACGTCCACATAGGGGCTCTCATGGGGAAGCGCAAGCGCTCCCCTCGGGGGCCTCATACCCCCCTCCCCTGGGCAGGGATGGAAGGGGAATAGCTTCCCTTTACAAGCTCCCCCCCCCCCGGCGTCTGATGACGTCTGCATGCGATCGCGCGCTGACCTCATCAGAGGCCTACCCCGCGGATCGGAGGAGAAATGCACAAGCAGTTCTCCTCCAATCACGTGGAGGGGGCAAGAGAAGCATGAAAGAAGAGGAAAGGCCTTTGAATTAAGGAGTAACAGTCTTTTTGCTCTCCCCCCGCACACTAAAACATCTTATCCCACAGTGAACAAGAGGACATTTGATTATTTTGGGGTTTGGTTTTACATTTAGGCCATGAGAGCTTGGCTAACTCTCAAAATCCTCCCACTTGGAATGGTGAGGGCTGCACGTTTTGGACTTTGGGATGCTGCCATGTAGAAAAATCCCCAAGACCTAGACACATCTGAAAACTAAACATCTGGGTGATTCCAGGGTGGTGTGCTTCACATGCACCCAGCACCATTTTCTTACCCACAATGCGCTGCAAACCTCCAATGTTGCTGGAAATCACAAATTTTTCCCACATTTTTGTGATGGAACCTTACAGAATCTGCAGGAATCCACAAAATTCCTAGCACCCATCATTGTCTCATCTCTACCGATAAAAAGTCTGCCACGCTTGTCAACCTAAAATTTTTTTGGGGCGACCCGCTTTGGTTCCCCCTCAATTTCAACCAGTTTTTGGCACTTGGCCCACCTACACAAGTGAGGTATCGTGTTTACCGGGAGGCTGAGGGGAACGTTGGGTGGTAGGACGTTTGTCCCGGCGCAGTGATCCCACACAGAATGTGGGAAAAATGTGATTTTTTTTAGCTAAATTTGAGGTTTGCTGAGGATTCTGGGTAAGAAACCACTGAGGAATCCACGCAAGTCACACCTCCCTGGACTCCCTCGGGTGTCTAGTTTTCAGAAATGTCTGGGTTTGGTAGGTTTCCCTGTATGGCTGCTGAGACCAGGACCAAAAACGCAGGTTCCCCCCTCAAAAACAGGTAGTTTTGTATTTGATAATTTTGATGTGTCCAGATAGTGTTTTGGGGCATTTCCTTTTGCGGGCACTAGGCCTACCCACACAAGTGAGGTAGCATTTTTATCAGGAGACTTGGGGGAAACGCTGGGTGGAAGGAAATTTGTGTCTCCTCTCAGATTCTAGAACTTTCTGTCACTGAAATGTGAGGAAAAAGTATTTTTTGGGCCAAATTTTGAGGTTTGCAAAAGATTCTGGTTAACAGAACCTGGTGAGAGCCCCAAAAGTCACCTCATCTTGGATTCCCATAGGTGTCTTTTTTTAAAAAATGCACAGGTTTGTTAGGTTTCCTAAGGTGCCAGGTGAGCTAGAGGCCAAAATCCACAGCTAGGCACTTTGCAAAAAACAGCTCTGTTTTCTTTGGGAAAACGTGATACGTCCACGTTGTGCTTTGGGGCATTTCCTGTCGTGGTCACTAGGCCTACCCACACAAGTGAGGTACCATTTTTATCGGGACACTTGGGGAATGCTGGGTGGCAGGAAATATGTGGCTCCTCTCAGATTCCAGAACTTTCTGTCACTGAAATGTGAGGAAAAAGTGTTTTTCTGGCCCAATTTTGAGGTTTGCAAAGGATTCTGGTTAACAGACCCTGGTGAGAGCCCCACAAGTCACCCCATCCTGGATTCCCCTAAGTGTCTACTTTTAGAAAATGCACAGGTTTGGTAGGTCTTCCTTGGTGCCCACTGAGCTAGAGATTAAAATCCACAGCTAGGCACTTTCCAAAAAACACGTCAGTTTTCAATGTAAAAATGTGATGTATCCATGTTGCTTTCCTCATGCAAGTGAGGTACCATTTTTACCTGGAGACTTGGGGGAATACAGAATAGTAGAATAAGTGTTATTGCCTCTTGTCTTTTTACTACATTTTGTCCTTCCAAATTTAAGACAGTGTGTAAAAAAGACATCTATTTGAGAAATGCCCTGTAATTCACATGCTAGTATGGGGCCCCAGAATTTAGAGATGTGCAAATAACCACTGCTTCGCAACACCTTATCTTGTGCCCATTTTAGAAATACAAAGGTTTTCTTGATACCTATTTTTCACTCTTTATAGTTCACCAAATTAATTGCTATATACCCGGTATAGAATGAAAACCCATTGCAAGGTGCAGCTCATTTATTGGCTCTGGGTACCTAGGGTTCTTGATGAACCTACAAGCCCAATATATCCACACAACCAGAAGACGTAACAGTATTTTGCTTTCAAAAATCTGACATCGCAGGAAAAAATAAAAGAGTAAAACATGGATAGAAATGGCCTTTTTTTCACCTCAATTTCAACATTTCTTTATTTTAGCTGTTATTTTCTGTAGGAAAACCTTTTAGGATTCACACAAATGACTCCTTGCTGAATTCAGAATTTTGTCTACTTTTCAGAAATGTTTAGCTTTCCAGGATCCAGCATTGGTTTCACACCCATTTCTGTCAGTAACTGGAAGAAGGCTAAAAGCACAAAAAATAGTAAAAATGGGGTATGTCCCAATAAAATGCCAAAATTGTGTTGAAAAATGTAGTTTTCTGATTCAAGTCTGCCTGTTCCTGAAAGCTGGAAAGATGGTGATTTTAGCAAAGCAAACCCTTTGTTGATGCCTTTTTCAGGGAAAAAAACAAAAGCCTTCTTCTGCAGCTCTTTTTTCCATTAAACAAAAAAACAAATCACTGTATTTTGGCTAATGTTTTGGTCTTCTTCAGGGGAACCCACACACTATTGATACCTCTAGAATCCCTAGGATGTTGGAAAAAAAGGACGCAAATTTGGAATGGGTAGCTTATGTGGACAAAAAGTTATGAGGGCTTAAACGTGAACTGCCCCAAATAGCTAAAAAAAAAAAAGGGCCTGGAACCTGAGGGGGGAAGGCCTGGCAGCGAAGGGGTTAAGGAAAATGGGCTGCATTAAAAAAAAAAAACTTGCTATATTTAAAAAGCAACCACAGACATGGTGATCTCCTGATCCCAGCAGGCCACCATCCCTGTGATATTTGGCGATTCCCATTGGGTCGTAAATTGCAACCTACTTCATGAATATTGATGAGGCAAGTCTATTTGCGACCCACCAAGAATCGCTAAATGTGTCTGAGACACATTAGTACACCGCAGTTTGCGACTTCCTAATCATGAATCACAAAAATTCGCAATTGGGAAATCGCACACACATTTCTTCGTCCATCTGTCCCGTGATTCATTTTATTTTTAATTTGCTCCTCCTCTGTCTTGACAGGCACTATGAAGAGTAACTATAATATTTATTAACTGTTGTTTATTTAACATATAGCCAATTGAACTTAAAATACAATCTAAAACACTTAAAATCATTTCAGCCTAAGATTTTATTTTCATCCCATAATGGCAAAACTAGGACTAAACATATAATGCAACAAACAAACTGCTTAAACGTTTAGAATACTATTATCATTAAAAAAGTATATTATTTTGTAGCAGTTCATAGAACAGACAAAACACTAAGTAATGAATACTTAAACCCATAAAACCCAAGCCGCAGACACACATTTAACCTCCAGTTGGCCAAGATCACTTGTAGTCAATCTTTCAAAAGTGAATGAGCAAACTAAATCTCAGTTACAAAAGATTTCATGACAGGCACCGACAGTTAGTAACAAGTATGGCAAAATCAACAGGCCTTGTTATTTGGTAGGGGAAGTGTTTAGGCATTCTCGGTGACTGGGAGATATGTTCAAGCTGTCCTAAAACAGAAATTCCAACATATTTGGCTACATCTTGGGCGACAACACTGTGGAAGCTAGGAGTTGAGCCCCTTCCCGAACAGACTGCATTAGTACAGATAAGCTGTAACTTCAAAGAAGAGTTTTAAGAAAATGAGTCAGAAGATGATGTTTGTGTTTTAAGGGGTGAACTTAAAAGGCACACAAGAAAATAGTGCATAGTGGATTTCTCTGACCAAGAGAAAGCATTTTGTTGCATTTTTAAGAAATCCTTTGAGAGTGTATCTATTTACAAAAAAAAATAAAACTCAAGCAACATTCTATCATGACAGTAAAGTAAACAAGCATTTACAATGCAATAGGTCTCGTATTTTGTTGAGTTAGAGCTATTGGCATTGTAAATTCAGAATTGGACTTTTCTTGCAATATAAATTGGTCAACCACGTCTCACAATTTTGTCTTTTCCCGCCATGTTTTGGTAGTCACTGGCGGCTGCTGACAAAAGAAATCACAAGCCCTTAAGGAGAGATGTGAAGATGACTTCATTACCTCTAACTGTGTAAAAGTCTGAGCAAAAATTGGAAAATAAGACTGGAACAATATTTTCTTTTTATTTAAACAGAATGAAACGTCTTGCAAGCATTCTTGCCTTGCATTTAAAGGAGCAGAGCAGCCTTAGAAGATTTATGACCCCACTAAAGGAGATAAGCAATGTCCTGTGTGCTATGTCATGAGCGCTGGCAGGGAGGGGCACTGGAGAGAGAGAGACCTCAGATACGATGCGAGGCTAAGCAAGTTTAACATTATTTCTTCTAGGTTTAGCTATGTTCTCCCAGAAAGGGCATATTGTGGCTTTCGTGAGCAGTGAGCTAAACGACCTGATGTTTCTTTTGTAAAATAGCTTATTTTAAGAGTCTGAGGTAAACGAAGACAGCACTGGAATAAAGCCAAAAAAAATGTCAGCGACATGGGTGGAAATGGGAGGAATAGAATGCTGCAATAAAAGGAAGGCAGCTACCAGCCTAAAACACCCACAGTGAAATGGGAGAACCAAAGAAGTAACACAAACAGTCTGTCACAGCAACAGATAAAGAAACCAAAGTGGAATACTACAGTAGTTGATCACTGCTCTGAAACAGAAAAAGGAGGAAGAAAAAGGCGGAACTGACCACTAACGAGCAAGAATTTTTAAAGGACACTGCAACCAACAAAAGCCAAAAGAAGTATACTAAAAGTACACAAGTAGTCAAATATTTACGTTCAACCTGAAAATTAATACAAAAGGGGGATTAGTACACAGCACTGTCTCTTTATAACAGGTTGAGCCCCAAATCCTATCGACATGGGGAAATTCACACTTGATTGCCACTGCAATCCTGTCCACTCCTAAGATATCCAAAAGTGTGTAAAGCCAGTCTTGCTTCATTGGAACAGAACTGGACCCCCCACCTGGCCAGGATTGTTTGCTTTGCTGCACAGAAAGTGAGCATGATAGCTTTGCCCCTCTCCAACCAGAGCGGGTAAGTTAATACATTGAGGAGGCCTAGTAGGATACAGCATGGGAAATGCAACATATCAGTGTTATATATTTCATTGATATCTGCTAAAACATCAGACCAGAAGACTTGGAGTTAACTGTACAATTTTCTAGAGTATTTCAGTGAGCCGGCACTAATGGAGGAGGTATGCGTCCGGCGTAAGATGACTGTCCATTCCTTAGGAGTAAAGAAACAGTTGCACTCCAACTACCACCGTCTTTGTGCAGGAGATGGTGTTTTTTGTGTCGGTGTGTTAAGAAAGGTGTTTATGTTTGATTGGATCTTCTTGTCTGTGATGCAAGTTAGAAGCCACCACTCAAAAGATGTTAGAGGGTGGCTGGCATGGGGCTTCATATAAGGTTGTGTGACCCAGTGTCTAATAGCTAAATATTGCCAGTGGGCGCTGGAGAGCAGGGCATAGTACTCCTGGAGTTGCATAAAAACTAGGAGGCCATCATGAAGTTACCCACTCTCTTACAGCCACTCATCTGCCATTGCACAAATGGCGCATCATGGAGGGCCGGGGGTGAAGTCAGGTTTCCGGAGAATCGACGTCAGTGGTGAGATGCGGGAAGAGAGGTTTGTCCTATGTTGCACCTTGCCCCATGTGCCTACTGTGGCTCGCAACACTAGGGAGATGTACACCCCGGTGGCCTGTGCTATTAGGAAAGCCATAGCACTTTCCAGATGTGGATTCTACCATCACAGCTTGATCAATAAAGCACCAGTGTTTCTTGGTCTCAGTTTTAATGTACTCCACCACATATCTTCGTTGTGCTACATTACGTTAGGAATGTCCAATCCACCTTTCCTCTGTCAGTATGCCTGATGTTTTGCCATACAGGCTTTTTTCCTCCCCATATGTAGTTCTCAATCAATTGTAATTTCCCCAAAATGTTTGTGGAGGAGTGAGGTTGGATTGGCAGTGTTTGCATTACGTAAAATATTTTGGGCAGTAGAGTCATTTTGACTGCCACCAATCACCCCAACCATGGAAGGGAGCCTCCCAGCCAAGAACCCAGGTCTGTTCACGCCATGGAGAAGAGCATCCCATAGTTACACTCCACCATTTTCTCTAGCTCAGAGTAAATTTGCAATCCCAGGTAGGGGATCCCCTGTGTAGCCCAAGAGTGGGGGAAACTTTGGATTAGTTGCTGGCAGTCTGTGTGTGGGATTGTAAGACCCAGAACTTGCATTTTGAATCTGGAGACCCTGCCAAAGGATTCTAGTTCTGCTATTAGGTGTGGGAGGGATGTGAAGGGATTGGTAAGGGACAACATGACGTCATCTGCATACATAGACAATTTATGTTCTCTGTCACCCATGGGAATGCCTGAAATCAATGGATTACTCTGTATCCTCTCCGCCTGGGACTCCATAAACAAGGTAAAGAGGAGAGGGGGCATGGGACAAGGGGCAGCCTTGCCAGGTGCCACGTTCAATAGCAAGAGGATGTGACAGCATACCATTCACCCTAACCTGTGCCCCCTGGCGCCGCATAGTTGCAACAGATCAATTTCTGGAATCAGGGGCCGAGCCCAATTTTGTATAGTACCTCCCGCAGGTATGGCCAGTGGACACAGTCAAACGCTTTTTCAGTGTAGATCGACAGCGAGAGAGCTGATATGCGTGCACGTGTGCCTTATCTATAAGGTAACAGAGGTGTGTAGTGTTGTCACTACAGCCCCTCTCTGGACTAGATCCAGTCTGATTGGGGTTGATTAATCCTTGAATATAGGGGACTAGACGAGCTGTAAGAAAACTAGTAAAAATGTTGGCGCCCACATTCAACAAAGAGATAAGGCGGTAGGAGGCACAGTGCATGGGATTTTTCCCTGGTTTGGGGATTACTGTAATGGTGGCATTCCTCACTGTGACAGTGAGAGTTCCCGAGGTGCTAAAGGAGGTATATAAGCACGCTAAGAGAGGGGCTGGAACTGCCTGTGTAGGTGGTATATGGCAGCGCCCACACAGGCCGTATGTACGTTGGGGGGGCCAAACGCAGGGGTCACCAAGAGCTGTTGGGTAGTGTGTCCATGGCGAAGGGGGTCAAACACTGCACTGCTGGGTGCTAGGATGAGCGCCAATAAGTAGTACCAGAATCTGCTTGCAGCACACCCCCCATGCCATTGGACACTATAGGAAGACTTCTGGGGCAGTGCTGTACACCTCCTCAGGCAGGGCCTAAGTTCAGGGCATGCATGTATCGAGAAACTAGACGTCCGGAAGGCAGGACTCTATCGCTCCACATAGGTCCTGCACAGGAGATGAGTGAGCGGCAGAGTCAGGGCCTGGCAGCGTGCCTTCCTTTCCATGTGGCGCTTCTCCAATGTGCCCATAGCAACTCTCACCTGTTCATGCGGGAGGCGCATGGGTCGACGGAGCCCCAGATTACTTCAGCGCACTATTGGGGGGAGCTTTGGTCAGAGCCACTTGGCCATGTCCCAGTGTTTCCACTCAGGGTGGCCCGGGACTCAGGCCGCGGCTGCCATCTTGTAACTGCGGCAGCCGGCACACCGCTACCGCAAGACTGTTTTCGTGGGTTGTGAGGTGCTCTGCAGCCAGGGATCATCTCACCTGTGAGAACCAACATCACAGCACCATTCCAGCAGGGTCAACACCCCATGGCGCTGCCGGGATTGCTTTCTTTTGCTACGCATGGTGGAGCTCCATAGGTCAGCTATTACCAGGTCACCATCTTGGCCACGACCCCCTCCTCTTTACCCCAATTTTGTGTGTGTTTTTTTTTTTGAAGAACTAATGACATGAGGTCTTACAAACTGCTTAGTTGTCTGTGGCCAGCCAGTTTGTAAGACATGAGGTCTTACAAACTGCTTAGTTGTCTGTAGCCAGTCCCATAAAGAACCTTTTCCCCAAATTAGTTTTAGGTTTATGAATATAAAACTTTTAAGGTGCTACCCCAACTCTTGTAGGAAAGAAGATCTTGCAACACTCTCTCGGAAGAGTTCCTCCTAAATACATTTAGCCATTCTTTCAATTCAATGTTAATATCATCCCAATTAATATAATAGGTTTAGGCAGGCTACAAAGGGAGTCACAGACAAATTAATTTCAGTGTCCCTATACATTAGTTGATCCAAACTTTCTCTTGAAATGGTTAAGTCTCCCATTTGTGGTACTTTAAAAAAGTACTTTATAGCAGCCAACATGTCCTAGCTCCAATTAAGTGCCTCCATCACAGTACTTTTAGGTAACTACAGAACCCGTACAGAGCAATAGGTACAACTGTCCCCTCGTATGCTTTGAGTAACAGAGCAACTGAAAGCACACAGCAGGCAATATTAACTCTGGTTAGTGCAATCATTGTTGCTATTCAGTTAGTGCAGATCAATCGCCTATGTCCTTCCCAGGGAGGTGTCCATGTAAACAAAATTCAGAAGTATTCATACTTGTCTACCTCTTGTAGACAGGTGTTTGACAGTCACCAACTCTTCTTTATTGGCTTACTGCCAAATGCCATTGTTTTTGCCTTTGGTTAATTTATGAAATTTAGGAATAACTTTTTTTCCTCTCAATAAAATGCTTATACATGCTTACACACACCTTAAAAGATAAATATCAAAATTTGACACTTAAAAGTGGAACTTGACCTGAAAGAATGGTTCAAAGTACTGCATACCCATACTTCATACTGCTATCTTAAAGGCATGCCCTAAGTGAGACTGTAGTTAAATTGCTGACCGTATTGTGAAATAGGACACCCATTAAGGAACCTTTGTTTACCACTTTAACAAGAATTCTTGAATCTTCTAAGCACAAGCTACTTATAAGTCTAAGTTGTCTCACAGTCTTTGAAAACGTTTTAAAGTATGCTTGTGTTAGAGCAAGCTTTTACAGAGCTTCCAACGTACCTTTCAAAGCCCTGCACTATCTCCAGGGGAGCAGAACCACCTGACAGATCGTGCATTTTAGTAAACGATTTGATAGATGTTTAAACAAGGAGTGATTATGCGTATTTGTAATCACACTTTTAGGTTCCATCTGCATTTATTCCAAAACATATTTAATCGAGGCTCGGTTCCATCTAATGCTGGTTGCCTCTTTCCTGGCTTATCCTTAAACTGAAATATTATTTTCTAGAGTTTCCTTTCTACCAATACACATTAATTACAAGTTTAAAAAATATTGATAGATTTTTATAATATTCCAATGTGCAAACGTCTACTAAAATTGATTATTGGAAGGATCTCTATTGGATCTTTTTAACTCGATTAAAAATATTTTGCAAACTCAACCCTAATCCTGTCCTGGAAGGTCCTAAAATCCTATAATTTTTCCTTAATTTCCCATATTATCAATTCTCCGTTAAGGGTTACAAATAATTTGATAACAGAAGAGTTATCAGATCTTACACATTAAAAAATGTCAAAATGTCAAATATCAAGAGGATCAACTTCTTTATTTCATTATATTAAGTGTGGCCTAACACAAAAAGGGAATATAAAATAAAGACAATACAAAACAGATTAAAAATGATTGCTGGCTCAGTTGCATGCACACAAACAACACTGAATCTATCTAGATCAATTGATCCAGAAACTAAACTGACTTCATGCCCTCACTAATCTTAACCGATTTCTACAGATCAACCTCAGAGTTATACACATTCATTGGGCACATTTTTTCGGAGATGGCAGTAAAGCAACAGATATTGGAAATGCAAACATCTGTTTCTGGCAGGATACAGCTGCCAAACTGCAAAGTTCAAATACATTTGTAACCTGGTTAGTAAGCTGTATTTATATATTGTTTGTGCTTTTTGTTTTAAAGTAATGAGATTGTGTTACGATCTGAATAATTCTAATGGAAATGTTTGTAAAGTCATATTGCCTAAATATACATTTTAAAATAACAATTTCTTGCACATTGTACCTTGCGAAGCATTTTGTGGTAGCTCTCTCTATATATAATGCAAGGTACAGCAATGTGCACAAATATCAAACAGCAGAAAATGTTTTTATAATCTATGAGTACTGTAACAGTTTGGTGAGTATGACATCATTACACATCAACCAGAACTCTTCTGTTCAAAAACTGCTGTGACTCCCCATGACATTAACAGATGCTTCTCGGGCATAAACAGGAGTTATTCTTGGTAGAGATAATGCCTTTTTCAGACATGGGCTTTAACTGCGCTGCCATCAAATGGACATAGTTTCTAATAAAGGTGTGGTCTGTTGAACTGCAAACCCTGTGCAAATCCCTGCTTGTGCAGGGATCATAATTATATGTAGCTCAATGTTTATGACCCCTCACAATTATCAGGGCCATGAATGTTCATACCCTTCATTACATTTTGGAAGATTAAATGCGATGAAATTTAACTGGGAGGAACGGGCTGGTATTTACCAGAATATGCGGATTATTGTGCAGTAGGCAAAATCTGCATATAGTTCCCAAAAAAAGACAGAATATGCCATAATATTTGCATCAAATAAATTCTAAACACCCTGGGGTCGGATTTTATTTGGTTCTCTAATCATCACGTCTAACAGGGGCAACCTGTAGCCAAGACCCTTCCAAAGGACTTTAGGTCCTCCTCCTTCAACAATTGTCTTTTTTGACCAGCCACTTTCGCCACTGGCTTAAGACTTTGTCAATTTCATCTTGGTTCAGCCCAGAGTAGTATTTTTCACTCATCTAATGCCATGGCGGCTAGGGGTTATCTGGAGCGTTTACACTGAACTGCACAATGGATTATTTTACAAAAGCAGGCCTCTCTCCTCGCTCTTGGATGCTCCTTCTTTCTTGCATGCCTTACTCTTCATTTCTCCCACCCACCATCCCCTCTCATTTCTCCTTCTTTAACCGGTGTGCTCCTCAACACCCTGCCTGTACATCTTTCTTGTTTCTCCTTCCTGCTCCTCCCTCTCGTTTCTCCCTTCTGCCCCTCCCTTTTCCCTATGTGTCTGACTTTTCCTCCTGCCTGCCATGCCCTCTAGTTCTTTTTTTCTGTTGGCACTGCCTTTTATCCAAGAGTGTCCTCCTTTTTCCCCCAGCCTGCTTGCTTTACCTCCTGGCGGCCTTCCATAAGTGATGTTTTTGCTTTAACTTTTCCTGGAACTGAAAGGCTGTATACCTAGTTTTGTCTATGCTTGGTAGTCCAGCAGACAACCTGAGGCGCATATCCTACTGGATCCTCAAACAGCCGAGGCTGTGAGGAAAAAAAACCCTAGCAGCCATAAGCACAACAAGCATTCTCTCCCGATCTCAATGGGCAACCATTTGAACTCGCTCAGCTCTTGAGCTGAGGTATCTGTTCTCCAAAATGGGTACAAAAAGTCCCACTAGCAAATGTAAATATTATGTGTGTGAATATATATATATATATATATATATATATATATATATATATATATATATATATATATATATATATAACAAAAGGTTACAGGGACGTTATAGCTCGGGTCACAATTTACACATACAAAACCATAGAAATCAAGCAGTTATAGTTAAGAGTTATCTCAAGTAATGATAACTCGTGCCCTTAGGTAACTATAACTCACGCCCCCGCCACGCACAGCTTTATCACCAATAATTTTATTGCGAATGTTGCAGTGATATTATCAATAATGTCATAGAAGATTTCATTAATTGTTTAATATGTGGGGTAAGAAGCAGTGCATGACAAGGGTATGATTCACAGTTACCTTAGGGCACAAGTTATTCACTTGAGTTAACTGTAACTGCTGAATTTCTAAGTTTTTTTGTGTGTAAATTGTCCACCTATAACGTTTCTGTAACCTTTGGGTTTTTTTGGGGGGTGCATTTCTAAGGTTTTTAAATTATATTTCCTAACTATAAGGTCCCTGTAACTTGTTTTTTCAGTGAATTTCTAAGTTTTTTTTTATTTTATTTTTTTAATGCAGCGGGAGTTGGCCTGCAGCCCATCTCCCTCATGTAGACAACCCCAATGCCACGCACTGGCTTAGGCTATGTGCGGCAGGGTGGCCAGGTCCTGCAGCCAACCCCCCACATACAACCAACACCCCGCATGCAGCAAACCCAATATAAATGGGGAGTGAGGCATGCAGCCTTACCTCCGCTGGCCGATTTCGGGGCCCTGAATCCCATCTCCCGAGGCCTGGACATAATAAGCAGGTGGAGGAGGTCACGCAGCCCCCATCCCTGGGCCGATATTGGCCTTTGGACCCCATCCTCCTGGGGCTCGGCCAGTAAATGGTGGGCACCCTGGAGCCCACCCAGGGAACCCACTGCACATTAGTAGGGGGGTAGAGGGGCATGCAGCCCCCAATACCCAGGCTGATTTTGGCCCCGGTGACTCCATTACCTTGGGACCCGCCTTATTCTGAAAAGGGAGGGGACATGCAGCCCTGCTCCCCAGGCCAATATTGGCCCAAGGGACCCCATCCCCTGAGGCCAACTTAATTAATAAAGGAGGACGGGGCGATGTGGCTCTCTTCCTTCCATAGGCCAATTATGGCCCCGGGACCCTATTTACCGGAGCCCAGCCACAATGCATCCTAAGGGCTCCGATGAAATTTAGCATTTGCCTTGAATATTTACTGAAAGTTAGTTCCCCGAGGCGAAATCCATGTACTGTGTTTTTCACCACTGGGAATTAAAATGCTGAAGTGGCAACAACCCCCTGCCTTTAAAATACAGTTTATCCCCACCCCTTTGAGTATCTAAGTTTAGCAGTAGGGACCACTAAGTGATGTCGATTTGTTCTTAATACAGGATCAGCTAAATCCTAGGTAAAATTAGACATGGAATAAGACTAGATCAGGAAACTGTGCCACCTCCACCACCATTTTGGATCAATAGTGTCAGGGATTCCTAGTGCTAATGCAAACATTAGGAGCATCTGGCAGACACAAAGTGGAAAAAACTAAGAAAAATCGTTTGATAAAGATAATACAAAAATGCACGATAGTCACCCTTTCGATAAACAAGGAAACAGGAAAGAATTGAAAAACAGCCCCTTAATTTACAAGAGTAGAACTATATTTTAAACTTCTATCATGAAGACAAAGATTAAACATTTGACTGTACCTGTAGTAGGCACGATGTTGTCTGCGCTTTCTGAGCACAGTTGCGAGAGGAGGCTTGACTTGCCAGCACCAGTAAGGCCTATACAAACCACATCATACTCTGGTCGCGGAGGCGGTGGTCCCTTGCAGCAAAGCGCTCTAAAACACTGCCAATAAAAAAAAAACACACATGTAATTAGCAGAAGTTTCTTGCAAAACTAATTTCAATTAAGACAATATCTTGAATTCCATCTGATTATTAAATTGTACCATGAAATCAGCGGCACTGATAAAAAAATATTCTTTCTTAGACCCCTTTATGGTGTTGTGATGCGAGGAAGGGCTGGAATCCTCAATTCAGGTCATTATGCCCGGACCATAAAATGGCTACCATGACATTTCCCTCCAGAATGGCGAATAAGCACACACATCCAGATATTGGATCCATTTCTGGGAAGTTGTTCCCGATACTCTGGAGAAAACTACTCCCACTTTGTGGCTGCTTAGATTAGGCAGGAAGTGTCCGCAGGGGGACTAGCAAGGGGAGAGATGGGTTATGGGAAGGGTATTGGATCAGGGGAGACTTCAGCAACACTGCTTCCCCTTGCTGCTTCCGGAATAGGGGTGGTGCTGGGGTGTGCTGCGTGTAGTCCCTGCCACCTTAAATAGGGTCCAGTGTCTCTGGGTCCAGAATTAGTGGGTCTGGAATTTGTCGACCCAATAATTCCAGGCCAAAAAAAACCACTCAGAATTTAAGGTGGTGGCATTTCACCCAGAGTTATCGCTCTGGGTGAAATCCCACCACTCATAATGAGGGCCTTAGTGACTGACAGTACAATACCCATTAGATAGTGCATAAACTACTTACTGTCCTGATTAAATCCTCAGGAGCTGATCTCCCGGATACTGGGGTTGAAAGATATAAGTTTCACTGTCGCAACTAGACCACGTGGATATGACACCCCATGCATCATCTAGGAACTGCAACTACCAAACTTTTGATCTGTAACAGAGATTGTTTGTAGTGCTTATGATCGTGGTTCATGTAGCATAAATAAGTTGTGACTGAGAACACAATATAATCGAAAAATAGTACTGCCTAGTGCTTGTTATATTTCAATTATGTGTGGCTAAAATAAAGAATAAGGTATGCTTTTGATGAAGTATTTATGAAATTGTACAAAGTTTCTTATTAAAACATCTATCTACATTTTCGTCTTATTAAATCTTTTAAAATGTTAGTCATAACCAAAACTTCTCATATATTTTGAGCATAAAGATGGAGGCCTGGCACACACAATGCTAGACTGGACTGCTTAGTGCGCTAAAGTGCACAATACTCAAATGAGTTACCAGGTGGACCAGATTGAACAATGGTTGAATGAGTAACCTGGTGGACCAGAATGAACAACAGTGACACGAGTTACCTGGTCGACAAGAGTGGACTATGAAGGAATGGGTTACGTGTTTGACTACAGCGTACAATGATAAGAGTTAACAAGTAGACCACAGTAAACTATTTGAGATGGGTTACCAGGTATACTGGAGTGCTCCATTATGAATGGTTTACCTAGTGGCCACAGTGCACAATAATTGAATGAGTTACTTCATGAATGGGAATGCACAAAGTTGGAATGAGTATCCTGGATGGGTGTGTAGAAATGTCAAACGTTACCTGATGGACTAGAGTGCACAATTGTGGATTTGGTTACATGGCAGACTGAAATGGATTTCTATGTGAACTAGAGAGTACATTGGTGTAAAGGGTTGCCTAGTGATATTGCATGCACAAGTACGTAATGGGTTACCTAGTAGATAGGAGTTCTCAGAGAAATTAGTTTTCTGGCAGGCTGAATTGGGCAATGGGGAAATGAGTTGTTTTGCTGACCGGGTTAAAGAATCATGGAATGAGGTCATTTAACTTCAAGAGTACCAATTGGCGCTCGTGAAAACTTCTAAGCAACACTATCCTGGGAAGTATGCATACATGCTTAGTGACCTCAACCGATACGGAAACACATTGAATCCAGAAACAGCTATCTCACCTATATTGTTAAACATAAGCTTCCATCTATATCCGTTATTTAAGGCTACAGCTAGAATTTTCACATTAGCAGTTAATTTAACGATTTAGAGTTTGTAAACTCCTTTCGCGGTTAATAGTTCGCAAACAAAGAAGGTTAACAAAAAGTAAACAAGATGACCTTATTTACCCTACTTATGCTATAAATCATCACGTTTAAATAAAAGAAAGACAAGCCTGACTTTTATTTCTCTAGCCACTTGAATGAACTAAACATCAGGCTGTACCGACCAGCGTGTTCCACAAACCAACATGCTGATTACTAAATTGAAAAAACAACTGACAAATGTTAGTCTTGGCATGTTTTGTAAAACACGAAAAATGAAACAAATCAACGCTGCCTGAAACTTGACGTTAAAATTCAACAGACTTTGTACTGAATCCCAGGCCTGGATGTGAGAAAAGAAACCCTACTAAATTACTGCAAATCCTGCATTAATGTAAACAAGAAGAGAATTAGGGGATTAGGAGCTAGTGTATTTTCTGTGTCCACCACGATCCAGGAAGAAAGGAGGGAAGGAGACACAAGGGAGGAAAACGAGGGTAAAAAAGAAAGGAACCTTGGAGTAAATGAGAGAGAAAGATATACGGTATTGGAGAGAAGTGTACAGTTAAAAGGAGAACCAGAAACATGTCAAAAAAGTGAAAATGAGAGATGAAGGAGAGTAGGACGTGTGAATGGGGAACTGTCGTGTGAGAGGATGAACTGTCTTTGTGGGGGAGGGTGTTTATCTAATTAGAAAAAAATTAAGGCGTGGAAGGGAAGGGCAGTTAAGAGGCCGCGGAGGAAGCGCCTATGTGCGAATAGGTCTCCCCTTTGGAAAGTGACAGCGACAGGACGCAGAGGAGACGCACACGAGGGCACTTGGGGGAATCACACTGAGGGGAAAGGAAAGATCTGGTAAAAAGGTGTTCTCACATGGAGTGCTTAACCGAAAATAAAAATAAAGTCAGTCAGAGAGATGGTAAACAAGCGATGCTCTTAGTGAGGGAGAAACACAAGATGGGCCATGGAAAGTCATCAAATAAGAAATAAAGAAATGAGAGTGAGAAAGTCAACCAGTGGAAAGCAATGGCCGGGCTGTAACCCCCTATACGTTTTGGTAAGCCCTCAATAGGCCTTTTGCAAACAGACACCTTGCCATGCCTTAAAAGATGGACCTAAAAGGCGTAGGGCACAGAGCTTTTGATATGAAATCCATTCACCACCTTGAATTTGTTACCCTAGGGCAGTGTTCCCCAAACCCCGGGCCGCGGACCGGTGCCGGTCCGCGGATCAATCGGTACCGGGCCGCCCGAGGTCTTCAAATCTTGAAGGCATGTTTAAATACAATTAAATTAAAATTATTAAAATCAAAACAAGCGGGCCACAGAAAAATTATCAAACATTTACCGGTCCGCGGCGATAAAAAGGTTGGGATTCACTGCCCTAGGGCATGCCTTTAATTTAGGAAAACTGAGGAAGTAGGTTAATCAGAAAAGATGTCTCAAACTGTGTTTCCTTGCATGAATTCTTCACCATGACCCCCCTGAGAACAGTTGAGGCCAGACTGAGTGTGTAAAAGGCAATAACAGTTAATGTTCAGTCCCAACAACAAGACAACTCAAGCAGTCCAGGTCTCCAAGCTCTGTGCTTTCAACTTTAATGTGAATAAAGTGGCTACAGTGTTTTGTCACTGCTCTAATGTTTAGAAAATGCATTAAGGACTCACTTGCATAATTGATTACTCTGTATCCACTTCACAAACAATAGCAACTTTGACCATACGCTGCTGATGTTCCCTCTAATACAAAATGAGTAACTTGAATGTTACAGGGTGCTTTCTTTTAAAGCATATAAATCCACTGCAACATACTGTGGCCACTAAGATGCCCACAGTCTGAAGATTGCGTGATTAACCCTGTGCAGAAGTGAATGATTTTGACACTATGGCCACTCGCCTTCAGATTTCAGATATCAAGAAAATACAGTATAGAATCATCACACTGGGAAAAAACTACCCAGCTGAGAAAGCTGGGTGGAGAGGAAGTGAGACATCTTCATATTGGTGCTCCCTCATGGAAACAAATTAAGACACCATTACACTATGAGATGACATCTGCACATATTATAGTTTGTGTGCAGTAGAACAGCATTTTGATGCAAATGTAATGGTCATTTCAAATGAAAATGTATTATCTGTAATGGCAGAGCGCTACCATATCATGCATACTCCACACTACGCCACTCCATGCCCTTCCCCTCTATTCCACGCCACTCCACACCCCTCCACTCTGAGACACTCTGCAACACGACACTCGACTCTACGCCACTCCATTCTACGCCACTCACACCACGATACAACACACCACTCCACTCTACGCCTCTCCCACACCACTAACCCACTGTACTCCACCCACTCCAGTCTATCCCACTCCACTCCAATTTACCCCAACCTACCCTACTTCACTTCGCTACCATCTGCCCCAATCTACTCCACTCCAATCTACCCTACTCTGCTCCAACCAATTTACTTAATGCAAATCTACCCCACCCCACTTGTCTACCCCCCTCTAATCCAATCTACCACGCTCTGCTACAATCTACCCTAATCCACTCCACTATGATCCAATCTACCCCACTTCACTCCACTCTACCCTAATCTACCCCGCTCCCTCCAATCTACCGCACTCCAGTCTACCTCACTCCACTCAATCTACCCCAATCAACCTCATTCCACTCCAATCTACCACACTCCAATCTACCCAGTCTACACCAATCCACTCCAATCTACCCCTCTCCAATGTACCCCAATACAACCGAGTCCAGTCTACCTGACTCCACTCTAATCTACCCCACTCCACTCGACTCCATTCCGATTTACCCCATTCAATTCCAATTTAACCCACTCCAAACTCCACAGCCATCTATCCAACTCTTCTCCACTGGAATCTACCTCATTGAACTCCAATCATCCCCACTTCACCAAATTCTAACCCACTCTATTCTACGACAATCTACCCCATTCCAATTTACCACACTCCACCCACTTTACCCCACTTCACTCTAAACTAATCCACCTCATTCCAATCTACCATACTCAACTCAAATCTGCTCCAATAGACTACGCTGAATCTCTCTCTCTACTCAAATCTACTCCATTGTAATCTAATCCCTCCATCCCAATCCACCCCACTCCACTCCAATCTACCCCACACCAGTCCAATCTATTTTACACAAATATGCCCTACTACATTCTACCCCTTGTCACTCTACCCCACTCCAATTACCCCACTCCAATCTATGCCTGACTACTCCACTACACTCCAATCTACCCCAATCTATCCCATTCCACTCCACCCCAATGCAATCTATCCCACCCCACTGTGGACCACTCAATCCAACCCATTCCAGCCCAATCTGCCCCACTCCACTCCAACCTACATCACTCCAAACATCCCTCTTCAATCTACCCCACTCTGTACCAGTCCACCCTACTCTAACCCATCCAATCTACCCCACTCCACCCTAATCGACCCCACATACCACTCCAATCTACCCCACTGCACCCCACCCCAATTTACCCCACTCCAGTCTACCCACTCCAATCCACCCCACTGCAAGCTACCACACTCCATTCCACTTTACACAATCTCGACTTCACTAAAATCTATCCAACTCCACCACACCCTACTCCACACCATTCTACCCTACCCCACCCCAATCTGCTCCACTCCAATCTACCAACTCAAATCCACCAAACGTACCCCACTCCACACTACCCTAATCTACCACACTCCAGCCCCGCTCTACCCAATCTACCACACTTCACTCAATTTACCCCACTCCAATCTAACCCGCTCCACCCAATCCAATCTACCCTACCCCAGCTCAAACTACCCTTCTCCAATGTACACCATCCAATGCACCCTAATGTACTCAACTCCAATCTGCCCCACTCCAACCTAACCCAATCCAATCTACCCCAACTCATCACAATCTACCCCACACCACTCTATCCAGCTTCACTCCAATCTACCTCAATTCAATCTACCCTACAATAATCTACCCATCCACTTCCCTCAGTCTACCCCAATTCAATCTACACCACTCGCCTGCTCCAATCAACCCCACTCCAATTTACCACAATCTACATCACTCTAAACGAATCCATTCCACTCAATTTACTCCACTCTGCTACAGTGTACCCTAACCTATGCCAATCTATCCCACCCTAACCCAATCTACCCCACACCACTTGAATCTACCCCCATTTCACTCCAATCCACCATACCATAATCCATCCAATCTATCTCACTCCACTCTATCCAGCAGCCACACTGGTGTATAATGGCTAAAACACACTGCCAAAGCCAATAGCTTTCTTATAGGCAAGACCTACTGGCTTTGTCAATATCTGTCTAACATTTGTTTCCCACCAGGGGCATCACATATTTACTATCCATTTTACTTGCTGACCTATCCTCCCACTGCGCGCACTAGGAGAACAATTGTCTTCCTTTTCCTTCAGCATGCCATGAGAGTACATGTGTTTTCTTGCGCTCTCCTTCACATGATTCTTCCCCTTCAAATAGCGAACCCCATGCTCTCTGTGTTGACCCACCACCTCTCCCAGTTTCTCTTTAAAAGCACAGCTTCAGGTATATTTTTGCCAAGGTATCACTAAAGAGCAGGCAGTAAGGGTGTTTTTGTTTTATATCCTGCACTGCATATATTATTATGAAAGCCTATCATATTTTTCTCACTGAGGTTCGCAAATCAATACCAATGTTTTCAGTCCTTTAGAAAGAAGGAAACAAAGTAATCTTGTCTTTATATCAAGCCCTCTGTACATGAATATATAGGTCTCTTAAAAATATAAACTATCTTTGCAACCAGCTCCACGGGGTTAGCCCTCGCTTTCCAGTGAGTGACCACATCTTGTGCGCCCTTCACAGTCCTATTATTAGCCACATTATACTGGAGTGAATCTCTTTAATGTAGAGTGTTGTATGTCTTAATAATATTTACTTTCTGCTCATTCTCAGTCCGTACATTAATTTCAATATTGACTATCACAGCTGTATACGTTATGTATAAGATTGACTTCAAATGAGTTCTTATAAAATATTGCTTCATATTTCTTGTCTGTGCATTTTTTTTAGGGAGAAAGGGGAAAAAAACACATAAAACCCGGCGTCTCTGACAGATGCTTTTGAATTACTTTTATGTTCCCAATGAAAAACTCTCTCCGGCTAAGTTCAGTAGAGATGGTTGGGACAACACCTGTCCGTTTTCACCACTGAATTTGGTAAGTTGATGAATTCTATTAAATGTGGGCAAGACTGACCCCCGCCACAAGTTTCTCCAGCAACATAATGTTCGTGGCTGACGTCTAACATGCCTGGCTACATGATCTGAAGTTATTCCAGAGTTTGAAAGGTCTGTACCATATAAAGCACAAGTCATGGTTAGAAGACAGACCCGGCTGAAGCCCATAAAATGCAAAGTATAGAACCAAAATATAACACACGTTAACACATTCAAAAGCTATCAAAGCATTTAAAGTAACAGAATCATGACCTGTGTATTAGTTCCACTAAAATACTGGATGGTATGTAATGTGTGTAGCCTTTGAGGAGGAAGAGCAGACCAGAACAAACCCAGGGTTATCAGTTCTAATCAGGCAAGAACTTCATGTGATGTATTTGCAAGGCCATCTGCTAGTATTTTGATAGAAATAGGTTAGCACAAGCTACACTGCGAGAGGCCTTTTTCAAGCTTCACTCCTAAGCAATGTAAAAGATTGAAGAATAATAAAGTGAAATCCCTATTATGAATCAGTTCAGCACAGAGGGCAGGAGGGATATGTAGATAACTCTGCATATGGTTGATTAAGTTCTGCTCCTAGGTCATTTCAGCCAGTGGGTTTCTAGCTGTGTTTAGCAAATATTTTCCTCAGATCAAGTTTTGCATTATTAGTGCTTAATTGGGAGGGGTGAAGCTAACAAGCAGCTATACAATAAGTAACTCCCTGAGGATTTAAACGATAAGGCGTAAGCTTGAAAGCTTAATCGTTTTCAGAGACTGGGGTATACTGAAAGTAAGTTGTGAGTTAGTTCAGTACTTCACTGTTATATTCTTTATTCAAGGCACAAACAGTTCTCCCTATGGTTATTCTTGCACACCCATTGGTTTGTACAGGAAACCAGTTCCTAATGCAACCTGTGATCATAGGTCACCTCCTCACCGGTGAGCAGCGGGATCTCCCTGTATCCTTCTCTAAAGGTGCAATAAACATCCCTGAAGAAGAGAGAGAAGCTTGCCAGCCCTTCGCTGTCTCCTGCTCTGCTTCCACCCTCCTTTCACCTAGGGTTATGTTCCACCAACCATATCGACAGCACTCCACAAGCCTAAAGAAGCGAGGACTCTGAGTATTTGGTTGTCTCCTAGCTCTATTTCGACCTTTGAGTACCCTAATGCTCTTTTTATTTATACTTGGGCTTATGGCAGAAACCATGCCCTTTGGACTGGGTAGTATAAAGGAGAACCCTTCCCTGGTCCTAGAGGCTCAATGGGAGCTACCTGAGTCGGCTCTCCATATTTGCATGGCAACAGAGCCAGAATGCAAGGTTGCACAGTTTTTGTGAGAGCGTGTCCATTTGGGGTAGCGAAGAGCCCATAAGCTTGATTTCAGGAGCCACAAAACCACTTTTAAGGACAGGAGGGGCGCCCCTTAGTGGTCTGGAGCTGGTTGAAGACGGGTCCAGGAGCTGCAGCAGGTGAGGTGGAAGCCTTTTGTGTCCCTGACAAGTCAGAAAACGGGAGGCAAGCCAGCAAGCCTGTGAAGTCACTGTGGTTCTGAGATGAAGAAATGGATGCGGGTCCAGTCCTTCTCACTCCCAGGCAAGGGGGCAGCAGGTCAGCACAGTAAAGCAGGTGTCCAGCAAAGTAGCAGCTCAGCAGAGTGGTAGTCCTTGCAGCAACACACCAGTCCTTCCTCCTCGCAGAGTAGCCACAGGTCCAGAAATGTACAGAGTTGGTGGTGTCAGAGGTCCAGATCTTATACCTAGGTGTGCCTTTGAAAAAGGGGAGAATTCAAAGAAGTGTCCTTAAGGTGTGCAGAGGCCCTCCATTCCTGCTCTAGCTCCAGACTCACTACAGAAGTGTGTGCAGCTCTTTGAGTGTGGCAGAACACTGCCCTTTCAGGTGTGTCAGCCCCTCCCACTCACCCTCCCACAGATGGGCCATCAGGATGTTAATGGCTTATCGGTCACACCTAAGCTCCCTTTGTGTGTGGCTCTCTAAAGGGAATGTACAAGCCCAGCTGTAACCCTACCCCAGGCGTGTATCGGAGACAAGCAGTAGGCACCAAAAGGCTAAAGTAAGAAAACACCAACTTTCTGAAAGCGGCATTTTCAGAACTACAATTTAAAACCAGACTTCACCATCAGTTGTGATTTGAAATTGTGAGTTCAGAGACCCCAAACTTGACAGACTTATTTCTTCCATATTGGAAATTACACTTATAATGTAAATGCAATTCCCAATTATGAGATGTAATAAAGTAATTCCAATGTTATCCTATTGGAGAGGTAGGCACTCCAGTAGTGAAAAAATATTTCGACATTATTAGTTTGAAGTATCTATTATAAAAAAAATGCTCACTGGTTGCAAAAAACTGTTAAAGGAGCAGAGTCGTATGTACTACTGGTGTGAAAACCAGCGTTAGAAGCAAAGATAAAACCCCTTTCTCAGCTAGAAATATTTTGCAGCCGCCCTGCAACTCAACTGAGAGTGAAAAAATAGGACGAAGTAATACCCACACACAGGGCGACACCTGCTGGCTAAAGACGAAACTGAATGCACATTCACAGGTTGCCAAGACTGTAATTTCGCTTGTCCCTCCAAACCAAGTACTTTATGATTTTTAAATGAAGTTAGCCTTCTAGATTGTAAGTTTTCTTCTTAGGATCTAGTAGTTTATTCTTTATAGTTTGCGAACTCAAGTAAGGAACAGCCTCTCTTAATAAACCAGCTGTGAGAGAATACAAATACTACCACCCACAGAGAACGAAGAACAGTTTTCTTATTAAAAACGTGTTCAACGCTTCCACATTTTTGAGTGAAAAATGTTCTCTACGACAGAAAGCGTTGAAGAAAATCTATACACTTAAAGAAGAAAGGCACTTGACATTGCTGTTCGAGTACTCAATTATTACTGTCCAGAAAAAAACAAAGATTGTTGAAAAAAGGGTCGAATGGCAAGCATGCAAGCCAAGTAAGCACAGAAATATAATGAAGCAAAAATCTATGCAAAACCCACCCACTAACAGCTAAACCATCGGACGTCTCAATCATTTAAATGAAAAAGTGCATTAATAACTTATCAATAATTGTGAAAAAAATGAGACGGCTTTCAGAAAACGCGTGTGTAGTCACACTAAAGCAGTGTCTGATGAGCAGATGGTACCAATCGAAGCTCTGTGTGGGCTGAGGCATCTGGTGCAAAATGTAAAATCAATAGTCGAGCTAGGAACAGTCTCGGTTTCAGAGCCCCCAAGGCTCACACACATGATGTCACGGTGTAGCCTGCTAGACGAACAACAATTTTGTCTTTTTCACATCGCAATATAATGCGCACATTGTGTAATGCTCACCACATACGCACTGAGCAGTAACGAAGTGCACACTGTCGCAGCACAGCTAGCCCAGCGGGCAATGTCACGTGAAGCAATGTAAGTCAGTGCGCAGTTTTATTCATATTTCAACCTTAGGGGCTACAGGATGTAGAGTTTGAGGGGAAAGTCCGAGGTAACCGCGTAGACTACGCGCCCCTCTCCCTCGCCGCCTCTCAAGATGCTCAGTAATCTGATCAAGGCGAGGAGGAAAGAAACCTCCAGCCCAGGAGACCGAGGCACAGTTGACTACCATCCTCGAGAAGTGACCTTAAGGACATCATGTCACAGGACTCTAAATAAATATGTAATTCAGTCTAGATTTGTCTGTCAGTTGCACAACAGATGTGGTCTGGGAACAGATGTTCTATTATTCTGACTCACCCGGAAATTTTGACATTAACGAATCGCAGATCATGATGTACAAATGGATATGAAGTGAAACCACAAGTTCACAAGTTCACAAATAATCGCAAATCGACGATATCAAATCTTGAATACTGATTTGGTATAATTTGCATATACTAACTAATGTGCAATCCGTAAATTGCGACCATCACTCTGGCTTTCACTGATGACCTCATGAACAGAAAGTGAGTCGTAACGTCCCCCTCTGAGACCAGATTTAGAAATATTATATCAAGAGCTGAAATGTAAGTGGAGTGGAAAAGAAACCGTAAGTTTAGTTAACAGGAGATGGCCATATTAGTCAAGGAGTTTGTGGGACACAACAACTAGCTTTGTGGCAAATCTTCACTCAGTACCAGAGGCCATAAAGAGGAAAATAAGGACCAGTATCAAGGAAAGCGAGAACGGTCCACAGTCCACAGCCAAATAAAAGTTGTCCAGCTGGAGAACGGAAGAGTATCATACCAGAGCTGGACTAACTGGGCCACTACCCACCCAGAAGAAGGAGGTAACGGAGAGTATCTAGCTGCTAGAATCAGCTAAGCGCTGATAAAATGGAAGCACTAATCTTCGGCAACAACAACACTCCCTGGAACACTTCATGGTGCCCTGCTGAACTAGGACCAGCACCCTCCTGGTCAGACCATGCCAGAAACCTCACCAACAAGCTTACCATGATGTCCCAGATCAACACAGTCTCTTCTGCCTACTTCTTCACTCTGCACATGCAATGCAAGATCTTCAAGCAGCTCTCCCTGAGCACTAGACACAATTGTCACACAAGCCCTCATCACCAGCAGACTGAACTCCGGCAATGCTCTACACTCAGGGCTCACTGCACACCTCCTGCAGAGACTAGAGGCATTCAAAAAGCACAGCGAGACTCGTCCTCATATCACCCAACAACCCAAGGAAATCCACTGGCTCCCTGTACAGAAGAGATGCCAGTTCAAGCTGCTGACCCATGCATACAGGCCCTACACAACCTTGGAACGACCTAAATCAACCACCACCTGAACTTCCACCAACTATCCAGACAACCATGCCCGCCTCCCTCTCGCTCACCCACTATCAAGAGAAGCATGGGCAGAGGACAATCTTTCTCCTACCTTGCAGAAAAGGCATGTAATAGCTTCCAGGTGCAGCTCCTGACCTCCCTAGCGGAATTCTGAAAAGTGTTCAAGGGTGATTATCTGTGCTATAAAAATCGATTGATTTTCGGAAGTCCCTAGCATAGACAGGTCTTTGACTACATAACCACTACCTAGTTAACAACAAAATATTTTCCATCGATGTTATCTTTGGGCAACCCAGGGCGAGGACTTGCTGCTTTTTGTTTCAAGAGCCACCTTGATAATGGCTTGTATGAAGAATCTACTCGAAAAAGGATGCTCCATATAAGTATCCTAATTTAGTGCACATGCAGGATAACTCTACTTACACATATGTAGGAAGCCCGCACAGGGAAAAGACAGTCATCCCAACGAAAGGTAACCTGCTTCTGTGCATACCAAGCAAGACTGCTCGGACCAGGTGATCTTCCAGGTTGAGAAAGTGACGTTATGTCCGGGTCTTCAAAGAGCCCATTCACATGACGTTGCCTAGACGATCTTAGACCAGAAACAGCGATGTAAGTATTCCTTTTGGGGGTACTGATTGCACCACAGGTCCACAACCCTTTCTTGAACATCGTCTGGCGCCCCTTATTGAGAGGCGACCACCCTACCTTTTACAATGGAAGGGGGTTCCTCTCGCACACTGACATATGACCTCAATGGTGGGGCATGATCCATGCAAGTTCACAAGACTTCAAGTAATCATGAAAACAACACTGCATGTACATCTTGTGTGCCCCAGAAGCAACTGTAGTGGTGGGGCCAGTGTGCTCAAAGACCTACAGCTCGAGGGTTAATTTTCACTAACTGTGGAAACAATGACTCAAAGTTTTTCACATCCCAGTGAGGACAAGCTGGCAAGGCTTGTCAGTGCCAAGGGGGGCACTTCTCTGGCAAGACTTGTCAATGCCAAGGGGGCCTCTTCATTCTAGCGAGAAATCACCCCAGTTTGTTATTATCGGGGCTATGGTATGCTCCTTGGTGGGGCATCTTATATCATGTGGGCATGATTATAGCCTGACCAAGTGTCTTGGGGATCCAGCGAGCCAACATATCAGATATTATAAAGAGAGGTTAAACACCTCCTGTCTTTTGCTTCATTTAATTAGAGCATATTGGTCGGTACCAGGTTGGCAGCACCACTGCTGCCCTCCTCTGGATATGCATCATACTGGCATGGGCCTGCAGCAGAGCACGAGGTGAGGGTACATGTGGGTAAACTGCATCTACCCACTATTTTCACAGGGCGTAGGCCGTCTATCCTGCCAACAGTCTGGGGCCCACAGAAATTTTCTAAACTTGTCCTGGTGTAATTTTTAAACACCAGGACACATTCAGCAGTGCCTACACGTTGTCTGCTTTTCGTTCCGAGCAGCAAGGAGAAGGCAGCCAGGGGGCTTTATCAGATTCCAGCTGGGTCCATAACAAAAGCCGTAGTTAAGGGGCCATAAGCCCTCATTTTGTTAGAGTATCCTGGCTTGGAGCTATGAGAAGCCTCACAATTAAAAGATCTCTTCACAGGTACTTAAAAAACTTTGTTCAGTCCCTGAATATAGGAGATATGCATGCACTGTAAGAATGTGTTGTGGGTTAGTGTCTAGTTGGCTCGCTTGTATTCATTTGAATGGCACTCTAGTTCTAGCATGTTATGTGGGAAGGCTGGAGAGCATTTGAGGGAGGACGGCTTGTTGTAAGGACGTGACCTCTATGCTCTCTATCTGTACCTTGGCAAATAAAGTACATTGAACTATTGAATGGTTATGTATTTACCACTACAACTTGGTGACGAGAGCCAAGGTACAGATACAAACCCACCAGAGAGAAAAGGATCATCCAGAGACTGGTAGCGGCACTTCAGAGTTTCATACCTGTGAAAAATCCCTCAGTTGATACAGGCAGGTGAGACACTGTGGCGGTCGGCAAGTCGGTTAGTAACACTGTCAAGATTGCCTGCGCTTTATTGTTATTTTGGGAAGCGCGGTCAGCCCCTTTCCTTCACACTCTATCAGAACTGCTGTGCGAGGCATTGTGGGGCGCAACTTGGTCTCCAGGCAACAGCAACTGATGCCTTCTCATGCAACACATGTATTGGAGTGTGGGCGTAAGGCCTTGTTAGCACGTGGAACACAGCACACATCAGCTGGTCACCTGACCTCTCCATGACTCCATTTTGTTCAGCGGCACTTCTGGTTTCAGTGAAATGCCGGAGGTTGAGAAAAGAGAGTACTGGCTTCATTTTTAACCTTGCAATTGACGCATTTACAGGATCTCTGTTGCTAGTGCATGCTACAAGCTGGGAAACTGAGTGTTTTTTTTTGGGCTGTGTAAAAAAAAAAAAAAAGCCAGTTGTTGAGGAGTATACAGGTACATCCGAAGACTGTTAATGGTGAAGACTGGACAGTGCTCTGCTCACTGAACTAGCCCATTATAAATATGACTAACCCAAATTCCAACATTAGTACACCTCAGCCTTTCTGGTCATCAGGACCTGAGCCTCCTTTGAAGTGGACGGAATGGAGAGAGTACTTTACAAACTACATTAAAGCAAATGATGAGGCAGGGAAAATGTCTGCTGGTCAACAAAAGGATCACCTTCCGGCTCCTCACCCACGCACACAAAGCCCTCCACAACAAGGGACCCGAATAACTCAACCGTCGCCTCAGTTCCTACACACCCACCCGTCAACTTAGCTCCGCCAACCTCGCACTCGCCACCGTCCCTCGCATCCGCCGCACCACGGCAGGTGGGAAATCCGTCTCCTACCTGGCGGCCAAGACATGGAATTCCCTCCCCACCAACCTCAGGACCACCCAGGACCACCTCGCATTCCGGAGGCAACTCAAGACCTGGCTCTTCGAGCAGCAGTAACCCCTTCCCCCTAGCGCCTTGAGACCCTCACGGGTGAGTAGCGCGCTTTGTAAATGTTTTTGATTTGATTTGATTTGATTTGTACAAAAGAAAATTATTCTTTTACATTCCCTGGGTCCAATGGGGGTTAAAATAATTTCTCGAGTGCCTAAAACTCCTACAATGGGAGATTTGTGTGTTTTCACTGCTGTGCTTAATGATTTAGATAAGCATTTTCAACCCAAAGTATGTATTGGTATAAGTATATACAAAAGTTTTCAGCACAAGCAAACCGAGGTGAATACTACAGAATATGTAGCTGATTTGCGAAAGCTGGCAAGTGACTGTAAGTTTGTCATCTTACAGGATAATCAAATAAGTGATCAGGTTGGGATGCATGCAAGCAATCCGGCCATTCAGGAGAGATTGTGGGTAAATGATGATTCACTCTAGGATACGATCTTGGCTACTGTACTGAAAGTGGAAATATCAGAAAAAAAGACCAGTGGCTACGAAACAAAATGAGAAGGAAATGGCATCAGTGAACAGAATTCTTAAAAGCTGTAGTACAAAAGATAGTGCTGCTTCTCACAAAGAGAAAACTAAAGTGTGTGAAAGAGGTAGATGTTACAGATGCGACAGCAAAGAACATCTTGCCTACAGAAAAAGTTGTCCTGTTATTAATCAGAAATGCAGTAATTGTGGTATCAGGGGTCACTGGGCCAAAGTATGCAAAAGGAAAAATGTGTTAAGTGTGTATATGATGGAAAGGATATAGCAGAAGAAAACAATTCAGAGCCGGTTCCAAATGAGGATATGCTGAATATTGTCACGAATATTAAAGAAAAGTTAAGCTTGAATATACAAGATGACACACCCAAAGGGAAACCGAATTGTGAAATTACTATTGGTGGGGTAGAAGTAACTATCTTTGCAGATTCTGATTCCCCTTACACAATTATTGATGAAAAGATCTGGAAAGATAATTTTGTGGAGTAAATTGGGAATTTCTGATTCCATCTGATATTGACCCTGAAGGTTGGGGTGAGGACAAAATAGACATACTGGAGTTCAGATGGCTAATTTTCAAATTCAAACACAGAGTGTCAAGTGGTAAATTGTATATAGTTAGAAAAGAGCCGCCAGTTCCGGGTTTGTGTGACCAGAAAGATATGTATATTATGTTAGACCCCATTAGCAAAGAGCGGGTTTTGATTGTAGACCAAAGTACCAACCATGGGGGATACATTATTTAAACAATTGGTTTCTTGCTGTATTTAAACAATGTTTTAGGCAATCTTGTTGGATTTACCTGCAGTGACAAAACAGGTTTTGGAGCAGGAATATAAGGGCAATGCAATACTACAAGAAATATTTTTAAATTCATTGTGGAAGCGTCGCCTGATAAAAGAAATTTAGCAGACGCTATCAGACCATTCTGGGAAATACGTTCTGCATTATCCTCTGACAGTGGGGTAATTTTATGGGAAGAAAAGATAGTTCCTCCTCATAGCATCAAAATATTATTATGAAGGCTATGTCACGAAGGCCATTTTGGCATAAATCGTACCAAAGCTGTGGTCAAGAAATAGTTTTGGTGGCCAGGTTTTGATTCAGATATAGAGTGAATGGTCAGAGAATGCATGGAATGCTCTTAAGCAGACAAGTCTCTTCAGACTATCTGACCCCCTATGAGCAATAACCGTGACCCAAAGAATCCTTGGGAAGTCTATTGATATAATGGGTCCAGTGGGTCAACTACAAAAGTACATTATCGTGATTATGGACTTTTTCTCTAGGAGGCACGTGGTCAAAATTGTACAGAATGCTTATTCCAATGCAGTTTTAATTTTCATTGATCACGTTTTAGTTCAGAAGGAATTCCTTCCACTGTGTTAAGCGATAATGGGGGTAGTTTAAATCTCATGCTTTTACACAGTATAGTGAGAAAGTGGTAACAAGACTTACAAATGCCTCGCTATACAATCCTAGTGGAAACCGAATGGTTGAGAGGAACATCTGTGTGCTTAAGGGTATAATCCAGGCAGTTTGCGTAAACAATAAAGACTGGGAGGTGCAATTGATGAAAGCAGTATGGGCTTACAGGGTCACTAACAATGAGACCATCGGGTTGCCACCTTTATTAATCAAGAGGTGAAGAAATCTGAGAAACAACTAAAGCCCAGGTTGGTTATTTGGCACTTATGTGGAGCCATGGTCGACAGAGGATGTCAGAGACACCATGGCCAAGGGGCATTTGAAGAGCAAAATTTATTAGGATGCTAAAAATAGTGCCAAACCTGAATCTGTTTGCGTTGGTGACTGGTAAAGAAACCTGGATTCACAACAAAGGGGGCAGCAGATTTAAAGAACCTCAGGAAGTAGTGGAAGTTTGCGCAATGCTGCCGGTTAAGTAATGGCAAGGTTTGGCATCTTAAACAGGTGGCTCTGAACAACATTAAAAAGTGAAAGGGTCATAAAGAGAGCAAATAAACTAAATCTTTTGAGTGGCTGGATGATGAAAATGAGTTTTGTGAAATGGGTACCCAAACAGATATAAGCAAAGGCTCTGTGCGCTCTGAGGATCAAAATTCAGAGGAAGTAATGGCACATTGTAGTGGGATTACCAGAGTCTTACCTGAGAAAACATTTACACTTCGGCAAGAGATGGATGCATCATCTGATGTGGGAATGAAAGAATGTGGTAGAACACGAAAACCACCAAAGTGGTTGGGGGGCTATATTCTTGACAGTAGTAAAAGTAAGTTAAAAAAAAAAGGTGATAAGTAGGAAATGTCTTGTTATTATATTACTGCACTGTATTATTGTTGTTTTATTATTATTCTATTCTGTTATGATCAAACTTTGTTTAAAAAAAAAACTGAGGAGAATGTACAGGTGTTTAAGTTATGTGGGTTAATTCAACTATTACTTTTTTGTCATTTTAAAGGAGGGTGTGTTGTGGGCTGGTCTCCAGTTTGTATTAATTTGTATGGCAATTCAATCATTATTCTTTTGTCTTTTTTTAAGGAGGGGAGAGGGATGTGTTGTGGGCTTGTGTCTCGTGGGCTTGCTTGATTCACTTGTATGAAGTTCTAGCTCTAGCATGTTATGCGGGAAGGCTGGAGAGCAGTTGAGGGAGGACAGCTTGTTGCAAGGACAAGCCTCTATGCTCTGTACCTTGGCAAATAAAGTGCATTGAACTACTCAATGGTTGTGTGCTTACCACTACAGAATGTCAGATGTGTTAGTCTGTACCTGTATTTACCCAAACAACAATTTAAATACCACTTAATTGTTTATTTCTTTGATAGCGCTATAGCGCTTCGCACCCCAAAGCAGCATGTTAGAGCGCTTTACATCACACATATATTATACACTGACCATAAATGATGTGTGTCAATCAATGTATAGGATGTGTTACATAAGACAATGAGGGTTACAAGGTATAGGAGTCAGGTCCTTCATAGCTTACTGCGACTTACAATTTATGAACTGCAAGTAACAAAAGGATCTTTATGTTAAAAACAGTAACCCACGTATATAAAATAAAAATATGTTATCTGTGTGTTACATAATGTGCTCTGCAAGATACTTATTAAACCTCTATGCTACTTAGATTCAAAACTGTGACTAGAAAAAACACAGATCTATCCGGCAAGTAGGTTAACCTCCAGAGTAATTTTACCATTATTATCATTCCCTGAGATTTAATTAGCACACAACAATCTCTGCAGCAGGTACTTAACCTCATAAGAGATTTTAAAATGCATGCTTTTCAACCAATTAAGCAGAACAGATTTACTGCCTCTTTTCTTCTTCTTGTCAATTTCTTTTTGGCAGAGTTTTAGGCAATAAATGTGAAAGTTAAGGCCCAGATTTTGCGATGGGGTTCTGTCAAATCTTTTGAACAACCCGACTCAAAATCTAATGTGTTAAATATTGTAATGTACTCAAATGTACTCATGATAGACCTGCTAAACATATCTCACTTCTCAGGGTGTCAGTTTCTAAGAGGTCACTGGTTGTGATGCCACTCTCCAAGATTCCATGTGCGAAGTCATGAGCTGTGATGTCACAAGCCATGATGTCACCTGCATACCACCTAACCTGGTTTGTGCCCCCACTTCTTTTTTTAGGACCTGTGTCCTGGCCTGCGGCATTTGTTCGGGGATATCATTAAATAGAAGTCGGAATTCAGAAATAACTATGTGACTTATAGCATGTACCCTGGGGAATACAGAACGTGTTGTTAATGTTCCTGCAGTATTAGATTTCAAGTGTAAAAATAATGTTTCTGGCAGAAAACTACACCAAATACCTGCTGCAATCAGACAAAACAGTTGAAACCCAGGTACAGCACAAAGCTTTTTTTTCTTCTTTAAAAATAAAAAAAAAAGAGGAATGTTCAGCGCAGTCTTCTAGTTTCAAAACAAGTGTCAATCATCTCTTTATTAAAATCAGATTTTTTGAAATGTATTCCGTTTTTAATATATCTCAGTTGTTTCCCTTATAAACGCGTCAAATGACTAAGGGCCGTGCAGTCTGTCTGAGCCACGATTCACAAAGAAAGTGATTACTAAAATTATTTTAGGTAAGTGCAAATTCACGTTTGGAACTCATAAAATTACAATTTACACCAGTATACTCATTATAAATTAACCACTACATCTTAAGTTCACGAGGGAGTAAATATTTCCCCACGAGTAGGCAGTGTAAGTTCCATGACAGGAATACCACTGAAAGTTGGTGGGTACTTACATAATTTTGCATTTATGGACATTCACAAACATTTGCACAACACATTCCCACAATGGATAGAGTCGCTGATTTACTCCTGGGACTGAGAAAATGTGTAACAAAGATGGGAATTCGGCAAGAGAACTTCTAACATTAATGGCAGCATGGGTATGTGTACATAGAGAAAGTAGTTTTTAAGAGGAGAAAAAAATTAAATGTTGACACGTGTAAATGAACGTTTGCACAGCATGCACGTGTGTATTTGTGTAAACTGTTTACAGATGTGGGTACTCACAGGCAGCTCTGATTCTTGCAGCTTCCCAGGAGTACTCCTCAACATTTTGAGAATTTACAAAAATAAATCTACTCAAAACGTAGGTGGGAGTAAATGTATACTTTTTGGTGAATCCGGCCATATGAGTTTAATAAACTAAATATAAATAAGCATTATTTGTGAAAATCAACCACTATCAAAAGGCTGGTGTTCACGGAGGGCAAACCAATGTAAAAAACCTGCGGCACACGCTGGTTCATGTCACTCCTCACTTCTGCACTATGGAACCCCAGACCTTGCAATACTACCTAGTGGTGTTGAATCAAGTTAGCTCTACAGGATTCAGCTCAGGACTAAGAACCAGCTTCACCGGAAATGTAGAGGTTTCCCATGTCCTGGTTACTGGGGGGACATGGCAAACAGCTGTGGTATAATGCTCGTCTAAATCAAGGGTAATGCTTAAAATGAGGGTGCACTGGCACCACTATTGTAAGGGGCTACTGCACCTAAAATATGGTTGCCTTTTACTATGTAGTAAGCGGATGGGTGTACATATTACCTGACTGCATTAGGGCTGGGCAGCCTTGTATTGTCACTTGCTGTGTGGGTGAGAGATCCACACTGCTACAGCAGGGAACAAGAAGGGGAAGATGTCCAGGTTCACCAAAGCAGGGAGAGACGGTATCAGCAGACTGCTTAAATCCAAAGGGAGTAAATAAGTTAAAATGTATTTCTGATGTTGATATCTTACACATGCTACAAACATCTGTGTGTCCAACGAGTCACAATTGGGATCTCTTGAGTAGTAGGGCTTTATTCTACACCATTCAAAAAAAGACGAAACAAAGGATAAATAGAGTACCAGGACATCATCTTGCAACTCATAGAATGGTGTAACCAAAATAATGCCTAAAGGAAGACACTGTCTGGTTTGATGGTTGACTGGCACCACTGGTGGGCATGGACAGAACTAAAGTGATGTACCTAAAGCCAATGTGGTCTACAGGAGCACAAAGCAAACCTTCACTGTTTGTTATAGAGTTTGGAAGGTAATGTAAGCAATTTAACGAATCGAGTCTATGCTGAATGGGTGAGGATTCACACCCATTCATATGCACAACATCACTGTCTTCACGTTGCCCAATGAGATAACAGAGGACAGCGTAGCTGCTTTAGCATATATCTATGCGTCTTTTTTAATATACAACAAATTAAAGAGCCGCTAGAAGCAACAGACTCCTGCGTTATTTTTCAGGTGCAAAAAGCTAGGACTGGCCGTATCTGACCTGGCCAAAAATGGTGCATGTAGATCCAGGTTGCTCGTCGGGTCAACAACTTGTTTGCAGCAATTTTCAGCAAAGAGGGAAAAGATGGAAGAAGACAGAGCTTTATATACTCTGTCCCTCAATAGGGCCTCTCACAGGAACATCTAGTGGGCCTCATGAGACACCTAATGGTTTCAACTGTTGCAGGAAAGAGCAGTGTACATACATAACATGCCTTTGTAAGCTCCTGCAGACCAGGATTAGTCAACATGTTAACAGAAACATTTAACCATTCACAGAAGAAAAGGGATGGGCAGGAGATGTAACCATGTTTTTTTGCCACACACTGCTTAAAATGTGACCTAGGTTTTGTGGCAGTAATAGAATAACAGGCATTTGCAATGCAATGGGTCTCGCATTTGCTCCAATTAGTGCTATTAGCATTGTAAATTCCCAACTGGACTTTTCTTGCCGCATAAATTGAAAAGAAAAAGAAAAACAGTTGACATAAGCGAGCTGATTCAAAGCGCCATGCCCGCCGTGAGTATGAGGAGAGTCAGAAAAATAAAAAGACGTTTGCTCGCAGTCAAACGTATCGGCCATGGTTTAATTATCCATGTACCAGGGTCAGTCTGCAAGGCGGTAACAAAACCGCCCCCAAGAAGGGGCAAACGTAAAGCATTTACCAAAGACATCAAGTGATTTTTGAAAGGCAAACCCACAAACTAGAAGTGCTGGGCTTGAGGTAGACGTGGTTACAAGCCCACGATTCTTACAACAGGTCAAAGCGCTTGCGCGCTCCACCTAAAAAATATTCGACTTGCAAATAAAAATGTAAATGTGTAGCCCCCACTTTATGTAATAGATGCCTGAACATGTGTGAAAGTTTCACAGCAGTCTTTCACAAAGAAACCATGAGGAACTTAGAAGACAAATGCAAGCGATATGACTGTCTGAAACACTATAAAAACCTTAAAACGAGGGAAATATTTTGAATTTTTACATAATGGATACATTCAAGGCCTCAATGAAAAACTTACTAGAGAGAGTATACAATACTATGGAATATGATCTGTATAGACCGATCTTCTAAAGATACATGCTTTTTGTGAATAGGTATGCATGTCATCTAATGTTTTGTGGGACAGGTTAGATTAATGTCAGCATCACAGTGATGTGCTTATGATATAGTAATAGTAGTGAGAGATACAGTTGAACAGCAATGTTTTTTAACAGAGGATTGTCACCAACTAAATCTCTAGCTCCAGGGTTTGAAATAACTATTCCTCAGTATTTACCCCATATGCAGGGATTAAGATAACATCGGCCAGTGCATTCCACCTAACATGATACTGGCACTGTTACGATGCAAGTTTAAACCGTGCTAAGTATGGCCATCCTAAGATGACCACTGCAATATCTCTCTAGCATCATAAGGTTGGTAACTTAAATAAAGAGACCGTTTTTTTCCGAAGGTATGATGTTTTTTATAAAAATATATAGTTGCAGAAAATCATTCACTTTGAATGTGACTTACTAAAATACCTACAGAATATGAACTTGATGTTCCAGTAGCACTAGGGTTTGAGACTGAGTGATGTTGCCTATAAACATCTCCAGAATGCCAGCACAATATCTCTTCAGCACTGTATTGGTCACCGCAATAGAGACATTTCTCGTGTATGTTTTATGTTCTTTATAAGAATATATACATGAGAAAAAACTGGTATCTGGAATGTAATCTCCAAAATACCCCTAGAACAAAAAAGTGGGGCTCGAAGATAAGTAAACAAGGTGTAACAGAAGACTATTCAAAATGGTCGCTGTTTTGTAAGTCAAATAAATGCGGGTTAACAAGTGAGATACCATGGAGTTCAGGATCAGACATCACGGAGCTTAACTCTGGAAGGTGTAGCAGGTATATAAAGCAGTAGAAAACACTGGGATTTTTCTTCAGTGTAAACCTTTGACGGAACGGATGACAAGTGGACTACACAGATAAGTACACTTACACCTAGGAAATGGGCAGCTCGTTTGTATGTGCAGATATAACTATTGTAACCCCCTAATGAGGGACTGTATCTCTTTACCCATGATGGTTTTAGTACTCTTTGAAAAGGCAATGCAAAGGCCCAGTGTAGGGTGGCAGCTTGGTATGGAAGGGCTGCGACCACATATTTGTAGGGGAAGATAGATCACGTTTACAAAGAAACATGTCTGAGGTGCCTTTCCAAACATGCCTAATGTGGTGATAGTACCACACTGGATAGAAGTTGATCGCACAGGGTTGCTGCTTGGACCAAAAAATGTCAGTCTCTCAGTCTTGATTTTATGAACTTGAGGATCGTTAAGGTGTTGGATGAAGATGACCTTAATACTCTGTGCGCTTCATAAAGATGGAGATCCTTCAGTGTGAAAGATGTCCATGGACAACACGATGGACGTTATTGAGTCCCTTGAAGTGAATCAGTCTAGGCTAGTGGGTGCCCTGTCTTCTTTTCCTCTGCCTCTTCAGTATCTCACTGTGGAAACTGGAATCCACCAAGAAGAGATGCACATTTACAATGCATTAGTCAGTAGTCAACAACGCAGCCATGCCCAGACCTCTGGCGTGCTTTAGAATTTGGAACATGGTGCGAGGTCTGGATGGGTAGTTCTGGGTGGTTGGTGGTTTTGGCTGCACAGTAGGTGTTAGAAATTGGGTCTTTGGTTGGCAGTCAGGTTACCCCCTGTCCAAGCAAGGACCCTCACTCTAGTCAGGGTAAGTCACACACAATCCAAATTATCCTGTGCCCACCCTCTGGTAGCTTGGCACTGAGCAGTCAGGTTTAACTTAGAAGGCAAGGTGTAAAGTATTTGTGCAATAAATCATACAATAACACAATATAGCACCACAAAAATACACCACACAGTGTTTAGAAAAATATATAATATTTATCTGAGTATTTGCAGGTCAAAAATGATAAAAGGTGCAATAAGAAATTGTAGAGATATCACTGAAAAGTGATATGAAGTGTCTTAAGTCTTTAAAAAGCAAACAAAGTCTCTTTCAAGCACAAAGTACCTTGTTTGGAGTGAAAAATCTCTGCAAAGGGCCGCAGGGGAGGAGATGCGTGGAAAAATGGTGTGTGCGTTGGTTTTGCCCCTTCACACACAGACTTGCGTCTTTATTTTCCACGCGGGAAGACGTTGCGTCGATTTCCGGCGCGCGGACAGTCTCCTCTGTGGGTCACGGGGTTTTCAGACGCCCTGGGGTCTGTGGGTGGATTCCTGGGCTTGTTGTTCGGTTGCACGTCGTTCTGGTGGGCTGTGCATGGAATTTACCCCCTAACGACAGGCGTTGCGTCAATTTCCTCTCTGGAAGTCGGGCGGCGTTGTCCAGGCGCGCCGTGCGTCGAAGTTCCAGTCACACCGCAGGCGTCGCGTCAATCTTTTCCTTGCGGGGTCGAGCGCGTCTTTCCGGATCGGCGTGCAGTGAATTTTTCACAGCGGAGCAAGCTGTGCGTAAAATTTTTCGGCGCACAAGGAGTCCAGTTGAAAGATGGAAGTCTTTTTGATCCTGAAACTTCAGGGAACAGGAGGCAAGCTCTATCCAAGCCCTTGGAGAGCACTTATGCAGCAAGGCAAGAGTTCAGCAAGGCAGCAGTCCAACAGCAAGGCAGCAGTCCTTTGTAGAAAGCAGTCAGGTGAGTCCTTTGAGCAGCCAGGCAGTTCTTCTTGGCAGGATGCAGGTTCTGGTTCAGGTTTCTTCTCCAGCAAGTGTCTGATGTGGTAGGGCAGAGGCCCTGTTTAATACCCAAATGTGCCTTTGAAGTGGGGGAGACTTCAAAGAGTGGCTTAGAAGTGCACCAGGTCCCCTTTCAGTTCAATCCTGTCTGCCAGGGTCCCAGTAGGGGGTGTGGCAGTCCTTTGTGTCAGAGCAGGCCCTCCACCCTCCCAGCCCAGGAAGACCCATTCAAAATGCAGATGTATGCAAGTGAGGCTGAGTACCCTGTGTTTGGGGTGTGTCTGAGTGAATGCACAAGGAGCTGTCAACTAAACCCAGCCAGACGTGGATGGTAAGGCACGGAAAGATTTAAGTGCAGAGAAATGCTCACTTTCTAAAAGTGGCATTTCTAAAATAGTAATATTAAAGCCAACTTCATCAGTCAGCAGGATTTTGTATTACCATTCTGGCCATACAAAATATGACCTTCCTACTCCTTTCAGATCAGCAGCTACCACTTCAACAATGCATGAGGGCAGCCCCAATGTTAGCCTATGAAGGGAGCAGGCCTCACAGTAGTGTAAAAACGAATTTAGGAGTTTTACACTACCAAGACATGTAACATGTCAACAGGTACATGTCCTGCCTTTTACCCACACGGCACCCTGCTCTAGGGGTTACCTAGGGCACACATTAGAGGTGACATATGTAGAAAAAGGGGAGTTTTAGGCTTGGCAAGTACTTTTAAATGCCAAGTCGAAGTGGCAGTGAAACTGCACACACAGGCCTTGCAATGGCAGGCCTGAGGCAAGGTAAAGGGGCTAAAAAAGTGGGTGGCACAACCAGTGCTGCAGGCCCACTAGCAGCATTTAATCTACAGGCCCTAGGCACATACAGTGCACCTTGCTGGGGACTTATAGGTAAATTAAATAGTCCAATTGGGTATGATCCAATGTTACCATGTTTAAAGGGAGAGAGCATATGTACTTTAGCACTGGTTAGCAGTGGTAAAGTGCGCAGAGTCTAAAAAACAGCAAAAATGAGGTCAGAAAAAGAGAAAGAGGAAGGCAAAAAGTCTGGGGATAACCCTGCAGAGGGGCCATTTCCAACAGTAGGGAAATAACTTCCACAGAGAACTGATCATTCTAATTCTGCATGGTGGAACCTGACCATATAGAAGCTGATCACTGAGTACCATCCACATATAAGGGAACCAAGGACTGATGTGCTACATGATTACAATGGAAACTGCTAGTGATGTGATAACTGGGCATAATGGACACTAGCTAGGGCCTGAACACAGCAGGCAATCTCTCGCCTCTTTCTTCATCTGTAGCAAAAACAAGTTGATGCCTAAGCCCTGGGGTATGTTCCTTACTGCTTTAAGGAGAGCAGCCAAGATATCCTGTCTTTGTTATCAGCTTTTGACTGCAATGCTGTAGAGAACTCTTCCAAGCCAAAAAGTAAACTCTAAATAAACCGAAGGTGTGAGACTATTTGTAGAACAGTGGTAGCCGGAGCCAGGCCATTATACCACTCGTATTTAAAGTGGTCCCCAAACCTGTGGAGGGAACCAATAATTACAAATGGTGTTTTGCTTGTAAGTGTTGTACAGTCCCATGACAACCAACTACTAAAGGTGTATTATTACTCTGATTTCCTTGGGAATGTCAGGTATCCTATAATAGTCACATTAATTTGTAGACTATCCATGCACCCCAACCCACCCAGCCCTTGTACACTTCCGGGGTACTGAGGAGGGCACAGTCATGGTAGATCACAAAGATGTACACAAAAAGAGCACATAGACAGTTCTCCCACTGGGATGCACAAACTAAACAAAAGTGTACCTTACTTATCGATGGGCAGCGATAAACCACCAGTTGTGTCATGGCCTGGTCAAGAAGGCTGAAATTACCTGTGATAAAAAGAGCACAGCCATACGTGTACTCCTATCCTCAACACAATCTACCACTGGTGGCGAGGAATATCCAGCCTCACGTTGAGCAGTGGTCGGGGAACCCATGACCAAAGTCCTCTGAACAGAAAAACAAACAGGTTCAGTCAGAATGAGAAAATGGGGAGCAGGGTAGTGAAAAAGTACTGTGCCAGAGACTTTCGACCCTACAGCCACCCTGTCTTTACATAACATCACGGTCACTAATACCTTCGCTGACGTACACTCTGCCGCCACTCGACATCCCCTTCTGCGTGGTTTGCCTGGGTCTTATCTACTCTGCTTTGTATTATGCGCTTCCCACCACTTTGAACCCTTGTTTACAATGCTGTTTCTTTCAGCTGCGATGGCGCAGCGCAGTCGCGTGCTCTTGCACATACCAATGGAGTTGTTGCAAGGCGGCGAGGCGCGAGACCCAGAGTACTTATTTATTGAAGCTCGCGCACACTGCGATTAAGTGCAGCTGAAAACAGAATGACCGGGAACAGTGCCAGAAACCTGCGGTCCTAACGCGGTACTGTACCCAAGGCCCTCAAATCCAGCAAGGTAAGATCAAAGGGGAGCAGCCCAGACTTGGAAAAACATTTCCAGTCGCGTGGATATACTGTCTGTCAGGAGGTAATTCGCGCTGCGAACGCACGCAGCTCGGATTGCCTGAGCGAGACTTGAAAGCGCAAAGCGGCCGGTGCGGCACACATGCAGCACATGTTTCTGTTCTACCGGAACGGGGACGCGGGGCATATTTTGTCTACAACAAAACCTCTAACCAGGCCTCAAGCAAGCTTGTCCAATCAATCGAGCTCGGTGCCTGACCCGCAGCCACCGCTTTCACTTTCAGAACGGTGACCCCTGTTCAAAGAAACGGAGGGAGACTTTTAAAAAAAACACACAAATGCTCTGTCCCCGTGAAAGACAAAATAACTGTGGAGGTGTAAATCGTGGCTACTGCCAGTGACAGGAAGGGCTCGGGTGAGCCATTAGCATAAATCTGACAAGCGCTAATTTGATGGGCGGCGGTATCTGTCTGCTGCAGGGCCAGTCTAGACAGCCTTTTGAGAGACGCAGAAACACCACTGTTTGTTCCCAGTCCCGCCATCTGGATATGGCAACAAGAGCCGAGCCGGTGCCTTTCACACGTGGATCAAAGCACATGCTAATGCCATCATGAAGTAATGCTCATAAAATCCATCGCTGAACACCAAGCCATTTCCCCAAGCCCTCGGTGGAGACGGCTCACGAGCTAAGGGCAGAGAAATACGGAATATTTAATGAGCGGGGCCTGTCCGGGGATATAACTGCCCCTGTTTGTTTAAAAAAGGAACAGTTTTACATACCTGCTCCTGTTTGTTTTAGAAAGGCCTGTCTTACACTGCAATGTTGACACCCTTTACAAATACACCATAAATTAGTTATTTATGCGTCTAATTGCATTTTATTAGCGTTGTCTCGTCATTACAACCACTTTGCAGCACTGTAGAATTAACAGAAAACCAGCCAATATTCTCGATCCACTGAGTTAATTTGGGCAGAAATATCTCCGTTTATTCTTATCCACTTGCTCTGTTCAGATAAAAAAGTAACCAACAGAACAAAAACATTAAAACAAAATTATTTGTGTGTTCGAATCCACCTCGGCAATAGGGGTGTGCAATACTGTATCTCAGTGGTCGAAAAATATACATTAATTTCGATTTTCACCTTCATTACATTACAGCATAAACCCTCCAAAACACATGACACTTGTCACTGTCTAAAAATGTACAGCGACCCCCGCTTCTGTTAACTTGATGTAAAGATTTTTAAACAATCATCTTAACCAGTACACATTTCCATTATCTACTTAAGTGTCCAAATCTCAAGAAAATATTAAAGATTTATATTTTATAGAAGTTTCACTGTTACAGGTCAAGCCAGATAGTATTACAGATTATAGTGCAGTCAAATAACAGATCAAGGCTGGAGGCCCCATTCCCGACAGCCTTTTTAGGTTGAGTCTATCAGACAGCGTATACTGTCTGGATGCTAAAGAGAAATTGTGGGCTTAGCAAGAGTATACAGGGGCTTGTAGCTCTAGGAGACTGTGGGTCAGGGGCGCAACTAGACTCTACCTCGGGGATGGGGGTGGCCGGGCTAACTCTTCCAGCAAGTGGTGCTGTTCATGCATTTTAAGCAATGTGGGCAGAGCTATCTTTGTAGCTAAAACGAAGGAAATAAGTGACACACTGAGCAGTTTAAACATATTGGAGAAACCAAATCCGAATATGATTGAAAGACTAAAGTCTGTGGTTACTCCTGTTTCACTTAGCTGAGTTGTTTGGTGGCAGGCCTGGTTGCCGTGGTCATCTTGTTAATGTCTGATGTTTTATCTATCTGCTGCATATGAGTATATCAATTTGTTACATGTTTAATTTCCTGTGATTAGAGATCTTCTTTTATTGACCCACTTGAGGCACAGCCCTTTTAAATAAGAGTCAAAGTCAGATGGGGTTTCATACTTAAATATAATCTGTGTAGTATCTGCAGAACAGTAATTGTTGAGATTGAAGAAATAGATTATGTCTGGTGGAGAGGAAGGCACATGTTATATAGGAAGTAGAACTGTTAGATATTTTAGTTGTGAGTTGAATGGAGTTACTATGAAGGGATAAAGTGAGAATGATGATTTGTCTGATAAAAAAAGATGCAATCTGCTTCAGTTTGCTCCCTGTTTGTTTTCAAGTCTCTGTTGAAGACTGGGATGGTATCAAAGGCAAGGGAGAATTCAAGTGCTGTTACTCCAATGCAGATATTGGTCTTAAAGCAGATCTTTTTTTTTGACTTAAATAATCTGTTACTGGCCAGAAGTGAGAATGTTCTCTTGTTTAAAGGCAAGGTTGTTTTAGGGACGGTTTATGTAAGACATTTAGATCCTCTGGGAAGATACCTGTATTCAAGGAATTGTTGACAGTTCTGACTAGACTGGTTACAGCACTACTCAGGAGGACAGAGGTCTGCTGTTGAGTCTGATGGCCTACAAGTCTTTGCAGCAATAAGGAAGACTTCTGTGGTCAAGAGGTAAAGGCAATTAGCTGTAGTTTTCATATTTTGTTATCTGGTGAACTGAGCTGTGCTGCTAGAATTGTGGTTGAACAGTCGAAGGCAAGGAGGGGGACTGGCACTGGTGGGTTGGAAGTAATTCAGGTGGGACTTGCAATCAGCAAGGGCCAGTGATGAGGAGGCATTCTGCTGTGTTACCAAGGAACAAAGATGCCCCTAGGCTACTACTACTTCAAGTATTGCAGATGAATGGCCTTTTTTCCTCTGAACTCTTCTAGAGGAGTTGTTGTTTGTGACTTTTAGGCCCCACATCAGGTCTATCGGTCGTTCAACAGCTCTCCCTATTCAGATCTCCTTTCCTATGCTACGGGCTTTTAGCCAATGTCAGCTCGCCAGGATACAGGACAGGTCTCATTGAAGCAAGGAAGACATCTGGTATTGTGGTTTGTTGACTTTAATAGCTATAGTCAGCTTTCCACGCTACCCTCTCCAGAAGAAAATAAAATGAAACATCCACATTGCTCACCATAGAAATGCCGTCGAGTGACTATTACTGCATGTGTGCATAGAATTAATGTATATTTAGACCAATGACTACACACTGAGATGCACACATGCACTTGTTTAGTGTCCACAAAACATCAGATTTACAGGAATCAATTAAACATGTACAGATTGAAAAGACCATAACAGAAGCCATTTAATAAAAACATACTATTGCATATTGCCCGAAAAAGCTGTTGGGATGGGAATGACCCCTGCTAGGTATACAGTCATGTTGGCCCTATCCCAAGTGCAAGACATAGTATCTGGTTTCCCTGATTTTGGCTCTAGCCTTATGCTAATCTAGTGTATACAGGCATATAATGTCCCTTGATGTGACTAAGGTCCTGGATCTGTCCTGTAACGAGGAGGGGCACTCCAGCATGTCCTCTTTTTGCTGACAGTGGACTACTGGCTTGACCTAGGTCCCGGGGCAGACTGGGATAGAAAATAAGCCCAGGCATCAAAATTAAAGTAGCCACCATTACTGAATTCGATACTTTAAAAAAAGTGGCCCATATTTGCAAATTGGGGCTGTTTTGAACTTGTAAAGACATGCTGTATAAGTGTTTTTAAAGATATGGAAGTCTGCATGGATTTGAGCTTGCCGCAAGCAATGTTTGTTTTAATATGCAGGAAATCAATAGTAAAAACTGGTCCAGTTGACCTCAAAACTGGCCCAGAAACAGAAAAAAACAGCCCACAAAATCAGTCAAAGCAGCCCATCGGGCACTGGCACTATGGCCTGTCCTACCCTGCAAAGGTTTAGCATGAAGATCGATGGTGCAGCACCACCACGTTTTGTGAATCCATACTATTGGCCAGAGCTTTTTATCGTATTGCAGGATAGGAGGCCTCATTTGTGTAAAGTTCTGCTTAAATTAGCTAATGCTTGTGCTAACATTCCAAACATGTGTTGTACATTTGGCTTGTGTTGTACATGCAATATGTGCACAGGTGCGCCATTATAATGGAGGCCTGCGGGTTCCATTTTAGAAACACCTAACATCCTCCTGTGAAAAAGATGGATGTGAGATTGCTGTCCCAGATGGTGGAAGTGTTTTGCTGACGTTACTGAAGCTGGAGGGGGGAGACCTACACAGTGAAGTGGGGACAGAGATGACTAGGTCCCTTTAGAAATTCACGGAGGCCATTATTAGTCTTCCTGTAGCACCGCCATGTGAAAGATGGTTGGGGTGAAGTCTGGGGCTGAAGCATCCTGTTCAGTGTGGCTCATTTTAGGTGAGTCAGCCTTTTTTGTATTTCCCCTGATCACTGTACATTGTGGCTGTTGATAAGACAGTTATAGAAAGTTCATGCCTCTTTTTACCTCTGTTGTAGGTACTCCAGGCTGGAGCATCACTCTGCTCTGAAGTATGCTGTGATGACTGCTGTGCACTGACAGCTGGTTTCTGGCTGACAGCCAGCTTCTCAGATGAGAGGGCTTATTCACTGGAGTTTTGTCTAACTGCAAGAGCTGTAGCTCTGAACTTAGTCCAGAAGTGAAGTGCCAAGTAGGAATCGCAGTGCAATAAGAACGATTGCGGCTGAAGCCATTTGTAGGAAAACACAATTTTTTGGCCTGGTTAGCCCCAACTTTTTGCCTGGTATATGATGTGATTTTGACTGAAAGTGCACTGTGTTCCATGCTAACCAGTTCCCCAGTGCCTCATCTCTTTCCTAAAACTGCGCAGTTGTTTCCCCAATTGCCAAAACCTTTAGCACACCCTGTAATTCCCTAGTAAGTGCTACCCCGGGTACATAGGGCCCAGGTGTACTAAAGAGGGTCCCTAAGGGCTTCAACACAAACTGTGCCACCATAAGGGACCCCTCACCAAGCACATGATAGACTGCCATTGCAGGCTGCGTGTCTTGGTGCAGACAACAGTGAAAACACGGCATGGCACACAGCCTGTGTGCCATGTCCCCTAACACTGCATGTAATTTATGTAAGTGACCCCTCTAGCAGGCATTAAAGTCCTAAGGCAAGGTGCTTTATATTATATGCAAGGGCAAACCTGCACGAGCAGATATGTCCCTGCTATGTCTATGTTGATTCTCAGACATAGTAAGTGACCAGGGAAGCCATTTTAAATACATGTGCTAGACCCTGGTTAATACGAGTTCCCTAGCTACATGATGGCTTCACTGGAGATAGGGATTTTTGGTACAAACATCTCGTATTGGTGAACCCGCACTGATGCCAGTGTTGGATTTATCAATACATGCACTCAAAGGTACCTTAGAGGTGCCCCCTGAAAACCTACCAGCTACTAGTGTGCTTACTGACTGGTCCTGACCAATTCAGCCACCTTAGCCACGTTTCTGACCCCACTAAATTGAGAGCCAGTGCTCTCGAAGCCCAGAGACAAAAAGCCTACACTGGGCAGGTGTGTTGGCACCTCCTCTAGGCAGGATGGACATTCCAGGGCGGGAAGCTTTAAAGACCTAGCCGCCTTTGTAATGCAATCCAGGTCTCTCCAGATGGCGGAGACGACTAACCCCCCCTGTCCTGACCCCACTTCATGGCAGCAAGACAGGTGGGAATATTAGTCAGATTAGGAGGTGTGCCCACATCATACCAGTCCCACCCCTTAGGTAGATGAGCTGAAGTGGACACCACTTTTTAAATTCCTCCAACTTGTTTTTGATGGAATTAGACCTCTAGGGTCAGGGTTGCGCCCACTTCCCAACGGAAGTGCCCATAGAGGGTGTAGTCACCCTAAAGGTGGACAACCCATTGGCTGACACCTGGCATTCCCTGTAACCCCCCTTAAATTGAGAATTTCAATGGCACCCCTGAATCCAAGAATTCTGCTGACCTGAAGTAGGACACTCCAGTGACGCAAAAGGCAATAACTGAAGATCGGTGACGGACTCAGCACCAATCCTGCCAGCCTGCCTGTGGACTTCCACAATTGTGAGAAAGATGCCTCGTCCTCCAGCTGATGGAACTTACAAAAGCCCAGGAGGACTGCCAGCCTTCACCCAAGCATCAGGTGCTCCCCTGGAGTAGTGGGGCTGCTCCTCTGCGTCCTTGCAGGCACTCAAGAACTGCTGAAGAGGACTTCGGACCATCAAAACCACCGCCGGACAGGACCACTGCACTCAAGCCTCCCAGCCCGTGTTGAAGAGGGCGAACGGCGCCAACCTGGTCCCCAGCCTCTCCAGAAGCAAAGTCCATCATGGGTTTCCCTACTGCAACCTCCATACCGACACCTGAAGCCTCTTTATGCAGGCCCCCCTCAACCGCATCCACCTTTGGTGACGGTAACCCCAGCAGTCCACTGCACCTCCGCACATGGGCGCCCCAGGCCAAAAAGAAAAGGACCACATTCACACAAAATAGAGAGTTAGTACTATCTACTTTTGCCTGTGTACACCAATTGGGGATCCACTGGACACTATGCACAGTGTACATCTTTGAAGTGCACCATAAAGACAGCCAGTTTCGTTCAACATTAAAGCCAAGGTCTGTGCCTGTAGCTATCACAAATGCTGCTAGCATGCTATTGTGCCCCTACCTACATGACTGTCCATCTGCTGCTCAACACCAAGTGAACAAGAAGTTAGTCCGATGCTTGCCATCAGCCCCCACCAACAACAGTATCTGCATTCATCAAAGGACTTTTGACTACCACTGGCCATCCCTACACTACCTCTCTAAGATGCTTGTGATTACTTTCCATAGCTACCACTGAGACCCAAGTGCTGAAGGGGATGTACTTGACCCAGTTTGCACAGCCGTAATCGGATGGACTTCTGGACAACAGAGGCAAATAACTGTAGCCCCAAGGATGAGACCCAATAGCTCATCCTTGCCCCAATGGCTCCCTGAACATGGTCAGCTCTAATAGAAAGGATATGTATTGAAACTGATAAACTTTGCACTGTGTGCCTCCTATCTCTATGTAGTCACTGTAATTCACTTAATACTAATTTTTCAGTGGGGGTCCAGGGCCAGATGGGTGCAGACAGAAATGATGCACGATTCTCTGCACTAAATGCTTTAAGACACAGGTGTGAAAACAGGGTAAGCTTGAATAAAACTAATAGTGTTCTAAAACCAGTTCACTGATTCTGAATAATCACCAGTATTCCACAACACACCGCATAACTCCATGCATTATTCTTGAAGAGTTAATGTACTTGTAAAGTGGTTTGAATCGTTTTTGAACACCTTAATATGGCTGTGTTTTAGTACTTCTGAGATTTACTTTTTAGATCAGTTTTGACAGTGCGGCTGTCACCAGAACTTGTATGATCAACAAAAAAATACCTTTGAAGGACACAACTGGGAGAGGACGTTGGCTCCGTCCATGTTATTTACCATGAGTAAGGCCCTTATTTGGGCAGAGGTTGTATGCTGCTGACAAAAAAGAGGGCTTTTTGCAATCCTATTGGTTCCTCAGGGGTGTTCTTTCCTAACTTGACTGTCCATTAAAATATAACGACATGGCAGTGTACAAGAAGATGACCCTCTTAACCATGAGTTGATAGTATTAGCTATGAGCATTGCTCTGTTAGCCAGCAGTAATATGACTGCTAGAAGTATTGGTAAATAGAGATTGCCGTTAAGGGTTTGGCCCTCATCCAGAATGGCAGCTGCATACAGCGTGATGACGTAGTGGTGTTTGAGCCTCTTCATGTGTTCTCTTTCCCATTTGTGTTTGCGACATGCAGAAAACACCCCACCTCTTTTCTGGCACTCCAACAGATGTACAGTTTGCTGCAGTCATAGCCTGTGATCTCTTGTCCCAAAAAGCCTCCCACCAACACCCCCCACAGTCTCAGTTATTTCTTCCTAACTACACCGACTCCTCCACAATCAGCTTCCTTGTCCCGTACTAGGTTAAACAGTCTCAGCTCACTGTCCGTGCCACTAGCAGCCCTTGCAGTGCACTACCAATATGCAGGACAAAGAGGCCCAGATCCTAGTCTACACTGTGGCTTCAGAAGCAGCAAAAGGGGTCTGGTCACTGGTGCCCCCAACACCTCTGTCATTCACAGCTGCCAGTATGAGGGCCAACAGGGCTAAAGTGCAGGATCAACAAGTAGATCTACAGCCTGTTCCCACACACACCCTTAGCCTGCAGTCCCCAGTCAATTCTCACAGCAGCCCACGGTCTTAGATGCAGTGCTTCACCCTTAGCCTGTTGTGCTTGCTCCCACTCCAGGAAATTTTGCCTGCATTGCCCTCCTGTACTACAACAGCACTTTCTCCAGGCTCATCCCCACAGAATAAAACTCATCTTGACCCCCACACCAGAACACTCAGCCTGAGCATTATCAACCTTCCAGCCTTATTATACTCTTCCCTCTTGCACTGGCACTGGGGTTGTGGATGGATCTAAATAGGCATCTAGTACTACGGGAAGAACAAATATTCTGTGAGTGCATATGTAGACATATGTGCAAGTTTATGAGTGTTGGGTAACTTAATGTGTGCTGTGTGAGAGTTGTGCCCAAGTAAGTGCTGAGTGATGGTGAGTAGTGTGAATGGATAGTTAGCATTGTGAGTGCTGAGTGAGAGGTGTGCCTATATGAGTGCGTCATGACTAGTGTGCCCATTTGATGACTCACTCTCCTCTTACACGGACACTATAATCATCCAGCTTTGTGACTAATGGTCGAGGGGAGGGCCTTTGTAAGTGCAGGACCATCTATCTTTAGGCGCTCAAAGGAACTCACAATGTCATTGAGGGTTGACAAGTGGGGTTTCAGATGTAATTTAAACTAGGATTATCATGATGTCAATAAGGGACTTAGGGTGGAGAAAATAAATTATCAGCAGATCCTGCAACATTATTTCAGCTTTTTGGGCAAATTCATTTTCCTAGAGGTGTGCTAGCCACTGAAGACCAGAGCCAAATCCAGAACTTTTACTCAGGAAGATGTATTTTTGGAACCTCGAGCCAAGACCTCAATAGCCAAGCTCCCGGCCTCTTCATCTATAGGCTAAATTGTGCAATGTGAAACCAGGATCCTGGGATCAAACGGTTTACCTGCTTCACTAAATTGTGTGACCGTAGGCAATTACCATATTTTATTGTGCCTCCTTTTCCTTTGTCCTCTCATTTGAGTGTACCTTTAAAAAACCTACATTTAGGAAGTATGTTCTACAAAAACCTCACTTGTATATGTTTGATAGATTTTTTAAAATATTTGTTTATTAGTTTTCACATAAAGAAACTGCAACATAGATAAAACACTATTATCACTAGATATTATATGTATTTGGCAAGTAGACTTTGTGTGCATATTACCTTCAGCTGTGTTTACGTTTTACAGTCTTTGTTGGACATAACAAACATCACATATTCAAATAACATGTAATGCAACCCGGATATATACAAATTATAAGTAGCTAAAACAAACTGTGTTTCATCCTTCGCACTCCCTCCTGCATTCTTCTGTCCATCCCTCACGTAAAGAAAGACAACAGACACTGGAAGTACCCAGAGGTTCGTCAGAAATCTCAGAATGCATTGGTTAACGGCACATATGGGATTGGAATTATTGCACGGGGTCTGTAATGCATCAAGATTCGTCAGAAACTCATACCACTGTGCCATGAGGTTGCATCTGCCGTCTCGTGCTCTGGTACCTGCACGGATCGATAACTCTGTCGTGGCCCATCGGAGTATGTCTTTTGCCACACAACAATAGAGGGTACCTGTGCTTGCCTTCCATGACATAGTAATATGTTGTTTCGCTAAGATTAAGGCCAAAGTCTTCAAATCCCCCAAGTTGTTTTGTGGTTTTTGTTACCACCTCCCACCCCCCCCCGAGTGGAAGAGACACATCGTAGGATCACAGGGCATAACAGACATCATGAGTGTAGAGAAAAAGGAGGTAACATTCTGCCTGAAGATTGTTATAACCAGGCATGACCACACCATATGGAAAACTGTGTCTCTTCTTGGTGATATCTGGCCCAAGTGGCATTAGTCCCTGGATACATCTTGGCAATGATGTTGTGGGACATACAGGTGTGATGTATGTAGTTAAACTGTACAAATCGAAATCGAGCATTTTGTGATACTGTCCTAACTGATCCTAAACATCTCCGCCACATGGATTCTTGTAGCGCTGTATCGGATTTGTTTTCCAACCACTCCTTGAGGACCAAGGTTGTCGTTCCTGCCCTATCTGCATTCAGAACTGCATTTATGAGAGAAACTGCGTGTAAAGACCCAGTCAGGGCTCGTTCTTTATCCATATTCCAAAGTGTTCCGGCCAACCTCCCTCCGTATGGCGGAATATACATGGAACAGGTCCAGATCTAGTACCCCACCTCCAATAAGATCCTCAAAAGTTCTCAGTTTACCATCCTCCACTATGACGCCCCAGGTTGTGTAGCCTACTGTATACCATACTCCCACTTGGAAAGTGTCTTTCAATCATCTACACGGAGGAGGAGCACACAATGAAATAGCAGGCGCGTAGGTCAGCTTACTTCTACCTCGTGAAATATAAGTCTGCCAACACCACGCAGCCACATGTAGAAAGTACTGCTAATCAAACAAATCAGTGAGGGATCTAACAGCCATTCTACTAATGCAGCAATCTGGAAATCTACCCCCAAAAACGGTATCTCAGGACTCATCGGATTTTGAAGCCACCGGAGGGGGCCATTGTAACTGAGCTGCCACTTAATAACATTCGAAGTTCGGCGCTCCCAGCCCACCGCTTTCTAGCGTACTATATAGAGTCCTCATCTTAACTCTTTCATAATATTACTCGTAGAGCAGCAAAGAAATATAGGATTATCGGCAATACCAACATTTTGGCTATGGTTACCCGTCTCATTAGGGACATCGGTAGCTGTGTCCAACAGGAAAAGGACTGCTGAATCCCGAGCAATGCTTTGCAGAGATTTCCATCCATTATGTCCTGTTTCAAATGATATATCTGAATCCCAAAATATTTGAATGTGTCGATTTTCCATTGAAGGGGTATGTTCGTAGGTGGAGGGGACATCACGCCCGGTGTCTTCAACAAGACTTCCCCAAATTAATATGGAGCCCTGATACGTGGGCGAAGCGCAGACATGACTTCGAATAAAATCACATGATTCGCTTATAGATAAATCAGTATGTCATCTGCATACATCAACACTATGTTAGGGTGGTCTCCCATACTATATCCCCAGGTCCTCTCTCTTAACCTGCCGGCCAGCGGTTCCATGGCCAAAGCAAAGAGCAGGGGTGACAACGGGCACCCCTGCCTGGTGCCCCGACCAATAGGAACATTCTCAGGTATAACAGGACCCATGCATACTCTAGCCATGGGTTTCTCATATGGAACCCAGATCTATGTACAAAACTCAGGACCAACACCCATTTTCACCAGTATTGCCTGTAGATAGCTCCACCACAAGGTATCAAAAGCTTTGTGGATATCTAATGATGCAACACAACCCTGCTTAGCTGTATGTTGTGCCCATTCAAAAATTCGGAAGAGCAGACGAATATTTAAAAAAGTATTCCTTCCAGGATTCTGATCAGAGTAGACTATAGTGTGTATCTTGGGTGTGAGCATATTTGCCAGCACCTTACTCAGTATCTTGTAATCAAGGTTAAGAAGCAAGAGAGGGAGGTATGAGGTTACATCAAGGGCATCCATGCCAGGCTTGGGTAGAACCGTGATCAGGGCCTCTCGCATACTGTCTGTAAGGTGACCTCTGGTCTTAGCCTTATTGTACACCTCTAGTAATCATGGAGCTAGGAGTGACTGGTACATAGCATAAAACTCTATGGGGAGTCAGTCAGTGCCAGGAGTTTTACCCCTTGCATTTTGTTTAATAGCGGCCTTCACTTCACTCAATGCCAATGGTTCGTCTAGTTCCTGATGCAGTTACGGGTTCAAAGACGTCAGCTCTATACGGGCTGAATATGTATTGATCTCATCTACACTTACCTCTCCTGGCTCCTGGTAAAGGGTCCTGTAATATCGCTCAAATTCCCCATTAATGGCATTAATAGTGCAAAAGCCAGGCCAATAAAGTTCTGGCTTTATCAGCCAAGTCATGTTGTCTCTTGGTGTATTCCTTGTAATCAAATGAGGCTAATTATGTTTGATAGATTTTAATGTTGCTCCATATGTTATAAAAATTCTTCTAGGGCTCACATGATAATTTACTTGTATCTTTTTTCGTTAATATCATGATCATTGCAAGCATTAATATATCTACGTTTATGTTTCCAAAAGTATGGGGTAGAGTTGCTAAAAACCAATGCAAAGCAGCAGAGCAACAACAGTTGCTGCACTGCCTTGCATGAGAGGAGACAGCAGGACAGCACCATACTATTAATTTAGCGCTGATGGACAATCAGGCTACCTAGCGCCATACAAGCATGGGTGCATGATGCCTAGCATAGGTTATGCACTGTAAGGTTCCTATTCCATTGCAAAATACTATAGCTAGGAAAACTTTAAACTTTCCCCACTTTTGCTGCATGCTGTCCACTGTAGCACAGATGCAAAGTTGAAAAAAATTGGGGAGATATACAAATATTTTCTCCTTTTAAACACCTGCCTCAAAGAGGCGATAGTTTGCAGCACAAAGCTCTTTCTGCTATTTTGAATAGATACACATGTGAATTAAAAACTATGGAAACAAAGAACATTCATGCACTGCCCACGGAACAGCCTCTTGACACTTTGCATTATTTTCGGGAAATTTGCAGTGCAAAACAAGTTTTGCTCTCAAACAAATTCCAAATGAACATTTGAAAACCTAGTGCATTAAGTTTGTAAATCTGCTCCAAGACGTGATAAATCTCATTTAATGTGGCTGTTCATTCAAGTGTTCTGAAGTAAAAGGCTTTTACATTAATTAAATACACCTTATGAAGGGTCCTTAGCACATTTTCACACAACGATTTACATACCATGCAGAGGGCTTTCTTTGTGTTATAGCGCTTAGAGTCAAGTCTGATAAACTGCTGACCTCTGGCTTGGCACTCCCTATTAATAAACTGCTTGCCAAGGCTGTATTTTCCATATAATATACTTCCCCCACTGGCAGTAAAAATCCTTACAAGAGTGGAGTCATCGGGGGAGGGGGAGCACAGGAGGAAGAGAAATCAGCCAAAAGACTTGTTAACTGTTGAATTGTGTTTAAAAGACCTGCAAAATACTTTCAATGCATCTCAGGCGTCAGACCCAGCCTAGCCCACAACGGCTTAAAAACTGCTTTTTCAGCCCAATGGGTGTTGCATACCTGGTGAGGGTATCTAGCCACTCTGCACCTAAGCCACAATACTGCACAGCATGGCTAAAAAATAATGGGAGAGCCAATAGGTCTAATAGACGAGACCTACTTGCTCTGCCAATGCTTGTTTAAATACAGGTGTCAATAGCAGCAATTCACAAGAAAGTAGTAAATATGGACCCATAAGAGTACTCTTATGAGCAGGCGCTAATATACCACTTTTTTTAATTCACAAACATTCCCACACGCATGATTGGAAATCTACACCAGTAGCCAATGGTCAGAGTGCATTAACAAACGTATCGGAAACTGTGATGCTGCATGCAGTGGGAGGAAATTGGGGGGGGGGGGGGGTGGTTATTGAGCATGGGGCGGGGTCAAAGGTGAGGCTAAAAAAACAAAATATTCTGTACATTTTTGGTCTATCAACATCCGGTAGCTACATATAAAATAACATGCAGTTTAAATGAAAAATTAATTAAAAAAATTGTTAGTGGGAAATGCACTATAGTACACTATGGAACCTCTTTTACTTAATGCACTGCAGAGGTCTGTGTGTAATGACTTGTATATTTTCAGTGCTACGAGGTCAGTGCCTGTGACAGAATATGTGAGTAATTATTTTAAACTTGCATTACACAGTATAAGATAGACTGCAACAAAATGCGCAAAAAGGTTTAAGATAAAATGGTGCTTCCAAAATATGGCATTTAGTAATACCCAGACTTTACGTAAAGCGGATTGTTTTACATTATTGTCACTTCAATGCCTCCCGGGTTATTAAGCCCTATATAACTACAATTACAATTAAAAAAACACACACTTTATAGCTTAGTTGTTAACTCTTTGCACTACTACTCAAAAAGAATACATCTTTGTCATCACACAGCTTTGAGTGATTTGATCAATTAAAGCCAGTACCCCGAAGCATCCTTTAAATTTGCATATTACCCTTGATATTTGCAGATTAACTCATTGTGCAAATGTGCATTCTTTTAGGCAAGCAGGCACTGTACTGTGGCAGGGAGGCTTGTTTAGCTGTCTGCCCGGCTTTGGCTTCGCAGCACACAAAACTCACTGAATGACACTTCAGCTGAAGCATTCTAACGAACGGATTTTACAAAAAAGTAGGGGAAAGGTGTTTCATAAATCAAAAAAGTATGGGCATGTGCTGCTCCTCCTATCCCATCCACTTCAACCTCTGCCAGGAGCAGGTTGTCAGGCATACTACTAGGAATGTCCTGTGACATTCCTCATGCTCTTATTTCACTAGTGCAGACTGGAGAGATGTAACTGGGACCCGGGTCCCATCCGACCTTCCTAGGGACAACAGTGTTTTCAGGGTGGAAAAGACTTGCTTGGAGTTTATCAATGCCCACAAACATACAAGTTGTTTTTTGTTTTTTTTAAATAAAGCACAAACTCGACCTAAAGGTATTGGAGCACTTTACATGAGCACCAGTTACATTAATTTTTGTCTAATTTAGGCACGAGGAGACTAAGGGCCTGATTTAGATCTCAGCAAAATGTGACGGATATCCTGTCCGCCGAAATATAAATTCCATTATATCCAATGGGATTTATATTTCGGAAGATGGGATATCTGTCACCGTTGTGATGAAGTAACCCGTCCGCCGAGAACTAAATCAAGCCCCCCCCAGTGATTTTCCCAGAACCACAGAACATTGAGCCGACGCCAAGAATCAGACCTGGTTCCCCAGTACCAAAGTCGGCAGCACTGCCCATTACGCCACATCACAAACTTACAAGGGAGATCATGGCTGGTTCCACACACTCCCAGCCCTCTGCAACAGAATTACTACAACATATTTCTCTGCAATTGCACTTGTCAGGCAGTAGTTCGAAGTAGAAAATCTATCTGTGGAGAGGATATGGCATAATGGCCAAAGCAGCCCACTTTGGATATGGGGAACGAGGTTCGAGTATCGACTTCTGCCTAACATCCTGTTGTTCTGGGAAAATGAATCTCTGCGTGACAAAAAATAATAATAATAATAATAATGTGGCCTTGTGTAATGTAACTGGTGCTCATGTATAGTGCGGCAGTACCCTTGGGTCGAGTTTGCAATACATAAAACTGCAAAAAAGTGCCTGCCAGGTTTCCTTTTGTGAAATGCTGGCAGGTGTAAATGAAGTCATTTTCGCCCATAAACATAAATTTACCACCGAAAATATTATTGTTAATTGTATCCAGTATGTTCAGCGAACCAAAACACCACTTTGTGTAGTAAAATCGGATTACGAAACCTGCATTATTTGTTAACATAGCTCTTGGATGCGCTCATTTGTAACACGATTAAAAAGGCAGACAAGTTTACAGAGCAGTATCGCGTAACTACTGTAAAATCTGTCAATCTTCACCCAGTTTACAGAGGTTTTGCTGTGGTAATAAAAACAGGAGCGCCGATCAAATTCTGAGAACAGCACAATGCACAAAAGTCTGTTGAAAATACACAATGCGTGGATTTGATCATGTAGCTGAAGGATAAAACAATTTCATTTTAGAGTATTAGATGAGAAAAACACGTGTGCCTCCAATGCGCTTTCAAGATGTAGGAACAGTAAATTACTATACAGTGCAAGCATTTGTTTTCAATCAGGCAAGCACAAGGACGCACTCACCAGAGTGATCCAAGGTTTACCAACTTTATTTGCTTCTTTTAATTAGAAGAACTACTTTCTTATTTTCTGCGCGTATTTTTTATCTTGGATAACAGTATATACATTGTATGACATGTTTATACGCCTCCAGAAGACGAAAATGGGCAGGCTTCCTTTTAAAGTAATCTGAAAGCGAGTACAAGGGCAAACCAGTCACTGGAAAAGACAGAACGCTGAGTAAGTGGCATAAACACAGGTGAACGGCCGATCACATTTTCAGACTAAATAGAATAATAGTATTTTATTTTTTAATGTGTTTTCGCCTTCTTGGTTACAATCTTGAAGACATCAGGCATTGAAAACTAAAAATCGTCTTGAAATTCACCACGAGAATCAAGATATGTCAAATATGTAAGGTATACACAATGCGTTTTTACTCAAAAAAGTAACGCCCACCCGCCACACTGAGCCAAAATACAGTCAGAAAACTAGAAAAATAAGAGTGAGATACTGTATCCACAGTCCAGCAATAAATATAATACGAATATATATATATATATATATATATATATATATAATCTATATGTTGTCACTGAAAAAACAAGGTTAAAGTAAAGTTATGGTTTGCCTTGATTAGAAAACTTTAACCGATGTTTAAAAAAAACCTCAGAAATTCACTTAAACTCAGTCATGAATACGATTAAAAAGAGTTAGACCACTCAAATTCACAAGTTACAGTATGTTTCACAATCCATAACTGGCACAACACTCATGCAAACCGTAACTTGCAATTACAAATGTTATCACATTACCCTTAGCTCTATATAAGGGACAACGATGAATGTAGTATAATTTAGTGATTTAGACCTGTGTTGTTGTTTAATTAAATTGTGCTTTTAACTGTTATTACTTACTGGCATAAGTATTATGAGGTCATAAGCGTAGCTTTTTGTGTGCCAGGTCCGGTGCCCAACCTGACACAGCCTTTGGCTGGAGTACTGAGGGTTGGCTGCAGGACCTGCCCTTCAGCCAGGCCCAAACGCCAACCCACGGTGGGTGGCCAAACCTGTGCATACATCCTTTGGCCAATGGCCCTGGCCTCCTGTGGCATTGCAGGTGCTACGATTTATTGTGCACACGTTTTCTTTATTGATTGGTGTTAGTGGTTCTCCAAAGCACAGGTTTTTTAGTTTTTGTGGTACTGTGACTTTAATGGCAAATGGCCACTTTCAAACTATAATCAATTTTTCCCCTCATTGGTGATTTTTGTGGTATTTCTCAATTTTCTCATTCCCAACCCTGGGATTTTGTCCTGTACACCAAATGCTGACTTTCCACTACATGTAGTTGAAGGAAAACATGCTACGGGTGAGGGTTGTTTTCCTCCTCACTTTCCTTTAGGACCTCTGCAAGGACTGTTTGTGGTGTTTCGGTGACCTGTGTCTTCCAGCACTGTTGTCTTGAGAATTCTGTGAACTCCTTCTCATTCTTTGTCCTTGAGGCACCTGAGAATAGTAGAGTTGGTGAAATAGTATAATCATCTTTGCCCTCTGTTGTGCTTGGTATTGCAGTTTGCAAGTTACCCTTCAGGTATTTAACGTTATCTCAGCATGGGACTGTGTAAAGAACTGCCCTTGTTTGTCTGCAAAGTGCAGGATAACTAGCTAATGTTCAACCTGCCCTCATTTGAACAGAGCCCTGCCCTGATATGCATTAAGCAAGTCCCTCATAAAAGTATGGAAGCTTCTTGATGACAAGAGGGGCAATACATGTAGCAATAATCAGCGTCGATATTTTTACCTCAATTATGTGAGCAGGTCATGGATAAATTAATTAATTCTAAGTGATGAACACCTTTACAGATAGTGAGGCACCTCCCACATACTAATACGTTTGCAATCCTACAAGTTTTTTGTTCTGATCTGCGATCCTACCAGGCACAGACGACCAGAGTGTGAAGTGCCATATTATCCCCTTCCGCAACAACAGAGGCCCAACTCCTCCGGAAGTCTCTGTAAGCCCCCTGTACTTGTCAGTGCCTAAGCAGATAAAGAGTAGCATTGCAAGGATGCCAAGGACCATGGTGCAAGAAAGGAAAATGGCTCTTCGACTAATGTTGGAGTAGTAAAATATAGCATTGTCAAGGTTCAATAGGACCCTCAGGGGTCTGGTACCCTGTACACTGCACCCGCTGTACCAATGATAGCTATGCTCTTGTATATGAAAGCACAAAGAGGTCTAAACACATTTTGGGGACAGGCCACTCAGTCAGGGCCGCCTGCTCAACCCTCGGCACAGGGCAACATGGCATCAAAAAAAAGGAGCAAAGGGACAGCAATCATGAAGGAGGCCCAACAAGCATGCTTAAGCGACCTGCATGATAAAATATTGAATATGGTCACCACGCAAACTGCAAGCATCAAAAGCAGACCAAGCTGGTGGTCTCTCCAACGTGGCAAATGCAATCACTGGGAAGCTGGGTAACAGCCAAAGAGGATAATATTGCAAACTTTAGCCAATACTCAAAAAATGCAAGACTCACAAGCAAAATTGGAGGCAGACCTGAGGATGCTCTGGAAGAATTGCACAGATCTGGAAGACAGATCACAATGAGACAATGTTAGAATTTGTAACAAACGAAAGGAAGATAACACTGTCTAGTACTGAGAGGACCTGTGCCGCCACATCCTGAAAGAAGAAGCAACATTCCCCATTCCCAATGGCTGAGTGCACTGACTGGGCACCCTGGGAGGAGCAGCAGACACCCACCCAATAGACATCATAGCTGAACTGGGGTCATCCCAACTTAAGGATAGGATAATGATATCAGGTAGTAAACTTTGGAAACATGACCTTCCAAGTACAGGCAGTTAAGCTCTTCCAAAAAAAAAAAATATATATCACAAACCACACTAAACAAAAGACAGATGCTGGCATTACTGACAGCAGAACTTCACAGAAGACAGATCCACTACAGTGGCCATTCCTTTTAGCCCTTTGGTTCCAGATGAACCCAAAATGGTACAAGATTCAAACTGTGGAAAAACCACAGGAAATGTTGGATTTTTACAAGGATAGTCCTCTGCCTCCATCAAAGACGGAGAGTAGCCCAACTGGAACACCTAAGGAAAAGTTGGAGAGATGTAGGTCTTCCCAGCAAACAGCACATAAATAGGGAGGTCCTCCTGGATACTCAAAAGGTGAAAAAGTTGAGTTGATGATTAACTTTTGACAGTCCCAACCATCACAAATGCTGGGTGAAGTTCCTTGATCAGAAAGCGAAACACATCATCTGAATAGCTGTCGCCTGAAGTTGATTACTCTAGAACGGTCCATATGGATCATACTGGCAGAGGTGAGCTTCTAGAAGACCTCTGACCCTGATCTCAAATTGAACAACTGGATGGTAACTGGCTCGATAGAGAAAACTGTCATACTAGAAGTACATAATGCAGCCACAGGACTGGGGGATGGTGTATAAGGGTAGCTGTTTTGCGGAGTGGGTAACTCAATACCAGAACAGCAAAGCCTGAAAAGCGTCCTTTGAAGCACAGTTAAAAACGCCAGAAAATGAGAACAGATCCTCAGACCCATTAAAAGTTCTGAGAAAAGATCACTTCCCCCAGGGGCCAAATAGGGCTCTTAGCAACAGAAAATCAGAAAAGTCCCTACTTTGTCTTAAACACAGAATCTGTGGACATGCAAACAACACAGGTTAACTACTGACCAAATGTGTACAATCCGGACTCAAGGAGTACTGCCCTCTTCCAAAGGCATTAAAGTAATACTCTCTGTAAAAACAAAGATAAAATCAAGGCTTTTCGAGATTTCTTCTTAGACCTATGCCAAGAGGAACTAGTCTATTCCAAATCCTAAATGCAGCAAACCTCTTTAAACTTATCAAATCTAATAGTGATATTTTGGTACTCCTCATTACAATAGAGGATGGTCGCTAATGGCATACCCAAACTTCATCTCAACAAATCACATGGACTTCAAGGTCTGACCAATAGAGGTTATACACAGTTGCAATCTGTACTGAAACCTGATCTAGTATCTCCCTTTAATGCCATACTCCGATCACATACAGTCTCCCCTTCAATGGCACCTGCAAACATATCTTTAATACACAAACCAGGCAAGTCTGACAATAAGCCTGAATCATAACTCCCTATAGCACTCCTGAATTCGGATATGAAAATCTTCACAAAGGTGGTTGCCAACAGGTTAATGTCATACTTTCCATACCGAATAGACCCTGATTAGTCAAGATTTATCCCCCAGAAACAATCAACCGATTACATCAGCCTGTGACCTCCATCTTATCGAAAAAAGCGAATACAAGAAAGATTCCTCTGGTGATATTGTCATACAATGCAGAGGAATCATTTGACAGGGTCAACTGGATATTCCTTTCCCCAGTCCTAGCATCAACAGCCTTGGGGCCCCACATGCAATCTTGAATTGACGCAAGCTATAAACAACCAAGAGTGAAAGTTATAGTAAATGTGAACAGAATGGAGGATACCCCTTTGGCGAGATGAACATGCCAGGCTGTCTCCTTTCCCCACTCTTGATTGCCCTAGTGGTTGAGCCACTGGCATTAAGAATAAAACAACAAGCAGACATGTATGGGATGTCTTCTGAGGAAGAACAACACAAAATCCAACTGTTTGCTGGCAATGTCCTATTATTGTTGAATAACCTTGAATGATCAATCAAGGGATTCATGGAAGTTTTAGCCTCATACAACAGGTTGTCAGGATTCAAGGTCAATCTTGCCAAATCTGAAATATTAAATATAGGCCTCTCAGCAGAAATTGTGAGCAAGCTGGCGGGCAGGACCCCCTTCCTTTGGACCAGTAACAAAATGAAATACTTAGGGATATACATTGCACCCATGCTTAGATCGCTATATAAAGCTAGCTACCCCAGACTGATTCATGCCATCACTACTTACCTACAGAGGTGATGGTGGAATCTTTATATATCTTGGGTGAGTAGTGTGACTGCAATTAAGCTTAATGTATTTCCTCCCTTGTTCCATCTTTTTCAGGCCCTTCTGGTGAGAATTCCAGCCAAGCACCTGAAGGCCCTTCATAAAGCCATTGACACTCATTTCAGCAGGGAAAAGAATGCAATTCATTGGGAAAGTGCTAGGAGTGAATAGGAAATCGGGGGGACTGAGCTCACCCAACAAAGTAGTACTACCAAGCAACTCAGACTAAATCTACATAAAATCGTCTCTCCACAAGACAGAGTGGCACCAGAGTCCATAAGGATGTAGCAGTGATGGCTTGAGCCCCATGAGTCATTCCTTGGTTGCCTAGGACCACATGACTGCCAGTATTCTAACTACTCAGAAATCTTGCAGCCAGCCCTGGAGATATGGGATTCAGTCACACGTCATAATGCTTTGATGCTCTGTCCATGGTCGTTTCCTTCACTTTTGGGAAATCTTGCCTTTTCACCAGGATGTTTAAGATCTGGCTTTAGGAGATGGGACACAGGAGGGTGTGAGGTATTCCAAGGGGAGAGAACTAAATATTTTATTTAAAGTAAGCAAGAGTTCAAACTTAAAGCAATAGAGTGAATGCATTACTTTCAGCTATGTCATTGGTTCTCCTTCTGGAGAACAGGCTGACAGCAGTAAGACCACTCACACCATGGGAAAAGCTCTTCACAACTTACGGCTCACCTAAGGGCCTTCACTACAAATACATAAGCAACATTGGGAGATGTGGGCACAAATCACACTTGGTCTTATATGAAACAGTGGCAGTGCATCCTGGGCACTAATATATCTCTAATACATGCTGGAAGAAGGTTCAGTTCGACATTCCCCTTATTAGCAAGAGTTTCCAGAGTAGAGAATCAGTGAATAAACATATGAGGAATTGGCATGTTTCATCACTGAAACAAAAAAGGAATAAAAACAGTTCACAGGGGAGCCCCCATAAACCAGCCAACACTGCCGCTCATCCTTCCCAAAATAACAAAAGTGCTCAAGGGACGGGTAGGTAGGACATTAAAAAAGTTTGTGCATTACAGGTAGCCCTTCGCTGGTCTCGCAGACCTAATGGAAGAGAACCGAGGAAGACACGAATGGGGTGTATTCGAGTTACTTAGAAAATCAGGAAAGAAAAGGAATGTCAACCACAGAACCACTCTCAATAGGAAAAGCAAGGATATTGCATGGAACCTCTCAGCAGGCCTCTCAGAGCATCCTTCTGGGCTGATAGCAAGTCCACAAAGCTGCTATGCCACCCGGAGAAACAAGCATTGGTAAAAGCATTAGGATTCGCCTATGTGAGTAATATATATTTTTAAGTTTTAGTGTGGTGAGCAGTTGTGAAATATAATTTAAAGGAACTCTGTAAAAGCTTTGACTAACCAATTAAGCCCCCCTAACAGAAATACCATCACCTAAAAACAAGCACATCACTGTGCAGCCAAGTTATTCAATATTTCTATCTACAGTGTTCTGACATACAACCTTTTCTTCAAGACAGGATGGGGTGCTTTTTCACAGGTTAGTTCCTCTATCGATCTTCAGCTTCAGTTCCATGGCTCGCTGTTACCTTAAAACATTACAATCTGATGTCTGTTCAGTGAAGCAATACTGATGGACAGGTGGCCCCATCCCGCTCTCTAGCTGGCTCCTTTAAAAAAAAATGATGGGTTGCTAATCTCAGGTTAAAGACCAAAGGTTAAATAAAAATGGCATTTATTCTTCCTTTTCTTCTGTCTTTGAATGCTCACAACTCAGTTCACCCTTGGAGCTGGGTCCACACATTATAAAATCCAAAATATACCAACGTGCTTGGATGTGTACAATGGCAGCACTGGAACACAGGTTCACTCACTTGTTGAACAGATCCACTGGAACCCCCTACTTCTTAACCTATATATTTCATTATACTGCTTTTCAATAAACCACAGGCTTTAACATGATGGGCATTTGTGTCACAACTCAGAGCCGTGCGTCCGTTTAATGCACCTCAGGAGCGTAAAGTTAATTCATTTAACCCAAAATGTCTTTGAGTTCCTGCTTTATTTTTAGATAGCACAGCTTAGAAACAGTAGACAAGGTTTGTCTCTTTCTGTTTTCGAGTTGTGCTGTCTGACAATAAAGCACTTACTCAAACACATCTCAGGTTAAATTAATTGACTTTAAGCTCCGCCGGGGAGTGACTCTGAGATGTACCAGAAATGCCCATCGTATTACGGCTCTGGCTGTTGCTTGTTTACGTTCCAGCTTTACCAAATGACAAAATGGTAGGTAGTTTGGAAACACAATGCGTATGTTTATTATCATCATATGGGACATCACTCCCAGAATACATTCCTTTTGGCAGCACAAGAGACATGAAAGCAAAGTTAAAGCTGCCATTAAATCATTGCAAGCAAATAATACCCAATCCCATGAGATGCTGCCACTATGTTACCACAAGTGAGCCCACACTCTGAAATATCAAACCAGGGCAGATAAAATCATACTTTGGAACTGTCTAGGGGCGACCAAAACCACAATTGCATTTCTTCAATAAAATCCTGAGCCAGCTTGCGTTCACATTGATACACTAGATTGTGAAATCTCTTATCTCTGGAGAAAATTAATGGGAGAAAGATGACGCTTCAGATAGATTTTATGAACATGGAGGAATATGAACATTACCACTTTGTTTGTCACACATCATCCCGACAGAAATTAAAATTACCAAGCAGCCGCCATATGTGTGAATTTGTTCATTCCAAACAGAGGACTGAACAAACAGGAAGGGTCGCCAGCCAAGGTGCACACCAGAGAGAAGGAACTCTAGAACGCTGACCATTGTCGGCAACAATAGAACCCAGAGGCCACCAGAAAGCCCTCCCCCAACACCTGCCACACGCAGACCGACAAGACTTATTTGTTGGAGGGAATTTATTTTTATATTGAAGAATTATTTTAAAAAACACACACAGTTAATATTTCACTTCAAAAACAATACAATACATCAAATATCTTCACATCATTTCAATAAGAATTACTCAGTTATTCAAGTCATAAATCAATGTGACAGGATCCCTTCTTGTCATGAACCTCCTTTGGACCACACAGGAGAACCGTACCTCACCTGTATCCCTGGAGGGGGCGGTTCCCCAGACTTCGCCGTCCCTTGTCTTCATGCTTTGGGTTCCGCACCCTTCCCAAACACCAATCCGCCATGGGGGTGTAACGGGGCAGCCAGGAGCGGAAGCCCCATGCCCACACCAGCGATCTGGGCTCCCTACGCCCCAAGCTGGTGTGTGCATCCACAGGTTGGTTCAGGACTTCAGGATCCTACCTCTGGTGTTATCCGGGGGACCCTGCCTTGCGGACCCCTCTGTTGGTTATGGTGAATTTAGTATTTCCTCTTCCGCCACGAGGGCGACCAGGGCCCCAAAAGTCCTTCGCCCTCCCTACCGCCAAACAAGCTGAGAAAGACCAAATGTCCGCAATAAATTGATCCGTTCCTGCGTCAGATAAATGCTCTCTATCTCTGTGAAACATGTCTGGCCCTTTTAACAGTTTGTGTGGGATGTTCCATAAGCAGCCTGGACCAGGACACAGTCTCGATATTTCCGCATTAAGTCGACGAACTGACACATTCATGGTCCTTGATTTAACGTTCAGACCCCAGTTGCGACAAGGTACCATGTGTGACCATGCGATGGCAGTGCTCGGGAACTCCTTGGATAATCAGGTGTTTTCCGTTAAAATAGTTTCCCTGAGAGTCGTGCGGCCCAGTCTCACCACGTCATTTCCACCAATATGGATGACAATGAGGTCCGGGAACTGGAGTCCCTCGCACCCTTTAGCCATTTCCACCAGTTGCTGTAGCTGAGTGACTCCCAGCCCACCAATCCCACACCAACGAAAAGACATATCCTGAATCGCCGCCGGCTTGGGCTTACGGAGCAGTTGCAACCTGTAGGCCGCCCGCTGGATAAAAGAGTGCCCTGGCACCCAAACCACGCGAGACGGCATAGGACTGAAACAAAAGAAAGTTGCATGAGTAACCATCATGAGGAATCAAAAAACAGGAGTGTGAAACGCTTATCATTGCAACTCAGGCCGTATGTAACGCTTATAACAATTGGATGACCATCTCCCGATGGACTTTACCTCTGCCGGGGACATCCCTGCCCCGGCCGCAAGAGTAGCTGTCCCAATCCTGAATGAGTGCAATGAGTACCCTTGAGGGTCGACCCCCGCAGCCCAGTGCCACCTTCATTACTGCCAAAAATTGGTAACGGGATAAGCACTCCCTGTTCTCATGCAAAAAAAGAGCTGAGGCCTCAGATGCTGGGCAAACTGCTAAGTATGAGCCCAAGCGACCCACTGTGCATAAAGGGGATCCATGAGCAACCCCAAGTTCAACAGTCGACCCTTTTCCTAGTTGATCCGTTTTGGACCTTTATAATTGAATTGTTACCAACCCCGGGACGATTCGAACGTCTGCCAACTGGAGGCCTCCTGTGTAGTCACCCTTGATGACCCCACTAATTCGCTCATGCAAAAAGCTCCATAAAAAGCTGTAGAAAATGAAGCCGCAAATAAAGTTGCTTCAAAGGGGGAGGCACAAACATTCACAAGACTGTCCAGGAGCCCCCCCCCCACTATGTGAGCCATTAGGGGGCGCTTGGAATCCTTCTTTGTGCCATCTAGGCGAGCCCACCCGGCCACCGCCCTCTTAATGATAAATGCGTTCAGTTGAGTCTCCTGATTATGTAGTTTTTTCACGAAAAAACAAACGGCGGACAGCTGACCCTTACCGCAGGAAACTGGTTTGCCAAGTTCCCTAAGATGACAAACAGCAAATGGGTGCATTGCAAACCACTCGGTAATTTTGCAAGAATTCAAAAACAGTCTGTATAGCTGGAATGATTTTTCATATGCCCTGCATGTGCGGGTTGCTAGGGATGCTGCTACTAAAGTGGAGAGGGCGGGACTCCAATCTTCCACAGATATGCTGGGAACTCCGTCATCTTCTCTTCCACCCGTGGGTGGAACCTCAGAAAATCCTGTATCAATGAGCGAGATAAAGCATCAGCTGCATTGTTATGAAAACAAGGGACATGTCTTGCATGGAAGGTAATATTCAGTTTCAAACACATTAGGACTAGGTGTTTCAGTAATCGCAGTACAAGCCTGCATGAGGCATCCTGTCTATTAATTGCCTCCACCACAGTCATGTTGTCAGACCAAAATATCACAGATTTATCTTTGAACATAAGGGCCCAAATTGTGACAGCAACCACAATGTGGAAAAGCTCCAGAAATGCTACATTCTTTGTAATCCCATTACCATGCCACTCAACCGGCCAATCCCCTCTACACCAGTTGTTACCCAGGATGGCCCCAAAACCTACACTGCCAGCTGCATTGGTGAAGAGGCCCAGGGTAGAACTAGGGATTGGACGAGGAGGCCAAATGACCGCCCATGTAAATATTGTAAAAAGGAAGCCCATATTTTTAAATCTTCCCTGACTTCTAGCGACAGTCTGGTATGATGATGCTTCTCAGTCAACCCTGCCATAGCCCTTGCGATAGACCGGGACAAGGGGCGTGCCATGTGAATAATTGTAGGCGTGCAAATTTCGGTTGTCCTACTAATACTTGCAGCTGGTGTAGCGTGACCTTCTTTTGTGCCAGAACTGAGTCAATCGAGTTCCTAAAAGCCACCAACTTATCCAAGGGGAGGCAACACTCACCCGCCACTGAGTCTATCTCAATCTAGAGGAATGTAATGCAGGCTGTGGGGCCCTCTGTTTTGTCTGGGGCTAGTGGAACCCCAAATTCCTCAAACATGGCAGTCAAAGCCCGTAAAGCCCACAGACACCTCGCAGATCCAGGAGGGCCCAGTACCAGAAAATCATCTAAGTAGTGAATCACATCCCTGTGCCCAGTGCGCTTGGTGAAAATCCATTGCAACAAGGAGCTGAACTGTTCAAAGTAACTGCAAGACACACTGCAACCCATTGGCATGCATTTATCGTAATAATAAGACCCTGCAATTGGAAACCCAATAAATGGTAATCATCTGGGTGCACTGCAAGAAGCCAAAATGCTGACTCAATGTCAGTCTTGGCCAAAAGGGCCCCCCGGCCTAGGTCGCACAACTTCTCAAGAGCCTGGTCTACAGTGACATAGCGAACCGAGCATAGTTGGGGGTCAACTGCTTCATTCACTGAAGACCCACGTGGGGCTGAGAGGTTATGAATTAATCTGAATTACCCGGGCTCTTTTTTAGGGACTACTCCCAAGAGGGAACAGACAAAATTCTTGGATGGAGGAGAGGAGAAAGGGTCAGCCAACCTTCCTAACAACCTTTCCTTCTCAACCTTCTTTATAACAACCCCCGGATTTCTCTGGGCTGACAGTAGATTATTGCAATACGGATTAGGGGTCACTTTTAAGGCGGGAATCCAGAAACCGCAAGAGAAGCCTTTAAACAATAGGTCTGCAGAGTCTTTGTTAGGATAGGACTGTAGCCATGGGAGGAAAGCGTTAATCTGTATGGGTGAGGGCAATGTTAAGTCAGCTTGAGGGCTTACACCCCTCCTTAACCTTCTCCTTGGATTTCTAAATGCATTTGAACTCTGGATGAGAAGGGTGTCCACATAAAGGAACAGATATGTTTAAATTTGCAGGACCCCGCTGGGCGAGAACACACCTTTCTATTAAATGCCCAGCAAGAGCCTTTTTCCTCATTGGAATATTGTGTGCGAAAAGGCTGCTTCCCAGGCAGCTTACTGTTCACGCATTACAGCCATACATTCACTTCGGTTTGGTCCCAACATGTTTCTGGGTCCTCAACCTTAGCCCCCTTGAAGTCCCTATCATATTCCATCCAAGCATTACCTCCGTACACATGGTGTGCTTTCAAAATCTTATTAGCATAAAAAATCATAGAAGTTGCCAAGTCCAGTTTCTTCTCAAGCATGACAGACATATAAACATTAAACCCAAACAAAATTCGTTATGTTCTCCTTGGGTTTTTTGTCATTGGAAGAGGATGCCTTCCCCTCCTTATCTTTCAATTCTACCTCCCTTGTCTTAGCTCTGATGAGCGAAAAAATGTCTACAAAATCCCCTTTCCAAATCCTTTCTTTCACATCTGCTGCAACGTGGCCTGCGAACTTACCTGGCCGGGATAATAGATGTCTTGCCCGTTGCTCACTGCCAAAGTACCACCCCCACACTTATTTGTGTTGCTCTCACCGATCTTACCTTTGTCCACATTGTTGGGGATAGGAGACTGCACGCTCGGTGACGGGTTGTCACTCGAGCCTGTAGTTCTAGTAGCCACTGGTCTAACAATGCGCGCTGCCGCAATTACCTCAATCTATCACTTGAGTTCCGCTACTGTATTCTTTAGGGTATCTGTGAGGGCCCACGGAGCAGTTGGGGGAACAGGAGCAGAGGGAGTATCAAGGCTAGACAAAAGCTGTTTTCCCCATCTGATGTGGAGTTCCAACTGTCTGATTCCCCATCCCCTAATTTTGCCAAAACCAATTTCAATAACTGCGACAATTCAGGGTCTTTGCCATTTCTCTTTCCCACAATACTGCAATTGCAAGCCATGACCCTTGATGCACACTCAGACGGAAAAGCAATGCTAACCCAAGCAGCTAACCACTAAACCAATCACTCTCACTACAAGATTGAATTACTTAAGCACAAACCACCCTTATATCTTGAAATGTCCGACAAATGTAAACAACACAGTGCTACTATTTTTTCCCTTCCTCACAAATTTACACCCCTATGCGCAAATAGTGAGTAAGACATGTTACTACTTTTTCTTCCCCACCCCGCAATTTTTCACTTACCCCAGATCCTGATGAGCGTTCCTGGCTCAGAACGGGATGACGTTGCGCCAACGAAAATGCTGGTGGGCCACCCAGCCAGGTGAGGAAGGCCCAGACAATAATTTGTAAAAAAAAAAAAAAAAAAGGGGGGTGGGGGGGGGGGAAATTGAAAATTACCAGAAAGTCCTTCCAGCCACCAAAGGGGGGAGTAGATTGCCGGGGTAGGCCCCCAAGGAAAAGGTTTACTCAAAAGGGGATTACATTTTACCAAGAAAAAAGGGGCCTGGACAGCGAGCGGGCTGTGAGAAATAAAGATCGTGCCCAAGCAGCGCTGCTGGCCCCGATGTGTTGCCTTGGAAACGGGCACGCACAGCGCTGCAACGATGAGGAAAAGGGATCACAGGTCCGAGGCAGCGTGCGCAAAGGAAAGCGCTGAGCAAAATTTAGGTAAAGGCTGGAATCGATCCCCTTCCTTGGAAGTGCCTAAAACACCAAGAGCCGAACAAAAAAGGATTGTCTGGCTCCAAGCGGCGCGACTTCCCTGCTGCCGAAACTTGACTCGAGCTGCCGCCTCCGTGTAGAGATGCTGGGTGAAGAAGCCAATGGGACGCGCTTCCGACGTTCCGAGTGCTCTGACCGCAGACGTCGCATCAGAAAAGGCCGAGGCCCTTCTGGGGGGGGGGGGGGCGTGGCATTTAAATAGCCCCCCCGTCTGATGCGCACCGGTGGCCGGACCCGGAAGTAACGTGGCCCCTGTGCGACCCCTACCGAATCACTTCCACCCTCACACCTCGTAAGGTGAAAGGGCGGAAGTGGCAAGGCCAGCCCGATGCACGACTAGTGTGCGAGGTTCAGGCCACGGCAGCCCCGAGATCTAAGGGGCCGCGCCACCACCATTTGAGGGTAGGGGCGCTCTACCAACGGAGCAGCCTCCACAGTAGCACCGTCTGCTTCACAGAACAACAAAGAGACTGCAATAATTACTCCAGTCGCGCTCTATTCACACATCAGCCCAGAGATCATTTGGAGATTGCTCACAATAATAACAAAGAAGGTTTTCAAAAGTCTGTAAGCGTTACGTAACAAAGAAAGACGATGAAACTACTTTGGCCATGGGACACTAATAAAAGCAAACAATCATTGGAAAATGTAGGAACTAGTGTTACAGACAATAGAAACAGGGGAAAGTAAGTGGCAAGCACAGAAACCACTGAAAAGCAAGGAAAACAAGGGGGGAGGATGTAAGCCCCTTCAAGATTTATATGAAATACAATAGATTTCCCAAGCACTGTGCAGGCAAAACCTAAAAAAGGAGAACAATACGCAAAGCCGAGTGAGGGAATTTCAAAGGACTTTTTTCTAGTCCCTCATTACCCAAAAGTGTTGCCAGTGAAAAGTTGTAGCACACACCACCATTTGTGCCTGTAACACACACAAAACGTAAGTGCCACAGTCACATATTTAATGCAGGTCTTGAGTGCATAAGCATGGGGCACAGTCTCTGCTGCTATGCAAAGAAGGTATGCAAAAGTGCACTATATAATCTGCACCCAATCTGCACCCAAGTATTAGCTCCTTTTTGGATACTGCAATTTGGAAACATTAAATTCACTTTCAAACTGGTCTTAAAATGTACACCCTTATTGAATGTTAGATGGATGAACTGAGTGGAATGATGAGTTAGGGGCTGGGGTGAAGTAGTGCATTCAGCTACTGTGGGTCCCTATGATGGTACCCCAACTGTTTGCCAACAAACTGGGGAGATGCACAGTTATAGGATTCTTAAGGCAAAGCCCACACATGAACACTGCCCTATAGCATTGTGATTGCAGAAAAGCAATCCAAAGACAAATCAGAGAGTACGTTTTTTTTACATGATTCACAAGCTGTCCTTCCAGATACTTTTAAAACACTGCAATATCTATTGTTTGATGCAAAGCAAGTCATTTGTTATGTGTTTCTTGATGCACACTAAATGTAGACCTCTTTTGCAACAGGGGACAAGAAAGGCTACTTGGATGCAGGAAGCAAGTGTCACCGGACAGTTTTCATTGGTCACCACAGAACCAATGGTGTTTGTAATGGAAAATACAAAACCTGGCTAAAGGTGCAGTTAGTGAGTGTACTATAGTACTATATGTATACAGTGCAAGATGCAGTCGAATACTGTATTTAGGAGCCAGTGACCTATTGCTGAACTACTGAGGCTGTAGTGTGCCCATGTCCAGGTCACCCTTAGTTTCCTGGTGCATATTGGGGTAGGGTTCAGGCTGGAGATGGGTCTACAGCCTGTTAGAGGGTTACCAGACAGGGATATTGCAGCATGATTCCCACATGTGGTAGCGAGACCCAGAACTAGTGATAGATGTGAGCCTTGGATCTCAAGCAGTCCACTACTGTGCCATCTTGTTTACAGTTCAGTGCTAAGCAGGAAGTAAATTAAAAGGTTTGCTGGATGCCTAATGGTACATCCGCAGTCAACAGTAGAGTCCTTCTTTGAAACCTGCTTAAAGGCAGCAGTGTGACACCTACTGACCTGTGTGGAAATTATATTTCACCTAAGACTAAGAGAAGTTAGAATCATCTGCAAATGTAAAATAAGTCTTTGAGAATAGGTCTATGATAAGCCAAATAACTAGCAAATTGGTGTACTCTTTATCCCACTGCAACCTGGTAAGGTGCTCGACCCACTAATGTTTAATTATTACATATTCGTATAAGACTGCGGTGCTGTATACCTCTATTCAGTACTATGTTCCACCGGCATATTATATGATCATGAACACTGGAAATTCTGCAGCCACCGCCTTTTCCACGTCATTATAGATTTACTGCATTTGCCACATAACTCGCCATTTGCTGCATAGTTTGCAGATTCCAGCTAAAAAAGGGTTCCTAGGTGAAAGGCATCGAAAGTTATGGGAAAAGTGCCATGCGCTATTGCGCTGAGGCAGACTCTTTTGCAAGATTAACTGGTTATCTCCGAGCTGCCCAGTCTTGTATTTAGGGATTAAACTGGTACTGCAGAAGTGAAACCTTGCCCAGACAGTAATAAAGTGTGTTAACAAGACACAAAAGTGAAATAATAGTGCCACAGAATAGACAGCATTTAGCTGCTTGATTTGCAATTTCATGTCACAGCAGCATAATTTTTTCCTCTAATGCCACATAATTGTAGAGGCTCCCTCTAGAATGACACTCTTAAACCATGCATCCTGACTAACAGACCATGAATAGACAAGAAACTGTGTCGGAGTCTTGGGGAATAAACACGCAGGAGAGCTGGAGAGCGGTGCTAGTCGAGTTTTTTCTGCCTCACTGTGGTCTCCTATAACAAAGTGGCTCATCTGAAGCCTCATCCAGTCGTTATACCCAGGAGTACCGGAAGACATCCTTTGGCATTATCAGGGCCAATGAGACAGCTTCCAAAAGCTAAACAAGCATTTTCAATGCAACGGATCTCGCATTTGCTTGAGTTAGAGCTATTAGCTTTGTAAAGAAAAACAAGACGCAGGCGATCGCGCTGCGTTGAAAATAAACAGATAAAGTAGTCCAGACCCCAGGCTGAAAACATCGAGCCTCGGATGTTTTTAGTATTTTACCGGTGCTGTGTAGGCGGGCTAAACAACGGAAAAGGCATGACGTGTGCATGCCTTTCACAAATGAAAGCAAGTGGATTTTAAAAGGCAAGCCCACACACCAATTTAAGTGACTGACGTGGCATGGGCGTGGTTTGAAGCCCAAAGAGAGATTACAGATTGGATGGAGGGCTTTGCGCTTGCCCATAAAAGTGTACCACAGGACAAGTGGAGTTCCAATTTCCTCTGCAGCCAGAAACGACAGTGCATGTCATGGGCATTTGCTACATCACTGTTTTGTTTTAATTCAGTTTCATAACAAACAGGAGTTCAGAACTCTGAAAAGGGCAGGTTGAGGAGCGTGGCATGCATGAGTAGATGATCCAGGCCTCGCTTTGCATTTTCATACTCGCAGACCTTTACACCTCATTACCAGTTCAGGAGTACAGGTAGCTGAAAGTTGCCTGACACCGTGGCAGTCAGGCACTCAGAGTATGGGTGCACGCCTACAATCCGAGCTGCCGACTTTTCACCCGATTCCAATGGCCATCAAAATATTCAATATAGCACTATCTCACAAGCAAATAAGGTCTTTTCTATAGTTTCTCTCTACAGTTTCACATCCTGAGATTGCATGCTATGCCTAATAACCCTCCTCCCACTGTATTCTAAAACCCTACATGAAAATCTTACTTGGACTTAAAACTTTCAATAGTTCCATCTATTATCTCTTGAATGTCCCCTTCTTACCTCCATCCATCAATGTCTCCTCTTCATGTATAGCCTACTCCAAATTGCATACCCGTCTCCATTAATCTCCTGTACTGTATTTCTGCAAGTTGCCTACACCTCATTTCACAGACCACAGCCTTGCCTTCTTTGAAACCCTATCCATGCAACCTAACAATACTTAGGGGGTTATTCTAACTTTGGAGGAGGTGTTAATCCGTCCCAAAAGTGACGGTAAAGTGACGGATATACCACCAGCCGTATTACGAGTTCCATAGGATATAATGGACTCGTAATAGGGCTGGTGGTAAATCCGTCACTTTTCCGTCACTTTTGGGACGGATTAACACCTCCTCCAAAGTTAGAATAAACCCCTTAATCTTCTCTGGCATATCAATTCATCCCACCAACCATCTGCAAGAACTCACACAGCCCCACTAATGGTCACGACTAGCTCAATAATGGGATGATTGATCAATAACCATGGTTTCAGGAGTATAAAGTGCTTCAGCACCTCTCCAGGGGTAGTAAGTGCTATTTATATCCAATTACAATATAATACCAGAATTCCAAGAAAAACCTGGCCTGGGTCACCAGCTCGCACATTGATTTGTGAATGCTAAGAGTTTCAGCACACTCTCTGCTTTGTTCTCTATGAAAGGCGACAGAAAGATTTAGAAATAGGTGACACTAAGGGGCAACCATCGCACATATAACACCGCTTAACGATATAGTGTGTACACTCCTAACTTGCCGTGGTTAATTTGCTGCTGGTAAAAATAAAATGAAAAAAGAAGCCAAAGCATCTCAATGTGTGGAGAGGTGACCTGGCTAAAAACACTCAAGTCGCACTGACCATTACTATGGAGAAGGGGTACAGACGCATATATTTTGACGCCTGGCCAGGGGCACCCCAACTTCAGGCTTTAGATTAAATCATCGAACTGTTTTCGGTTCTTACCATCAGGAAAGCCCGTTCTTATGCGATAAATGTAAGAACACTGACATTCGCAGAACACGATAATTCCGCAACAAGCTTTTAAAACTAGGACTCCCAAGGAATCCAGAAGCGAGTCATCAATTGCAAACATGTGTTTTACTCTGCTGCAAACTCTTTATGAAAACCACATTTTAGTGGGGATATTGTTATTACATTGCAGTTTTTCAGTGCACACGAATTGCTGAGCGCTCAAAGAGCTGTGGAGCAACACTGCCATCTACCGACACCCTCCGACAAGCCTCACTAACACTTAGAAGTGCTTTGATTTGCCTCCACGAGTTACATAGATGATCACATGTTCAGTTGTTCTGTCAAACCTCACACAGACTGACTTGATCTAATCATTAACACAATACTAACTCTTTTAACCGCTGGATTTACACGCTGACCAATAAAGGAAGCTAGAAAAATGGAAGTTACTTTTTTTATGTAGTTGGCACCTTGGTTACATTAGTATTTATGTTCAGCACGAATAGTACAAACACTTTATTGAAAACAATAACTATTAACCTTATTATTTGATTGGGGTAAAACTATACAGGTAAAATAACATTTCCTTTCCTACAACGTGTGGATTCAAAAAGAGACCACGCTACAACAACTAAAAAGTGGCTAACTAGTTCCTCTTTCTCGTTACACACCTATGCATGAGCACCTCTACTACGGATGGAATTAGTTGAAGGTCTGTTTTTATGTTAAGCAGTCAGTATGTTTAATTTCCTGAAGAATACCCACCCTTTAGACCCCAGTCCTACGAATATCTGTGAAATATGGGAGTCTTAGGGGCCCCTCGCCACATTCTGCAAGGGGGCATCATTTTGTATTGTGCAACAAACAGACAACCAATTCACCGCTGCACCCATCCCAATAACTCCACACTCAAAGGTCTAATTCATCCAACGTGGCAGTCTGAGCAAAAGCTCCGCGATTTCCGAAGCGCTTAAATGAGTTGCCTCTTTGCACCTCTGGCACAACAAATGCTCGCTCACACCTTCCCCCCAAAGGTCTTAGACCCACTGATGCAACCACTCTGATAAATTCACAACAACGCTTATGGCTTCATGCAAATACAGCACACAAAGAGCTCTGTGGTATTTGAAAGGTTTTAAAAATAATGATCCAGGCAGACGATTATGGCTGAAGCCCTTAAATAGTATAAGTATAAAGAGAATTAACAAAATATGGAGGAAATCCTCAACCAATGCTGCAAAACTCTTAAAGAAAACAATCTCAACAGTAAGAGAGCACCTTATTCAACAAGCATTGGCAAAATCCATAGGCCGCACCTACTATGAGTTCTTGTTATTTGTTTAGCTATATTGTACTGCTGTGCAGCATGATTGAGAGTAAAGAAAAAAAATGCTATGATGTGGCCGATGATGAACGCATCATAGCGCTTTCTGGGGCAGATTTATGGAAAGTGGCGCTGCACCAAGTGCAGCGCCACTATCCTTGGACCCCTTAGCACCCTCCTACCGCCACCATGTGTGCGTCGTATTTAAAATACAGTGCACCATGGCTCATGGTAGGGGGCAATAGAATAATTTTTAATGACTCTATCGATGTATGCTGCAGGAGTAGCGCCAAACTGTTGGCGCTACTCCTGCAGAGTACATAGGGGCCTATTCTAAAGAATGGAAGATCTCTTTTAATGCCTGCTCTTGACCAGGCGTTAAAAGTGCCGTAGTAAATGGTGCAAGGAATTGTGCTGTTTTACTGGCTCCCCTAATGGGGGGAATGCCCTCTTTGCATACATTATGCCTGGTGCAGGAATGATGTAGTGCAAAGGGTTACAGGGTGGCGCAATTCATGCATTGTGCCACCCTGTAAATAGGGTGCGGGGATTTTGGCCTCGTTGGGCCACATTAACGTAAAAATAAATGATGTTAATATGGCGCAAGGTGGCGCTAGGGGCCTACAAATATGCTGCTTTGTCTCTTACTTCAAGCCATGCTACACAGCAATCGCACTGCTGCACCACATGGCTAGAAATTATTGTCAAAGTCAATAGCTCTTGAATTGGTGAGTCCCAATGTGGTGGAGTCTGGCGATGAGGGTGTGGTGGGAGATGGTGTTGAACGTAGCAGAGAGGTCGAGAAGGATCAGGGCTGCCTTTTCTCCATGGTCGAGCAGGCATCTGATGTCATCATTTGCAGCGATCAGGGCGGTCTTGGTGTTCTAGTTGGTGCAGAAACCGCATTGGGAGGAGTCTAGTAGATTGTGTCTTTCCAGGTGGTCAGAGAGCTGCTGGTTGATGGCTCTTTCCAGAACATTAGCTTGGAAGGGGAGTAGAGATATGCAGCAGTAATTTTTGGGTTTGCTGGGGTCAGTGGAAAGTTTCTTAAGGAGCGGTTTGGCCACTGCTTGCTTCCAGGCTTTGGGGATGGTGGCAGTCCTGATCGAGATGTTGAGGATGGGGACAAGGGTGTTGCTGATTTCCTTCTGTCCATGGTTGAAGATGTAGTGGGGGCATGGGTCGTTGAGTGAGCTGGAGTGGGTCGAACTCATGATAGCTGCTGTGTCTTGGATGGATAGAGGTTTCCAGTCTGATCAGTTGGCTGGGGGAGCCACCTGAATGGGTCAGCAGGTGGTCGATGCTGGTGGGTTGGGGGTCAAAGTTGCTGTGTATGAGTGTGATTCTATTGTGGAAGAAGTCAGCTAGTGTGTCGCATAAGGTCTGAGAGTGTTGAATTGTGTTTTCAGAGGCTTCCGGGCAGGAGAATGCTGTAACGATCGTGAAAAGTTTTTTCGGGCGTTTGGTGCTTTCCTCGAAGAGGCTATGTAGGGTGACTTTTTTTTGCTTCTCTGAGGCAAAGACGATAATTGTTTAGTGCATTTTGTGATGCGGTCCGCATGGACTCTGCTGTTGTGCCATTGTCTTTCTAGTTGTTTGCATTCTCTCCTGGGTGTGCGGAGTTCAGGGGTTAACCACCTGGTGGGCTTGCTAGATCTTCTGGAGGTGGAGTTCCTTATGGGGGCGATTTTGTCAGTGCCATGGAGGATCCATTAGGATAGACTGTGGGCATCTTGCCTGAGGCTGCCTGAGAGGATGGGTTTGCTTGAGTTGAGAGTAGTGGTCCATGGGTCTCTGTGATTTTGTCCCAACTGCGAAGGATGGTAGGTGGGGGTGTGGTAGACAGCTCTGGTCTGCTGGTTGTGGAGAAATGTACCAGATGATGGCCGGTCAATGTGAGCTCTGTTGTGTGGGAGAACTCAATTTGTAGCTGGCTGTAAAGATGGGGTCCAGCATGTGTGTGTGGGGCTGGTGACTATTTGTTTGAATCCGATGTTGTTTAGGTTGTCCAGGAGGCTGGTGGAGTTGTGGTCATTGGGGTTGTCTAGGTGGAAATTGAGATCTCTCAGAAACATGTAGTGTGTCGAGTAGATGGCCAAGAGGAACAATGAAATCGGCGATGTCCTTGCAGAAGGTGGGGCAGTGCCAGGGTGGCTGTGTCCGAGGGTTCCCCTGGTGGTTGTTCTGGCATTGATTTGCATCAGGAAGATGAGGTGTTTCATGAGGTGAGATGATTCTTTCTCAGAGATGGAACACGGGAGGCCGTCCTTATTCATGATGGCGATGCTTCCTCCGTGTTTGTTTTGGCAGTGTTCGTGGATCAGTTTGTAGTCTTGCAGGGTGACGCAGGAGATGTCGGGCCAAAACAGGTGTGAGTCAGGTCTTGGTGATAAACTTCAGGTCCGGGCTGAGGGTGGATATGGTGTCCCATATTTTCGTGACGTGTTTGCAGAGGGATCTAGTGGTGAGCAGTAGGCACTGGGGTTGCTTCGTAGACTTGGGGGCAGCGGCGCAGGGTCAGAGTAGGTCTCGATGTTGCAGATAAAGTGGCATTGGCAGCAGGTGAAGGGTCCGACCGTGATCCGTGGGGAGGTGATTCAGCAGTTGTTGTCACAGTTCCTGAGCTGACAGTACAGGAGCTCAGTGGCGGAGTACCGGCGGATAGTGGGTGAGCCAGGTTTCCTCGTGCTGGGCGTGTTCTGGGAGCAGACGGGCTTGCCTTTGGCACTGGGGTGTGTTATGACCACAATTAGGTTGGTCCTGGGAAAAAGGCAGGAGAAAAAATGGCATGAGGGCAGCAGGGGAACAGGGGGGCACAATCACAAAAGGTATGTAAAATGAATTTAAAATGTCATAGAAAATAATGTACTTGAGACACTGCAAGGAAAAAAGCCTTCCAAGTAATGATGAATCAACTGTGAGCTATGACTAAAGTCCTAACATTGGTACTTCACCATAACAGTGAATATGCAGGGCTTTAGAGACTCATCTTTTTTCCATGGACGTGGATGGATGTATTTTGCCTGTGGGCCCAAAGGTATTCTATAGATCCAAACATGAATTAAGACTGATGCACATGTTAAGTCTGCTTAACTCCATGAAGCTTTTTATCCGTCAGCCCGCATATGCAGAAGAATGTCGAAGCTGAGAGGCTTCCTGTATAGGGAATGATCTTTTTCAGAGAGTATGGAATCTATATTGGGCAATATGGAAGGTGCGCATTGTTTCCAGGATGATGTTCTAGCATGTGGCTCAACCCGGAAACACCATAATCAGAGTGTGTGTCATTCTGGAAAAATCTGAAGCAGGCTTGACAATGAATGTTGAGAAGGTGTCTCTGGAAATAAGGAAATATCGTGGACGTACTCTGTCGACCCATGAAGGGATGTCCAACCAAGAATAGGAGGGCACCATTTATAATCCTAATACCCTGTGCGAAGAGGAAGATTAATTCCTGGGAATTAAAGAATTGTACAGTTGGTTCCTTCTAATCTCTCTGAGAGAACCCAGGAGTTTTATTGGTTCTGTAAGAAATATGTGAAATTTGAATAGAACCGGGACTATATGGATGACCAAGTTAAATCTGAGCTGCAGAAGGCTCCTTATTTACAGTACATGGAAGGCAGACAATCATCATCACTGAGGCTTGCAAGGGCTTGGGTGCTGTACTGCTTCACGCAGATAGCAGTGAAGACAGGACAATCACCTACTCCTTGATTGAGAAGGAGGCACTGGCTGTGTTATGGGCCATCAGTTACTTTCTATAGGCCAGTGTTTTCTCCATGTGGACATATCATAAGCTCACGTGGTAGATCTTTGCTATAAAAAGAAGGTTTGGACATGGCCTCTGCCACAATCAGGAAGTGGGCTGTGAAATTAGAGGAGTATACATTCACTGTTGAATACATTATAGGAGCCAACAACAGTGCTGCCAAATGTCCTCCTAGGTTAGTGACAAAAAAAGTTGGAGAGTTTGTGTATGTGGAAAGTACCTGTGATTGGATAAAAGTGTTTGTGTGGTGACTGAGGGTGTTATTTCAGAATAAGACTGACGATGAGGTAAGTCAAGTTAGGGTGTTGGTTGCTTGCTTCCAGTTTTTCAAGGACGGGTGGCTGGGAAAAATATTTTAGATGAGATCATGAGGCCCTTTTGCGTGGCTACACAGGAGCCGTCTGCATGTGATTGTTTGATTTTAAGAGCGTGCACACTTCAACTGTTTGCACACTAGGGTCATAAACACTGCCCTTGAGGGTAACTCAGATGTTGTGAAGACTAAGGAGAGTATTTTCTCTGAATTCTGGTGCCCGGTATTGATCAAGAGGTTGAGAAAGGGATTAGACAGTGTTAAGAGTGCATGGAGAGTGAAAAAATCCACAAACCAAGAACTGTCTCTATGGTGTGTTTAGAGTTACCTGATGGTCCCTGGCAGGAAATAGGTAAAGACATTGTAGAAACTTCGAACAGAATGAACTCTGCTCCCTATATTCCTGTGGCCGCCAACGTGTTCTCTAGGTAGCCTGAAATTTTGTGTGACAGTGTCGTTTTGTCTGGAGCAGCTACGAGGTTCCTCTAAAGTTTGTTTTAAAATGAGGGAGTTCCCAAACGTCTCTTGATTGACCATGGTGTACAATTGTACCCTTGTGAATCTGAGTTTTTGAATCTATATGGTATTGCTCACAAGAAGTCAATTCTCAACCAGCACAATCCCAATAGATTGGTAGAGGGAGTCAATAAAAATGCCAAGAGTCTCCAGTTGGCCAAGTACTGTGGTCTGGAGAAAAAGAGGTGCAGGGGTGTCTTCTTGACTCTCATACGGCACCTGTAGCTACTATGAATTATTTAGAGGAGGAAATCCCAACTTGAATCTAGTTTCTGGCTGGGTAGAGTGGAAGATGGATTGGGAGAAAGTTTCTGTGAAGGATGAATGGATTAGATATGAAGTAAAAAGGATGGCTGTGAGAAAGAGGCACTTTGATGTCAGACATGCTGTGAGAGATTTCAGTGTCCATATTGGAGACTGGTCAGGATGAGTACACCCGCGAGACTCAAATCATGGTCTTAATTTACTGAACCTAGCAAAGTTATCAAATTCTTCAAAAATGCCATCAAAGCATCTCATGGTAGGATATGGAATCTCAACGGAATAATTGTTCCTAAGATGATTTCTCAGCATGCAACCGAGGAGCCTCTCCAGTCTACAGAGAACAACAACAGGGTTACAGTGATTCTGTTGGAACTGAAGGTGGCAGCGTAGCTGAGTACACAAGATCTAAAAGGATTTGCAAGAGACCAAATCATCTAAGAGTCTGTGGGGGCAACTTACTAACATTTTGCGCAGGGTTTCCTTCATGAAAGTGATGCAAAGCAGTAGAAAATGTTTATTTTTATTTTTTTACTGTCCAAAGCAAAACGTGTTTTGTGCCAGAAAAGGACTAAAAGTAATGCAAATTAGCGTGAAGCGCTACTTTGTATTACATAGCGTCAACGGGGTGTTACATGGCCATTCCCATGCAACGACCCACCCTTTATGACGCAAAACCCTATGTACTAAAAAATGTGAGACGGGGTTTTGCATAAAAAAATAACGCCTTTTGAAACCAGGCGTTATAAGTAGACTTTTATTCGTTTCTCCTTTCTGTTCTCAATTTGCATGGGTGCTGCACTGTACAGCACACATGAAAAGTAAGAAAGTACTTTTATGTTGTCTAAGGATAATATTTCGTACTGGAAGGTTGCCCTTACAGTACAAAACATATACTAGACTCACAAATACAGACCCTTGGACTATGGCGCAAAGGTGTGTGCGTGGTACATGGCGGCTAAAATCAGCACCGGTGCTATTGAGAGGGGAGGGGAGAGACATATCTCTGTAGATATGAGATCTCCTGACAGTTTGGTAAATCTGCCCCTATGTGTAGTATTTACTTGGGCATTTCGAACAGTGTCTCAGTGGTGTTTCTACTTTTAAGCTTCTCCGATTTCTGTTTACCTTTATACTTTAGGTTCCTTTTCTTCTGGGGTATGCATGTAGGGATTTTTTTTTATTGTACAAAAATGGAAAATGTCTGGCGACTTTTTCCCTGCTCTCATTACCACAGTTTGCCATGTCTTCGATCTGTGTGACATCATTCCCTCAAGCACTATAAAATGCATTGGGGTTCAAACTCCAAGTATGGCGGTAAGAGGTGGCTTAGATGATATATGCTCCTGAACATACCAGTGTGGTGTCCATTCTTCCAACAGATTTGATCTTAGTTTAAACAAAATACAACTATATTACTCATGTTCTTTTCATGTTCAGCTATGTTAATAGACTGTGGAGGACTGGTGCAATATTTCACAATCTCTAAGAGCTTTTTTGGCTCAATCTAGGTTAAATTTGAAATCTGATCATTTCAAGATATTGTTTTAGTATATTCATCTAAGAATTGCTATATTTACTGGGAGGTTTACTGCAAGGAAAGACTAATCAGATATAAGTATACATAAAGGAAAAATGTCCCTACAACAACTAAAAGGAAAGCATTTTTGCTCTATGTTCCAAGAGTGTGACATCTCACAACCTAATGTCAGATGTGCCTCCCTTTTACGCAGAAAGTGAAATCCTGTTCCTACCCTTTCCTCCACCTACTCCTATCCTACCCTACCCAACTATTATTAAAACGGCCCTTTCTGCTGGTACTCTGGTGCATCCAATTTGTTTCAATTTAGTCTGTTCCAGGGCAGTGGTTCTTAACATTTTGACTTCTGTGGACCCAACTGAAACACTACTAGAAGCCAGGGAACCCCACCTAAACAATTTCTATGATTTGAATCTAAAAACAGTACTGAAAAGTCACCAAAATACAGAAAGTAGTATACATCAAACACACAAATTATGAAATATTTTATTTATTTAATTCACAAACACAAACATATGCAAAAATGCAAATGTTGATTTTAACTGGAAGGTTGGAGTTTTTTCATTTTTTTTTATTTCGGAACGATAGAATGATAAGCAGCACTTCAGCATATAAATGTGTCTTTTTTGCTCCAAATGGATGCTGTCTTTTAATCATCGTTGACCAGTGCTTTAAATGGGGCCACCAATCGTCCACAGTAGATTCCTATTGCTAAATCTGTACTCCTGCCACAAGTCTGGATAAGGTTACCAACTTAATTTCAAATTTCTTCTCAAAGAACATTTTTTAATTTTAAATTTTTACTTTTTATGTAATCTATTAATGTTATTTTTTTACCAGTTGGGAAACCCCTTAAGTAAGCATTGTGTGCCCCCGTGGGTCCACTGACCACTGGTTAAGAACCCCTGCTCTAACATAAGTTACCACCTGCCAGTCGCAGCTTTCCAGGCAAAACCTTGACAAAGGTCTGTGTGTTCCTTTATGCCAAATAAGGAATTGTATGTTAGTACAATTATACAACCTCAAAAACCAGCACACTGCTGCAATGGCACATATTTTCCATATGGGCAAAATATATTTCCCGGTAGAGAAAAAGCCCTCACAAAGTTTGAAGGTGATCCATTCTCCTAAACCGGGAAAGGGATTAACTCTTATGTTTTAAAAGACTCCATCTTTGGTCATTTCCAGAGTCCCAAGGAGCGTGGAACGGGTTAGTGAATACCCACAAACTCATGTGCTTGCGTGTGAGTTCACAACATGTCAAGACTAATCATATCTTGCAATGGCCGAGCGTACCCTTGTGTGGTATTAACTTCGGTTTAATAGTACCCCACCGTGTAGCCTTTACACATGTAAATCGAAATTACATGCACAGCTTTGTGAATGGGGCTCACAGTATGCAGTTAAATTGGAGCTTGTAAAAATGTCTGGATGTGGAATAATGTTTTGTAATTTCAAAATTGCACTGGATATGTGTTCTAAGTCCCACATACGCCTGGTCCTTTGCTTATCTATGCAGCGCCTGCATACAGCTTCTGCCTCTATGAATCATCAAATGCGGATGCCTGGTGCACCTTTCCTTCCACTCAGTATGTTTGGATGAAGAAAGTATGCCTGTGCGTATGATTCCTGTTGTGGTTATTGCTTCTCTGAAAATGCTGGTGTTTTAAAAAGCATAACATCCTCGGAAATCTGCACTACCCTAAGGCCATCAAAGGCACATTGAAGCAAGGTGCAGAGAAAGTATTTTAATTGAAGGTTGGAAGTAAAGAGCTAAGCTTGCAGAGCAATGAGTTAAGGCCTATGGACCATATGTTTTTTTAGTCTGTCCGTTTTACTTAATGTATGTTTTGAAACCAGCACTTGTTTTTAGTACTGTAATAGTTAATGTGAAACAGCTGGTAGCATACTCAAGTTCTAAGACTTTGTTCTTCCCTAAAACCTCTTGAATCTAAATGTTGCCGAAAGCTGCCCTCTAGTGGCGCCCTCTCATAAAGAACGAGTTCGGGACTTTACGTTCCAAATATACATTTGTTCCCTACCAAATTTAAAAACTAGATTAAAGAATAGCAAAGCTTGTTGCATTTACGTGCTTTTGATTTGCCTGCTCGATTTATTCTGCTAAACATTTCTTACATATTAGTGCACAGGAAAAACGAACACAACAAACAACCCTGAAACACAAACTTGTACCATACAGATTTAAGATTTATATTTTATAGTGATTAATTAAAAATCGGCCTCTTCCTAATCTGAAGCAGCAGAGAATTAGACGGAGAACTCATTTATATTAGTTTAATATTTGTTGACATACTGAATGATTTATATTCCCAGTGTTTAAATATAGACTCTTTGGTTTTATGTGTTTCTCACTGCTGTAGCTCAAAGTCTACATCAGATCGTCTCACTAAAAGCTGAATAAGGTAGGAGTCTAATTTCCGAGTGTTATGAAAAGAAGTCTCGGGTTCCTAAGTGATTTCAACATTAATATCAGACACATATAAAAGCTCCACACTTAGAGATCAATATGGCAAACCAGATTACAAGGCCAGATCTAAGATGAACACAGCCTTTTAGTAATAAAGGAGATTCACTGGGATCTGCAGATGATCAATATGTTTTAGCCGCGCCATTTAGAGAAGATGAACAGAACTGTTGATGCCGAGCGATTAAAATAACAGTAGTTGCCATTGCCTTAAAAAGGTACTAATTTCTTCAGGTAAAAAAAGACTGATTGCCTAGTCTCTGGACCAAAGTTAGCACAGCACCAAACAATTGTGAACCCTAATAAAGATGCTTTAGAAAAGGAATAGCTAACTTATTGATTCCCTCTTAGTCCTGACCCCTTGATATACTTTCATAAAAAAATGTTGTCCAGAGATTTTAATTTTTTATTTGTGTTTTTATATCATTAGAGAAGTAATTTAGCTTGAGTAGACATTGCTAACCCAGGGCAATTTTTCCTGGATGACATTTCTAAAAATGGTGGATGTGTTGCAGTGATGATGTAATATTCCAGGAACCATGAGACCTAAATACTTCATTTTGGTGTCAAAACATAGGTTTTGGGGGTAGAGTAGACTTATAGAGTCAGGCAATAACTCTTCAGACCTCTGTTTCCCTGTGCCTACAAAAATTAATATGCTCTTGTTTAATATAGCTGCTACCTATGTAAATCTTCCAAAGTTAAAACAAGTAATTCATTAAACAAGTGGGCTGCCACCCTCCCTTTTGGCACCGAGAACAGCACGCAGGCACACTCAGCGCAGAGAGCCGACAAACAGCAAATGTGACCAAGGTAACAACAGCCTGATTTACAGCCTTCTTTACAGTGAAGCTAAACAGACAGCAAGAATGCTCTGCAAATCAAAACTGAAGCTTCACCGAACACAAGCAGGAAACAAAGAAAAAAAAGTCCCCTAATGAAGAGATAAACCAGACAAAGCGTAACTATACAGTAGTTGGTCCCTGCTCCCAAAGAGAAAAAGCAGGGACAAAGAGGCATGACTGACCACTAGCAAGGAATGATTTTTAAATGGCACTGAAACAAGCAAATGTAATGGCTTTAAGCCCACAGAAGTATAAAAGACACCGTACGCTTGCACACGACCTAAAAAGACAAGTATATCATAAAAATTATTTTGGCGCTCCAAAACGAGAGTCATGTGCACAGGAAACAGCGTGAGATCCCAAGAATGCTTCAGATATTGTCACCAGTCATTATTAGATTGCATTATACATAAGGCTCCCAGTTTTCCATTAAAACTGATTTTTACATATAAATACAGACTGAAATAGAAACGGAAAAATACTGACAACTGTGCTGTCCCGCTTCCTAATCCACACCACAGTGACCTTTTTAAGATAAGCTACTCGAATTACACATGAGCAAGTGCTGAATGTTAAGGGAGTGGGGGATACTGTAAGAAGTGCAAGCACCACCTGGCGGGCCCTTCTGGGGTCAGTGCTAATAAAGTAGCCTGTGAATACCAATGAGTGGCAGCAAGGAGGCCTGTTAGCAGGTAGTGGCGTACTTAGTGGCAGATGGCAGGCACTGGGGAATTTAAAAACAAACATACCTGCAGTGTACATACATGATGGTAACTATTTCAAGAAAAAATGATATTCTTTCATTTGTTTAACTGCGTGCGGAATCCCAACTGCTTCTGTGCAATTAGCCCTCTCTGGTGAGATTTGTGGATCGCAGTCTCTTTCCTTTTTGCTGTTGCCTTTGTAAAGTATATTCCGATTTGCTTTAATTCCACTTCTGAACTTCCTTGATAACATTGGGCTTGCTCTTTGCATCACAAAGGGTTAGAACAGGTTAACTTAGGGGAGAGATTTTGTAGTGCAGTGCGTGCTTGATGCCATCACAATAACAAATATTTCAAACATTGCTAAAAGAGAGGCTGCATCCCCCCATCATCCTCTCCAAGAACGGGCTGCTTAACGTTACATGCTCAGTGTGGCCTGCTTGTCTGTACAATAAATGCATACTTTTTGCTTAAAATAGAACATTCCGTCTTTCTGTGTTTTTAGTTTTGTTTGGCAACTTTTTAAGTGTGTGCAGTCTTTAAAATCTCTCCAGAATTCCTCTCTCGCATGTATGGCATTTGTTTTATAGCACCTCTCCTACCAGCGTAGGGTGCTGGAGCACTTCACATCACACATACACATACAGAGACAGAGACAATAAATTATACATGTGTAAATCAGTGTATGGAAATGTTTTATAAGACAAAGGGTGTAGGTGCAGGATTCACGTCATCCATACTGGTCGGCATTTTTTAAAAGTGCTTGGTCTGGGAAACAAACTCAGGATTCAGAACATAACACAGTGGTTATGGTTTACTTTACTAATAACAATTTATTTCTACCCAAACAAACCCTTTGTAGCACAATTATCAGGATAATCAAGGACTGACAAAAACACAGATAAATGCATTGTGTTACTTAATTTGCCGTATATATTGATATATCTAAACCTTCAACAAACAACTGCAAGTGTGCATTGCATATTTTATTAAATGTGAAAAATTACTAGCTGCAGTGTCATCTTGTGCTTGCAACAAACATAAATGTGGCTAAATACAGATTAATGACCAAAAAAAGAAATATGGATAAATACAGACGGAAATGGTAAAAAAATAAATACCATAAAACCGGGAGCCCTAATTATACAGCATCAAAAATAATTAACTTTTACGTTGATTGGGTCGTTGTCACAAAGTGCTCTACTTTGGGCCGGAGGCCTTCAGGGGAGTTTACTCAAGGAAGTTATTTCTAAAGAGGTATAAAGGATGCCCTCTACCTCACACAACAAAGCATTATTTAACCACAACCATTCACTTGGCCTTTGAAAGTGTGATTTTAAGCATATCGAATCAACCAAAACGGAGTATTGTTTGTTTTTAGTAAGTAGCAAAAAACAACGTGGTCATGCAAATGTTACTTTTATGAGGCCAGCTCATATTTTAGCTTAAGGACAAAGATCTATTCCAAAGGCACTTCAAATAAGTCTTAAACAGAGAACTACATTCTAATACAATTTTCAAAGGTGCAAAAATAAAAACTAATTTTCTAAAACATAGAAGAAAAAACATTAAACTCTGCATGACTGATTAATTCAAATAGCATTGGACATAGGTGAAACGGAAATAATAAACATCTCAGTAAACTGTTTCTATTTGTTGTTTGTTTTTTAAATGCAATGTGCAAAAGGCTAAAGTTTGGTGAAAAGGTTCGCAAGAACTAGAGTTTATCAGGGAATGCACAGCAAGCTCTAATAACATGATTTGTAAAGCCTTTGCCAAACTTAATAACAAACAATGAAACATGTCTGAGCCAGCCCTAGAGCAGCCATTGCGTCACTGTGCACGTAATGGGTGCATTCTGTGCTAAATCTGTTCCATGATTTACAAGCCAAAGGCTTCCATAACCAGGGTCTGATATTGTTTCAAGTAATCCATGCTAGAGCCAAGTTCACTTATACTGATATCATGTTGTATTTTGAAAAGGACTTTATAAAAATGTGTGAGAAATATGAGAAATGATCACTAAATAGTCTACATGGTCTAAATAGTATGGGAAAGTGGCTTTTTTAGCTACCAATGCCTGCATCGAAATAGAGCCTCATTGGTACGTTTGATTGCAGGTTCGATATGTAATTGTAACAAATAATAACAAATGTCTGTGTGTGCTCGTCCCTGCTCTCGCCTTTATGCTCACCATGTTCCATGGTGCTGCCACTTCCCCTCCTATCTACTGAGTGTTCTGTTGAGCTGCCACTGCCCCTCCCGCCTGTCTAGCATGGTCAGATAACTGACGCGTCTCCTTGCCACCTCAACCCTGCCTGTCCAAGTGCAATGCCCCACCCCCTCCCTCCTGTCCTCCATGTTCCATTTTGCTGCCACTCCCTTCTGCCCTCCATGCTTTGTTATGCTGCAGATGTTCCTCCTGCCTACCCCGCGTGGTCTGCTGTGGAGCTCCTTTCCTGCCCTCTTTTGTTTGTCTCCAGCTCTTACCCATCCCTTTTGTCCTCCATGGTCCTTTGTACATATCTCTGCCTCCTCCCTCTTGCCCACCATGGTCGTTGTGCTGCCACTAACCCTCCTGCTTGCCATGCATGGCCTTCTGTGCTGCTATAGCCCCTCCCACCTGTCCTTCGTGGTCAGCTTGCTGCCCCCGACGCCCTCCCATCTTCCCTCCGTTGTATGTGTGTGTGCCATTATAGTCTTATTGTTTACCTCTATGGTGTGCTGTGCTTCCAGTGCTCATCCTGCATGCCCTCTATGGTTAGCTTGCTGCTCCAGCCCGGCCCCTTTGCCCCCTGTCCTCCGTTTTCCATGTCCAGGCCCCTATCCCCTCTATCCTGCCTTGTCTGGTCCAATGTTGTGCCTCTATTCCCTCCATCCTGCTGTACATGGTCTGTTATGCTGTAAATGCCCATCTTGTCTGTCCGGTATTGTCTGCTTACTACCCTAGCCTCTTTCCACTTGGCTCTCTGTTGTCCATGTGCCAGGCCCTGTTCCTTTCCTATTGCTTTCCATGGTCTGTTGTGCTGCACTGCCTCCCCCCTTGCCTTGTGTGGTATATTGTGCTGCTGCACCACTGACATCTGCCCAGTAAGGTCAGTTTGGTGCCCCTTCACATATCCCTCCTGCCCTCTGTTATCCAAGTCCATGTCCCTACCCCATTCCTCCTGCCCTTAGTGATTGAATGAACCATCCTTGGCAACATTTTGAACTAAGTAAGAGGGAGATTTTGAAAAAACCTGGGGAATTGATTTTCTCCATTGACTTGCATTGAAAAATAGGAGATTTTAGGTAGGAGACATATAAAAGAAAGCCCCTTTGGGCTTAAAAACATTGGGAGTCACCTGCCTCAATCAGGTCTGTTCACATCTATGGTTGTACTGCCACTGCCTCTTTTGCCTGTCCTGCACGGCTGGCTTATTGCCCCTGCCCCCCTTTCCCCTGCCCCCCATGGTCCCTTGTGCTGCCACTGCCCATCCCGCCTGCCCAATGTGGTCAACTTCTCACCTCTGCACTCTCCTGCATGCAGTTTTTCGCCAAAAACGTTACTCCAAATATTACATTGATATTATCAAAGATGTTATCAAAGGTGTCATGAGTGCTGTAATTTGTGGGGTAATTAGCAGTGCATGGTGAGGGCGCAAGTTTTAGTGACCTTAGGGCATGAGTCATAGTTACTTGAGATAACTATAACAGGTGAATTTTTATGGTTTTGTACGTTCAAAATGTGTGCACTTGTTACAACTGTGTTTCAGTACATCCCAGACTCAAGGTTAATCAACCTACTTTGAGAGAGGTCTTGATTATGTGTTCCTTCCTCTGAGAGATGAGAAGGTTTGAGGGGCTGATTTTGCCAGTATAAGCCGTATACTGGCTGGTTGCCCATGCAACTCCAGAGGGACAGGAAAAGGCTTGACAGCTGTGGTGACATATACAGAAGGGTTTCGCTCCATGAATATACCAAATCTTTTGGGAGGTATAATAAGCATGAATGACTTTGATTCACTATGTGGAATTTCTGGTTTTGTAACTGTTGAGCAAGAGAGGAGTGCAGGCATCATGCTTCATAAATTGAGTTTAGGTGTTTTGCCATCCAGCTCAGATTTTACAAGACTCATGCAAATAAGTCAGTGCTTTGCTTGATGGAGAGAAAGTAAAGCAGGTTTCTTATGGATTGCACATTTCATCACATATGTAGATGAGAGCAGCTGTAGTAAGGAGCAGCTGTCAGTTTACAATGTGAACAATTACATCATTTAGATAATACCAGTATAAAAAGTTTGTAATGAGTGCACGGTGTGTGATGTACTTGGTGAAACGAGATTTGAACTAAAATTTCAGACTTAAAGACTTTTCCTTTAGATGATGATGAAGATACTGCAGACTTTTAATCTTAATCACGAGGCACCAGAGGCTTGTTAAAAAGTTTATGCGACTCTAGCACTGCACGCCCTTTCTGAACTAAAGTGCTTAGATTACCTAATTAAATCTGGAGATATGTTTTAGATTTACTTAAGGTAAAGTGCTTTCAAGTTTTTGGAAATTGTAAAGCTCTCGGTTGGCGTCTCAATGTGGTCTGGATTTGGAAAAAGGATAGTAGATAACTGTTTTTTGTAAAAGTCTTTGGCAAAAAAAATCTAACCTCCTTCCAGGGCACTCACTGTGATGCTGACCGCTATATTCCGATCTTTCAGTTGTTCTATATTGGAGTTGCAGATGTGTTTTTACACAGATCACGGCTTTGTTGTTTACTGCTAGTGACCCTACAATGATTTCATAGTGTATTCTGTGTTGATATTGAATAAATGAATGAATGATGGTGCTTTGTAGGGAGAGTGTTTTCTGTCTTCACACAGCTACTCCAAAGGGTGTTCTAGTGCAAAGGATTTGCAAAACAAGAAACAAAATGACTGGCCTTTAAAGTACGGCCTTAAGCTTAACCTGAGAGCATGGAAACCCAAAGGAAGCTGGTTCCAAGCCTTTGCAGCCAATTAATAGAAACAGCAACCCCGCCACCCCATTCCTCACTCGTGTGAGCCTTGCCACCACTGCCAAGTCGGCAGATTGGAGAGCTCTAGCCAGATGGTTAAACTGAAATCTGTCAACAAGATACAGAGGACAGAGCTAAGAGATGGCCCGGTAGACCAGGCCCATAGATTTAAAGAAGATACTCTTTCACTGCAAGCCAGGGAAGAGACCAAAGCTGGATGGATACAGAAGCACACTAAGGCAGCTTCAGAATTAGATGAGCTGCGGCATTCTGTACAACTTGCAGCCACCTAGTTAAACCAGCGGAAAGACCAGGATAGAAAGTGCGGGCATAGTCCAATCGAGATGTGTTTAATGCACAGACGACAGTCTTCCAGTGCAGTGGTAACAGATAAAGAAACTTCTTAAGGGTCCGAAGCAACCGAGAACAGGATCCAACAACTGCAGACACCCTCAGGCTGGAAGGGAGGTTGATTGTCAAACTTAAATCCCAGGTTCTATACCACTTTGGCAGGAGAGGGAGACTGTAAAGTGTCCGGCCAATCCGATTCCCACCAAATAGAGCTGAAGGAGTCAAACAGATGACTTTCAGTCTTTTTTGTAAGACAGCTTGTAAGCAGCCTTAAAAAGATTTTTCCACGTCCGTTGAACCAGTATCACTGGCATAGTAAATTATGTTAAATCCATAAGATTCAACCAAGGGTGCTAGCAGGACCATATACACATTGAATAGGGTGGGGCTTAAAGAAGAGCCCTGCAGCACCCCACTGTTGAGAGATTTGGTAGCTGATGAGTAAGGGGACAGCCAAATCGCTTGACCCCTGGAGTCCAAAAAAACCACTCACTCCAACTCAGTGCCTGACCCTCAAGCACAAGATTGCCAAGACCTTGCAACTGGATGGAGTGTAAGACTGTCAAATGGCACTGAGAGGTCGAGCAGAATCAAGGTGGTATTCTTCTTCTGCTCATGTGCCAGCTTGAAGTAATCTGCCATCGATAACAGGGCTCTCCCTGTACTGAGTCAGTAGCCAAACTGACCGGGATGCAAACACCCATGCTGCTCCAAGAAGTCAAAGATGATTGTATTAACCCATCTTTTTGAGTATCCTGGAGGTGGGTGGGTAGTAGAGAGAAGGGTTGGATATTGAACAGAATATTAAGGTCAGCAGAGTTTTTGTTTTTTTTGTTTTTAATAATGGGACCACCTTACTGTGCTTCCACAACAGGAGAACCAATACTTAAGTTAAAGAGATGTTTAATACGTTGTTCACGGCCGGGTTAACCACCTCAACTGCAAGTGTCAGCAATCGCCGCAGGTAATTCAAGCAGCGGGAGAAGTCGTGTCACACATGCACACTAACTCACGCCCATTCATTCACATGCACGCACACAAACACACACCATGCACAAAAACAAACACACACACCTTCACACCTATTCACAGCATGCACTCACACATACATATACACAACATGCACCATATATTAAAAAAAATACAACTTACTGGGCCACAGCGGTGATCTTGGGGGGCAGGACGGAAGCCTCAGTGGTTCCTGGAGAATTGGGACTGCTGCCTCCCCTCACTGGCTGACCTTGTTATGGGTCAGGCAACGAGAGTTCCCTTATTTGTCACAAAGTGGGATGGGGTCAGTGAGACTGCTGACCCCCACCCCATTCTGTGATGAGCGTCACTGATAGACACTCTGCCCTGGGCACTTCAGGGCTTAAAACGCAAGCGTCCAGGTTGAGGCTATTAGTGACTCTCCCCATCCCCAGGAGGGACAGGACCAGCAAACTATTTATTGGGCTCAAGAGGTTACACCCACAGGACTGTGACATGTTCAGTCGGACACAGTTCAGCTCAGGCAGCTATGTGCCTGCCATATCGCACAAGTACAGCGTCTGACTGCCTGACCTGAACAAGAATAGTGTCTGTCAAAGTGACCTTTGCTCAGGCTGACCTTTGCTCAGCCTGACAGACACTCTTCAAGTCTGAAAATAGATAGCGGGCAGGGCCCCCACCCGCTGAGTGCCAGGATAGATGGTAGACAAGGGACATTGACTGTTTCGTCCATGTTATTTAGGAGTAGTAAAACCAAAGTAGTTCCTGGCATCTAAGACCTGAAGACTTTATCATGTCACTAGACCAATGGACATTTAGAGGCATGCATTCTGATCTGTGTCAATTAATTCTATGGTCCTCATGATGTCCCTGGCAGTCCGAAGACCGCCAGGGCTGCTGTGGCGGTGTCACCGCCGACGAGCCGGTGGTGAATGCTGCCAAATTAGGAGATTGGCGGTTTGGTCGAAGCCAAACCACCAAGTCTCCACCCGTCAGGCCACATTACCGCGTTCCGCTGGGCTGGAGGTGAGCACATCCAGCACAGCAGATGACGTGATACCGGTAGTGGTATCACAAGGCGAGAGACCGCCAGCATTTTTCTGGCGGTCTTGCACCCTGGCGACAGGAATAGGCATTCTAGTCACCAGGATACACTCGCACAAACGTCCACATAACCGCACACATGCACTCATACACTTCAACACACAAACACCCCCCCACTCAAATGTGATATACAGACCCATTCACACTGACACACACATTCACTCCCCCTTCCCTCCATTCACATACATAAATTCACACACATCCTGTGCCGCAATCAGTTACTCACTCGCTCTCCCCCATCCACTCACACAAAGACTCAACCCTCACCCCAGTCCACACACAATTACTCACAAATGCAGGCACGCACCAACAAACACTCCCCCTGCATTCACGACATTTACATACACACAAACACACACACACACACCTTCTCCTCCCCTGTTAGACGACCTACTTACCTCGTTTGTCGAGGAGGTCATCCGGGAGGGGATGGATCCTGGGACTTCCACTGCCTGTGGTGCCTCGCCATCTGGACACCGCCACACCGTATTACAGGTTCTAATACAGTGTGCAGTCTCTTTTTGGCGTGTCAGTACCGGTGACGGTACCGCCTCTGCACAGCCGACCGGCAGCACGACTGGTCTAGGAATTCCGCCCGATTTTAGGCGGAAGTCAAAGATCAGTCATATTAGGGCAGTCTTAAGACCACCGGCACTAGTGGTATTTCGGGGCACATGGCCAAAGTCATCCTGAGGGCTTATATCTGGAAGTCAGTAGCCTTCGATGTTTTATACTGCTGTAACCTATAACTCGTCACACAACCTGGGATATATCATCGCCTTAAATAGCAAACATATACTATTTTTTTCCACATTTCAAATGTCCTAAATACCGATTCCAGTTCTAACATGAAGAGTGGTGGAGGCATCCTTGTGTACCTTCTTTTTATCAAAATAATCTAAGGCCAAAGCAATCATGGTATGCATGAAGCTTCTCATACAAAAGCTCCCTTCAGTACGCCCTTTCTAAGGTCACTAGTAGAAAGAGATGCAAAACGCTAGAAAAAATCTTTTCAGGGTCTTAGGTTATTACAGCGGATGGTTTAGTTGGCCTCTCTTTGAGAATTATGATGTGACCAAAGAAGCTAGGCTTGCCATTCAACTATTTTCAGCTGGAGTTGTAAGTGATAGCACTACATTTTGGAGTGTACTTGTTAAGATTTTTGTACACTGCTTTCATTCTGTATTAACAATGAATTTAGGAGATAGCCAGCCTGTTCCAGTAATGAAAAGAGTTTTGCTATGAGGAATAAATTAACTTTGTAAAGTGTAGCGTCCTCCCCACCTTTGGTTCCCACCAATGACTATGCCACACACAGAGCTGTAAATCACATGTCTTTATTCCTTTGTGTGAGCCTGTGAACCAACATTCTAAACCAAGCTTTGCTTACATTCTATTCTAGTTTTTATGTCATACTGATATAGAGTCCGTTTGGAGCCAGAAAGGTACTGTCCCAAAACATGCACGATACTACATCTCTCCCTCTGTTATATGAAAAAATATTTTTTTTCCAAAATCAGCAGACATACTATATATATATATATATATATATATATATATACACACACACACACGTACACACACACACACGTACAACTATACCACTTCAATTAGTCTTTATGGTGCTTTGATCATAGGAGTGGATCTAGTTACTGGAAATTGAAAGCTGTCATCTTCAGTGTCGGGGATTGCTAAAGTTAGTAAGGAGACAGCAGCAGTCACTGAGTTTTTCAAAGTCAGTCTTTCATTCACCATTTTGAGTTGACAACCAATGAATTACAGGCCTGAAGTGAGAAGAGTCTCTGCTGACAGACTTCCCATGGCACTGGGCAGTCACCACATGTCTTTTGGTTGACACCACTTGGAAATGTTCAGCATCATAGGGAGCAGAAGATTTTCTTTTGCACATCTGTTGTTCAATCACCAGATGTCCTTTGCTAAACGTGAAATCCTTCAGCTGTCGCCTCTTGTCTCTATAAGCTTTCATTTTCCGCAAAGTCTTTTGTACGAATCATGTTTTCAGATTTGTTTCTCTTGGTGGTCAATTGAGGTAACTTAGTCGTCATGGCTCTCCCTCCGATTAATGCAGCAGGACTTTCACCTGTGGTTGAGTGGGGGTGTTGAACGATAGGTTCTGAGTAGAATTTAGTACTATTTTCCAATTGAGCTTCTCAGGAATTGCACGCTGTACTGAGACAAGTCCATTGGCCTGCAGCCACAAAGGTGTATTTTTTTGATGTTTGCTGTTCAGATGCTCCAATAAGTCTTTAAACTGTTAAAGGGTGGGCCATTATCAGACTTGACAATGGCTAGGAAAACCCCATGTCGCAAGTATGCCATCTAGTTTTTTCAATAACTTGTTTGTGAATCGTGGATAAGAAATCTTCAACCAATGGGAAACGTGAGTATTCAGCCACAATCACCATCAGATGTTGTCCATTGTCAAGTGGACCAAAGAAATCAATGGCTATTCTCTTCCATGCATGTTTAGGGAGTTCTGACATGCTCAGAGCATGTTGAGTGACATTGTAGAAAGGCAGTTGCATATGTGACAGGCCTTGAGATCCTTTCAACTCTTTCATCTAAATATGGAAACCAAACTCGGTCTCGGAGAGCTCTCTTTGTGGCAATGATACCACGATGTCCTTCGTGAGCAACTTCAATCACTTTCTGTCAAAGGCTCTCGGGAATCAGGTTTCTTGACCCTCATAGTATAACCCCGTCTTGCGTTATGGACAATTCATCTTTGACAATTTTGTATTTTTGATATTCACCGCCATTACTGAGAGGTTGAATGTGTTTGTTCCACAACTGATGTGTAATTATGTCTTTTATCTTCAGCAGGTCACTATAATGGCTTGTGGCAGTGACAATCTGACAACGATATAGTAGCTGGTGCACTTGACTTGACAAGGAAATTAATGTAGGCTTCAGCCGTCTTGGGTGGAGTAACGTGACTTTGTAAAGGCACTTGAGAAAATTGCTCAGCAGGATTCTGATCCTTTCCTGGATGATGCTCAATTGTGTAATCGTAGTCCCCATTGTTTAAGGCGAGGAGGCATCCTGGCTCTTGGATTGCCAAAGATGGTCAACAAAGCTTGATGATCAATTACCAGCGTAAAATGCTTTCCGTACAGGAATTCATGGAAATGTTCACAAGCCTATACCACAGCCAAACTCTCTTTCTCAGGTAGTAAGCGCCTTTTGTTTGGGACAAACTTCTACTAGGATAGGCCACAATATGTTGTCAGGCACTTGGGCATCCACTGTGCTGTGCAAGGATAGCGTCTAACCTGACCAGGCTAACATCAACCACAACGTCTGTAGGACGCTTTGAATTGAAGTATGCCATTTCAGTAACATTTGCAATGGCATGTTTGATTCTCTTGAAACTTTTCTCACATTCTTGTGACCACTGAAAAGAAACCTGTATCTTCATCAACTTGCGGAGTGGAGCACTAACATTGGCAAAATCTTTTATGTATCTTGAGCCATGCCCAGAAAAGAATACACCATCAAACAATCTTGTGGTGGGGATCAGCATTTGACAGAGCTTCAACTTTTGCAAGATCAAGAATCATATCCCCTATCAGAAAAGATATGAACAAAGAATTTCAGTTTTGTTTTGTTGAACTCACGCTTGTCTGCATTCAAAGTCAAACTTGCATTACTGCGTAATTGACATACATGTATGAGAACTCTATCATGCTCCTTCTGTGTAGTTTCAAAAACTAATGTGTAATTGCTATAGCTGAATGCATTCATAACAGACTGTATAATAAGTCGAATGACGTCTTGGAAAAGTTCTGCAGCTGATGACACACCAAAACTAAGTCTCTTGTATCTAAACAAACCAACATGTGTAGAAAAGGTTGTAATGTACCTGCAGCATTCTTCAAGTTCCAATTGATAACCTTTATTTAAATCAAGTTCAGAAAAGACCTTTGCACCATTCAATTGTGTTATCATGTCAGCAATGTGTGGCCCTGGATGTTGTCATTGTTCAATTGCTTTATTTGCCTGACATGTCAATGCATATGCTCACAGCTCATTCACTGTCCTTTTTAGGCACAACTATGATTGGAGAAACCCATGGTGTTGGACCAGTGGAGCGCTCAATAATGTCATGCTTAAGTATAATTCAAGTTCCTTTTCAACATAGTCTTGTAAATGAAAAGCAACTCATCTATGTCTCTGAGCAACAGGACAGACATCCTCATTATTATGCAGTTTTACTTTCATAGTCTTAAGTTTTTCTAAACCATGAAACAGCAAAGGGAATTGACTTACTTTTTTGTGATGAGCATTCATAGTGTAATTCACAGAAATCAGTCCCCTATCAGAAGCCTTGTTGAAACTGAGTAAACAGGCACTTGACACTGTACCTTGAAGCACATGGATCGGTTATTGTACCTTGGCTTTCTTATGTTTCACTGTCGCTGCAAATAAACCTTGATTCCTTACGGGAGTCAATGCAGCACAAGTATACACTTTGGTCTTCAATGGCGTAGGCCACGGTAATAGAGACAGTTCTATGTATTTCCCTTCAGGCATTATATTTATTGACGCACAGCTGTAGATAATGAAAGGTATTGAACATTCATTTATCTTCAATGTAATCTTTGGACTGTGTTTGTATGATTGTTACTTTGGCATGTCAACTTTTATTTGACTTTCTTCACACGCATTTAGTCCAACATGTGCATGTTTCTCTGAAGTAAACATCGACATGGCACAATCACTTTCTTCACTTTCACTTATTATTGAGGCAGAACAAATGCTGATAATGATTTAGTTGATGATCGACTTTGTATAATATCTATGTGCCTCAACTGATGTTGCGGCTTGGCCTTGTGGGCCTGCGTCAAACGTTGCTTCTGAAACACTGTGGCGGCTATTTTGTCTTCATGCGGTGAGACACTTACGTTTTCCTTCGCTTTACAGGCCGTCACAAAATGGTTCTCTTTCCCACAGCCTTGACATATCTGTCCAATGATGAGATACCTTCTTTCATGTGGAAATGAAAATCCACACCTAAAACACAACTTCTTTTTACGTTCAGACATCACTTTGTGTCTTTCAGTCTTTTGCTTCAAATTACTTTTCACTCATGACTGACTTGCTCTGGGCACCTCCAGCCTCCATGGCAGCAGCTTGTCTCTCAACATGTTCCTCAGCTCTGGCAGCAATCAACACTCACTCCAGGTTAAGAGTTTCTCTCAGCATTCTTTGTCTGAATTAATCTGACAAGCATCCATCAATAATTCTAAGACACACAGCTTCTTCATCAATAAAAGATTGAATTTACAGTGTTTGATGAGTGCATCAAGTCATTGCACAAATTCATCGATTGTTTCACCAACTCTTAGACGTTCTTGACTGAAAATGTATCGTTCATAATCAACATTCGGTACTGAATTGAACTTGAGATTTAACGCATTTCTAATGTGACATCTTCGTCAGTTCTCTGTATTTTCTTCATGACTTCTTTCACTCCATCAGCAGCAAGATTTTTGAGATATATGACAATTTTTCCTGTTATCAGTTTCTTCAAGTACATCAATGAAACCTTCAAATGTCTCTATTCAAGCAGTTCATCCATTGCCATTATTTTGTTTTCAACTGAATCAAAAGGTGGTGGTGGTGGTGGTTTCAAGAAGGCAGTAGCATTATAAAACTGCATGGAACTTACTGACATTGAGAGACGCGTACTCCCTTACGCTGTTGAATGATCATATTTGGGTCTTTAAAGTCTTCTGACATGTGAGCCTCAGGATCATCTTTAAAATTAATTGGAACAGTGTCTTCTCACTTAGCTGCCATTTTCAAATTTCACAAATCCTACAATTTCCTTCAACTCTTTGTTCTTTGAAGACCCATGAAGTTGTTCTAAGTCCCACTCTGTAGCTTGGTGAGCAACTGCTTCAGGTATGGCCAGCTCTGTAAGCCATTTATTTCATCCTTTTTACACTTCAGTTTGCATTTTATGACGCCTGGTTGATCTCTGCCTTGCAGCGCTTCTCTTTACAGCGTTCTTTGAGACATTATGATTATCTTCAACTGCACTTTGTAAACATGGTTGTATCTGCCTTGAGCATTAATGCTCTGTACAATGTATAACATTATTTTGCGTGGCAGCGCAGTACCTTTCAGTAGGGTCTGGGTCTTAGCTTCTTGACCAATGATGCGTAGATTTTTTAGTGAGGCTTTCTTTCCATTCAAATGCTTCACATCGGCTGGAGTTCTACTGTGACTCCACATATGCCGACTGTAGACTCGGCACATCAACAAAGGTACATGTGGCATGCACAAGCAGTTTGTTTGGACCACGGCAAATTCTCCAGGACAGCACTTTCTTCTTCTGGTTACTTATCAGTTATCTCGTCGTCAGTTGTAGCATCCTCCCCAGCCTGTGTTCCCACCAATGACTACGCCACACACTGAAATCAGTCGTCTTTATTCCTCTGCGTGTGCCTGTGAACCCAACATTCTAAACAAAGCTTTCACTACATTCTATTCTCATGATTACATCACACTGATATGGGATCGTCCCTCAGCCCGACCCTCTTTAACGTCTACGGCTCCGCTCGCTAACATTGCACGATCTCACAACCTCAACATCGTCTCATACGCCGATGACACCCAGCTGATCCTAACCCTCAACAAGGATCCCACCATCGCCAAAACCAACCTCCACGAAGGAATGAAGGCCATCGTCGAATGGATTAAGAACAGCTGCCTGAAACTGAATTCCAACAAAACTGAGGTCCTCATCTTTGGCTCCGGCCCCTCCACATGGGATGACTCCTGATGGCCAGCCACACTGACCACGCACGCAACCTGGGATTCATCCTGGACTCATCACTATCAATGACCCAGCAAGTCAACGCCATCTCTTCCTCCAGCTTCAACACCCTCTGCATGCTTCTGAAGATCTACAAATGGATCCCCACTGAAACCAGGACGGACGGACACCCAAGCCCTCCTAAGCAGCAAACTGGACTACGGCAATGCCCTCTACGCAGGAACCACGGCCAAGCTCCAGAAAAGACTGCAATGCATACAGAATGCCTCATCCTGGACATCCTCTGCCTCTGCCACATCACAGCCCACCTGAGAGACCTACACTGGCTCCCCATCAACAAGAGAATCACGTTCAAACTCCTCACCCATACTCATAAGGCACTGAACAACACCGGACCAGAATACCTAAACAGACGGCTCTCCTTCTACACCCCGACCCGACAGCTTCGCTCCGCTGACCCTACCTTCATCACCGTCCCACGCATCCAGAGAACTACCGCGGTGGCAGATTGTTCTCCCCCCTCGCACCCACCTGTGACAGACAGAGGACCTACTTACCTTCAGGAGACATCTCAAGACATGGCTGTTCGAGCATTAGCAGCCGTGAGACCCTCACAGGTGAGTAGTGTGCTTTCCAAATACTGTGATTGATTGATTGAGTCCGTTCAGAGCCAGAAAGGTTCCGTCCTAATTCATACAAGACACTACATAAAGGTCTGGCATAAAGGCTTACTAACAGAGTTCAATGAGGCAACCGAATACCTCTCTAATATCCTGAAACATCCTGCATATATCGTAAATAAAAACATCAGATTTTTATGACCCTTGCCAGCAGTAATTGGGGCTGATAAATTGCTATTTCAGTATTTTGAGTGAGAGAATCCTGAAGAAGACAGATTGACAACGGCATCTCTCTCCCTGGGAGTGGAATGGTGAAAACTTGCTATGACCATGGCCTGTAGTTGATACAGAAACCAGCAAGACATGAGACCACAGGGTAAATCTCACACACCTAACGTAGCAGTTGAAATATCAACTACTGTGGACTGAGGTGGAGTGATGGTGAGTGGATTGAAAGCAGGGATCCTGAGTTTTAGTGCAGGAAGATAGCGGGCCTGCCTGGAGGCTGCTTAATAAAGGAAAACTTTGGGCACAGAAATTTCCTAGGGCTCATCGAGGGTGGAAGGAAAACCTGTGGGTGAGGAGCAGGTCCCTAACTCCTCAGAGAGGATTTGGGGTAAAAGCCAGCAAGAGCAAATGGGACTACATGGAGCTTTGGTGACTGCCTCACATGTTAGCATGGATGAAGGCAGATTGATCAAAACCTTGCAGACAGATAAAACAGACCACTATGCGACAATGTCATGAACTGCCACAACACAAGATCATATGGCAATAGCATGTCAAATAGACCAATGAGGGACCCTCCAAGTAATACCCTGACTCAATCCAGGATGCGCAGTGGGCACTGAAATGAGGAAGGCAGTATCTTCATTAAGGTTAATATACTGATCTAAGGAAGATAGCAGATGGTAAGAGACACTGGTAGGGCATCTTGGGCACACTTGTCAATGGTCTACAGATTAGGTCAAGTCATTAAGTCCCTCATGAAATACCTAAAAACATGTACAACAAGCAGGTGAACACTCAAAAAAACACACTCCGGTATTTGTGGGGTTCCCAGATAGTGGAGAGAGACCCTCACTCAAGCTCTTCCAGGAAGACTTGATTATGAACATCTGAAACCAAAACTAATTTCGTCTTCACAAAGAATTCCCAGAACTCTGGGATCAGCTCTGCCACCAGACGGCAACCCAAGATCCTTGAGAGCAAGCTATTCAACTACTGACATGTTATATTCCAACACTTCGGACAACATGCGACTTCATGACATGAGAATCACCCTGTTAGAAATGGGGTTTTTGGTTGGCAGTCAGGTTGCCCTCTGTCCAAGAAAGAACCCTCACTCTAGTCAGGGTAAGTCACACACAATCCAAAATCAGCCTGTGCTCACCCTCCGGTAGCTTGGCACGAGCAGTCAGGCTTAACTTAGAAGGCAATGTGTAAAGCATTTGTGCAATAAATCATACAACACCATAGCAAAACACCACAAAAATACACCACACAGTATTTAGAAAAATATATAATATTTATCTGGGTATCTTCAGGTTATAACGATCAAAGTTGCAATACGAATTTGTAAAGTTATCACTGAGAAGTGATAGAAAGTGTCTTAAGTCTTTATAAAGTAAACAAAGTCTCTTTCAAACACAAAGTACCTGGTTTCTGGTGGAAAATCTCCTCAGAGGGCCACAAGAGAAGAGGTGCGTGGAAAACTGGTGTGTGCGTCGATTTCTCCTCAGCACACACGGACTTGCGTCGTTATTTTCCACGCGGGGAGTCGGTGTCGTTTTCCGGCGCGCGGACAGTCTCTTACTGTGGTTTGCGGGGAGTACCAGATGTCCCGGGTCTGTGCGTGGATTTTCCTGCTTATTTTCCGGCTGCGCGTAGTTCTGCGGGGCTGCGCGTCGAAGTTTTGATCTCACGGCAGGCGTCGCGTCGATTTCATCGGCGGAGTCGGGCGGCGTTGTCCTTGCGAGGCCGTGCGTCAAAGTTTTGATCTCACGGCAGGCGTCGCGTCGATTTCTCCTGGAAAGTCGGGCGGCGTTGTCCTTGCGAGGCCGTGCGTCAAAGTTTCGATCTCACGGCAGGCGTCGCGTCGATTTCTCCTGCGGAGTCGGGCGCCGTTGTCCTTGCGAGGCCGTGCGTCAAAGTTTTGATCTCACGGCAGGCGTCGCGTCGATTTCTCCCGGGAAGTCGTGCGGCGTTGTCCTTGCGAGGCCGTGCGTCAAAGTTTCGGTCGTCCCGAAGACGTCGCGTTGATCAGCGTCGGTGTGCGGCGTTTTTCTTGCCGCGGAACAAGCTGTGCGTCGAAAAGTTCGGCGCACGGAGCGTCCAAGAGGAAGAGAGAAGTCTTTTTGGTCCTGAGACTTCAAGGAACAGGAGGCAAGCTCTATCCAAGCCCTTGGAGAGCACTTTCACAGCCAGACAAGAGTTCAGCAAAGCAGCAGGGCAACAGCAAGGCAGCAGTCCTTTGTAGAAAGCAGACAGGTGAGTCCTTTGAGCAGCCAGGCAGTTCTTCTTGGCAGGATGTAGTTTCTGGTTCAGGTTTCTTCTCCAGCAAGTGTCTGATGAGGTAGGGCAGAGGCCCTGTTTTATACTAAGTTGTGCCTTTGAAGTGGGGGTGACTTCAAAGAGTGTCTAAGAAATGCACCAAGCCCCCTTTCAGTTCAATCCTGTCTGCCAGAGTCCCAGTAGGGGGTGTGGCAGTCCTTTGTGTGAGGGCAGGCCCTCCACCCTCCCAGCCCAGGAAGACCCATTCAAAATGCAGATGTATGCAAGTGAGGCTGAGTACCCTGTGTTTGGGGTGTGTCTGAGTGAATGCACAAGGAGCTGTCAACTAAACCTAGCCAGACGTGGATTGAAGGGCACAACAAGATTTTAGTGCAAAGAAATGCTCACTTTCTAAAAGTGGCATTTCTAGAATAGTAATATTAAATCCGACTTCACCAGTCAGCAGGACTTTATATTACCCTTCTGGCCATACTAAATATGACCTTCCTGCTCCTTTCAGATCAGCAGCTGCCACTTCAACAGTGTATGAGGGCAGCCCCAATGTTAGCCTATGAAGGGAGCAGGCCTCACAGTAGTGTAAAAACAAATTTAGGAGTTTTACACTACCAGGACATATAACTACACAGGTACATGTCCTGCCTTTTACCTACACAGCACCCTGCTCTAGGGGTTACCTAGGGCACACATTAGGGATGACTTATATGTAGAAAAAGGGGAGTTCTAGGCTTGGCAAGTACTTTTAAATGCCAAGTCGAAGTGGCAGTGAAACTGCACACACAGGCCTTGCAATGGCAGGCCTGAGACAGGGTTAAGGGCTACCGAAGTGGGTGGCACAACCAGTGCTGCAGGCCCACTAGTAGCATTTAATCTACCTGCCCTAGGCACATGTAGTGCACTCTACCAGGGACTTACAAGTAAATTAAATAGTCAATCATGGATAAACCAATCAGTAGTACAATTTACACAGAGAGCATATGCACTTTAGCACTGGTTAGCAGCGGTAAAGTGCCCAGAGGTCAAAAGCCAACAACAACAGGTCAGAACAAATAGGAGGAAGGAGGCAAAAAGTTTGGGGATGTCCCTGTCAAAAAGCCAGGTCCAACATGACCCCCTACCAGCCTAAAGCCAGGGGAGAACAATCACTATCCTGATGTACTTCCCTGTTTGAGGCGACAGAACAAGGACCCAGGCCCACAACAGCAGGGGCATGCTCCAGTTCTTCGCCTTCCTGACTCCAATTGGGTCCCTCTGTCCATACTCTCAGGGCCCACTAAGCCAACCCATGGGGAACCTTTCTCATTACCTGCGGATCCCATCTGTGCAGCACCTAACCTTACTTTGCTCACAGATGTATCCCAGGAGCAGGATAGTACCACCATGACCAACACAGTGGTGTTGCCCACTCTACCCCCGGGGTGTGACACTTGTCCCCTCCCCAGGGATAACTCTGTCCACCCGGACAGTAAGCCACAGTGATTACTGACAGCTGCCAGGGATGAGAGCCAGGCCCCAGGCCTCTCAAAGCTCTCCAACCACTGTGGCTGTGGAGAGTGGGGGGTGGTAGCCCCAGGTGCTGGGCACCCTTTAACCACTCTCCCCTTCACCAGGTCAGGGATGACAGCCTGAACCTGGTCCTCCCCTCTGGGGCTCTGTACCCTCCCTCCTGGAGCGGTACCCCCAGAGTCCAACATGGTCAGGGTGCTTACAGAAGTCGCCCTGTACCATTCCTCCACCAGTGCAGGGCTGTTAACCTGCAACTGGCCCTCCAACCTGGGGTCTGTACCTTCAGGTTGGACTAGGGCCCGGGTGAGGCTTCCCTCCCCCTGCCCTCCCTTCTGGGGTCCAGCACCCTCCAACTAGGAGTGGCCTCCTCAGAAGACAACATGGTAGGGGCACTGTTATCAGTAGCCCCTCCCTCCAGGTCCGGGGGGACACCCTGAACCTGGTCTTCCAGCCCAGGGTCTGTACCCTCAGACTGGATCACTGCCTGGCAAACCAGGACTTCCTGGGAGGCACACCTACCCCCCACCAGGTCAGAGTTTAACCTCTGCACCTGACCGTTCAACTCAGAGGCACCACCCTGAAGTTGAACAATTGCCTGGCACGCCAGGACTTCCTGGAGGGCACACTGACCCTCCACCAGGTCAGAGTTTAACCTCTGGACCTGGTTCTCCAACCTAGGGTCACCACCCTGAGGTTGGGCAACTGCCTGGTACACCAGGACTTCCAGGGAGGCACACCTACCTCCCACCAGGTCAGAGTTTAACCTCTGAGCCTGGTGCCCCAACCCAGGGTCACCACCCTGAGGTTGGGCAATTGCCTGGCACGCCAGGACTTTCTGGGGGGCACACCTACCCCCCACCAGGTCAGAGTTTAACCTCTGAACCTGGTCATCCAACCCAGAGTCAACACCCTGAGGTTGGACAATTGCCTGGCACAGCAGGCCTTCTTGGGAGGCACACCTACCTCCCACCAGGTCAGAGTTTAACCTCTGAACCTGGGTATCCAACCCAGAGTCACCACCCTGAGGTTGGCCAACTGCCTGGCACACCACGACTTTCTGGGAGGCACGCCTACCTCCCACCAGGTCAGAGGTTAACCTCTGAACCTGGTTCTCCAACCCAGGGTCACCACCCTGAGGTTGAACAATTGCCTGGCACGCCAGGACTTTCTGGGGGGCACACCTACCCCCCACCAGGTCAGAGTTTAACCTCTGAACCTGGTCATCCAACCCAGAGTCAACACCCTGAGGTTGGACAATTGCCTGGCACAGCAGGACTCCTTGGGAGGCACATCTACCTCCCACCAGGTCAGAGTTTAACCTCTGAACCTGGGTATCCAACCTAGAGTCACCACCCTGAGGTTGAATCTTTGCCTGGCATGCCAGGACTTCCTGGGGGGCACTCTCACCCCCCACAAGGGACATACCGTCCCCAAGGGTCACACAAGAGTCTGGTTGGCGCAGGTCTCCCGACCTCTGCCCATCCGACAGAGTCTGGGTTTCCCCCAAACCAGAAACGGTTTCACCTGGGTCATTCCTGGGGGGCTCTGCTCTCAGAGCTGTCCCCTGACTCTCAAGGTCCTCCACTGGGGTCTGCAACCCCCTCTCAACCCTATGTCTGGACTTCTGCACCCCCTCACTAGGAGGGGTACTGCCAGACACCAGAACTGTTGGGATGCTGGCTACAGTCACCCCCCCAAGTTCTTCTGACACTGCGGGCTTCCCTCAAAAGATGGCCCTACAGTACAGGCTAGGCTTCCCTCCTGGTGTTCCCTCATGGAACCCTCTAGGACCTGGGACCTACCTGGGACACTACAATCCTTTCCCACCTCACTCGGTTGGGAACCACCTAGACCACTCCCTTCAGGAGCACCCCCAAATGCCTCTTCAGACTCTCTGGTACTCACCCAGAAGTCTGCCTCCATTGTAAGTTCCCTGGGGTCAGAGAACTCACACTCCACCTGGTGTTGGCGTAGCTATGGAAAATAAGGACCAGACATATGCTCTCCAGCAATTACAGCATTCTGCCCTTCACATGTATTAACCACAGTACCCTTCACCCAACCACCCAGTAACTCAACCTTGGAAAAGCACTCTACTTCACCCTCCTGAGACTGGTGAGACAGTATCTGTCTGTCCCTGACACTCAACCCATACTCTTCTGGGATGTCTCTACACTCTATATCCAGGACGTCCACCAGGGGGGAACCCTTTTCTCTGTCACTCTCTGCTAGAGTCAGTAAAGTGTCCCTCCCCCCAGTAGGAATATGACTCCCTGTGCCAGTTCCCCAATCCTTCTCAGGGACCCTGTGCATAACGGGAACTACCTCATACCCTTGAACTGCCTGGGGTGTGTCAACTCCGTTCTTCAAGTTGGGCACCACATCTCTGGGCTTGTGCCCTTCTTCAGCAGTACTAGATGCAAGATTTTTGCAGCCACCATCTGAACTGGACTCAGCCCTTCCGGCCTCCAGTTTCAGCTCTTTACAGCTCAGCTCTTGAGCTGCAATCTTTTCTTCTTCCAGGGCTAAGAGTCTTTTTGCCTCAACCTCTGAAAGATACTCCTCTAATTGTTGCTCCTGTCGCCTTTGACCTCGGAGCCATTCATCTATTTCTGGGTCACTGTCCAACTCTGAGTAGTCTTCCTCCTCATCTGAGTAGTCTTCCTCCTCATGTGCGTAGTCCTCCTCCTCTGAGGGGTACTTAGTCATTTGGTTTCTTGCTGCCTCTCTCTCTGCCCATCTTTCCTCCCCCCAGACTATGTAGTGATGGAGCATCTCCGCCTTAGTAGATCTCCTTGCTACAAGAAGGCCCCATTTTCTGCAAAGCTCCCTTAGGTCAGCCTTAGTGAGGTGGTCGGTACGAACAAAGAATGAGTAGGTAAGCAATCCCATTCTGATAAGATCTTACCAGCAAAAACCAAAATCCAAAGTCCAAAATATCAATAGTATATCCAGGAGGACATCAGAGAATCAAAAGCCAAAAAAGATGAAAAATCAAGTTGACCTTCAACTGTGGGTAGGTAGTGAAATACTTAGCTACTGTATGTCACTGCACAAACACAAGTCCTATCCTCACCGCTGATCACCAATGTTAGAAATGGGGTTTTTGGTTGGCAGTCAGGTTGCCCTCTGTCCAAGCAAGAACCCTCACTCTAGTCAGGGTAAGTCACACACAATCCAAAATCAGCCTGTGCTCACCCTCCGTAGCTTGGCACGAGCAGTCAGGCTTAACTTACGAAGCAATGTGTAAAGCATTTGTGCAATAAATCATACAACACCATAGCATAAAACTACAAAATACACCACACAGTATTTAGAAAAATATATAATATTTATCTGGGTATCTTCAGGTCAAAACGATCAAAGTTGCAATACGAATTTGTAAAGTTATCACTGAGAAGTGATAGAAAGTGTCTTAAGTCTTTAGAAAGTAAACAAAGTCTATTTTAAACACAAAGTACCTGGTTTCTGGTGGAAAATCTCCTCAGAGGGCCACAGGAGAAGAGGTGCGTGGAAAACTGGTGTGTGCGTCGATTTCTCCTCAGCACACACGGACTTGCGTCGTTATTTTCCACGCGGGGAGTCGGGCGTCGTTTTCCGGCGCGCGGACAGTCTCTTACTGTGGTTTGCGGGGAGTACCAGATGTCCCGGATTTGTGCGTGGATTTTCCTGCTTGTTTTCCGGCTGCGCGTCGTTCTGCGGGGCTGCGCGTCGAAGTTTCGATCTCACGGCAGGCATCGCGTCGATTTCTCCGGCGGAGTCGGGCGGCGTTGTCCTTGCGAGGCCGTGCGTCAAAGTTTTGATCTCACGGCAGGCGTTGCGTCGCTTTCTCCTGGAAAGCCGGGCGGCGTTGTCCTTGCGAGGCCGTGCGTCAAAGTTTCGATCTCACGGCAGGCGTCGCGTCGATTTCTCCCGGGAAGTCGGGCGGCGTTGTCCTTGCGAGGCCGTGCGTCAAAGTTTCGGTCGTCCCGAAGACGTCGCGTTGATCAGCGTCGGTGTGCGGCGTTTTTCTTGCCGCAGAACAAGCTGTGCGTCGAAAAGTTCGGCGCACGGAGCGTCCAAGAGGAAGAGAGAAGTCTTTTTGGTCCTGAGACTTCAAGGAACAGGAGGCAAGCTCTATCCAAGCCCTTGGAGAGCACTTTCACAGCCAGACAAGAGTTCAGCAAGGCAGCAGGGCAACAGCAAGGCAGCAGTCCTTTGTAGAAAGCAGACAGGTGAGTCCTTTGAGCAGCCAGGCAGTTCTTCTTGGCAGGATGTAGTTTCTGGTTCAGGTTTCTTCTCCAGCAAGTGTCTGATGAGGTAGGGCAGAGGCCCTGTTTTATACTAAGTTGTGCCTTTGAAGTGGGGGTGACTTCAAAGAGTGTCTAAGAAATGCACCAAGCCCCCTTTCAGTTCAATCCTGTCTGCCAGAGTCCCAGTAGGGGGTGTGGCAGTCCTTTGTGTGAGGGCAGGCCCTCCACCCTCCCAGCCCAGGAAGACCCATTCAAAATGCAGATGTATGCAAGTGAGGCTGAGTACCCTGTGTTTGGGGTGTGTCTGAGTGAATGCACAAGGAGCTGTCAACTAAACCTAGCCAGACGTGGATTGAAGGGCACAACAAGATTTTAGTGCAAAGAAATGCTCACTTTCTAAAAGTGGCATTTCTAGAATAGTAATATTAAATCCGACTTCACCAGTCAGCAGGACTTTATATTACCCTTCTGGCCATACTAAATATGACCTTCCTGCTCCTTTCAGATCAGCAGCTGCCACTTCAACAGTGTATGAGGGCAGCCCCAATGTTAGCCTATGAAGGGAGCAGGCCTCACAGTAGTGTAAAAACAAATTTAGGAGTTTTACACTACCAGGACATATAACTACACAGGTACATGTCCTGCCTTTTACCTACACAGCACCCTGCTCTAGGGGTTACCTAGGGCACACATTAGGGATGACTTATATGTAGAAAAAGGGGAGTTCTAGGCTTGGCAAGTACTTTTAAATGCCAAGTCAAAGTGGCAATGAAACTGCACACACAGGCCTTGCAATGGCAGGCCTGAGACAGGGTTAAGGGCTACCGAAGTGGGTGGCACAACCAGTGCTGCAGGCCCACTAGTAGCATTTAATCTACCTGCCCTAGGCACATGTAGTGCACTCTACCAGGGACTTACAAGTAAATTAAATAGTCAATCATGAATAAACCAATCAGTAGTACAATTTACACAGAGAGCATATGCACTTTAGCACTGGTTAGCAGCGGTAAAGTGCCCAGAGGTCAAAAGCCAACAACAACAGGTCAGAAAAAATAGGAGGAAGGAGGCAAAAAGTTTGGGGATGTCCCTGTCAAAAAGCCAGGTCCAACACACCCCATCATTATCTTTCCAAAAATGTGCAGAAATAGACTAAGTCACTGGGGGAAGTGAGAACAAAATTGAAGGCCTTAAATTTGAAACGCATGCTGGGGACCCCATTTTTTAAAGAGGGGGTAGTGCAGTCAGGGAACAGCTATGACCAAGGTGTAGGCACCCCTGGCCACATCAATTAAGAAAGCTCTGGTGGATGAGGTCCTCAAGGTCATAAATTGCTCAGGGGGGGGCGCGTGGCCCCCTCCACTTTACATATACGGCCAGGCCCCAGGAGTCCCAGGGGCTGAGAGTGGCCCGGCGATGGTGGGGCCGTGTTGCCCCTCCCCCTTTTCATCTAGGACCTGGCTCCAGGGGATGGGATCCCCAGTGCCTTGATTGACCAGGGATGGGGGCCGAATGTCACCCTCCTCTTTCACTACACGTTATAGCCCCTGTGATGGGGACTAGACTGAAGTGAGTTGGCGACTCCCCCTTCACTGCACAGCCGGGCCCCGGGGAATGGGATCCCCGGGCCAAAATCGGCCACAGGGGGGTGGCCACATGCATCCCCCACCCCTCAAACTATTAATATGCCCTCACCCTCCCTCAGGGACCTGACCCACCTGGGGAGTTTAAAACAAACCAGCAAAATGTTTAAATAAATTCCTACCCTTCCTCCTTATGTCTTTCTTGAGTTGTTTTTGTAGGAGTCGGGCCAAGTCCTGGTTGAGGTGGTGGCAGCCAATTAGATCTCAGTTTGAGATCTGTCAGGCTATGCAGAGCCTCCGTATCCCTCGATATACAAAGTTTGTGGGCATTAATTGTTCGAAAACTACTGAACAGATTTACATCAAAACACAAAAAAGCTCTGTTTCTGGACCTAGATTTAGCTTTCTGCCAAATTTGGTGTAAACTGATCAGCAGTTTCAGCTGTAGCTGTGTCTAAAGTTCCTATGGAAAAATGAATGAGAAAACAAGTTTTGGGATTTCCCTTTTTGCTCTGCCCCTGGATGAGGGATCACTCTGAAACTTTCCATGCGCAAACAGCCAAAAAAGAGCACTTTTTTTTTAATGCTTCGTGGAGATTTGTCACACGATGCCAAAGTTATTAGCAACACAAAAAGTGCCTTTCCTACAGTACAAGATCCTAACTGTAACTACCCAGTAGCGGCCTCCACTGGTGTGTATCTATATATATGGACAGTTACACACATGCGCACACAAAGGCTGCACAGAGAAACAAACTAATCAGATAGGCTACATACCTCTCTGCTGCAGAGAGAAAGACCACTTACTGTGATACTGGCACAAAGAGGAGAAATCCTATTGATACATAATCAGCCTTTAAGGATACTTTTAAGGGCTACTTAATAACACTCTATGCACAAACTAGATTGCAGAATGTTTTGCTCATTCAGCTTGAAATCACAAATATTCTGCTACCCAGACCATCAGAATAACAAAGTGAAGCACTTGAAGTCGTGCTGATGAGACAAACTTCTAGAAGTAATTAAAGACATGACAACAGTTGAAACACTGGGAAGCTATGGTCTACCCGCAGAATTTTACTAGGCCTATAAAAGGACAATACTCAATAAGCTGCTGGGGGGTTTTGAGGAAGCCCTAAGACTGGGGACTCTACTGGCCACCATAAGGGAGACAGTGGTCTATATGATTCCAAAATCTGATAGAGGCCAGTACAAATCATATAGGTCTATATAGATAATAATGTACATGAACAATAAAAATATGAGTAGGACCCTTGTAAGAAGAGTGGAGGGGATAACAAGGGGCCTAGTACATCCAAATAATGTGGGTTTTCCCCACACAGAAATAAGGCCCTTAACTTCCATTATCTTACACGTGGTACATCACCCTGCAAGAATAGATGACTGGCTTACACTGGTGTCAGCTGATTTGCAACAAGCTGTTGACACCATCAGCTGGCTGTATATGTGTGAAGTGCTAATGAAACTAGTTGGTGGTCATATATCCTAAAACTGATAGATCTCTTGTACACTGAACCCTAACCGGAGTGAAGACAGGCTAAATGGTACCAAAAAAAATTAGAGAATATAAAAAGGAACAGAAAAGGAAAACGACTGGGATGCACTTATCCCCTCTACTGTTTGCCTTTTAGCAGAGCAGTTGGCTACAGATAGCCTTATCAGACTGAGGAAAAACAGATCCTGTTCATGCTGTGTCAATGTATACAGGTGATACTCAAGTTTATTTAAAACGTTTGGAACATTCACTGCCATTTATGTTGCAAACTGACAGGCATTGGAGAAATAGTAAAGCTTTCTATAAAGTGGAAAAAATCAAAACATGTTCCCAGTTTGAAAATTAGCCCTCACAGAAAACAATGCATACACACACACTTGGGGATCCAGTGGAAATTAAATTCTGATACCTGGGCATTCAGGTGATGTACAACACTGAATTCCAGCAGACTTCATTATTGCGACATTGAGGGGGGGGGGGCTTGAGAAGTAGCCTTTCTGGACCACCTTGCCACTTTTGGTGGCATGGAGGGTGGCACAAGCAGAAATGGCAGTACTGTTCAGATGCCATTACGTTTTGTAAAATTAGATGTATGCTGTATCACCAAAGGTCTTTGGACACACAGTCCACCTCCTAAAATCATTGGTATGGGCATGGAAACAAAGGAGAGTAAAATTAGATGGATGTGATAGAAACACTGAGTGGACAGTGATGCATGAATTTACCTGACATACACAAATGCCGCTACCAGACCAACTGATGATGGAAGTGAACATACCTAAACAACATCCATATCTGATTAGACACATCGGTTAAATTTGGGAGCAAGTGAAAAAAAAGTAAATTGCAAACTATATGCCAATTTGGTTTCTTCAACCCCTTAAAAAGATCAAGTGAGATATGGCTGGAGTCAGCAGACTAGAGGGAGGACGTGGAACCAATGGGAGACCTGTATCAAGCTCAACAAAACTATGCAGTTAGACCAACTCAATTTCTGCAGTATGCAAGACTGACAAAAACAGTTATGGAAATCTGGACTTCGTTCCCTGGCCTGCCAAAGGGAACATCACTAATTGTACAGATGCTTTTGCTGATATCTGAGGTTGGGGACAGTGGTGTGCCCATCCTTAGAATTGTATAATGTCCTGAAAGTAGATAAAATGGCACTAATTGGGGGCTGATTGCTCAGACACACTAACAGATCATGAAAGAAGTGGTTCCTGAAATGTTACATCATCCCTGCAACACATCCACCATTTTCAAAAATGTTGTTAAGGAAAAATCGGCCCAGATTAGCAATGTCTACCCAAGCTAAAATATGTCTTTAAATGATCCAAAAACACAAATCAAAAATGAGAAATCTATGGACAACAATTTTTTTTTCCAAAGGTATATCAGGGGGCCGGGATTAACAACAATGGAGATTAAAATCTAATACATATATTAGGAACAAAATTTAAGGTTTTCAAGAAGGTATTCAGTAACCCACCTGTGCCTGGTGATTTGCATATTGAAAGCATATGGCAGTAATTCATTCCTGTTTTATCAACCAAACATTGAGGATGCCTTAAGATTTTTGGTAGTTGCAGTTTATTGCAATAGGTTTCCGTAATTCTACAGAGTTTGTGATATCCTTGCTTACCAAGTTATTATGGGGCTCAATATGAACCCGGCAGTTCAGACCGCCATGCAGGCGGCGACGGAAAAGACTGCCACCGGCATGGAGGTCTGAACCGCCATATTATAAAAACAGGGAGGGCCGTCTCTGGCGGTCCTCTGCCACCGCCAGGCTACCGCCTACAGGCAGCCTGACAATGGCAGATATCATTATCCGACAGGGCAGCACTGCAAGCAGTGCTGCCCTCCGGATAAGAAACCCTGTTTCCCCCAGCCTTTCCCTGGCGGGTTCGTCCCCAGAGAAAGGCTGGCGGAAGGTGTGCTCTGGGGCCCATCTGGGGGTCCCTGCACTGCCCATGCACTTGGCATGAGCAGTGCAGGGGCCCCCGTGCAGTGCCCCGTCGCGCAGGTCACTGCCCGATTTACGGGCAGTGATCTGCGTGACGGGTGCTGCTGCACCCGCCGCACTGAGGCATTGACGACGGCTCCATGTGGAGCCGTCGGCAATGTCCAGACCCTGCATTCTGCTGGGCCGGCGGGCGGAAACACTGTTTCCGCCCGCCGGCCCAGCAGAATGTTCGTAATGAGGCCAGCAAGGTCTCAAGGGGGCTGGCGGTCTATGAAAAGACCGCCAGCATGAACACGACGGGGCTTCCCGCTGTGTTCATAATGACCCCTTATATTCTTATCTGAGTCTGTAAGGTTCATCATAAACTGTCTGGCTGTTGGAGGAGATGTGAATCATTTACAACATTCTGATGTATTTTCCTAGCTTTAAATTGTTGTCCTCACTAACTTTATTGTTTGTGGCTTCTGGAATATTTAGGGATCCCCTAATGCATGCTTTCCTAGCGTTTCATAGTTTTTCCATTTTATTCTCTTTGAAATATTGGGCAAAGCCATTTGATCTTCTATAGATAACCCTTGTCTGTAAAATAATGCAGGCATAATGTGAAATGAGATTAGTTCCAGTTTGTATTTTGAACCTGCTCAAACAAATAGCATTTATTTATCAGGCTGTAATTGATGGAAGGATAGGACTGGTTGGGAAGACTTACAGAAAGTGAAGACTTAGTGCATGGGGTTCTGCAGTCTCCTTGGGTCTTTTTGGGCAAGATTACACAATGCCTAAAGAACCTTATGAGCTTTGGGAGATAAAAAAAACTCTGGGCCTAATTGAGAAAGCATTTGGTGAATGGATTACATTCCGTCAGAGCCCCAAGGCAACCCTTTACATTTACAGGAAAAGCCATCATGACAGTTCCTCTCAATGTAGGAAAAGTTTGCCAATGGTCAGTCGTCAACTTTCAAATTTTTTTGATTTTTGAAAAATAAACTCCCAAAGTGGGAGCTGGTGTTAAAAAACAAAAAACCCAATTACACCAAAACCCTGGCTGGAAGTTTTCTCCCAGGGTGTGGGGGTTATTGATTTTTTTCTGTCCCTCACTAGGGGGATTTTGTGGCAGTGACAGCACAGAAGAAAAATCATTATACCGTCCATCCAAAATAGGGCACATGGTATACAGTCCTTCTTCCATCAGCCTGGCTATCGGAGTAAGTATTTAGTTGACGGAGTCAACAGGGGCTCTGTTGCTGTAACACTTCGGGACTGCTTGTCTTTAAATGAGGCAAGTCGACTGAGGATTTGTGGTGTGCAATACTCTTGTGTTTGTGACGGAGTACCCCAATGCCAAACTCTAAATCTGTAAACTAAACTGTGTTAAGAGGGTAATGTAACTCTTATGACAAGTTACATTCAGGCCCATATTTATACTTTTTGACGCTAAACTGCGCTAACGCAGTTTAGCGTCAAAAAATTTAGCGCCGTCTAACGCCATTCTGAAGCGCCATGCGGGCGCCGTATTTATGGAATGGCGTTAGCCGGCGCAAGCAGACCGGCGCTGCCTGGTGTGCGTGGAAAAAAACCACGTAGACCAGGCAGCGCCGGCGTTGGGAAAAAATGACGTTAGGGCGTCTTAAAATGGGGCAAGTCAGGTTGAGGCAAAAAAATCGCCTCAACCCGATTTGCGCCATTTTTTTACGACGCCCAGACGCCATTTCATGACTCCTGTCTTAGTAAAGACAGGAGTCATGCCCCCTTGCCCAATGGCCATGCCCAGGGGACTTGTGTCCCCTGGGCATGGTCATTGGGCATAGTGGCATGTAGGGGGGCACAAATAAGGCCCCCCTATGCCACCCAAAAAAATTTAAAAAATATAAAAAATTATACTTACCTGAATGTCCCTGGGGTGGGTCCCTCCATCCTTGGGTGTCCTCCTGGGGTGGGCAGGGGTGGCAGGGGGGGTCCCTGGGGGCAGGGGAGGGCACCTGTGGGCTCATTTTGAGCCCACAGGCCCCTTAACGCCTACCCTGACCCAGGCGTTAAATAGTGGCGCAAATGCGGGGTTTTTTGACCCGCCAACTCCCGGGCTTGATTTTTGCCCGGGAGTATAAATACGACGCATTTGCGTCGCCGTCATTTTTTTAGACGGGAACGCCTTCCTTGCATCTCATTAACGCAAGGAAGGCGTTCACGCAAAAAAATGACGCTATTTGCCAATACTTTGGCGCTAGACGCGTCTAACGCCAAAGTATAAATATGGCGTTAGTTTTGCGCCGAATTTGCGTCGAAAAAAACGACGCTAATTCGGCGCAAACGGAGTATAAATACGGGCCTCAGTATGTTAAGTATGCTTTATAAAGGAAATCTTTATCTGCTCTAAATTAGAATTAGGCTGAATGAGAACTGCTGATTCAGCACCCACAACCAGCAGCCTTTGAGTAGATCACTCCATTTCACTTGACTTGAAATCCTCAAGGATAGAATAGGAGTGAGCGAGCGAATTTCCTCAGATGGTTCTAGTGAAACCTTGAGAACTGGTGGCAACAAAAGAAACTGTCAAACTTTCTTTTCAAACCCACTGAGCTCAGGCAAGGGGAGTCCACAAGGTTACATTCTCTGTCCCACTCTCTACAATCCGTATATGGAACCACTGGCCTCCTCTCGCAAATACTTAAACATTGCTCACCATTTTTAAACAGACTCAACTTGATTTTTATTACCTCTCTCATAGACATTCAAACCATTCCCGAACCGTAGCTGGCATCCAATCGAGAATGATGAAAAGTTAACTTACTTAAATGAGAATTTCTTCTGATTTTTCCTGCAAGCTGCAGAGCCCCACTCCAAGGCTGCTCAATTCACAATCTGTAATGAATTGCAGGTACACCACCAGGAAATGTATCAAACCTCTAGACTTATACCGGGAAAAGAATTTCAAAGCTGCAAGCACACACCAACACTTTGGCTCAGGCTCCTACAAAGTATCAAACTTGTTATGTAAATAATAATTTTAAACAAGTAATTCATCAGGTTCATGTGCTGTCAAAGCTGGATTTCGGAAACACAAACACAAACTACACCTTCCATGTCTCAAAGCAGCATTACAAACAGGGACCAGGCTGGCTATTAATGCAAGTCTTTCCATACCTCTTGAATTTTAATTACACTGAACTGGTTCCCACTTAACCCCTTCTGTGCGAGGGACATAATGGTTATGTCCCGCGGCACAGTGCTCCTGTACCGAGGATGGAACCATTACATCCTGGCATTGGCCATGAGCCGAGACAGGGATGGATTTCTCTTCCGACTGGGGGGTGGGGGTGGGCAGAAAGGCATGAAAAGAAAGGAAAGGCCTTTCCTTTCATGTCTTTCTGAGCATTTCTGCAGCCCAATCGTAAAGCGATCAGGATGCAGAAATGCCCACTAGACACCAGGGAGCTTTTTTTTTTTTTTTTTTTTTTTTAATGTGACATGAGCGGAGTGACCCCTTGGGCAATGGTTGTTCCCCAAGGGGGGGGCATTTTTTAAGGCCTTTTCTGCTCCCTCTCCCCCCACCGGGGGCATATTGCCTTATTTTAGTTAGGTCGACCTGCCCCCAGAGGGGGCAGAAGCCACTAGGCACCAGGGATAATTTGTTTTCTATTTTTTTAAACATGGGGAGCAACCCTTTAGGCAAGGGTCACTCCCCTGGTGTGGCAAATGTATTTAAGATCATTTCTGCCATACTTGGGAGTAGATCTGCCTATTTTAATTAGGCCGATCTGCACCCAAGGGGAGGAGAAACCACTAGGCACCAGAGATTTTTTTTATTTTTTTATTTTTACAAATGGGGAGCGACACCTTAGGCAAGGGTCGCTTCCATGGGGGAAAATTTATTTTAGGCCATTTCTGCCCCCCTTGGGGGCAGATCGGCCTATTTCTATTATGCGGATCTGCCCCCAGGGGGGCAGAAACCACTTAGGCACCATGATTGGTGTGTGTGTGTTTGGGTGGGCAGCCCCTTGGGCAAGAGTCGCTCCACATGTAGGCCCATTACTGTTGGCCATTTCTGCCCCCCTAAGGGGCAGATCGGCCTATTTTTGTAAGGCCTATCTGCCACTAAGGGGGGCAGAAAGCCCAGTATAGACCAGGGAACAATTTTTTTTCAAAAAAAGAGGGTGGGGGTATCGCCATACCCCCACCCCAAATGACTGGGGACAAAGTTGTTCTGTCCACCGGTGGGCAGATGGTGCAGTTACCCGATCCACTCCTTTGAGGGCAGAATCAGTATGGCCAAGGTTATGCCCCCACCCCAACTGAAGGGGGTAAAAGTCTTTCAGCTTCCCCCTCCACACACACACACACTAAAAGATCTTATCCCAACGGCAAGCAAAAGGACATTTGATTATTTTGGGTTTGGTTTTACATTTGGGCCATGAGAGCTTGGCTAACTCTCAAAATCGTCCCACTTGGAATGGTGAGGGCTGCACTTTCTGGACTTTGGGACGCTGCCATGTAGAAAAATCTAAGAGACCTAGACACATCTGAAAAGTAAACATCTGGGTGAGTCCAGGGTGGTGTGGTTCACATGCACCCGCACCATTTTCTTACCCACAATGCCCTGCAAACCTCCAACTTTGCTTGAAATCACACATTTTTTTGATAGAACCTTCTGGAATCTGCAGAAATCCACACAATTCTTACCACCCAGCATTGTCACATCTATACTGATAAAAATTCAGCTGCACTTGTCAGCCTAAACATTTGTTTTTTCAAACTGCCTGTTTGGACCCACTTTGGTTCCCCCTCAATTTCGAAATGTTTTTGCCTCTTCCCTGTCACAGGCACTTGGCCCACCTACATAAGTGAGGTATCACTTTTATCAGGAGACTGGGGGGAACATTGAGTGGTAGGAAATTTGTGCTGGTGCGGTGATCCCACACGGAAATGTGATTTTTTTTTTTTAGCTAAATTTCAGGTCTACTAAGGATTCTGGGTAAGAAAACACTGGGAAATCCACATAAATCACATCCCCCTGGACTCCCTAAGGTGTCTAGTTTTCAGAAATGTCTGGGTTTGGTAGGTTTCCCTAGATGGCTGCTGAGCCGAGGACCAAAAACGCAGGTCCCCTCCACCCCCAAAAGTAGTTTTGTATTTGATATTTTCGATGTGTCCATGTTGAGTTTTGGGGCGTTTTCTGTCAGGGGCACTAGGCCTACCCACACAAGTGAGGTACCATTTTTATCTGGAGACTTGGGGGAACACAGAATAGCAGAACAAGTGTTATTGCCCTTTGTCTTTCTCTATATTTTATCCTTCCAAATGTAAGACAGTGTGTAAAAAAAGACGTCTATTTAAGAAATGCCCTGTAATTCACATGCTACAATGGGGACCCTGGAATTCAGAGATGTGCCAATAACCACTGCTTTTCAACACCTTATCTTGTGCCCATTTTGGAAATACAAAGGTTTACTTGATACCTATTTTTCACTCTTTATATTTCACCAAATGAATTGCTGTATACCCGGTATACAATGAAAACCCGTTGCAAGGTGCATCTCCTTTATTGGCTGTGGGTACCTAGGGTTCTTGATGAACCTAGGAGCCCCATATATCCCCGTAACCAGAAGAGTCCAGCAGATGTAATGATATATTGCTTTAAAAAAAATCTTCCAAGCTGGACAAAGTTATAGAAGAAAACATGGATAGAAATTGCTTTTATTTGCACCTCAATTTCAATATGTTTTTATTTTAGCTGTTACTTTCTGTAAGAAATCCTTGAAGGATCTACACAAATGACCCTTTGCTGAATTCAGAATTTTGTTTACTTTTCAGAAATGTTTATCTTTCCGGGATCCAGCATTGGTATCACACCCATTTCTGGCACTAACTGGAAGGAGGCTGAAAGCACAAAACATTGTATAAATGGAGTATGTCCCAGTAAAACGTCAAAATTGTGTTGAAAATGTGGTTTTCTGATTCAAGTCTGCCTGTTCCTGAAAGCTGGGAAGATGGTGATTTTAGCACTGCGAACCCTTTGTTGATGCCATTTTCGGGGAGGGGGGACAAGCTATCGTCGGCAGTCCTTTTCCCATTTCTTTTTTTTTTAAAGACGTTTTAGCTGTATTTTGGCTATTTTCTTGGTCTCCTCCAGGAGAACCCACAAACAGGGTACCTCTAGAATCCCTAGAAAGCTAGAAAAAAGGACGCAGATTTGGAGTGGGTAGCTTACGTGGACAAACAGTTATGAGGGCCTGAGCACGAACTGCCCCAAATAGCCAAAAAAATGCTCGGCACAGGAGGGGAAAGGCCTTGCAGCAGAGGGAGTAAAGAATAGAGTATCCACATGCACGCCTGCCTAATCCTCATCCCTAAGGTATCTAACGATCTGAGGGGGCAAAAAAAATATGAAGCACTGCCTTTCTCCTCCCCAATGGCTCTTCATTAAAAAATCAAAGACTGCTAAACAATTATTTTCCAAAACAATCCCCCTGGTCTTTTATGATACCCAACAAAAAAATATAAATGCCTATTGATTCAATGCCACTTCACACTCTAGGTAGGAGTCTAAATTAATATCAATTGCTTATGATTTGCCAGTCTGCATTCTGAAATTAAGATTTACATCACTGTGTATTACTGACACTATTTAAGACACATTGGCCCTCATTCTGACCTTGGCGGGCGGCGGAGGCCGCCCGCCAAAGTCCCGCCGTCAGATTACCGTTCCGCGGTCGAAAGACCGCGGCGGTAATTCTGACTTTCCCGCTGGGCTGGCGGGCGGTCGCCTTCAGACCGCCCGCCAGCCCAGCGGGAAAGAGGCTTCCACGATGAAGCCGGCTCGGAATCGAGCCGGCGGAGTGGAAGCTGTGCGACGGGTGCAGTTGCACCCGTCGCGTATTTCACTGTCTGCGCAGCAGACAGTGAAATACTTGTAGGGGCCCTCTTACGGGGGCCCCTGCAATGCCCATGCCAGTGGCATGGGCACTGCAGGGGCCCCCAGGGGCCCGCGACCCCCCCCTACCGCCATCCGGATCCCGGCGGTCCGACCGCCGGGATCTGGATGGCGGTAGGGGGGGTCGGAATCCCCGCGGCGGTGAAGCAAGCTGCGCCGCCGCGGAGGATTCAATGGGGCGGCGGTACACTGGCGGGACCCCGCCAGTGGTGCCGGTCCGACCGCGGCTTTACCGCCGCGGTCGGAATCCCCATTGGAGCACCGCCGGCCTGTCGGCGGTGCTCCCGCGGTCCTCCGCCCTGGCGGTCAAAGACCGCCAGGGTCAGAATGACCACCATTATCTTACACTCTTTTTTTAAACCCTTTTTGTTGCTTTATTCATTCTAAATGTTGGATCTAGTTAGCTATACATTATATATTATAATAATTTGCATATTGTTTATAGTAAGCTACTCTTTTTTATGTAACTATAGTATGCAAGGGATGCTCGTGACCTGTTTTTACTGTGGGATATTCTATTGTCGTTATTTTTCATTGATTTCCTTATTAAAATAGGTAATTTCTTTCTTGTAAACTGTAGCTGGACACTTGATAAAGTATATTACACTCTGCCACACTCCGCCTCTAATCCGTTCACTAGAAAACTGAGAATAAATCAGTTTTCAGTAGAAAAAATCTCCTCCGCTGTTCTTCAAAACAATTTTTGCAAGCTCCATTCTACTACACATGTGTGAACCGGAAATTAACCGAAGGAACTACCCTTTCCATAATACAAAGGCTGAAGTGTTGTGCTTGAGTATCCTGGCAGCATGGACCCGCTCCTGCACAATCAATGCAATTATCTGGTCCACGCTGCCATATGCTCCTCCAGTGTGAAGAGGCTGCCTAAAACAGGACATCTCTGCTCAAACTCCAAAACAAGGCCCTACGGATAGCAGCAGGTGCTCATTACTTCACAAGAACGGAATTGAAATATTGGACGTTTTTTCGAGGATTGGATCAAAAAGAAACCCATCAATCGATAACCTTGTTGACGCTTCTGCAAACCCTTCTGGATGTTACCCGTGGCAGGTCACTGCGCTGACACTGTGAGCCAACTCACCTGTGACAATGTGTCACAGATCAACAAGAAAAAACACTGCAATTAAATAATTGAAAGAGAATATGGAGCGATGAGGCTCAAGCCTCAGTATAAAAAAAACACCACTATCTGATCGAGGGTGACAGCCAGAGAACAGATGGGTTGGGAGATCAGCAGAGGACCCAAGCAGGGAGACTTTATCAAACACCTGCGCAGCGGCGCGGTAAGAATCAATATGTGCAATCAAGGAACATCTGAGAAAATATAGCATCAACTCAATGCAGCTTCCCTTGTAGGTAATACACAAAAGATAAGAGAAAAAGAAAACAAATATATATTATATTAGGAGGTAAAGGAGAGAGCTAAATGGGATCGGTGTATAACACCCAAGCGGAGTGGCTGTCTCTTGCCTGGACTACTGGTTGCCATTTCAATAGATTTTAAACACATTGGGTTTGTTTTACAAAAAAGGACTTTCGAATTAATGTGATGAAAGCTTCACATGCATAACAAAAACAACTTTGGCTTGGGGAAATAATAGCTTGCCTTCAAATTGTAAGATATCGGTTTTAAAGACGTAAACTAAAAAAATACGTTAAAAAAATAGAGAAAGACCTGCATTAAAAGCACAATACAAAGCAGAGAATCGTAGCCTACTGTTACAGAGAGTCTAACAAAACTGCAGATGAAGCCACAACTGCCTTTAATATCTGTATAATCAGAAGGGATGAACACATTTTTACAGACATTTTGGCTTGTCACATAAAAGAAGCAGTGGGGGCAGTAACAACTTATACAAAACTGAAGCACAAAGACACTGGAGATAAAAACAACATATTGGGAAGAAAACAGCCATGACCGAGCCGCTTACATCACTCCCAACTTGGGACCCCAAGAGAAGTGAGCCACCCTGGGGTGTGCTAACGTGGAAAGCGCCGCAAGCAAACTCCACCTATCGACAGCCACAAAATGATGTAATAGAGGAGTAACCACCCTGGGTATGCAAATAGAGGAAGGGCCATAAGCCAAACTCCACCTAAAGACATCCTTAAAAATGTAATAGAGAGGTGAGCCACACAGTGATACTCTAATAGGGAAAGGGCTAAGTGAAATTTCACCTACAGACAGCCGCAAAAGAATGTAATATTTTCATTCCAATGCATGATAAAATGCCCAGCCACATAAATATGAAGAGGTTGCATTTCATTCAACACCAAGAAATAAGAGTTATGCCAAACAATCTTGCTTACAGTCTTTCCACTAAGCGAAACACCACTCCACCAAAATTTGGCACCTAACCTTAACAAAGTAGGCATCAGGTTTCTGAGAGAATGTGGACGGAGGAGAGGGCAAGTTCAAACCACTTGTTTGTTTAAATGAAGCTAACTCTATCCCACAACCTCCCACAGACCGTGTACATCTACAAAAGGCTTTTTTGATGAAAAGTGTTATGTAGCGCTGTCAAGTTTCTCAGGTCTATGCGTGACTAGCTTTTAGTCCAGGGTTTTTTTTCGATGAATTCTGCCACTGTAGCAATAGTTATTCCATTGTAGAAAAGAACTACAAGGGACAGAATACAAACAAAACAAGCATTTGCAATGCAATGGGTCTCGCAAATTTCGAACAAGTTAATTGTCATCTATAAACAACAGTGCCCACGAGCAAAAACAAAGAAACACATGAGTGAAAACTGAGAAAATACGACTTAACCAAATAAAATAAAGTTACCTTTAAAAAATAAAACTTTTCTATATTGTATGTCCTACCTGGCACGTTTTTGCTAGTCACAAGCATTCTGTTTGCGGGGCACTCGAAGCTAGAATAAAATAGTACCTCGATCACGTCGAGAGCAGCAGACGGGCACTAATTAAGTTGAAATCAATTAGTCTTTGATCCCTGCTTCACACCCAGGAATGGAAATGATGCCAGACATTCCTTGACGAATTATGAGGCTGTAAAGAATAGTGAAACGCAAACCAACAAATGGTGAGCGACAGCCGGGCTCCAAGCGCTTCACTGCTCACAACAGCGCCTCCCATACGAGACGCATGCACTCACAGGCTCAACCCTAAAAATGGACTGGAGCAGCACATCACACATGGACTTGGAAAACTTGGCAGCTATGGGTGGGAGCCATGACTAACTGAGGTAATCAGCAGCAGAACAGGGGCTCTTCATGCCCCTCGCCCTCCATAAATGGAAGCACTCACCCTCGGCTGAGTCTAAGACCTGGATTTTCCACAGCAAAACTGAGTCAACGACAGAAGGGGGCAGCCATGGCAGAACTTTGGTTTCTGCTTTTGTGCTTTGATTACATTTTGCAAAAATAAAGGGTCGGTCAGTCAAGAAAAGAAACATGCTGCCCCTTGGTTCAACACTTAGAAAGACTGCAGAGAACACAAGGCTAAAAGCCAAACAATGACCACCAAAAGAATACTGTATAGGGAGGATTCATTGATTGGTGCAATAACTTACAGTCTCTGCCCCCCAAAAGCACTGAAACTTACAGCCAGGCAACAGACAACCGAGCCTCTTAAAAATAGAAATGTTGCAGTTCTTTGGTACATGCCCCCAATACGCACAAATCAGAGCACCAACATTCCCTGCAGTATCAGAGACATTGTGTTCATCTCACTGAACCAATATTAACCGCCATGGCTCTGGTCAATGAGAAATCCCAGAATCATGCACAAAGAGCAACTAGACTCCAGAAATACCACAATGCATACACATGGCAGAAGTGTGCCATACATGTGATAGTAACATAACATTAAAATGAAACACGGGTAAAATGTTCAAAACAATAATAAGTTACAAAATCGTATAACTTTTATGCATAGGGTCCAGAGAGAGATGAATACATTCCTTTTAGGTCACAATAGTTTCTTTGGTCCAAAAGCTCCTTCCTCTCCTAAAAAGTTCGACGTTATCTTATGATAGTTTTTGTTATCAGAAAACAAAACCACAAAATATGTCATTGAATCGAGATAATTGCTATGCCGGAGACAGACGAAAAGATGCATAAATTATTAAAAACCAGCCATATCGTCACTGAAACACATATTTACACATGCTTTATTCTAACATGCTTGGAAGGAAATTAAAATAACAGCCAACATATTTATCAGAACCGTGTGAGCGAACAGAATCAGTGAAAACAGGAATTAATGCAAACAGGAAACAGCTGGCACTTCTACAAGCCATTGCCACACCTACCTACTCTAATGGGAACGGAAACCCAGCACGCATTTCTACAGTAAAACTATTTACAATACAAACGACGGCAAGTTACTAACAATAAACAGGAACGCATGCAGAGCACACAGGCATTTCTCTTTTGTTTATCAGACAAGCGTTGTTTCCTCATAGCAAACCTTTAAAAAGTGAACTGAATTTAGATAGTTACATTTGGACGTGTCTGACCGCTTCATAAAAGAATGTATCTGCTCCTTTGAATATACATGACTTTATTTTGCTAGACAATATTTATTACGAGGCTTATTACATCTATGTTACGAGTGCCACCTCCCCTGTTGCAAGGCCTGCATCAGGGACTTCCTCCTCCGCTCTGCGAGGGGGCCTCTCTCAGAGCTAAGTATACCCTCTCACTTTCCGATCCACATCCTTCGTGTCACAACTACCTCCTGTGGCACACTCACTGTGTCAGTATCCAGGGCCAGACCACTCCACTGCTCGTGCAACACAACCACTGCTTAAAATGGAAAAATAGAAGTGCAGGTCCTCGGTGTCAGAGTACTGCCCGCTACAGTCCAATGAAAAGTATTACGTTTTTCTTGACAAGTGCGGCTACTCAGTACCGGCCCATTTAAAGCACTAAACACAACACAGCCGCTGGTATCTGACCAAGGGTCAGATGTACAAACGGATTGCGATTTGGTAATTGGTCACCAATAGGTTAGTGACTGGTAAAGGATAAATTGCACCAAAGTAGTTAGTGATTACCTATTTCCAATTACTGATTATCAATCTGTGTTTCTTACTTTTGAATGTTCTATTAATTTATTAATTGCGAACTTTCACAAAAACAGGGTTTTGCACTAGCAAATTAGAATCAAGAGGGATTAGGTGGTAATCAAGAATCAAGTATAAAAGGAGTGGGTTTTATTTTGCACAATGGGATGCTATGTCGAGGAGGATGAGGCTATTTACTCAACACTACCACAGGAGATGGCAAGACAGGAGTGCGTGTTCAGAGTCAGGGTGACTGTTTCAGTAGACATTGGTGGAGATATACAGCAAGTATACGTTCAGCAGAACTGCTATTTATTTTACATTTTATTGCTATGTTAGACCATGTGTTGTGTAGTGACACACAGTGGAGTGTTGCTATACCAACACACCTTGAGGTATTTGCTGCCTACACCCTTTAGCCTATCAAGGATGCAAGGCTGGTAAACATTCATAGATATATTTTTTTAAGCTCGCAACAAGGCTTGCAGCTAACCAAATCTGATTTTGTTCGTAAGACACCATTCACAAAGGTTAAAGGGCTGTGTTGATGGGACACAGCTTTATTTGATCTAGTGCTACAGAGTTTGTGTATAGAAGTCGGAGAAGCCAGCACTCCTTAAACATTGAGACAATATTAGAGTTGTGTGCTCTCCATTACTCCAAACATATCATTTTTGTTAGATTCCTGATCACCTACATGTTTCACATAGTGACTATCGTGTTCTTCTGTAATGTGATCTTCTATATCTGTACATAGAATTTCATATAATGTCATAGAAGTGTAGTTAATGTGGGTAATTTTATGTCAGGATCGGAGGCTCCAATTATGTTTCACTCTTTCCAATTTTATCACTCAGCAGTCTTAACAGAAGATTAACCTCCAAAGTCTACATATCCCATTAGTCCTTGCATCAAAAGTCATCATATTAACCATAGAGTAAGTCCCATATAATCCACATCAAGGAAAAGCACTTCCTCTTCATCTAGGTAATCCCGATCCTTTACCTGCTGCATGGGCTGAGGGCTGGCACCTCAAGCCCTCAAGAGTGAGACACTCTCTCTGTACTTTGCAGAATTTCTCCCTGGTGGGTGCATCCTCAACTTGCCAGCCAGCAAGCACAGGTGGGTCACAAGGGTCGCAATGTCCTCCCCAGTTAGCTCTGGGTCCTCCTCCTCAGGGACCCTGTCGACCTCCACCACTAGAACTTCAGGGACCAGTCTCCCGTGTCCCTTGCCCCTCTCCTTGGCAGCTGTCTGGGCCATTTTTCCAGGCTCCAAATGGCCTTGACTCACTTCCCGGGCACCCATGAACCGTGTGGTCATACAGACCCAGTCAGGCAATCCCATGATCTGCAAGTGAGACCTGAGCTCTACATCCCTCCAGATTGTGTGCTCTATGTCACTGCCTAACAGACAATCGACAGGCATGGCAGGGCTCAAAGCAACTTTCAGAGTACCAGAGACTCTCCCCCCCCAAAGGGAACCGGAGCCACTGTTAGATAGTTCTCACGATTGTCGGCGACTACGACTTGGTGGAATTAATTCAGTAGGACCTGTTCTGCTGACATCACCTGACACTTGACAGTTGTCATGCTGGCTCCTGTGTCACGCAGAGCCTCCACCCATTGCCCATTAATGGCGACCCACTTACTTGGAAGTATTGGCAGGCATGTGGGATTTTGGCACCATATCTGAATCCCGCAAGGACACTAGGGTTACATAGTGATAAAGTGCAAAGAGTCCTAAAATCAGGAAAAATGAAATCAGAAAAGTGGAGGGAGGCAGGCAAAAAGTTGGGGGGAAGACCACCCTAAGGCTGTCAGGTCTAACATATGTCCCCCCAGCTGAAAGTGGGGAGAGCTACACAGCCCCATGGGAGCTCTCTTCACTAGGGCAGAAGAATCTGGAGAGACCATCAGCATTGGCGTGGTCAATCCCTGGACGATGCTCCACCGTAAAGTCCATTCCCTGTAGGGAGATGGACCACCTCAAGAGTTTAGGTTTTTCTCCCTTCATTTGCATGAGTTATCTGAGGGGCCTGTGGTCTGTCTGAACCCGGAAGTGAGTACCAAACAGGTATCGTCTGAGCTTCTTCAGTGTCCGGACCACAGCAAATGCTTCTTTCAATGGCATTCGACCTCTGTTACTGTGAAAGTAACCTCCTGCTAATGAAGGCTACCGGTTGATCTAGGCCCTCCTTATTCAGCTGTGCTAAGAGTGCCCCTATGCCATGCTCTGAAGTGTCCATCCGCACGAGGATTTCATTGAAGTAATCAGGGACCCTGAGACCAGGTGCTGTGCACATGGCTTCCTTGAGAGAATCAAAGCCTTTCAGACATGCCTCTGTCCACATCACCAACCTTGGCTGCTTCTAAGAAGTCAGCTCAGTTAAGGGGGCAACAATAGTGCCATAGCCCTTAATGAAGCTTCTGTAGTCGCCCATGAGGTCTAGAAAGGCTCTCACTTCAGTTTGAGTTTTAGGTGGTTGCCAGGCCATGATGGTCTCAATCTTGACATGGAGGGGCTGCACCTTGCCACTACCTACCAGGTGTCCCAAATGCACCACAGAACCCTGCCCAATCGGGCACTTGTTGGCCTTGATTGTCAGGCCTGCCTATTGCAGGGCCTGAAGCACCTCTTCGAGGTGATGCATGTCTTCCTCCCAGCTGGCACTGTAGACAGTAATGTCATCTAAGTAGGTGGCACAGAAAGACTCCTTGCCAGCCAGGACCCTGTTAGCCAACCGTTGGAAGATAGCAGGGCCATTCTTCAAGTCAAAGGGCATTACCCAGAATTGGTAATAGCCCTCAGGGGTTGAAAATGCTGACCTCGGTCAAGGCGATCTGCCAGTACCCTGATGTTAAATCAAAAGTACTGAGGAGTTTGGCAGCGCCTAGTCTGTAAATAAGCTCATCAGCTCTAGGGATCGATGTGTGTCAGTTTTGGTTAAGCAATTGAGGCCTCTGTAGTCCACGCAGAACTGAAGTTCGGGTTTGGCGCCGGTGGGGCAGCCTTTGGTACCAACACCACAGGGCTGGACCAGGTACTGCTAGACGGTTCAATCACCCCTAAAGCTAACACCTTGGAGACCTCTTCTGGATGCTGGCCCTTACCCTATCTGACAACCTGTAAATTTTGTTTTTTACATGGGACTGTCTACCGTGTCAATATCATGGACACACAGATGTGTGAGTCCAGGGGTGAGTGAAAGCAGTGAGGATCACCATCCCAATAACTGGTAACAGTCACTTTGCTGTGCTGAAGTCAGGGTGGCAGAGAGGTTGACACCCTCCAATGACGGGAAGTGGGATCAGGGGAGCGTTCAGCTTTTCTCTGACTTCCCACTGACCTGGCAGGTGAGACAGGGCCTACAGAATGTATCTGGGGTTATCTTCATTCTGGGCCAATAAAAGTGGGTGGCAAGTCTGGCAAATGTTTTGTCCTGCCCTAAATGTCCTGTAAGGAGTATGTCATGAGCCGAACCCAGTAGGAAGGCTCAGTAACACTGGGACACCACCAGCACACAGGTTGCCCCAGTACCCGGAAGCCTTAGGCTCGCTAGGGGGAGTACTCTTGTTTTTTCTGCTGCCAGTGTGCCTCATTCGCCGCAACGAGTTGTGTGGCGTGCTGCAGGGGCAACAAAGGAGCACTCAGCTTGCCCTTCGTTTTGCCTTCACAGCGCATCTTGCTCAGGGTTGTGAGATGCGTGGTCTGCAGTCAGGAGCAACAGAGGGTGCAGGAGGTGTGCATGTCCTCAGAGGACATGCCCCTCCCCCTGCATTCCTGACATTCTGTGCATTCTTGCAACACGGTCAGGCCCGCAAGAGGGCGCGTGTCTCCTGATGGCAGAGGACACATCCCTCCCCTTGACATTCTTTGCATTCCTTGGTGTGCGGCCAAGGAAATGGTCTACCCTTCAGTACCACCAGTGAAGGGAAGATATTCCTTCAGCGCGCACAAAGAGTGCAGTTGGTGACAGCTCCTTTTCTTTACGTATTTTCCCTGCTCCTGATAAGAAGTTCTCCTGCGGAGCATTTTCTCTATTAGCCCTATTCTAGAAAGGTGAGTGCACATTCGTGTCAGGACAAACATTTGCTAACAAGCATTGCCACCACCAAATTGTTGACTGGGCCCAAACATTAGTATGCTTGCTTAGGTTGTTTCTACGATTGCTTCCTTACCCTTACTAGCTGATAATCTGTGGGAGTCTGTGGAGAAGGAACAGGCTCTCCTTCCAATCCACGAGGAATGGTGGATGCCATTGATGCATCCATTGAGAGGCGGTCTCTTTGACTCTGGCTCCCCTGAGTCAGACGATTATTGAACTGGCGGTACGGCATAGCATTTTACCCCCAGATTGGGAAGGATTAAGGCTCGTGCTTGCCACCAACACTCAGGCAGCCCCTAAGGGCAACAGTAAGCTCCCAAAGTGCATGCGACCTCCCCCCTTTCTGACAACTTTGACAGGCTCCATCATGCCTTCCTAAAGAAGCATCTTGACACCCTAGGTGGGCAAGACAATTTCAAACCTGGGTATACACCCGAGGACGATTCCTGCTCTCATCAGAGAACAGATGACAATGTCAAGGAGGACTCAGATACCCCAGATGGGGATTTGGGTCGACAAACCAGGCCCAATAACGAGGGTGGCTAGACCACATGCATGCATTAAATGGCAGGCCACGTTCGGATCAGCCCCGGATCTGGTAAAAGAGTCCAATGCTAGCTGACAGGGCTGGGGCGCACGCTGTGGGGATATTACTACAGGAAGACAGTGGTCAGAATGCAAAGAGGCTCTCCACATCAACTATCTAAAGCTCCTCGCAGGATCGTTCACACTGCAAAATTTAGCGGCCCACAAGGTGTTCTGCTCCATCCTACTAAAGATGGACAACATATCATCGATGAGTAATATCAACCACCTAGGAGGTGCCCGATCCAAGGCTCTGGCAGATCTGGCCAGAGACTTCTGGAATTATTGCCTGGAGAACAAACTCAGTGACAGCAGAGAACCTTCCTGGGAAACTCAATCAATCTGTGGACTGGCAATCCAGACACCTGAAGGATAACAGCACATGGAAACTGGATCCCACACTACTTCTGAAGATCATTAATCAGTTGGGGCCCCTGCCAAGTCAACCTCTTTGTGTCCAGGCTAAACTATAAACTACCACACTTCTTCAGTTGGCGACCAGATCCACTAGCGGAAGCAAGAGATGCCTTTCTTCAAGACTGGAGTCAGTTTCAGGGATATGCGTTCCCTCCCTTCTCGATGATCGCCAGACTCATGTGCTAGTCAGACTTCAGAAGACAGAGGTAACCCTAGTGACACCAATTTGGAAGTCTCAAGTATAGCATCCAGTTCTAATGGAATTTTTCAATCCCATTTCCCGGGACTACTCATCTGCTGACGGACCCTCATGGCAACCTGCACCAACTGGTTCAGGACAGAACTCTCCAGCTGAAGGTTTGGAAGATTACATGGGACATTGGGAAGTCCCAGACTTTGACAATAGCTCCCTCTCTGATCAGACTAGCACTAGCCTACTCTGCAATAAAGAGATACGGTTCAGCCTGGCGTAGATGGTCATGCTGGTGTCTGCGACTGAACCTTGATTCTGAGTTGATGGATAAAGCACTGGCATATCACATGATTTACGCTTGTCGACCAGCGATACCAGCAGGGCATGTGCCTCTTCATGACATTACAGTGGGCGAACACCCTCTGGTCTAACGTTTCCTGAGGGGTTTTTGTTGTCCTTCCCGCCCAAACCGAGGTACTCTTGCCCTATGGGATGTCAATGTAGTGCTCCGGCCACTTCAATCATGGCAGGATAGCAGGACCTGTCCCCCAAAGAATTAACAGGCAAGTTGGCAATATTGCTATGTCTTATTTCTTGTAAAAGAGTGTCTGATGTACATGCCCAGGACATTACAGCATGTATGTTTACCCCGGACGGGGTGCCCTTTACCATATCTAGACATACTCTAATACGAGGGTGGTTCATTACCCAGCTTTTCCAGGTCATTCCAAACTGTGCGTGGTTCGCTGCTTGAGAGGGTATGAAGCTATGACTGATGAGTTTCAGCCTCCAGGGACGGCCCAATTATTTATTTCTCTCAAGAAACCTTTCAAACCGGTTTCCTCAGTTACCATCGCTAGGTGTGTGAAATGAGTTCTTCAAGAATCTGGTGTGGATACCTCTGCTTTTCGGCCTCACTCCACAAGGGGAGCTATGTCTTCCAAGGTATTTGCCCTGGAGGGCCGTATAGGGGACATACAGCAAGAGCAGCAGATTGGTCCTCAGACTCGTGATTTAAAAGTTTTTACTTTAAACCGATTATAGCTATGGTTTCACTGGTGGCTGACCAGCTTTAAACTAGCATAATCTGAGCCTCCAGTCCTGACACAGAATATAACATTTCCTAGCTAATATGAAGGAAAGTTTCAATTCTATTAAGGACACAGAGGCAAGGAGTATCACACCCAGGTTGTTTGATAGGTTACCCTCCCTCTATCCTATGAAGCTACAACATTCTAGATAAGTATAATTGAGTTTCATACGGTGATTCCACTGGCTTATTATGGTTTGCATTGTTTCTCCTACTGTATGATGAATACTTTACGCAAGATTTACTAAACTGGAGAACTTTCATTCCATTTCTTCTTTGTCCTAGGATCAGACCAGAAGCAAGAATTCTGAAGGAAATGCCTGGATCGAGATATGTTTTCACATGAAGAAAGAGGAAATGCTTTTCCTTGATGTGGAATATGTGGGACTTTATGGTTAACGTGTTGACTTTTGACGCAAAGACTTGTGTGGTATTTAGCCTTTGGAGGTTAATGTTCTGTTAAGGATGCTTAGTAATAAAACTGGAAAGAGTAAAGCATAATCGTCGCCTCCATGTCCTTAATAAAACTGAAACTTTATGATAGCTAGTAAATTTTATACTCTGAATGACACATAACAGCCTATGTCGAGGTGTAAGCCTCTACAGTCTATGATGCACTATTTTCTTTTTTTTTCTCCAAAATCATTATACAAGTGTTTACGTTATTGTAATTAATTATATAATTACATGGTAACACAATATTTTAATTTGGATTCTTTTCAACTGCTAAAACCTCCAAGACTGTCATTTCACTGCAAATCCCACAATGAAATTTACTGAACACAACAAATGTTAATGGACAGAGCAGTTGCATAAGCCCAAAACAATGGTTATCTTTTTAAAATAAATAATGTCATTACAGTTATAATTAAAGCTCCAACATTTGTAGTGTGCTAATTTAGAAAAAATAAACTAGCCTGTGTGTTTGCTGATGAGGTTCTTAAGTATCACTATTAGTAAGGCCAGGTATAGCTTCCATAGTGAGGGTGTTTTTGATGCCCCCTTCTATGGCTATAGGGAGTGGCTTGGTAAAAGGTCTTCCTCCAGTGCTAGCAGCTTCTTTCCACCTACTGACCAGCTTCTCCTTCATTCATGATTGAAGGTCTACCACTAGTTATGAATGTCAGAAAAATTACGAGTTGGTAGACCCACAGGATTGAACCTTTCTTGGTCACAACTCCAAATCTGCCTTTTTGTGGCTTCAGGCACAGTAAAGGAGGGTTTTCCAAAAGTGTGTCTGTTAGCTGCACACTCCTCCACCAGTATACCAGCTCATCATATAAGAATGTGCGCTTCTACTTTCTTGAAGAATCCTTGGTTCGCCCTCCCTGAGCTGCCATTTAAAGAAAAGTAGCTGGGATTCCAAGCAAATGCCTGTACTTCAGAATAATAGTGCAACAATATAACAACATTTCCAGATTGTGATGTAACCGGGGGCCATTCACAATTTGTGAATGTGTAGAAATTACTTAGCAATTCGGTATTTTTAGGAAGCGCATCCTAAGAGACTGCGTACAGGAACATGTATGTAATAGTACATTTCATTTACCAAATCGTAAAATGACATTTCTTAAGAATTGCAGTACAACTGCGGTAAAGCAGAGAATAGAACATCTGGCCCAAAGTGTATGATTACTCTATGCTGCCTCTCGCACTGTTTCACTCATCCACCCCTTTGACTTCCCCACGTTTCCTGCTATATCACTCTCCAGAAATGTCCAATCATCCTGTCTAACTTTTCAAAGTCCTTTCTTAATATTTCACCCTTCCCAATAGTATCCAGACACCCGTGCAAGAGCTCAGCAGCTCCAGCTGTCCTATTCCTCCTAACTTCCCCACATAGACTTCTTTCATCACCACATAGGTTTCAGGTTTCAAAACCATCAATAAGCATAAAGATTACATCACCGGAAATTAGATCACGTGAGGCTCGATCACAACATCCCAGCAAAATTAGCACTCCAAGTCATATACAGTGAGTACAGCTATGCTCCAAAGTGTGAAACTCCCTTTAAGTGAGTGAGATTTTTCCAAGGAGTCGACGCTTATACTCAGAGGTAAGAATGTTCCACATTGTGAGGCGCACAAGTAACACGGGAGGCTTCCATCCCCAGATACGGTGAGACTGTGTTGCCTAGATCATGTTCACAAATAACAAGCAAGACATATGAAACTTTACCAAGCAATGAGTCGGTGTTTCACCAAGTAAACCCTCAGGCAGTCAAAGTGATACTGGGTTCAGAGAGTGTGCGGCCACATTCAATGTTGCTGAAGCTCACGGTCAGGGAATGGTAATGCACCCCAAAGCCGAGAGCTCCTATACCCAAAGCGCTAACTTGTGAGAGGCCTTAGGCACCAGGAATGTAATGGCCGGAATCTGGTTACTAGTCCACAGGCTGTGGTAGTGACAAAAGCCCCCACTGCTGTGAGAAGAGACACTGGTGTTGTGTTAGGAGAACACACAGGGACCTGGAGAAGAGGGAGCTGAGGGTATGCATAAATGAATACAGCAGCAGTCAGGTAAATAAACTTCTTTCTCTAAGATTGAAACAATCCTACAAAAAAGCTGAAATTAACATAAGTCACTGGGCAGCAGTGCAGCGGTTCAGTCCCAGTACAAGTGGCAACTCCTGCTCACTGCCAGCTGCTGGGACTCGTTATTCAGAAGGCAAATGCCCATATTCTCTGATTAGGAATTAGTGGCGCCAAACACTTTCTTTTTGCATATGTTGCATGGGAGCAAGCAGAGGCTGGGTTGAGCAGTAGTTGGGTGGATTGCCCCGCCCATAGCTGCCCTTTCATCTCGCCACACACTTCTAGTTTCACTTTCCAAGAACTTGTTCAGAATTCCACAAATGGCTACTTGCTTTGGAATTGCTTTTATGTTTCTGCTGCACAAGGGCAGTAGTGAAATGCTGAGGCCTACTCTGGCCTCATGAAAAGACACTGGATGGCACGCTGAAATCGATAGGGGCAGTAGTGAGCTAAAAAGAGGTAAGTGTGATGCAAATCTGCTTTGCAAATTCTATTAATTCCTCACCACCTCCCACCCTTTACTGTGCACTGCACATCACCTTTGCTGCTGCCGCCTGCCAACCCCAATGCTCACCCACTCATTGGCACTGAGTCTCCCCTTCCCTACTGTGGAATCAGTCACTGAGGGTATCCTCTTCAGTGTGGCAAGGTGCCATATCACATGAAGCACCGCAGCAATCGTCACGAGGAGACAGAACGCTGATATAAGTTTGCATGATCCCCCTCTCACCACAAGTTGTTCGGCTCAACCACACTCAGTGTATGCGGGATGAGCAGCAAGAAACCCGAACCGGCAGCAGAAGCACAAACCCAGTAAGTACCTGAGTTAGGAAAGTCCGATCAGGCTAGAAAGGCAGCGAGCAAGACTCTTGGTAACTTTCTGAACTACTATGAGATAAACAGGAAAAAAGTTGTGACTGCTCGTTCTGGGGTGTTTTTTCCTGCCACCCGGGGAGCCTGCGCATCACTACCAGGGTAAAGACCCAGACATGGAGTGGTCTTTACGGTCATGTATTTTACTCTGCTGTGCAGCATTCTTGCATTTTCAAATGCGTAGCCGGGGAGCATACAACACCCAAATGGCAAGTAAAGTAACGTATATACTTTCACAGAAAAAGCCGGAATCAATGGGAATACAGATGTCCCTGCCTGTCCAATACAGAAGGAGTCATGTGGGAAACTTAATATGCTTTAGGTGGAAGAGCATCAGCAGATATTCCAGGCTGTTTGTCACATAGCTGACTTCTCCTCTCAGTTCCTTCCCCACTTTCACGTCCTTCTCCTACATTAAGTTATTGAACTGGTTTCAAAACCTGCGTTAAAAATGATGAAATTATTTGGCACGCACCATAGTTAAAAACTCCCAGTTTTCATTACCTTGGCCTGAAAGACTGAACAAGCAGTTCCTTGGGCAAATTAGGAATAATCAGTTGTATGATCCAAGTGCCTGCATTCCTTCTTACTTTCCAAGTTTACATAAGGTCAGGAGTACATATAATTATGCGCACTGACATTAGGCATATAAACTGGCTGGATAATTAAGCTGAAGTCAAGTCTTCCACAGGCCAAAGCGCAGTGAAAGAAAAAAATAAGTACAAGAACCCCTAGAGCTCACTTTAGGCTTCGCCAACCCAACCAGGCTCTCAATTAACCCCGTCACCAGACTCCCTGCTCAATTGCATCCCAAGTGCCAGCCCCAGGCCTCACAACGCATTGTGCAATGCTCAGTGATGAACTGGCGCCAAACTGCTGTGACTGTGCCTAGTGCTGCCAAGTGCCCAATGCTACTCACTCCTGATACCACTGCCCGGCACTCGTGCTCTACATTGTGGAGCCACTGCTCGGTAATATTCAACACTGTCCAGCACTGTTCCTCTGTTTCGATCTGTATTGATTTTCATTGCATGCCTTTCATTTATGCATTAGGTTCTGTTCAACCCCATCCACTTAATTGCACTTCCACCTCCAACCTGTGCACAGGAGAGGAGTAGAGTGGGACATCGCACCTCGTATGAAAACAATGGATGCACTGAGCCCGTCTGCCCCAGAATAGACCCTATGGGGCATGCTTGCCTGATTACAAACAAAATGCTGGATCAGCAGCCCTGTCTCGTACCCTGAAACTTGTGCATGTGCTGAAGAGAGCACAAAAGGGAAAACTGACGCAGTCATTTTGAAGTGCCACAAGTGCCTTTCACTGCAGGCAGACAGGCCTGCCTTTGGAGGGTATGGGGTCTCCCTGTGCTGGAGTTTCTCAGACCTTCAGTGCCTCCACCCAAATGGCACCGTTGGGGATAGAGTGCACCGTGGTGTATACAGGGAGTGCAGAATTATTAGGCAAATGAGTATTTTGACCACATCATCCTCTTTATGCATGTTGTCTTACTCCAAGCTGTATAGGCTCGAAAGCCTACTACCAATTAAGCATATTAGGTGATGTGCATCTCTGTAATGAGAAGGGGTGTGGTCTAATGACATCAACACCCTATATCAGGTGTGCATAATTATTAGGCAACTTCCTTTCCTTTGGCAAAATGGGTCAAAAGAAGGACTTGACAGGCTCAGAAAAGTCAAAAATAGTGAGATATCTTGCAGAGGGATGCAGCACTCTTAAAATTGCAAAGCTTCTGAAGCGTGATCATCGAACAATCAAGCGTTTCATTCAAAATAGTCAACAGGGTCGCAAGAAGCGTGTGGAAAAACCAAGGCGCAAAATAACTGCCCATGAACTGAGAAAAGTCAAGCGTGCAGCTGCCACGATGCCACTTGCCACCAGTTTGGCCATATTTCAGAGCTGCAACATCACTGGAGTGCCCAAAAGCACAAGGTGTGCAATACTCAGAGACATGGCCAAGGTAAGAAAGGCTGAAAGACGACCACCACTGAACAAGACACACAAGCTGAAACGTCAAGACTGGGCCAAGAAATATCTCAAGACTGATTTTTCTAAGGTTTTATGGACTGATGAAATCAGAGTGAGTCTTGATGGGCCAGATGGATGGGCCCGTGGCTGGATTGGTAAAGGGCAGAGAGCTCCAGTCCGACTCAGACGCCAGCAAGGTGGAGGTGGAGTACTGGTTTGGGCTGGTATCATCAAAGATGAGCTTGTGGGGCCTTTTCGGGTTGAGGATGGAGTCAAGCTCAACTCCCAGTCCTACTGCCAGTTCCTGGAAGACACCTTCTTCAAGCAGTGGTACAGGAAGAAGTCTGCATCCTTCAAGAAAAACATGATTTTCATGCAGGACAATGCTCCATCACACGCGTCCAAGTACTCCACAGCGTGGCTGGCAAGAAAGGGTATAAAAGAAGGAAATCTAATGACATGGCCTCCTTGTTCACCTGATCTGAACCCCATTGAGAACCTGTGGTCCATCATCAAATGTGAGATTTACAAGGAGGGAAAACAGTACACCTCTCTGAACAGTGTCTGGGAGGCTGTGGTTGTAGCTGCACGCAATGTTGATGGTGAACAGATCAAAACACTGACAGAATCCATGGATGGCAGGCTTTTGAGTGTCCTTGCAAAGAAAGGTGGCTATATTGGTCACTGATTTGTTTTTGTTTTGTTTTTGAATGTCAGAAATGTATATTTGTGAATGTTGAGATGTTATATTGGTTTCACTGGTAATAATAAATAATTGAAATGGGTATATATTTTTGTTGTTGTTAAGTTGCCTAATAATTATGCACAGTAATAGTCACCTGCACACACAGATATCCCCCTAACATAGCTAAAACTAAAAACAAACTAAAAACTACTTCCAAAAATAATCAGCTTTGATATTAATGAGTTTTTTGGGTTCATTGAGAACATGGTTGTTGTTCAATAATAAAATTAATCCTCAAAAATACAACTTGCCTAATAATTCTGCACTCCCTGTAGTTAGTACACCTACTTAGATTCTCATGACATGTGTGCCCATGTCCAAAATCCGACCATCATTTACATAGGGTAACACCATCATGAAAATGAGTAACCACCTCAATAAAATTTCAAAGCCAGAAAATGTATACCAGTACAATGAGAGTTACAGACGGGGGCGCATAAGCATCTTCAACCCCTTCTATGTCCTATGACACAACTATAATTCAGCTCCTAATGGTTTAGAGCCTCTTGCAACAATCCTCTTGGTATGTTGAATAAAACAAGCATTGGCAAAGCCAATAGGTTTTTCCCTATGCATGATCTAATAGCGTTGTCAGTGGGATTTTTTAGACACGTAGCACAGCAGCGAGGGATTGGGGTGGGAAAAGCAACACAAAAGTGTGGGAAAAGGACAGGACATGGGCTGCAGGGACATGCACTCTTCAAGAGTGCACGTTGAAAAGTTTAAAAAAAATTACCTGCAGGAGCCTGTGGCCAGTGGAAGGACATGATCCATGACACAAACAAAGCTGAAGCCCTGGGAGAAAGCAGGAAGGCAAAGGCAGCAAGGGCCAATCTGAAGCAAGAATACAAGAGTGACATGGAAGCCAACCAATGGTAAGTAACAGTAAGTAATAGGCGTGGTCCAAGTTCCTTTTTATTTTTTGTTTACAAGAGATTTTGCAAGCGCTGTTCAGGCAAAACCTAAAAAGACCCATCTTAAAATGGACAGCCCAAACCACCACTTCTGCCCTGAAGCAAAACACTTAAAGGTCACTGACGAATGGGCGGGGAAATCTAGCGATGAGAAGCAGCCTCAAGCTGCGAGCAAACAAGAACAGAGTCCTGCTACTATTCCCCCCACCACAAGTTCCACTGTCCCATAACTGCTCACATTCATATTGTTAATGTGAGGGTTATATTTTCAAGCAATGCACAAAACCTTGCGATATTCACAGTGAGAAAGAACAAACACATGAATGTACATATAAGATATATAACCATTGGAGAATTCTTCCAACTAAAGCAATTAATAATCTACCTCCCATGTATCATCCATGAAATTGTCATAACTTTCCAATGGCTTTGCCTGTTCTCATGAAGACGTTTACAGAGAAAAATGCTGGATTGGCGGCAGTCAGAGATAAGTCTTCGGGTATAAATGGCTATGTACAAGTCTGAAGAGACCCATCCCTTCTTGGAGCACCAGATCAAATGGCGAACACACAAATTGTGGCACTGGGAATGCTTTGAAAGGGTGAAGAAATCCATCAAGTCCTACTGGCTTTAACTTTATGTTTCACAACCAAATATTAAACATTTTTGGTTGATATGTATTACTCATTTATCTCTTTCTACATCTGTGATCATGAAACCATTCATGAGCTACTTGCAAAAGTGTGAGGCCCTCCTCATAAGTCTAAGACCGTCAAACAAAGGGCTAACACTCAAAGATGACTCAGAGACACTGCTCTTACGCCACCACAATAAGCGCCCATCGACTCAAATCAACAGTAATTGCTTCCACATGTTTCTGTCTTTCTGATCCTAGAAGCAATTCAGCTTTGAATGGAAGCCTAAACTGCACTAGGAGCGCATGTGCTAGATTTCTATGTGATTCTAATTAAAATTTGCTGTCATGTCTTTTGTCTCTCCTGTTCAGTTTGCTGTCCAGAAGACCACCTGTCTAGAACACTTTCCTTTTTGTGACGTCTCCATCATCCAATTTCAACCCTTGTCCTAGTTTTTTTTTTTTTTACCAGCCTCAGGTGTATGTGTCAATGTTTCAACCATGTAAATGTGACTGTCATAGCTATCACAGGTGCCTTGGGTGAAGGTGTGTTGGTATGCGTGTTTATGCTTGTGAGTTGCGATTATTTATTTACAGTTTTGCCTACTACCATGCGCTTCTGGTGGTTTATTGCATTGGTTTCTCATGTAGTTAGTTGTGGCTTAGTCTTTGTGTTTTCTTCAAGAATTCAGAACAGTCATGATGTCCTTCAGATTTCTATACTCTTGATTTAGATGTTATTTCACCAGCATAATTTGGCATGTGTTGTTTACTATAATAGTCGGGAGTCCATTGATATTCATCATAAGCCAATATTTTAGGATTTTACTTATGGCACTGGGTGGAAAGCTGCATCTGTTTCTGTATTAATCATGATGTGACCAAATGCAGGAGGGTGGGGCATAATATCGGTCAGGTTTCCAGATGATTCTTTGGGCATACCCACAACACTGCTTAATGTAACTGTTCTCACCAGGCATGAGAGTAGGGTTATATCCTCTCTGTTCATGGGTGGGATGTTTCTTCAATTAGCTGTTCTTCTAACCTAATGATTAGTGTTGGGCCTTACCTTCATGGAGTGCACCATCTGTGAAGCAGTTTGACAGAATCAATTGCATCTAAATAACACTGCTAAAGGTTTTCTTTATTTGAATTTTGTGCAACACAGGACTTGAAACAGAACTGTTTTGAGTTGGACCCAATCCTTCTTTGACAACTACAATCAATATGTAGGCAGGGCTCGAAAAATCATAAAAATGTTACTAGACATGCAGGTCGAGTGACTTAAATAATCTACTCGACTTAACTGTAATGTACTTGACCCATACGGGTCTCAAATTGTGTGATCCTAGGCAAATAGCTGACAGAGTCGCCTTTTTCTTCATTCTCACATATGATTGCACCTTAAAATATCTGAGCTCAGCATTACTGCAGTACCCCAAAACCTCTTTTGTTTGATTAAGTAGACTAAAGTTTGCTGGATGCATCACAAGAATCTAGCCCACATACCCATGACCTCTAGCACACATAACCTAGGAGTTCTTTTAGTTGACTAACAACATTGCCTTCAGAGCAGGAGTGTTTCTCAGTTTGTTTAAACACTCATTTGTAATAAATATATTACTAAACCATGATGTGGTAATATTGTCATCTACACAAGGTAACTTTCCAAGAAATGTCTAAACATCTCTCCACTAACTTGCAATTTTACTGATAAAACTATATAGTGTATTAATCTTTGAAAATTGGGTTTAAGAAAACACATCCTTTGCACATCAACAGAAAGTATTCTGATTTGTTTTCATCCTATTAAAATTTGTTTTTTCATCACACAAATATTTAAAAAAAGGGCTTTCACAACTAATGAAATATATTTTGAAATGTTTGCACAGTTGACCTAATCATTTAAATGTGTGTTAGGAAAAACCTGACACCCTATATCCTTTTATTTTACATTCTAAGCAGCAGGTCACATAGTTCATCTTACAAAGTCCTGGAACTCTGCAGTCAGAAGGAAAATTAATTGTAAGAAAAACTGACTTTTGACCTCTATCTGTGAACACAGAGGAAATGTGAAATAAGAACAAGATTTAAAGGCATCTTTTATTGCCCCCTCCACTTTTCAACTGAACAGAACACCTGTTAAGTGTCAACTCGCTGGAAGGGTCCAGTAAGTATTAAAAATAGCTCGACCTGATCAAATAAGACTTGCCAATGTGAGTGGTCGAGTGGATTTTTGGAGCCCTGATAGGGATTGCTTCAGCCCAATCCACTATGAGGTGTATAACCTGTAGGGCTCCTGAGGCATCAACCACATGGGACCTGTTTGGCTTAAATTCAAACACCAATGTGACACTTCACAGTAGCTAAATTTGTTAGTGTGACAATAGCCTTCTCCAGTCCATGTTGGAATTTATATACAATTCTAAATTTCATGTCCATGTGATCCTCACATTTTCAGTTGTGGGTGGTGCGTGCTTGACACTGAACACATTTCTTTAAAAAAGTACAAATTAGGTGCCTCACAGGTCTATTTCTTACTCATAGGGCCATATGATTTTTCAGCTTTCAAGGAGCTTAAGATAAACTACCTTTGTACACGATTGGGTGCTTTGAAGACAAAACATTTACAGAATAATTCAATACTAACAAATACTCCACAAATCGCACAAAAAGACTGGTGTTGACTTTATGCCTTGTTTAGACAGATGATAAGTTCATGTAGTAGCTTAAACCAGATGATGTACATGGCGAGAGGTCAGGAATCAGCCATAATAATCTTGAAAAAAGGTATGTTTCCGTTTATTCCAGTAAACATGTAGGCTGCAACCTTTTGATGCCATGACAAATGTGTCCAAATCGTTTTACTTCACATAATAGATTCTCCTCTTCGCAATACTTATCCAGCCATTAAAATCTTTGCCACCACAGACCTAGTCACCTGTATTATCTTACATTGGTCCAAAGAGTTTGGTGTAACTTCTGAATTCACAGTAGAAAGTACTGTGTGGAAATTAAAAAAAACAGGTTAAGCCACAGCACTGCAACACATTCATGTCACCTTTGAGCAACTACTAACAAACAAGAGGACTTTAAAACAGTGTGGGAGAACAGAAGGAACCTAATGGTAGCAGTGAGGGTAGCCAGGCTGACCAGCACCTGGTTTTGAGGCTGGACTTATCATTAATAGAGAACTTTATTTCGGAATGACCTTCTATAAAGCCTCTTGGGCAGAAGTCCAGAATACCTGCAGACTCTGGCTCTATACTACACCCCTTCCATAAAAGTCACACCTGCCCACCTGATTCAACAACGATCATTCAAGAGGAAGAAACACGGAGGCAGAACGCTGAGGCCACAGGGCTACAGAATGTGGAAGGTCCTCAAAATATGGAATGCATTCAAGCCCTCCTTGAGATTCAGGCTCAACAGCTTACAATCCAGAAAACTGAACTGTTCAGACTTGCTTTTAAATGGAATTCCTCACATGTGAGGGGTCGTGAAAGAAGAAAATCGAACATAGGCACAGGCCCAACCATTCCCCTCTCTTTTCATCAAACTGTACACCGCCGTCTCCTACAGGAGTGTGAAGTAACTGAAAGGAAGCACAGAGCACTTTTCCAAAAGACACAAATAAATAATCTGCCAACCAAGACTACAGCACTGGTGCCGCTTATCCTAAAAGTGGTGTCCGCCACAGGCATCGACCCATGTATTTAACATTTTGCGTCCCCATACAATTGACATCATGCTTCCTTTGCAATAAAGATTTCACACAAATATCTTCAATTCTTGTAATAAACACACATTTGTACCCCTGCAAACTGCCTGCAATTCTCCTTGCACAAACGTCTTTGCTGAGGATATTTATTGCATTACTTACACAAATCATTTATAATGCATTAGTGACCCACGCGTCCAGCAAACCAAATTTAAAATGCATTAGCAGAAGGTAAAGGAACAATAACGATGGATACAATGTGTTTGCCAATCTAATAAAGCCTGATAGCCTGACAAGTCGATAGCTGACCTACAGGGGGATTTGTAATCCTACTGTTCTGTCATTTTTTTTGGTCACCCTCTCCGCCCCACCCTCTCTACCCCTGTTCATCTCTCAAGCAGTGTGGAACAAGTAACAATGTTCTGTCCACAACCTGCGGTCACTGTAAGTGAGCACTATTAGTCACAGAGCTCAGAAAAAGATTATACACAATACATTTGAGATTTCCTCTATCTAAACAAGTGGTAAAAGTATTTAATCTTCTTAAACCAAACAGTGTTTGGCTCGCCTACAGTCCTACCAAAATGTTTATTTGTAGCACTTGCTACAATGTGGTTAAGTGTAAATGGTACCTTTGTCTGCGGCTTTTTGCCTAAGTGAGGCTAGTTATGCCTTTGTTGTTCAAAGGCTGAGGAAACAAGTCTAAACAGGTCCTACAATTCTAGACTAAGGCAAGGAAACCTCATCCTTCAAAGGTATGTCACTTCCTTTCATCAATGAATTGCATGTCTGTCATTCGGGAGCTGTGCCCATCTGTTTCATTGCTGCCACTACCGTGGTCCTGGAAGCTTGCGCGGTACATGAACGTATGGATAGAAAGAGGGCTGGTTACTACGGCCACTCTATATAGTACCAGGTATTGCCTGGGTAATTACAAGATAGGGGATTTTGTGCAGGAAACAAAACATACTGCTAAAGGTGGCGTGATTTTTGATTGTATTAGAACCTTATGTTGTCAATACAGACCCGTATTACACATTATCGAGTATGTGTTTTTACATTACATTTTTATTTTGGGAAAATTAGGTTGAAAAGGGTTTATTTTTTAAACCGAAATATTTATGCAAAATATTAAGAACTACCGGGCTATAGTCTTCAGTTGTCTGCAGTAAAAAGGAGACAACCATACTTAATTATGGGGTTAACAGTGTAGAATTTTACATCTATTTATTGAGTTAAAAACACCTGATAGAACCCAGCAAAGGTCTTAGAGAAACTTATCAAACAACACCTCATAGACCACCTCAGCAACCACCAGCTCCTCAATGCCACACACTCTGGGTTCAGGCCCAACCACAATACAGAAGCAGCCTTTATCACCGCCACAGATGAAATCCGCATGATCTTTGACAGAGGAGACACTGCAGCCCTCATTCTCCTGAACCACTCTGCAGCATCTGACATGGTCTCACACCCTATCCTCATCAGGAGCCTGCTCGAGATTCACATCCAAGGACCCACTGCTCCTTCTTACTGGACGGAACACAAACTGTCTGTCTGGCGCCTTAAACCTCAGAAGCCCACAAACTTATCTGCAAAGTGCCTCAAGGTTCATTGCTGAGCTCCACCCTTCAACGCTTACATGATTCCTTTGGACAACGTCATCCACATACACAACATTAGCATCCTCTCCTATGCTGACAATTCGCACCCCATACTCTCCCTCTTAGACAAGATCCCTAACAGAAGAAATAAGTTCACATGCTGCCTGACCGAAGTCTGTAACTGGATGAAAGCCAACTATCTCAAGCTCAACACCAAGACAGAAGTAGTGATCTTTGGCAGGTACACCTCACCATGGGACTCCAACTGATGACTGGCCAAACTTGTACCCACACCCACCACCCAAGCCAGAAAGCTTGGAATAATCACCAACAGCAAACTGGAGAGGACTGCACAAATCAATCCCATAATTGCATTCTGCTTCCACACACTGAAGATGCCAAAAAAGATCTTCAAATGGGTCCCAAGCAACAGCAGAATACCTGTCACTCAAGCCCCAGTCATCAGCAAGTTGGACTACGGGAACAACCTCTATGCTGGGTTCACCAAGCATCTACAAGTATACAAACCATCCAGAACTCAGCAACCAGACTCATTCTCATCCTCCCACAAAGAACTCCCATCACACCACACCACAATTCAGGGATCTCCACTGGTTCCAATATGCAGACGCCCTTATTTCAAACTTCTCACACACACACACATTCAAGGGACCACACAACTAATGCCCAACCTACCTGAAAAGTCTCATCTTCATCCACCGATCACCAGACACCTCAGCTCTGCAGGACTCTTACTCGCACACATCCCATGCATGCAAAGAACCAGATCAGCAGGATGGGCGTTCCCTTACATCACTCCTAAGGAGTGGAACCGCTTCCCACTCCACATACAAGTCTCTTCTTGAATTTCACAAGTTGTTGAAGACCTGGCTTTTCAATTAACCAAACCAAGGCAAGAATGCGACTCCTGCCCTTCGTTTCTCAAGTCATAATTTCCTGTACCCTAATTCTATACTATTATTCCTGCATGGACAAATGATGTTATTTATGGATGGAAAGTCCTCACCCACGGGATCATGGCATACTTCATCGTTGGCCAGTCCGCCCGTTGGGTTAAGATAGTACTAACCCAGCTGTCTCAACCTTAACCCGAAAACAATATGTTGGGAAAAGGGAGCTCAGAATAAAGTATGCCCTGGTAAATGTAGGGAACTAGATTTTGTTATGCGGGTAAGGCCTATCCGTCTATAAATAACAACTGTCTACGCAAGGGTAACAGTGGAGATTTAGGGTATAGAAGATTACAACTCTAGAAACTAAGGGTGTGAGTCACATACTTGCCCTACCTCTGTCTGTAGTGCGAGTATCAGATTAGGAGAAGGTGGGGGAGGGTTTATCTCTCCTACCTCTCGTCTTGTGTTCTTGTTTTTCAATTAACCAACTTACTATAGGAATGGCTAGGCACACACACATTTTCAATGCCAGGATACTCTTGCGTATGATAGTACACTTTACAAATACACAATATAGCAGACTGCAATGTTGTTGCAAATGACCCTTTATGCTGGGTTATCCCCAAGATTTTTGCCTTCCTCCTCCTATTTTTCTGACCTTGTTTTTGTTGGCTTTAGGACTCCAGGTACTTTATCATTAGTAATCAGTCCTAAAGTGCATGTGCTCCCCCCTAAAAGATGGTATGATTGACTTACATCTGTTTGGCTATTTACCTTACCTGTAGGTCCCTTGTAAAGTGGTATACACAGGGCCTGTAAACTAAATGCTACTAGTGGGCCTGTAAATTAAATGCTACTAGTGGGCCTGTAAATTAAATGCTACTAGTAGCCCTGCAGGGCTGACTGAGCCATCCACAGAAGTAACCTTTCAAACCTGTCTTATGCCTGCCACTGCAGAGCCTGTGTGCACAGTTTACTGCCACGTTGACTTGGCATTCCAAACTATTTTCTAAGGCCTAAACTCCCTTTTTACTACACCTAAGACACCCCTAAAGTAGTCCCTAGGTAGCCCTATCGGCGTTTTGCACTACTGTGAGAATTGCTCCTCTCATAGGTTAGCTTTGGGAATTCCCTTATATATTTTAAGTGGTAATTTCTGATCTGAAAGGTGTAGCATGGGCATGTTTGGTAAATTTGGAATGGTAGTGAGAAATCCTGCTTACTGGTGTAGTTGGATTTCACATTACTATTTTAGAAATGCCATTTTTAGAAAGTGTTCCTTGAAGAGCCCAGATCATGGGAAGCGTTGAGCGCTTTATTTTCCCTGACTGCGTAACGAGTGCTTCATTTCCTGCTTAGCGCCTGGGGAGTCCTCAGTCAACATGTGTGCAAGGAGCTTCCGACTGGCGTTGAAAGGAGAGTGGTGTGTGCTTTCCCCGGTGCCATCACCGACCAACAGGAACCCCACCCTTTCATGGGGCCTGCTCCTCTGAGGAACGTGGCGAGTGGAGCTTCAGAGTGAAATCTCCGTCCTTGTGGGAAGAGGCACCGTTGGAGCCAGAGCTGAAGCCAATGCCGAAGCAGGTCGACTCGGAGGGGCCACAGGGAACGATTCCCATCCGCAGGTATGACATGTCTAGAGCACTGGCACTGCACTCCTTCTTGGATGCTTCCTGGGTCAGCCCGGCCAGGGTGAAGATAGCCAGCCGGCGCGGCTCTCAGCAGCTGCACTGCCCACACGCAGGCAGCTGCACTACCTGCCCAACACACAGGGAGACTGGGAGAGGTCTTTCCACTCACACCTATAGGCTGTGCACTTCCCCTGCAGCGCACGCCTTTTTGGAAACGGGAGGGAATGCCTCCTAAATCTGGAACCGGCTTCCGACCAGTCGCCTCTGCAGCAGTTATGCCTCACACTCACAGACAGCTGCCTTTGAATTTCCCGAATGTGTGGAGGTCTCCCACGCCCAAGACAGTGGTAATCCCTGTCTCAGGACCTTACCTTGGGAGCACTGGATCTTGTTGGCACCACGGGTGAGCTCTCAATGGAGGCCTTAATCTTGCTTTTCCCCAGATAACAGAATTACCGTACTCACTATAATAGGCCAGCAGGTGCTGCTAGGCCCAGGTTTTGGTCCTCATTACCACATAAAGCTTAATAGGAGTGCAGGTATGCTGCACCCTATGTGTTTAGAGTGATAATTGGTGATTTACGTGCATGTGCAAAATTATTATGTCTCATGTGCTTATGGTGATACTTAAGTGATACAGGTGTTTACTATAACATTGCGTGCCCTAATTTATGTTGAGTTCACCTTACACTGGACTGAGGTTATGCAGAGTACTTGTGATTTGGGACATTGTGGTTCTTATGATATATACAATATAGAAACATATTTTTATACAACTTGAGTAGAGTGTCATTTGTAGTGTATTTATTGTGCCACTGGTGTGAGTGTTTTGCACAAACGCATTACACATTGCCTCTGGGGATAAGCCTGACTGCTCAGTGCTGAGCTACCAGGCGGTGAGCACAGGTTATATTTGGTTTGTAACTTACTTGCCTTGTCTAGAATGGTAGGCTCTGCCTGGCTTAGGTGCATACCCTAGCCAATCAGAAACCCGATTTCTAACAAATGTCTAAAAGCAAAGTGGTTTATAAATGTCACCATAACTCTAAAGGCATTAATGTAAAGCACAAAATGTATTACTGTTGTGCATTTTATATGCCGAGGGTAATAAACTGCTTTGTATTAGGCTTAAAATAATTAGGGAATTCTAATTCATTGGAATGATATCATGCCTATGAATGAGTGCCAATAAATCATATATTAAATATCGTTCTAGTCCTGACAAATTTAGAAAACACTACTGTTTACAAAATAATGATAGGCAAATATGACGTACATAGAGGCTATAACGGCATACATTCTGGTCTGTAAGGGCATCGAGGGGCCCGGCTGACAAGATAGACAATGAGGCCACTGGTTTGTAAGTGTCACCAGACATGGGAGATGTTGTGGAGAAGAACTTAGGCAAGGTTCCGTTGTGTCAAACAACTTTGAGAAGTATTCTGTCCCCTGCGTGCCTGGGCTGTATGGACTGAAGAGCAGGCCAGGATGCAACAGATGCCTGCAATATCGTCTTGATGAACTCCTTTCGATAAGCAGTTCAGACCAGCCTGCCGATTCGTTTAGTCAAATAACAACAATAGGTATATTCCCCTACACTTGAAATCTGAGACATTAATAAGGGTGGCACCAGGTGCTTACTTAGCTGTGACCAAAAACTCTTACTAAGTAACTTCTGACGCCAGCAGAATTTCAGAACAGCAGTGGTGTGCAGCATACCTCAAGGGCAGATTGAAAATCAATCATGGTTTTCAATGTGCCACTTCTCAATGCTACCCTGAAGTGGATGGCCTCTGAAAAACGTGCGAAAAGCACTAGTTATCTAGGGTTCACGGCTATAACATACTTTGAAAGCTCACATATGAACAGCCCATCAGCCTGTGATATTTACGGGTAACACTGGCACAAAGAAGCATGCAGACAGGTAAAATATAACTTCGCATAGTTGCTAAAAAATGTGGGCCCCCAGTGCACCAAAGAGACACGCAGGTGTGCTTTATAGCGGCTTTTGGAGTACAATAAACAACTAGAAATTAGCTAAGAGAAGAGAGAAACACATAAATAAATGATAGAGTAGAGAGCCAGAGGAGAGAAAGGGGTACAGAAAGATGTTGATGTCAGGCAGCTGAAGAAATCTGGTCACAGGTCTTATTTAAATCCTGTAAATTAGAGCAAACACATACAGGACAAATTATCTGTGAGTAGAATAAATTATCTGTGATGATTTAATCTCAAACTATGTCAGGCTGGTGAGAAATGTAATGACAGCACGAAAGACTGTTCCTTTGTGATGCCAGGATATCTCAGAGCAACTGAAAATACGTTGTACGATAGACTGATCAGAGGTCAGTAGAGTTTCCCATAAAATGTAACTCTATGCCGATGACCTGATTACTTTACCTGGGTGAGTTGAGTATGGAACCGGAGAAGCGATGCATCTCCTTGGGGACTTTGGAAAGGCCTCCAGCCTTCACCTGAACTGGCTCAAAAGTAGTCTATTTCCAACTGATAGAGACAGGGACGAACCCCAACTCTGGGTGACATGCGTTGGAAGCAAACCCTGGTGCAACATCTAGGGGTCCGAATCTATCAGACAATCACTGATCTCCTGGACTGCAATGTGCGTGTGCAGAGACAGTTTTACGGCTGAGTGTGGGGTTTTGGAAGACTTTGCCCCTATCAATGGTGGCCCGCATCACCACTGCTAATCTGGTAGCGCTACCTCGCCTTTTGTAATGTTTTGCAGTCTTCCCAATAGTGGTACCGTGGAATACATTTTGAAGCTGGACTCGATTCTGATCGACTTGATATGGAGCAAGGGCTGGCGTTGTGTTGCATTGGTTAAGTTGCAGTGGGTGACAACTGACAGGGGGATGAACACCTCGACTTTAAATCCTACTATCCAGCAGCGCAATTGCAGTGGTGTGTGGGCTGGTTTCAGGGACGTGGGTCCCAGCATGCTGGGTTTACCAGACCCTGTGGTGGACCCTTTTGCTTAATCAAAGGAAGACCTTCCTGCAGGGTGACATGACCTATCGGTACTTCGGGCCTGCTCCGAATCCCCAATATCTTTTGATTCAGACCCTCATCATGCAGATTCGAGGGATGGAGAGGGTTCGACTGCAGGACTGAGAAGTGGCAGTCTTGGATTTGGTGGGCGTGCTGTAGGAGGATGGCGTGTTGCATTTCTTTGATACTTTATGCATGGGATTCGGCCTCTCAAAGGGGCTGTTTCTGTTGTGTGGTACCCTGGCTGCAGCTGTGCGTAGGATCTAGGGGAGGCGAGAGGCAGAACCACAGTTGCTTTGTAGCTGTTAATTCCCATGTGATGCCACTAACATACGAAGTCTGGTCTCAGAGGTGTACAGGACATTGCCTGCGGATGGACACTCCTCCCTTACCTTGCTATGTGAGCGGTGGGAAACGGATTTGGGTTCACCTATGACTGACTGTGACTGGACTAAAATGTGGGAGGTTGCAACCAAAATCTCCAGCAGTGCCCATTTAAAACGCATACATGTTTACGTTTTCATACATACCTCACGCCCCAGAAACTTAGCGTCTATATTCTGCTGACTTCACCTGCATTTCTGCGCTGCCATGATATTTATGGTGATCTCCTCCATATGCTGTTGAATTGTGCTCATTCATCCTCTTATTTGTTTGAGGTGGTGCACCTCTTGGCTGAGATTACAGACCATTCCTTGGCCCCCCAACTCCCTTACCTCCTCCACCCCACCCCCACCCTAGTCCTATGCTGGGCTTTTATCCCCAACCTGCCAAACACAAAATCAGGACCAGATTCATCCACTTGGCCCTGATACTTGCCAAATGTAGGATTACGATGTACTGGAAACATGCTGTGGGAACCCCAGTTTTAGTGCTGGAAGGTGGATTTGCTGATCTGGGCGGACAGGAAGGGAAGTGCACTGCTCCGTGCGGTGCGTCAGGGCAAGAGGCCCACAGAGTCTGCACGTGCTTGGCTGACCGGCACAGGGGTGAGGTCGAAGTTGAAGGTGCTGTATCTGACTAGTGGACCACCTGGTGGGCTGCCTTGGTTGCCAGGCACGGCTCCAGCACTGACTGTCACCCCTGAGAGGGATGGAAAGTGTTTTCTGTTAGCTTAATGAGGGAATTATCCCTTAAATACCTAATTGGTGCTTCTGCAGACCTTTTACGCTTGCGAGCGTTTATGAGTTGCAGCTGTGTGAAATGTGCTTATGATTGCTTACTGTCGTTTACTTTGTAATATAGATTGACTTAGTGGGACCACTAGCCCATAGTTATACTACCTATAATGTGGACTATGTATTCACCATGGACGACAATTGCAGAACTACTTTGTGTTAACTATAAAAAATGTGTGTAAAAAAAAAATGGTAAAGTGACCAGTAATTTGTCCTACATAATCCAAAACACGTGCACACATACACACATTGTATGGTACAGTACAGAACAATTTATTATAGGTAATCCCAGATGCATATGCACATGTGTACGGTAGTGCTGTAGTTTATCCTACACGCCTGTGAACACACCAAGTATAACAGTTTGAAGAGTAGTGTTTACTAAATTATCTCTGATAATATGCACACAAATTTTGTGAAGGAGAGTGAAGAGTAGTTTATCTATCTCAGGGGAGTGCATAAGCACTTGGTATGATGGTAGAGTAGTTTCTGCTATGAAATCCCAGACGCATGTGTGCACAACTTGTATGGTAGATGGAATCCTGTGTGATTCCAGATGCATGCACACACACTGTGTGCTGTAGAGTGGGTAGTACTTTATCCTATATAACCCAGATGCATGCACACACACTGTGTGCTGTAGAGTGGGTAGTACTTTATCCTATATAACCCAGATGCATGCACACACAGTGTGTGCTGTAGAGTGCGAAGTACGTTATCCTATATAACCCAGACGCTTGCACACACACTGTGTGCTATAGAGTGGGTAGTACTTTATCTTATATAATCCAGATGCTTGCGCGCACACTGTGTGCTATAGAGTGGGTAGTACTTTATCTTATATGATCCAGATGCTTGCACACACACTGTGTGCTGTAGAGTGGGGAGTACTTTATCCTATATAACCCAGGTGCTTGCACACACACTGTGTGCTGTATAGTGGGGAGTAGTTTATCCTATATAACCCAGATGCATGTGCATACACCTGGAGTGAAGAGTAGCTGATCATCCAAACCGTTGTAGGATAAAGATACCCAGAGTCACGTGAATAAGAATTATGGTTACTGAGTATTGTGGCTTAAGTGCTAGAGCAACTTGTTGTATCACTGTAATATCCTGATTTTAGTTTTCAACAGTGAAAATAATACAAAACATCAGCCACGTGGGTATTTTAATGTACTATTGCATGGCAATTACTAAGCAATTCATATGTGCAAGAGTAAGCCCCGTTTCATCAGCGAGGGCATAATGCAGTGCATACACTAGCGGGTAGAAAGGTCAACAAATCAAGCTCTGTCACGGTCTAAGGTTATTTATTTTTTTAACAAGCGAGGCAAAAATTTAAATTACACAAACATAATTCCAAAAACTTTGGGAATTTTCCATTTCCATTGTTATACAAAATTCCTGAAATCACAGCATTACACCATGTTGCATATTTACACAGCCATTTGCGGCAAAATTATGAGAATTATGTGTCAAGAAGCATGTTAGGAGGTATGCCTTACAGCTAATGGCTTGATAAGTACAATGGCATAGCACAGCACTTCAAAGCTCCTGCGAACAGGAAAAATCCAATTCAGAGAAGTAAGGGATGGCATTCTACACAGTGTTCACACTGTCTAGTGTGAAGCTGCAAGTGATGGCATCCAGATGACATAGAACATTTACCAGCAGTCTTTGTGCTCTCACGTTTTTTGGAAACAATGGAGGTCATCTTGGGATATTGAGTATAACTTTCAGCATGTCTCAAGGTGTCCTTGCTAGACAACCATGATACAATCTTGATGCAGCCAGGATCTTCCTAGGTGAAGTCAACATTTATTTTGTAAAGAACGACTGCTTCTTGAAGGTTGTTGCATAGCAATGGCACTGCAGATAACTAGTTTGCAAATTAAATCATAGTGAGAAAAAAAACTCTAAACCAGTGGTTCCCACCTTTTCACAGTGCCTTGAGACCCTATGGGTGATTAGCCGCGCTTTACAAATCCTTGATTGACTGATTGATTGATTGACTCCTGAGGACCACCACTGAATCACTACTGGGTGCCAGGGACCCGCAAGCAATTTGTACAATTTAAATTTCAAACATTAAAACAGTAATTCACAAAAAAAATCACAAACAAATACACGCCAAACAAATACTAAAATTACTAAAGATATAAATATTTTATATTGAAAAAATATGTAAAATCCGAAAAATGTTAATGAGAAGGTTGGCGCTGCATCTTGGCGACTAACTTTTCAATGTTTGGTTTTATTTAGGAAAGCTGAATTCTTAGGTCGGATTCTACATTTCCCAAGCAATTTCTGTTTTTATTTTTTTAGGTAGTTGAGATCTGAGAAAGCTTTTTCACATAAATATGTGGTGGGGAAAGGAAGTAAAACCATAAGGGCCTCTCATCCCTCCATAGCCTCTCTGTCACATGTAATTGCATGTTTTACAGCACCTCTCATACCAGTGTAGGGTGTTGAAGCACTTTACAGGGGACACCAAGGTGTAGGATTCACATGTCATCCATACTGGTAGGTATTTTCTCACTCAGAGTGCTTGGTCTAGAGAAGCACAGACTCAGGATTGGTAGGCATTTTCTCAGAGTGCTTGGTCTGGAGAAGCACAGACTCAGGATTCAGAACATAACACAGTGGTTAGCGTTGACTTTGTTAATAAGAGTGTATTTCTACGCAAGCAAATCTTTTTCGCAGCATAGGGCTAACGAAAGACTGAGAAAAAAACATAACTTTCTAATTTGTGCCATGCAGTTTGCATGCAGCTCTTTGATGGCCGTTCATAGCTCACTGTGCTAGATTATGATTGCAATTTATGAACCGCAGAAAAACAAAAGAATCTCTGTGACAAAAGCTGTAACCCACTGTGTTATTCACATAAAATACTTTTCTTTGCATGATATAGGTTCTTTGCAACAGGCATATTAACCATCTGCGCTACGTTAGATGACTCAAAACTATAACTAGAAAAAACTCCCACCTCTCTCCAGCAGGTATATTAATCATCAGTTATCTTGACGCTTTTATTATTCCCTGAAAGCTCTTGGATGTACATGGAACTTTGCCTAATCTTTTCAAACTGCCGCATCAATGAATGAAAATGCAGCGAGAGGCCCCAGTTGGAGAAGTGCCTTCTTGCCGGCACAGGCCTGCGGACACCCTGTGAATGTGTCACAGACCCCTGGGGGTCCGCGGACCACAGGTTGGGAACCACTGCACGAAAATTCATTTTTTTTTTTTTTTTTTTTTTTTTTAATTCAACCCTGGGCATGCTAAAGACTTAGGGGTTATTTCATTTCAGGCTTATTCCAGTGATGGAATAGGGAGGATTCCAAAGTTAAGCTATAATACACAATATGTATATGTGATGATGCATAGGAGTAAGCGTTCTTAACAGATGATACATGAATTGCCAAGAATGAAGCCACAGAATATGAACGACTAGTAATCACCTTTTCTATGACACAGAGGCAATTACGGAGGTTTTGTTCGGAAGCAAGCACAGAGTTACGAAGGCTGAGGTGGTTATTTATCTGAAGGAAGAGTAGAGTAAACATGTATAGTAGACAAGTATGTTTTATAAGTTTTAGTTTCAGGAATAACAGGCTACATAGCAAAACATTTTTTTCACTGTGACGTTAGATGAAGGACTTCAGCAGACAGTTATTAATAGCTTTCCTGTCTTCTTCAGATATCCACTACAACCAGTAGACATCAGTGTCCAGCAGAAGTGACGAGTCAGATTGGGGATGTTCGAGGTCTGTGTTTTTCCTCTTATCCCATTCTCCTATCCCTATTTCTATACATAGCTCATTTGCTCTACTGGTGGAGGCAATGAGACACAGAGAAGTGCACCAACCCTGTAGGATTGAGCATACAAAGTTTGCGCTTTTTAACACTGGTAAGGATTTTCACAGATCCAAAAATTAAATACTAGTCATAAATTTTTCCGTGAGCTTTAAAGATGAGAGCGGACCTGAGGGACTACAGGAAATTCTACCTGCTGTCTGCAAACCAGGCTATTGAGTGCTTTTAGGATATTTGTTCTATCTCGCTCATACCAGTGGTATCACTTCATCCCTTTATGCTCATTTGACCGTTTCTTAAATCATGCCCTGTAAATGAACTAGTATTAAGCTTCGGAATTTGCCTCATTTCTTAAAAGCATCCACGTAAGCTTGGAATTTTTCATTTGAAACACATGAATATTAAGCTGAAGGGCTGGTGAACAAGAGGGTAAGAATGGATGTTGTCCTGCCTTCCTTACCTTGGGACATGGAAACCTGCAGTGACATGTAAAAGTTGCTCTGGAGAGGAGGAAATCTGCAAGTATCCATTCCATGGATCCATTGGGACTGCAAAGGTTTAGTCCACTATTATATGACTAAGGTCACCTGAAAACTTGACAGAAATCCTTCAGCTTTTAATCTTTTATCTTAGAACATAGTTAAGGAAGCACCAAAACTGCAATAGTAAATGTTCTTCTGTTGCTGATACTTTGGTACAGATGTGTTCATGATAACATGGCAGATATTAAGATGCTTTCAAATAAGAAGGGCAATTGTTTTACCAGAGGTCAATCACACTATATGGAACTTTAACAAAGACCACACAAGCGGCGGGAGTTAATTTGTAAGCTCGAGAAGAGCTACAAACATCTGGATTCTTCATATATTCCTTTCTTACTTGGTGAACTAAACTACTGCTCCTGCACTCAGACTAATATGGTCCTCTGGTCTATCAATGTAATAACCATTCTCAAATGTCACCAAATCCCTGAGAAGTATCCTTAAGGCACCTTCCTCAGATCCTTAAGGCACCTTCCTCAGATCAGATCAACTACTATCCACAGAGATGTCAACTCTAAATGAAGTCTGTGTTTATTGATTGCAAATCGTTTTACTGTTTCAACATGCGCAACAAATCACAAAAAACATACCAATCTGCCACTAACTCTCTTACAAGTGTAACTAACAGTGGGAATCACAGCCGTTTAAAGCTGATATCTCAGGGTAAGCATGCCTCTAAGTTTCCCTGTGTACCTCATACTGCTGCACTAAGAGAAGTGATCATGCATCAGATGTAACTTATTGGAATGGCTTCTGCATCATAAATATATGTTTAGTAAAGAGAAACACCTCTCATAGTTCCATGCTACAAAAACACCCACAATCATAGGTGCTTCATTTTTCTATTCTTCTTACCTTGACCAGAGACTTCCCCAAGAACTGCAAAGAAGCAAAAAGAAATGAGCTTCTATCCCACAGAAAGATCTGAATTCCTTCTGCGGACACCTTGTGCACATCCTACTGATGGCCCAGAGAAGGATCCAGTTCAAAAACTGCATTCCAGAGATCATGAATCTCATCCACACTGACAGAATTCTGCTCTAAACCATCTCTTCTTAATGTCTTGATCAGTCTCTTGTTCATTCCCCTCCATCACTTGAGATTGCCTAGGGTCGACACACACTGTTCAGGTTCCCCCATAAGGCACCCAACATCACTCCATTCACTAGTTAAAGGCAGTAGCTCCTATATTCGTAAGAGGCCTGGGAAACCTATTTGTTCTTGAGTTTTTTACTGATAGCTCTAACATAGCTCTAACAATAAATGGCCATTAGTGGCTGCCCCTCCCCCCCCCATGACCACCGAGAGGTATTTTCATTTGCACCTGTGAGAGAGGAAAAGCAAAGCTGTGCCAGAGATGCCAAAACAAGGCTTACTGCACCTTCTCTTTCACCTAGTATTGGACACACGTCATCAGGACTCCCAGGGTTCACATGCTGTGCCTCCTTTAGAGTTCTATGGCAAGTGAATTTAATTGCCCATTTGTAAAGCACTACAGCTGCTTCACAGGGAAGCATCCAAGCACCAACCAGCAGGGAAAGAAATTCATGGAATTCTACTCGTCTGCAAAGAAAAAGCTATTTAGCCCTTTCCTAAATAGCACTTTCGAGTCAAACATTCCGAGCTTAACTGGCAGCTGTTCCATAACTTGGTGGCAAGTGATGAAAAGGAAGGACCATTCAACCTGGATCTAGTGATTCTTGGAACATGAATAAAGGCTCTGATTAGCTGAACAAAGAGGGATGGTATAGATGAATCCTATTCCTAATGTAGACAGGACCTATTTTCGGAATTATCGGAAAACAGTTAACAAGGCTTTGAACTTAATTCTCTCTTTACTGGGGAGCCGGTGAAGTTACTTTAAGCCAGCATGAATTGATTGTGTCTTAGCAACGTTAAGAATAGCTCTGGACGCCACATTTTAGAACAGTTGTAACTTTCTGATTAGGTAGTTGGGAGTCCCTAAATTAAGGGGGTTTGCATGGTCTAATTTAGAAGTGACCATAACTAACACAATCAGCTTACGAGTCTGAAGCAGTAGTATATACAGAATCTTTCTCAACGATTTCAGAATGCCAAAACAGGTTCCTTTCACAGGACTGATTTAGGCTTTAAAAGAGAGTTCTTGATTGAGTTGTACACCCAGATTTCTTACCACCTTGGCTGGGGCAGGTGGTTCTCCAGAGACGGTCATCCACCATCGTAAAAGGTCAAAAGGATCGTACTTCCCAAAAAAAGAAGCTCGGATTTGCCTGAGTTGAGCTTTAAGCAGTTCTTTTGCATCAAGTTTACCACCTCAGAAAGGCCAGCCTGGAAACTGTCAGTCAATTCTATATCAATTTGCTCAGAGGAGAGCATAAGATGAGTGTCATCTGCATATCACACCAAGTTAAAGCCCCTTTGCTCAACAATTTTGGCCAGTGGTACCAAGTATGTAGGAGAAACCCCATATTCCAGTTCTTTTCTTTATGGCCAGAACTAAAAGTGGGAACAAAGACAGCCTCAACTCTATTAGACAGGTAAGAATTAGTCTATTTCTGTTTTTCCCAACTATACTAACTGACTCCAAACAATAGACCAAGATGTCAAGGGAGTCGGAACTGAAAGCCGACAAAGCCATCTTGAAGAATCACTAGGGCTTTATTACCATGATGTAGGTTGGTTTTAATAAACTCTGGGGCGTCAAGTAAAGCTGTCTCTGTACTGTGTCCAGGGCAGAAGCCCCGTTGAGTGGGATGCAAAACAGCATTACTCCTAATAAATTTAGACAGCAGTCTGTATCATTTTTTCCAGCATTTTACCTAATGCTGGAAGCAAAGAGATAGGTCTAAAATGACTTAACAAGGCGGGATTAGCGTTAGTTTTTTTTCTCAGAGGTAAGACCTTAGATTTTTTTTCCAATCTGAAGGGAAAGTACCGGTATCTAGTGACTGATGAAACAGATGATTAATCACTGGGATCACAGCAGAGGCCACTAATTTTAATATATGGGGAGGGCAGAGGTCTATAGGAGAGCCGGAAGTAGTTGTCTGAATCACTATTTCGGATTCCACTAAAGAAATTACTTCAAAAGGCATTGGGGACAGTGGTTTGTGCCTATCCTATTCAGACATGCCAGAGTGAAACACATCTATAGCTACTTGGTTTCCTGACGTCAAGCACCAAAGAGAAAAAAAGAGAACAAAAGAGAACGTCTACAAAAACGCTTAGGAAAACCACAAAACCACATTTAATGACCATAAAAGTGTTCACTGGTCGTAAATTGGCCACAGAAAGTCATTATTTTTGACAATGGTTTACAAAGCTGTGCATTTCTGTAAATCCTCTGCATCGGCACCATGAGGCAAAAAAGCACGAAGTATTTTTAGTGCAGACAGGACAAGGAATTCCAGGCTGGCTTAGAAGAACTGCAATAAACAGGTGACCACAGTTTGAGGTGCTGATTTCATATTTGCATTTAGTACTTCTGCAGGAGTTCTATCTGAGTTTCTGCAAGTTGCTTAGATTTCAACAGTAGTTCTTTAGTACTGTAAAACGTTGATATTTGTGTATTGGGTTCTCTCTAAGTAGATTAAACTGTTGATATTTTTAAAGATAACAAAATATCAAGGATGCATCTGACGAGCTACTTCGACTAACAAACAAGCACCGGCGAAGTCAGGAGGCACAGCGTTTGCAAGCCTGTATTTTTTAAACATGTACAATGGGCTGTAAAAGAAACAGAAAGTAAAACTAAATTGTCCAAAGGTGGTCTGTATATGTTTCAGAGAAGAAAAACAAAATCACAGGTATATGAAATATATGAAAGCAGAAATGAAAGAAAAGATTGGCCTACCAATTACACGAAATTGGGCTAATTTGTAGGGTTGACTGAAGCAAAAGGTAGATGGCAAATGGATAAACAAAGCTGACCAAAAGCCTCTGTATGTCTATATATATCATATATGAATATATTTTCTCCTGCTCCCACAGCCTTGAACTGCCTGCCCTGGTGTAACAGATCGAGTGCACATGTGCCGTTAACTCGTCACAAGTGTAATCCCTCCGCACTTCACAGTCAGTAGAACATCCGAGACTAGGGTGCAAGTGCTATAACTGTGCATTCACATATGTATTGGCTTTTGGTCATGTATTCTCATAAAAAATTTTGGGGAAAGCATGAGGCCACATCTCAAAAAGAAAGACTATGTTCATTCACACGTTTTGAATAAAACCACTACTAAGCAGTTCAGAAAACTGTGAACATCTATGAAAATAGATGCTTTTAGAGAAATCTTTCATTTAAATACCTGAAACGAATGCCAAGCACATGCCGAAAGCCAGACTCATTACTGTTCATGTAACCAAAAACTGCACTTGTAAGCATAATCACACCAAATGTATGGCAGATGCATTGCTGAGCACATTGCAGTTGGCACGGGTGTGCCCTTCAGGGGAGGTAAGGAAACCACCATACATCGCCGCAACCAAGGGACTGAAAACGATGCCATGCTGCAGAAAGGAGTTGATTGGTGGAGGGCGGTGTTTAAGGCAAAAATGCAAGAACTGGGCAACATGGTGCATTTTAAAATTCAATTTTCGAATAATTTTGTTACAAAGCTACAGGTTTTACAGTCAGTTCTGAAGACACACCCATTATATACTCCAGTGCGTTCATGGCATCCCAAGCAAGCCTTACCTTCCAAGAAGGTAGTGAATTTGGGGGGTTAAGGTTGCTTATATTATGATTAAGGCTTCCAGTTTTACGTCTTCACTGATTCTTACAGAAAATACTGGCAGAAAACCATATATTTTCCTGTCTGTATTTATTTTTCGATACCGATAAATATGGAAAATAGGTTTTCTTTTGGACGATATTCGCTACGTTCAATCAAGAGTGCTGAGGTCAATAGCTGTGCAGATGACAGGTAGTGAAGTTAACACCTAGCACTGAGGTTTCAAATACCTTGCAAGTTCATACAGCACACATATCTCGGGTAACTCTGATACTACAGGCTCAACTAGCTCAGGTTTTAGACAGTACATGTGATGATAAATATTCTCATAAAAAGCATCATTATTATAGAGAACAAATTAAATAAGAATCAAGTAACCTAGAAGCACAGCTAAAAGGCAATAATGGCAGAATGCAAACAGGCACCTTCTAGGGATGTCAAGTGCTCATTTGACTAGGACACTTCCACTACATTGGCCTTAGTAGGTAACATTCAAAGTGCTTACACGTGCTACTGCCATTTTGATTCATATGTTCACCAGACACTGTATTGATGCAGATGCTAAAACGCATTCACAGGTGGAGCAAGTTATTGTAATTCCTGTTTTGGCCTTCTTGTTCGATCCTCCCTGGAGGTAGTGGCAGTTAGTAGTCTATCAAAGCCCCCATCATAAGATGAGGTTCCCGTTATGGAGAAAGAAAGATTGTAATTATAGTATTTCCGGATAGGAACCTAGCTTATTGACGACTGTTACTCAGCCTCCTCTACACTGGAGAAATCCAAGTTTTTCAAAGATTTTAAAATAAAACTGAGCGCTTGTGTGGATCAGCAGTATGAGCTACCCAATAGTTCATTCAGTGTCTGTTATTACTTTGTTTGAGATTACAAAGGTTTTATATTTAGTTTAGTTTTTTTTCAACAAATTTGAGTGAAAACAATGTTTTAAATAGCTATTTACTAATTTATTGTTATTAATGATATTCTAGTAGTGATCAGTGCTAAATTTCCTGACAAAACTATAGGTGGATGTAAAGTTTTCTTCAACATGTGTTCTTCATCAATCCTCAGGCCAGACATCCATGAGCACCTTTTTCTCAAGGAGGCAAGTTCAAAGAGATAGATGACAACAAATAACAAGAAACGAGTAAGCAATACCAACATCTGACTGCCTCTTAGCTTGTCAAATTAGGATACAACCGTCAGCTAAAGAACCAGAGGCCCTTCTAGCTAGAATAAGAGAAGTAATAAACTCTAGAGTGCTCCTAGACCCATACCTGTTACTAACCCCACATGTTAATGAAAGCAAAGATGTCATAATTTGTGGCTCGCGTTCCAGCACGCAACAGATGGGCGGGCCTGCGAGCCGAGCTAGACAGCCCTATCTCGCAACCTGAAATTCAAGTCGCAATCAGAGCGGTAGCCAAAGGCAAATCTCCAGGTCCCGATTGTTTGCCAGGGAGTTTTACAAAGCAAAGGTACCCCTTCTTGCCCCCACACCTGCTGGCAATGTATGAAGCAGCCCTCTCCGTTGGCAGCCTTTCTGCCTTCCAGAAAGAGACGACTCTAATCTATCTTCGTAAGCCGAACAAGGATCTCACCTTATTATGCTCATACAGACCACTGGCTATGCTTAATACTGATTAGAAGGTTCTAGCTAAAATCCTTGCATATTGTCTACCACCCTTCGTCCCACCTTTAGTCTACTCAGATCAAAATGGGCTTGTTCCCACCCACAATACCTCCCTGAACCTCCGCCGTTCCTTTTGAGTTATGACCTGCTCACTGAAGAGCTGGCCTTGTGCGGTGTGCATGGTCGTAGACCTAGAAAAGGCCTTTGACTCACCAGAATGGGATTATCTCTTTAACATGATACCTCGCTATGGCATTGGCCATCGCTTTCTCCGATTAGTGAAATTATTGTATACCCAACTATTAATGAGGGCCCAAATGGACTCCCTTATCTCACAACCAATTGCCATACACAAGGGGAACAAGGCAGGACTGCCCACCCTCCCCCTTACTTTTTTTCCCTGGCAATTGAACCACTAGCGATTGCACTGCAAGTTCGAGGTGAACCCTGGGGCATACCAATACACATATTATCCTTATATGCTGATGAATAACCACTGCACCTTAGAGACACACACATAATCCCTGATACGATAGCCTTAACTCTTGAACATTTTGAGTCCCTCTCCAGGTTGAGGGTCATTTGGCCTAAGTCCTGCCTGTTCCCTTTCCTACCTGATGTCCCTAAACCACATTTCATTCTAAATGGGTTGCAAATGGACTAGCAGCCTCACACCTATCGTTACCTTGGAGTGCAAAACTTTCATTCTCTGGCGGACCTCATCGATGGCAACATTACCTGAGCTGGCACATTCTTAAGATCCCAGATGTCCTTTTGGTGCACGTTACCACTATCTGTTGCGGGACAGATGGCACTTCTAAAAATGGTGGTTTTACCTCTCCTTTTATACAGTGGCCACTGCCGCAAATCTACAGCAGTGGGGTGGGGGTATGTGAGTGTTTGTGTGTCAGGGGAATAATATATAAATATATATATATATATATATATATATATATATATATATATATATATATATATAAATTATTATTATTTTTTTTTTTTAATGTACTTGCCGCACCCAACAGCCTTGGTGCTCCTCTCTTCCCGGCAATCACTGTGGTGAAAAGCACAGGCTCCCCACCCAATTTAGATGCTGCTCCCATGCTATACCAAGCACGACAGAAGTGCCGGGATTGGCCTGACAAAGCTGGTCTGACACTTGCTCAGGCACAGGGAGCCTGTGCCATTTCTCCACCCAGCTGTGTAACACAGCATTGTTGGAAAAATGTAAGTGTGCATGTCAGATGGACTTTTCCCTCCACTCCTCCTCCCTGCCATTGCCCGGCCCGCCATAGATTCCATGGCTCAGTTAGTCAGTGGAAAATAACATGATTATAAAATAGTTTTATTATCATTTTATTTTTCACTGACTGACTCTGAGCAGGGGGACTAAGCTTCTCCGCTATTACAGAGGGGCCGCCCCTACTTTTACATTACATTATCAATCCCCCTCTTTACATCCTAGCTGAGTTATTTCTGCCCTTTGACAGACAGGTGGGAAAATTACTTTGGCACCAGTCCAGATGCAGGGTGGCCCTGGCAAAGCTTTGCCTGCCCAAAGATCAGGGCGGACTTGCTGTGCTGCACTTCGAACAGTATTACCTTGCCTCTCAAATCCAGTAGGTCGACAAATTGCTGGCAAGATTGCACCTGACGGATACAGTCACTTTCTTACCTGCCTTGGACTTGCCCGGTACCCTTCATCTGTTTTACTCTTGCACCCAAACACGACCACCCAATTCCTTGCTACTGGGAGTGGCCTATTATTGCTATTGCAGGTGTATCCACCTTACCAGGCACACAATCCCCTACGCACCAGCACTGGTGTCGCTTGGTACGCCTAGGAGTGGAAGATTCACAATGGCAATGGAGCTGATCTTGTGGCATGCTGCTGACCTGCACATGTTGGGTGTCCCGTCCTGGTTAATTCCTATTATATAACTGATTGCTTACTTAGGAAACTGGTGGGGAGTCATGACCAATGAGCTACCGACTCATCCCACTGTCCAATATCTCCATGTGATGGGGACGGGCAGATACCTCATACACTGGTTCGCTGACTCGCTATGCACTCATACTGCCCCACAACTCACAACCTTACAACAACGCTGGGAAACTGACTTAATGCTCCCTTGAAAAGATAAGGAATAGACTGCCTTGTAGGAAATCCCACGACAAGTGCCACATAATGCCAATTTTAAGCTCATTTAACTCTACATCATAATAGGGCTTATCTCACTCCTGCCAAAATTAACTATTACCATAGAACAGATGCCCCTTGTCCTCGCTGTAGTCTGATAGATGCAGACTTACTACATATGCTATGGGCTTGCCTATGTTTGCATATCTACTGATTCAGCATCACGTCTTGATTATCCACATGCACAGGACGCCCAGATCTGCACAAATGGGAAATATGCCTACTGGGTCTATATCGCAGGCACAAGAAAGACAGAGCTACCCTTCTGTTCCCTAGAATTGGGATTAATAGTGGTCAAGCTATGTATTACTCACAGATGGAATCTCCCAAATCCCCACTATTGGCTGCTTGGACACATTCGATGTTTGATTGGGCACAGGGAAGATAATCTTGGCCACTTACTGGGACACCATCTTATCCAAGCTTCAGTCTAACTCCCCACACAAAGTAGACAGCAGCGTTGACATACCATAGGGAGGTACGGATAACACACCTATCATTACTGCCCATCTGCCAAGCACCACCGATGGGTACTGGAAAACCCACAATATGCACGTTCCCACTGGACCTCAACTGTGTGCAATAAATGGCAGAGCCATGTGAACTCTTATTTTGTTATAGATTTTGTTGCTATTGTTCACTCGCTTTTATACAAAATTAACCTGCTGCCAAAATTGTCAACGATGAACTTGTCAGCCCCCCATGTCCCCTTTTTGCAGGGGTTAATTTAATGTCCTCCTATTGTATGTGATATGACGAAGTGTCGGGTCATATGTCATATTCTAGGGCTGGTCTTTGGCTTTTGTCTTCTTCTTACTGGACCCTTTGAGGCTGACTACCAATTTCGCCCAACTACATTGCTGGAAAATTCCATATATGGCAGCACCCATTACTGAACATGTGGCATTATGCTTTTAATTGTATGCTATTCTATTAATTGTTTGTATTATCTCTGTACTGTAAAATGAAATTCAATAAACACATTAAAAAAAAAACTGATGGGCGAGCACAATACTCAAAGCTCATAAGCACCGGGTTTATCCTAGAAAAGAAAAACTGGCAGTGGTCATGAAACATTAGTGATCTTTGGCAAAAAGCTCTAGCGTATCAGGAGTATGAATTATGCATCAACACCCAAACACAAATAACAATTCCTATGTGTTTACTGAACTGTTTGGCAACGTTGGCAGCCATTTTGAACTTGTTGGGTACAGGTTTCCTCTTGATTTACAGCATTCATGCTAGGCAACTGAGATACTTTGTTACTGAAGCCAGGACCCCCATTCAAGATCCTGCAGAAACCCGGAGAGTTATTTTTTAAGAATGTTTGAAAAATGGAAACTTCACCTAGAGAAGTAGTCTAGGAATTAAGACACGCTTGGTAACAAACTTTGAGAACATTAAACAACGACTCTGAATTACTTTGGAAAAGTATAATGCTATATTTTAGTTGCACATTTATCAAATCCAAATTTACCTTGAAGAAATAGAAAGGATCCTATTCACTTACTAAAATATTTACAATCCACATCGTATTAAGGTGTTGGTGGGGGTCACGCAAATAAAATTAATTGATTAATTTGATTTGCCTACTATATTAGAGTTTATGGAACAACAACCTTGAATGAATATCATTACCAGAGAGCCAAGGACTCCCTCATTGCAGCTGCCCATCTCTTCATCTCCATCACCACACCCATGAGTTAAGTACTAGAAGGACCCTGGTCAACTTCTCAGGCCGCTAGCCATAAACACCACCACCAAAATGTGCATGTAAACTTAAGATGTGTGACTACAGACTCCTATTCTTCAAGTGCCTTTGACAAGGTTACTGAAAACACACAACTCATGTAGTCCATATAAGCCTGCGGCTCTACAGAAATACATTAAATGCCCTCCAACTTCTGTGGGCCATCTAATTAATTCATTCTGTTTAGTACTATTCCGGAATATCACATCATGCTAGCTAAATCCTTAAAAGTGATATGTAACAACCTTCGTTTTACATCATAATTACAGACAGTGTGTGCCATGAACAAAACAACCAAAAATATATAGGAGGGTGCGATTATTAGGCCTGAGGGACAAATATAGACATATGGGTCCTTGATGTAAAGTGAGATCATGATCAGCCACAGCAAAAAGATGAGACTTCATTTTTGCTGTTTCCTGATAAAGTAGGCCAGGTCAAGGCTTTCATAATAAGGCCCATATAAGTAGTGGAAGAAAAAAGCTCTCGGGATTGCAGATAGCTTAAAGATCACAGCAACGTGACCCACCATATTATGCTTCATGAAATACAAAAAAAGACAACTAAGAAAAGACATTCGGGGCACATTCAGCACAGATGTTCAGTTTCCCGTGGAGTCTTCATTTGCTGAGCTCAACAAGTCTTGGAACCTCTACTGGCAATATGGCTGTGAGGTGCTGATCCTCAACAGCAGGGCTCCAATCACATGCCTGCGGAAGAAAGCGAAGACCTTCCCGGAATGTTGTTTGAAGGACACGCTTTTGCCTTAGTTGCATGGTAAGGCATTTTAATTCCAGAACCATGCCAGGAAAGCACACACTCCATACAGTGAAATGACAATAATGATCAAACGAGAAAAATACAAAGCAGTAATATTTTTGCAGAAGACTAATTTTGTTTAAAGTGGAGAGAATTACAAATGCAATCATAAAAAAACATTAGCAAAGCCAGAAGGGCTTGTCTGTTGGCTGCTAATGTAGACTTACTAGCTTTGCTACTGCTGGTCAGCACCGGGAAAAAGAAAAGCTTTGTACACATGCTGTGCTATTAGCAGTATCAGCAAAAAAAATGAAAGGGGCATGATGAGGTGCACTCCTGCATGACATTATCACACGCGACATGCACCTAGCTCAAGAGCGGTGGATTACTTTACAGAAAAGTTTAGTGTAGCATCTCGAACATCCGGACTTGCACAGTATAAGTGTGGGGACCAGTTCTGAGGGGAATGAATACAGAACCCAGAGTGAACTGTAATGTGGGTTAAAGAATGTAGGATAGTACTAAAGAGCACACTTTAAAAGCTTTCTTTTTTTTTTTTTTGGCAAACTTACATCTTCAGTCCGAATTGCAGGAACATAAAATTATTTTCTCACAATCAAGCAATATTACTTTAAGTGCTAAAGTATAGATGGACCTTCAGCTCTCCAGGCTCCAAGGTAATCAAATTAGTCACTAGCCCGTGAAAATAAGGAATATCATAAACCATTATGCTACTAACCAATAGAAAATGTAAAAGGCTAGAAGTAAAAGTATCATACCTATTTTGTTTAGAATATGTGTCTTGCACAACAGTGGGTGCAACGATCCATAAGGACTAAGCCCATCCAATCAGACACATCGCTGGATAATACACTTTCTAAAGCTCTGCGTAGAATGGATGTCACACAGAGCAGAGACACGAGGTTAAAGTTTCAAAAACACTGATCCACGGACAAAAATATATGGAGCAGTGTTTTCTCATCACAATGTGCCCTGTTATAGGATGAGGGGATTCCACATATCCAGCAACCCCCACAGCACATGGTGTTCTAGGCTTCCAGTTGGCGTAAAAGAACATCTGAAAAAACAACAGGAGGAAGGGAGTAAACAAGAAGCTAAAAAAAACAACAATAAAAAACAATATGACACAGCCAGAAACACTGACAATGGGTGGGTTTCACTGATTGGATTTTTGTTGTTCTGGTATAATTTTATTTAATAAAATGTATTCTATTATTCTAAATTGGTCTGGAATTTTTCTTGTGTTGTGTTTTCACTTTTACTGTTTGTGTGCTGCATAAATACTTTACACAGTGTCTCTTAATTAAGCCTAACTGCTTTTGTGCCAAGCTACCATAGGGTTATGCACAGGTTGATTTAGTATTTGTTGCGGTTCACCCTGACAAGGACTGAAGCTGTTGCCTGAGTGGAGCCTCAACCCCCCTCAACCAATAACCCAATTTCTTACAATACTAATCAAGATAAAGCAATCAGCACTTGGTCAACGCCCCGGATGAAAGAAGAGGATGGGAAGCCAGAACGCACTAGCTAATTAGGAGGCAGCAAATAAAAGTGACAAAGAAGCCAATGACTGGTAAGCAATGAGCGGGCTCGGTGCTTTAAATGGGCAGGTATTGATCGGTTCTGAGTACCTGCACTTCTTCTATTTAAAAAGGAGTGTTTCGGCACTTCTCAGCACTGTTATAGTACATTTATTGGGAGAGTGCCGGCACTTCTCAGGGGCAAGCAGGTACTCTAAAGAGTGAGTACCTGCACTTTTCATATTGCCATTTAAAGCATACAGCGGGTTCTCCAAGTCACTTCTAGTAAACAGTGCCTCTCGCACTTGAGTGCATGCGCAGTCATAGATGAGACCTAAAAATGGGTACTGAAAGAAATATCACCAATTTACAAGTAGAAGAAATTAATGTACGCAAAATTGTTATCTGACCCATAAGATAAATAACAGAATCCGATTCTGCTTAATGACAATAGCAAATGGTGTAACTATGAGTGTTATTTGGTTTTTGTTTTACAGCACTTTAGGAATAGGCAAAATAATTAGTGTACTCCAGATGGAGTAGAGAAGGTAGTAGCCTAGGCACAAATGTCCCTGTCCACAAAACCCCCAGTGGATGTCAGTAATTTGTTACATGGTATAGCTGCCCACTGACAGGAGCAGGCCAGTTTAGGAGTATGTGCTGTGCCCATTGCGGAGAGCAGATTGGAACCTAAGGTACTTATCTAGAGATGGAAGGAAGCAGGGCTTAAGCCAAAAAATTATGGATGCCCTGGGACCTCGGGGTTCCTAAAACTTATTTAGATGTGAGAAACGGCCTAGTTTCTGAATGCACAGACTAATTTGATTTCATCATCAGAAACCCTTTGGTGGCAGGACAGCTGCCATAGGACCACTAGCTTGCGTTCGAAGGCCAGTACTACTTTGGGTAGGCCTTCCAATGAGTTTTTCTTGTTTACAACTTCTATGAGGCAACGGAGTCACGAAGAGTAAACAACAACTAAGGTCACCTAGTGACTTGGAGAAAGCTCGTTGTGCATCAGTAACTTTGCTTTTTATTTTGTAGAAAAAACTGTCTTTGGGGGTTTGTTTGTTTCTGAAAACAAAAGATGCAGACCAACCCACAATGAAAAGGGGGTCTGGGCCCTATTGCCACAATTGTGGTGGGGAACTCCAAGTATGGATGGCAAACCAAGCAGAAAGCCATACTTTAAATGAGTCTATTACGGGTAGAGCATTTGGTACCAGACGGCATATCCTGAAATTAGTTTTGTTTGACTGACTGTTCAATTTTTGGTTTATATATCTGAGGACAAATTCAAGGTGCCCAAAAACATCCAGCAGGTCATAGGACCTCAATTATGTCAATTATATCAAATGAGGCATTTAATCATTGGTATGGGCATATCCACACATTAATGTTTCCCCTAGCTGAAAATCGCACACACGTCTTGAGCATTTCACTCTCAAGGTAGCATCAACAGAGTAGTCCAAGTCTCCCTAGGTGGCTTGCAAACTCAGCACTCAGTAGGACACATACCACCCAAAACCAATTGTACAGTCAGTGCTTTTCTTTTTTTTTAAAAGGAAGGATTTTAACACACTACCGGCTAAATAATATGTGCAAAATTAGAAATATTTTCATAATATACGATTACCAATATTACACATTATGAATACATTCTTGGTGAGATTAACAATCTAAAAAAAAAAGAAAAACGAGGCTGCACAACATCAAGAACTCTCCACTAGCAGTGCAGGTAGACCAACAGCCTTTGTAAAGGTAATAACAATCATTATGAACTGTCTACTGCTTCTGACAACGCAATGTATATGTTATTATAAACAATCAGGCTGTAACACCTTTGACAAATTAACCTAAGGTCTCTGCCTAAAGAGACTATAATAACCTTCAGGAAGACTTAATGCATTTAAATATTAACAAGTCCCTCACCAAAACGGTGCAGTTTAGTACACAGCGCTGCGTAGCAACATCATTAATCTCGCTAACACAGAGTTTCAGACATTTCCAGGGCCTTCACAGAAGTCTGAGCCTGACAATGGTTTGAATCAGATGCCCACCTTTGGACACACCATTCTCCCTCCTGGTAGACTTGGGCTGTGAAACGTTTTCACAACTAGGGGATAATCGGGGCTGTGGCTCTTTGTAACAGCTCCAGCTCCAGCTCTACTCTGTGGGTGCCCCATTCCCTCTGGGGAACCAATGCTTGTATTTAATTTTTTTCTTCCCAAGTGCTCGTTCTTTTGGTCGCATAGATTATGGTGCTTCGCTCTGCAGAACAACCCGTCTCTTAGAAGCCACTCTAGATCATCCATGTTCTATGTCCTTCCTGGCACAGCTACAATCTCCTTTTCTGCACAACTTCCTTCTGCACGGCCACACTCCCAGCACACCTCACAGCGAGTTGGCGTCTTCTCTCAGGGCAGGCGCTACCCCAATATGGTTAGGACCCAAATCTTACACAGCTCCATAGTAAAAAGGTAAGCTAGGGTGAAGTCTTCAATATGCAAGTTATGCTCTGGGGCAGGCAGTCAGTTGCTCCCTTTCTCCAGCAGGTGCTTCTTCTTCTAGAGGTAGTCTACGTTTCTCATTGCAGGAGTCTTTTCCAGGATGGCAACACCTGGGAACAAAGCCAGCACCCATGGATACTAGATCTGCAGCTCAGGTATTTCTCATCCTCACTTCTGCATGGTTTCTTGCAATGGTCAATGAAAGCCTGTGAACACTGACCTGGGTTTCAAACTCATTATTTATCCTAGTTTTCAGACCTGTACGTTGATTCCAGCCATCCATCTCAGGCACTGCTTTCATGGAGTTTCTCATACTCATTCTGTCAGTAACAGACAGGTAAGGCTATAGTCTTTGTCACTCAAAATCATATACATAGCAATGTTTTGGCTCGCTTAAAGATATAAAATGTAGCTAATAACAGAAATACATACACAACTATAATGTGAATCAAAACTAGGCGCAGGAAGAATTTTATTTGCCACTGAGGTCAAGAGCCAGCTTTTGCAGGGTGCCTCTTACAAATAAATAATAATAAAATAGAAACAGTGTCCACACCAGTATGCAGACAGTCTAAAATGGTTACATGTTGGAACTATGCATTCTGTTGCCATTACTACTCATATCCTTTACCACGCATGCCTTTACAATGAATTACGTTGTAAAAGCATGTGTTTTAAAGGCATATACGTGGTAAAGGTCATACTGCGACCCCCAACCCCAAGTTATTCTAAAAAATGCCCTCCCTCACCCTGAACCCTAAATTAGTATAACCCTATCCCCCGCCCTGAGCCCTAAAATCATCTTCCTGCCCTAGGCCCAAAAAAAGTCTCGCCGCCATAAAACATGACCCCTGCCCCCTCCCTAAAACAGCACCCCCCACACTCCTAGGGCGTATCCCCCCGCGCTAAGCCCTAACCTCCCGCCCCTCCCTAAAACAGTATACCCCCCCCCGGCCCAATCCCCCCTCAAGCCTGAAACCATCCCCTGAACTAAAACCTAACCACCCTGCCCATTCCTAAAACAGTACCCCCAATCTCCCCCCACACTAAGCCCAAAAACCACCTGCCCTAAAACCTAAGCCTCCCACCCCCTCCCTAAAACAGTACCCCCAAACCCCAATCCCCCCACCCTAAGCCCGAAAACCGTATCCCCCACCCTAAAACCTAACCCCCACAACCCGTCCCTAAAACAGTGCCCCCTCACTGCAGGCCCAATCCCCCTGCCCTAAGCCCCAAAACCGTCTCCCTGCTGACAAAACTAACCCCCCCCCACTCCCCTGCCCCCTCCCTAAAGCAGTACCCCTCCACCCCCAGGTCCAATCCCCCCCCACCCCAGCTCTAAGCCCAAAAACCGTCTCCCCTGCCCTAAACGCAAATCCCCTCACCCCCACTCTAAAACAGTACCCCCTCCAACCCCCAGGCCCAAATCCCCTTACCCCACTCCTAATGAGCGGCGCAGTACGTTCTGAGGAAATGGAATGATCTTCCTGTTTCCTCTAACAACGCCAATAGCCTTCACCATCATTACCACGCATAGCCCTTACCATGCACACCATTACAAGATAATTCATTGTAATGGTATGCATGGTAAAGGCAATTTGTGGTAATGATGCATGCATTGTAACACATGCGTGATAAAGGCTAGTTGGGTAAACAGCTGCGTTGTAATGACTGTTTCCCATCTAAAAAAGAAACAATTTGTACAGATGCACTGCGGTTTTGGCATTGAATTGTAACAGGAGCCCACCCTTAGTGCTGGGTGACCTCAGTTGTGAAACTTGCTGGTTCTAGCTTGATTTTGGTGGAGTGTGTGTAGGGGACCCTCCACTGATAGGGGACCAATGAGCACTGGTCAACATTCTACAGGTGCACCAAGAGAAGATTACGAGAGTAAGGCCTGTGGTACACTTTTTTGCGCTGGGCATAGTGAGAGTTGAAGAACATCAATAGTCAAGTGCATAACTTAAAATGTTGCAGTCTATCAATAGCAAAAAAAATGTTGTTGGTTAATCCTCCAACCCTAACGGAGGAGTCGCCCCTGGTGTTCATATTGTTGGGGCTCTTGAGCATTCTAAAGGCTGTAAGAGAATTTTCCAATCTAGGTGGTCAGTAGAAAAGGAAAGAAACAGTCACAGGCCAATCAATACACAGGGCTATAGAATGTATCTTGAGCAGAATTACCCGGTCAGCCGAGGTGTCCTGTTGCTTATGAGGAGCAATCTCGCTTTGCCTGTGGCTCTGTGATCCCCATACAGATGGAAAGCAATCTTTATTTCCACTCTGTGTTTACTTTTACAAGAGGAGAACTGTTAGAATTGGGGTTTCTGGTTGGCTAGGGTATGCACCTAAGCCAGGCAGAACCCACTCACTCTAGTCAGGGCAAGGGAGTTACACCTTCAAGATAACCCCCTGCTCACCCCCTTGGTAGCTTGGCACGAGCAGTCAGGCCTATCCTAGAGACAATGTGTAAAGCATTTGTACAACATACACAACACATGTGATGCACTATCCCCACCACAAAGGAAACACAACACCAAGTTATATAAAAATAAACTGTATTGTACACAAGGTAATTATTAGGCCAATCACATGTCAGTACTACTCAAGCAGTTATCAGAACGTTACACAATAGTTACTCTGCAGAACCAGCAGTGGTCACACATAACACACAAGTTACTTATTATTCTGCAACATAAGTAGTAGTCAGGAATCACATTACTAAATAAATGCATTTGTCATAAAAATATCATAAATGCCCATATCAGGAACATTATAAAACATATGGCAAGTCATGAAAACATCAGCAGGGAATGCCCATAAAAGGAACATCAGCAAACATATATGGCACATCATCAGAGAACCAGGAAAACGTATCACTCCACAATGTCTATGTCAGGAACATAAGAAACTAGTATGTCCATAAAAAGTACCTGTAGTCCTGTGTGTCAAGCACCTACCGTGCCATCAAGGTAACAAAGGGGGCCCCAGGCGCTCCACTGCACAAAATGGGGGCCTCGCGAATTTGGGGGGTAAGAGGGCAGCACGCACCACCTCCTGCTTTTATAATGGGCCCCTTCTGGGGCCTGCCTCTTTAGGGGCCCCCAGGCCGCAACTGGCCCACCAGAGGGGTGGGGGGTAGACAAAGCCAGCGCAACAATATGGGGCCCAAATTGGAAGGGGCCTCACACGACTCTCGCGGGGGCACGACAAGGGAGACCTTACGGTGCAGGGGGCCTCCAGTGAGCCCGCGGTCTCAAAAGAACTATCTGGGCTCCGGTGGGGCAGGGGGAACCTCCGATGAGGCTTCCTTCCCCCTGCCCATCCACACAGCAGCAAACGGGGCCCGGTGGGCTTCCTTCCCCACCCATTTCCTTCTCTCACAGAAAGGCCCGCCTGGGCTACAGCGGTTAGCAGGCACCAAAGTAGGTGCCTGATTGTGCCCTGGGGGCGTTCCTTGGAGCGTGCGTCGCCCCGGGGGCATGGTAGGAGCGTGCTGACAAAACAAAGATGGGTCGCGGCGGTGAGTCCCTTGGCAACAACGCACTCATAGGCGTTGGGGAAATTCAATGAGCCTGTGTTGCGGCGGTGATTTTTAATGGCAGCAGAGCACTTTCCAAAGCGCTTACGATATCAAACAGGAGCACTCTTCAAAGCGCCTAGGCAGCAGAAAGAGTGCTTTTCCAGGCGCTGTGCCCATAACCATAAAAAGCACAAATAGCACTTCTCCAGGGCCACCACAGGCAGTTACAGAGTTCAGGGGCCACAGCACCCAGCCCCTGGGGGCAACAGTACAAAGGAAGCACAGGGCGGCAAGGCCCAGAAGCAGGCCAGCACAAGGTGATTGCAGGCAGTAGGCAGTTCCTCCACATGACCAAGCAGGTCACATGTCAGCACAGCAGCAGTAGTCCATGGCGGTTCCTGGTGAGTCCGTCCAGCAGCATTCTGTGTCCAGTTCCAAAATGTGGGGGAAAATCCCCTGTACTTATACTCAGTTTTGCAAGTGTTTCAAAGAAGGGAAGAGGAGGTTCTAACCAGTTACAACTGGTTCTGGTGTGCCCCCTCTCTCCTCCAGCACAGGCTCTAAACATAAGTTGGGGGTAAACAACCCTTTTGTGTGAGGCCAGGGCACAGCCTTTACAGATGCAAGTGTGCCCCGCCTCCCCCTTCTCCCCGCCCAGGAAGACTATTCACAATGCAGATGCTCCTCTGTGACACCTCCACCCTCCCTGTGTGCAGGCTGTATGAAAAGTATGCACAAAGCCCAACTGTCACTCTGCCCAGACGTGGATTGGAGTCAAGCTGCAAAACACCAGAGTCATAAGCACAGGGAAAAGCTCACTTTCTAGAAGTGGCATTTCTGTAATAGTAATAAAAAATCCACTTACGCCAATAAGCAGCATTTCTCTCTACCATTACAACCATACCAAACATGCCCACGAAACCCCTCATAAATGAGACAATACCCCTCTAGACATAAGGCAGGGCATTTCTAATGAAATCCTATGAGAAGGCAGCACTCACAGCAGTGAGAAACCAAATAGGCTGTTTGTCACTACCAGGACAGGCCACGCTACTAGGCACATGTCCTGCCTTCTACATACATAGCATCCTGCCCATAGGGCTAGCTAGGGCCTACCTTAGGGGTGACTTACATGTAGTAAAAGGGGAGTTCTGGGCTTGGCAAGTAAATTTAGATGCCAGGTCCCTGTGGCAGAAAACTGTGTGCGCAGGCCCTGCGCTAGCAGGCCTGAGACAGGTTTCAAAGGCTACTTCAGTGGATGGCGAAGCAGCGCTGCAGGCCCACTAGTAGCATTTAATTTACAGGCCCTGGATATAGAGATACCACTGTACAAGGGACTTACAGGTAAATTAAATATGCCAATTAGGTATAAGCCAATCATACCAACTTTAGAAGGGAGAGCACCTGCACTTTAGCACTGATCAGCAGTGATAAAGTGCTCAGAGTCCTACAGCCAACAGCGAGCGGTCAGAAAGAAATATGAGGAAGGAGGCAAAAAGTCAGGGGATGAACCTGCCAAAAGGGCTAGGTCCAACAAGAACAATATGAAGTTGATCTTTATTTGCGACCCCTTCCGCGCTGTCATTTATGCCTGGCAGGCCATTTGCTGTGCTTACTGACAGAACAGGGAGTTAGAAAGAGGAACAGGATTTCTTAATAAAGCTTAAATAGTCATAAAATAACACTAATGACAAACTAAATACATTTATTTTAACCTAACTTAACAAAGTGGGTGGGATGATAAGAAAGGTATATGCGATGCCAGTAAGCCTTGTGCGATTCAAGCTAAGAAGTGGTTATTAAATGAAGCCAGTTCTACATCTGAGGTGATTATGAAAAGAAAGTAAAGGAAAGAATTGTAACTGAAGTAAAAATATTAAGGGAAACCTCCATAAAAAATAGACAGACAAAAGGGGCTTGACGCACAGGCATTGTTTCGAGCAAGAGAACAAGCTTCAGGTGTTTATATATACTGCTACAGACCAATTCAACATAATCCATAAGATACCTTTGCACTTCAAACAGATCAAATTATATGGCTAAGACTGAAGATTGCGATAAAGAAAGGCACAGGTTATGTAGTGTGTTTTGTAATTGGTGCTAGATTTTGAAAAAATGTGGAGAGGTCAATACAATGCAATAATTAACAAAAGGTATTCATGTTTATTGAAAAATCGAATATTGGCAGTGGACGTTAATAATATTTTAATAGCTGGAGATTCCCAAAGTGCTCTGGGGCACAAGTGTGCACTGGGTCTATTATTTACAAAAATATCACAAATAGGTGATAGGCGCACATGCGTCACCATGCATGTGCTCATATAATCTAGAATAATATGGGTTATTACAAGGCCATTTTTTAAATTTAATTTATCAATACAAGATGACAGATACCCATTCTGGAGTGTTAAATTTAAAGTATTTTAAAAGTATGAATGTATGCCAAAACGATTTTTTCTGAAAGTAGTGGCCTGGCAGCAAATTATTGCTGTCAAGCCCTCTCAATAAAAATAAATAAATAAATATAGTAATATGGGGAGCAATGCTGCTGCAGATTGGGGTTGGTTATAAGCACTAATGTTATACAATCATGAGAGGGACAGGGAGAATCAATGGTCCAGTGTACACTCTCCCTAACAATGTTGATATTTAACAAAGATAGACTGTTCCAAAAAATATATAAGAGGAAACATCGCCAGGCACTCCGATATGCAGGAGCTGAAACCCTCACACATCTTATTAGATGTCATGCTTCATCATAGGGTTGCTCCTCGTCAGACTGGCACTACAATATCTGACGGGCCCCACAAGGGGGCTCTTTGCCGGAGATCTTGACTAATAGTGTGTGCCCATCAGATATTGCAGTGCCAGTCTGACGACGAGCAACCCTATGATGAAGCATGACATCTAGTAAGATGTGTGAGGGTTTCAGCTTCTGCATATCGGAGTGCCTGGCGATGTGTCATCTTATATATTTTTAGGAAAAATGTATTTTTGTTAAATATAAGCACTAATGAGCAGTAGCAGCGGGCAGGGGGCAACAGAGGAGGTGGTTTGTGGGTATAAACATTTAAAAACCAGAAGACATAACAAGGAGATTTGTTGACGCAAAGGAAAGCAAGAGATTAGAAGGGAAGCATTCACAAAGATAAGATAAGATTGGTCTAAGATTATTCTACATGAATTTTGTTGTGAATTTCACTCAAATATTGTTTCTTCTTCCTTATGTATCCTCAAATTTGGTGTGCTTGGGTTGAAGGTGCAGTTTTTTTAAAAGTATGATTTAAGTTTGGTCTAAATACTAGAAAATCTGAGATTATTAAAAACATACTTGATTTTTAGAAATGTTTAATTCCTCCACTGATTAAAGAAATGGCTGACTCATATGAATCTTGGCCAATATGTATTATCATATTTACCCACAGATACAGAATGGGTAAATCCTTTGATACATCAGTGCCCTTTTCTAATAAGTCAGCATTTATAGGAGGTTGTCTTCCAAACACACCAAGATTTAAACTTTCAATGCAAGGTATAATGGTGGGTACTTGTGAAAAGAGTGCTGTCACAAGAACCTCCAAAAACCAACAAAATTCTTAGCTGCAAGATATTGCATTATATGCGGTACTGTCACCTAATCCTGGCTTTTTACCCAGCTGCTTTTTACTGCTGGGGTATATGAATCCATAGTTAAAATGTTAAAAGCTAAATTTAAAGTCCCAGAATACAGTATGAAGTCTGTTAAAAGGTCTTCATTTTCTTCAAGTAATCCATTTGATATTGGGAAACTTGGCAGTTATGAATGTCCACCCAAAAGCAGCACCACTTTATTAAAGTCTGGCAAAGAATGCAGAAACACTATGGCAAGCATACTTAAAGCAAATGGTTTGGGTGCCTTACAATGCAGGGCTATGTTATAATTGACGTAGTATGGGCTTTGTAGAATGTGGTGGGAGCGATCGTTCTGACGGAGGCAGTTGGTGTTGAGCTGGCTCGGGAGGAGGATCGTGTTTATTTTGTACTGCAATAAACTCTGTGTTTGTTCTCTTGCCTTGCTCCTGTGTGCGACCCCATTACTACAGGCTACAAATTAATCTGCTGTAAAATTATAAATGTTTCATAATGTACTTTTGGCAGGGTTAAACAGCCCTGTAATGTTACAACATTCTATAAGGAGTAGGTGAATGACCTTCAACTATGTCAAGGAATTTGTTTGTTAAAACATTTGAATACAACACTCTTTATTTTTGAATCCATTAATGGTCCTGTAAACCAGACAGAGTTCTCACAGTGAGTCTGGGAGGTAATGAGATGTTATAAAGGCTAATGAAATGTGAGTGAAAGTGCAATACACAAACTATTTATGCTTACAACAATCTAACATAAGTCCATTGGACACACTACCAATAGGAAGACACTACATACTACCCCACATTAATTGTCCTTTAAATTGAATATGCACTTCATAACAATCACTGCAAAACACATTTTGGAAACACTGGAAAAACAGTTTTTGTCTAGTTTAGGTAGCTGAAACAAACACTAGTAAGCACTGATTTCAAATGTTGGAAAACAATGAGAAAACATCACTGAAATCAACAGAAAATAAACACTGAAAAAGGGACAGACAAACTATTTCCTTTTTATGAACTCCTTCACATTCACCTCACTGCTATCTGATGGGAAACACACACAAATAAGTTCATTTTTTTTAAATGGAACCAAACTGGCTAGGGTGCACATACATGCTGGAGTGGAGACATGCCATATATTTTTTTAACCATCTGTGGAACTAATTTCAGGTTCCTCCGCTACTTGGCAGGGATGCTGGGCGGCTGGAAAAGAACCAATAGATTAGGAGTGAAAGAGTCAGTTCAAAGCCAACATTATCCTCTTTATGTCTTACCTACAGACAGCTAAAGTAGTTTAGCAGCCTATTGGTGAAGACCAATTGTGAACAATACTACTACTTACATTGGACTTTGGGTTAGTACACTGTTTACCACTCAGACTACTTCTAATCAATCTCATTTGCTTGCTTCTTGATTAATGGCTTTCCTTCCTCTTCTTGTGATTGCCCTGCCTTGGGGTGCAGCTCCTTTATCATCCTTTTTATTGAATGACTTGTGTCTTTTCATTGCTTACATTCTACGTCTGTCCTAGAAAAGGGGCATTTGTATGTTGCATCTGTGGACCTCAGGTCTGCGTTTGATCTGATACCGCGTACTAAGTTGTGGATGATCCTTAAGACAATGGGAGTCCCAGACAACATCCCCTCCATTCTAATAAGATTGCATGAAAATACCTTTGTACAAGTGAGATGTGACACATTGGGTGAATTAACAGAACACATCCCTATAAAGAAAGGAGTGCACGTAGGATGTGTTCTTGCACCAACTTTATTTCAATCTACATAAATTATGTTATAGATTCTCTGGCTTCTTGCCAGAACAACTCTCCTAAATTTTGTAAGACACTGGTATCAGCCCTCTTGTTTGCAGATTTTACACTATTTATTTTCAAGACACCTTTGGTCCTACAGGCCCTGTTGGATTGATTGGGCATCTTCTGCAATCAAAGTAAATTCCAGCCAAGACTAAATTTATGGCCATAAACCCACATACATTTGTGTGAACTAAAATCAAAGGATCAAAGCTTGAGAGAGTTATGTCTTTAAAATAATGACGTGGGAATTAAGCTATGTAGGAAGTTGGCTCTGTACATACTATCTCAAAGTGAGAGATAGTGTGCTCAGAGTCCAAGGGTTCCCCTTACAGGCTGATAGTGGCAAAATTAGATAATATTGATGCTCTATTTTGAGGTAGTGTGGTCGAGCAGTATGCTTATCAGAGAGTAGTGTTAAGCAATTTTTGTACACAAACAGGCAATAAATGAGAACACACTCAAAGACTTAACTCCAGGCCAATAGGTTTTTATATAGAAAAATATTATTTTCTTACTTTATTTTAGAACCACAAGATTCAGAATTTAGGTAAGTACATAAATTGTAAGGTACTTCACACAGGTAAGTATGGAACTGTAAATTAAAACAGTAGTATACACAGTTTTGGCAAAAATGGCAATAAGCTATTTTAAAAGTGGACCCTGCAAGGGTAAGTAAATCACTTACAAGTTCAGTCTCCTGGGCATAGTCAGCCCACCGTAGGGGGTTCAAGTCAACCCCAAACACCCAGCACCAGCAACACAGGGCCGGTCAGGTGCAGAGGTCAAAGTAGGGACCAAATAACATAGGCGCCTATGGAGAACAGGGGTGCTCCGGTTCCAGTCTACTAGCAGGTAAGTACCTGCGTCGTCGGGGAGCAGACCAGGGGGTTTTTGTAGAGCACTGGGGAGGTCCCAAACAGGCCCACAAAATACATCCTCAGCGGCACAGGGGCAGCCGGGTGCAATGTGTGAACAAGGCATCAGGTTTTGTTTTGAAAGCAATGGAGGGATCCGGTGGTCACTCTGGTGATGCAGGCAGGGCACATGGGGGCTTCTCGGGCCAGCCACCGACTGGGCTAGGATGAGGGCCGCCTGCTGGTCACTTCTGCACCGGTGGTTGGTTCCTCTCGGTCCTGGGGGCTGCGGGTGCAGTGCTTTGTCCAGGCGTCAGGTTTCTTTGTTACCAGGCACTCGCGGTCAGGGGGAGCCTCTGGATCCTCTCTGCAGGCGTCACGGTGGGGGTGCAGGAAGGTCAACACAGGGTGTCCATGTTGTTGGAGTCGCCTAGGGGTCCTCCCTGCGGTGTTGGTTCTCCTGAACTCGAGCCGGGGGCGTCGGGTGCAGAGTGTGAAGACGCTTTTGGAGTGAGGCGGTAGTCTCTTTAAAGTTGATTTCTTAGTTGCTGTTTTTGGACAGAGCCGCTGTCCTCTGGAGTTTCTTGGTCCTTAAGGTGCAGGTCAGTCCTCTGAGTCCTCAGAGGTCACTGGTCCCACTAGATGCATTGCTGTGCAGGTTCTTTGAGTCTGGAGACAGGCCGGTAGGGCTGGGGCCAAGTCAGTTGTCGTCTCCGTCATCTCTGCGGGGCTTTCAGGTCAGTAGTCCTTCTTTCTTCAGGTTGCAGGAATCTGATTTCCTGGATTCAGGGTTGCCCCTAAATACTCAATTTAGGGGTGTGTTTAGGTCTGGGGGGCAGTAGCCAATGGCTACTGTCCCAAAGGGCGGTTACAGCCCTGAGGGGAGGAGGGCACATCCCTATTCCTATTGGGGGAATCCTCCAAAACAAGATGGAGGATTTCTTAAGGCAGGGGTCATCTCAGCTTAGGACACCTTAGGGGCTGTCCTGACTGGTGGGTGACTCCTCCTTGTTTTCCTCATTATCTCCTCCGGACTTGCCGCCAAAAGTGGGGCGGTGTCCAGAGAGGCGGGCATCTCCACTAGCTGGAGAGCCCTGGGGCGCTGTAACACCAGGCTTGAGGCTTTCAAGCTGACTGCCAGGTGTTACAGTTCCTGCAAGGAGAGGTGAGAAGCACCTCCACCCAGTGCAGGCTTTATTCCTGGCCACAGTGTGACAAAGGCACTCACCCCATGTGGCCAGAAACCTGTCTGGATGTGGCAGGCTGGCAGAAACTGGTCAGCCTAACATTAGTGTTTGGACTGGTATACAGGGGGCATCGCTAAGATGTCCTCTGTGTGCATTTTCCAATTAATCCCACACTGGCATCAGTGTGGATTTACTGTGCTGAGAAGTTTGATACCAAACTTCCCAGAATTCAGTGTAACCATTATGGAACTGCGGAGTTTGTATTTGACAGACTCCCTGACCATATACTCTTTATGGCTACCCTGCACTTACAATGTCTAAGATTTGGCTTAGACACTGGAGGGGCATAGTGCTCATGCAAATATGCCCTCACCTGTGGTATAGTGCATCCTACCTTAGGGCTGTAAGGCCTGCTAGAGTGGCGACTTACCTATGCCACAGGCAGTGGGATGTGGGGATGGCACTCTGAGGGGAGTGCCATGTCAACTTAGTCATTTTCTCCCCACCAGCACACACAAGCTGTGAGGCAGTGAGGGGTCCCCAAGATGGCATAATACATGATGCAGCCCTTAGAGACCTTCCCTGGTCACAGGACCCTTCGTACCAAGAGTACCATTTACAAGGGACTTATCTGTGTGCCAGGGATGTGCCAATTGTGGGAACAAAGGTACAGTTCAGGAAAAGAACACTGGTGCTGGGGCCTGGTCAACAGGATCCCAGCACACTTTCAATCATAACTAGCATCAACAAAAGGCAAAAAGTTAGGAGGTAACCATGCCATGAGAGGCATTTTCCTACAAGCTACATAAAGTGCATTAAAGCTGCAGCAATATAGCTGTTGTATACTGAAAACCCCAAAAATCAACTTCGCCAAATCAGTCTCTAGAGATTTACAATGTCCAGTTCTGGGGTCAGCACTCCATGGTGCTGAACTGTAGGGGCATCAAAACATCTCTAAATTGACAATACTGGATAGGAAATGTATTATGAGACCGTTGGTACAGTTGCCACAGTATACCCAGTCCCGAGAAGATGATCAATCTTAGACCGTTGTTGTAGTGGTGACAAATATGGTGCCCAGTAGAGGTGTCGGTGTGTAGAAAGGCATTAGAGGAGGCAGCAAGGCTTGAAGTTCACTGTAGGATACTTAGGTTAGATTTTAACCGTAGATGCATATTCATGGACTGGAAGAGATATGGAGCAGCCTGAGCAAGGCGATTGATACCTCTAAAGATTACATGAAAAAAGAAAAATTGGATCATTTGCCCTGGCAAATTATCTTGTTAATCCCAGACATATAACATTAAGTAACACATTTTTAGACTTTAAATGCTGATATAGATTTGAGTCATATCTAGATAATATAACACCACTATCGCTAAACAACTGTAATTAAAATTAGACTGGGAATTTCCCCAGTGAAATGTTTTTGTAACAAATGGGAAGATAATCAAAAAACTGATGACGTGCCCCGCTTGGTAAAATCGAGACTGCTGCACACCTGCAATTTTTTGTTTTGCTGGGCTTACACCCACCCTTTCAGGAGATGGATTGTTACGATCTGATGTCAGCTTGGTGTGGTGTAATATAAAGTAGACTTCAGAATCCTAATGTCAAATAGTAGAGGGCCGATTGTCATTAATTTGAACCAATCATCTGTCTGGTTTAAGAGAACATTTTGTCTAAGTGATTGTGCACTTTTCCATCTTAATATTTTTCGCAAAGAACGTGTACAGACCTTAATCCTGTATCGTGTAGCCTCAACACTCATCTCCAGTCACATTTTCCCGCTCGTATTAGTGATAGTGTTTAGATATATTGTGGCACTTTGTCCGAGTATGGCTGCATATATTTAATGCTGTACAAAGCTGTTTAAATATTGTATTATGCCTATGAATGTCACTATTTTTTTCATGTTTTACTGTTTTATGAATTGCTTAAATTAGTTTTCATAATGTATTTCATTTACGTAGACTCCTGATCTAAGAATGATTTTATGTACTGTTTAATGGGATTACTCCCCAAATAAACATCTTTGACTGACTGACAAATGCTGTTATTGGTACCTAGGATAAAATGTAAACAGTGTGGTGGCAAGTCTTTATATGGAACCCACAAACTTCTATTGCATATGTGTGTGACTGAATCCCACCTACCTACCTTTCAGAAAGTGTCTGAATACCAATTAATTTGCTTAATTTCTGTTGTGAGGGTATTCTTGGATATAATGGTTACTCTTACAAGCAAGTTGAGTCTCATTCCCAAGACATCATACGTGTCAAAGGCTCCACACTTTAAAAATAAATCATCTTCATGACCAGCAGCAATGGTGCTCTTACCAGCCACCCGGTAGGTATCGTTTACTTTGACTGAGCCAGGGAAATAGCAAACGGCAAGGAACAGACCTGCTATGTGATACTCCTCTTCCCAGCAACAACTGGTTAAGCATTGAAGCCTAGCTCGACTGCAGGGGTGGAGGAGACATCTTGACACTAGCCTCTGTCAGATTGTGACTGAGACAGAACGCACCCACAGGAGGAGCTAGCCTAGACTGCCAGTTTCAAGTATCTTGGTTTCCTAGAACCGTGCCGTGGAAAGGGAGATGGGCGTGAGCTCGCACTTTGCCCAGAAACTGGATACCCCTTCAGTGGAACAGAAGCGCGGGGAAAGAACATCCAGATGTGGAGGTGGGCTCAATAGGATGATGCAGCAGAACAAGGGGATAGAATGTCAAGGGATCCTCTACTTAAACTTTTTAGGCCCTTTCTGCTGGACTGTGTCAGCAGAGTCTGGCTATAACAAGTCAGGTACTAGGGGTAGATAGTCTTTTGACTGCTTACCTTCAGCCTACTACAGAGTTACTTACACTACTTGCATCGGGCAAGTCAGAAGACAGGACCTCCATGAGGGAGGGAGGGGATCAATGGAGAGGAAACTGCACTAAGTAAACCTATGTCAGAGACCCTGTACATAACTCTTCCTGGTAATGAAATCTAAGATCTCTTTTGCAACAGATCTTTGCTATGCACGCCTGTCAGGTGGTTCTCGAGGGTCATCATTCAGATGGCGGTATAGAGAACGCAGACAGCTCTTGGTGATTATTTCCCAAGTAAAAGAAGCTGAGAGTTTGCAAGTGAGCTGTCACAAATGGAAGAAAGAAAAATGCATCTGTTAAGCCAGAGTACAGCAGCAGAAACAACACAATATGAAGGAAGAGGGTCGCAGGAAAAATCAGCAAAGAATATACACACAAAAGAAATATAACAGGACCCGAGACCCTCTATGGAGTCTTTGAGCATAAATGAGTTAAGAGTTGAATATGTACAGAGGACTGGACAAAAAAATAAACCGGCGAGGGCTTGCATATGTGCAACAATGGGGGCTGACTGCATAGGACATACGCATGCATACACAGTTAGCATTTAAAAGACTAGAGAATCAGTTCCTGGTCTCAACGCCAGGTTACAGGGAAATCCACAATTAGAAGGGAAAGAATCGGCACATAAGAGGAACAGGAGTGAGAGAAATGAAGAGTGTGAGGAAATTAGAAAGGGAGTTAAGAAATAAAGGAAAGGAGAGAATGAGGAGCCATTGTTAAAGCATAGGTACAAAATCTGAATTGCTGCTTCTTTAATGCTATGGTTCCACTCAATGCTGCCCTCTGCACAAACGCTGAAATATGCTGGTAATGTAAATCTATCCGAATGATTTATGACAAAAACAATACCTTGTGGAAAATAAAGATACCTAATGACCTTCCTATTCCAATACAATTCAGTGGAACTAACACCCCTGGTAAATATCAGTACTGTATTGTGTAGTATTTACCAGGTGCAGTATTACTACGTAATTCCAACCTTCACACCTCAGAATAGGGCTAACATGGTAATACTATTTGTTTTCCATCATTATGAGGTGTCTAAACTCCCAATGTACTGTTTTATTTCCTGCACAAATTCCACTACATTTTAAAAGGGGAAAACTGTACAGGCAAAACCCATGGGTTTTAAAACGACTACATTACTCTGAAACCAGATTAAAAAGCAGATTTACTGGATTTGAGGGGCGTTTAGAATGATGCCCTAATTGTAGTCCTGGCCCTTAAGATGCATTCTGTGATGCCCACGTTAGGGCCTCCATCACTAGTGTCCTGGATCAGAATACAAGGTCGGTGCCGCTCAAGGCAACTCTAATGAGCCTGGGTTGTGCGGACTCCAAATATTCAGGTCTGGAAACATCAGAACAGTTTTCCCAGTATGAATCCTCTCCCTTAAAAACACGCTGGTGTTGCAGGGCAGAGCAGCAGCCTGGACCAGGTCGCCCCCTCGGGCAGCACAGAGGCAAACAAGGAACCGTCCAGAGAGACTAAGGCCTGTCCGACTCCTAGACACCCCCTCTTTCGACCACCCCTCATCCCTTCCACCACCCACACAGGCCCCCAGAGATATTTTCCACCAGCTCAGAGCAGCTGGGAAATATATGAGCGAATCTCCCTAGAATTCTGGAAAACCTGCGCGATAGGTCCTGGTAATTCCGGGGTGAGCAGGTTATTCCCCATCCAAAGGACAAACTTGTAATCTGCATTATCTCACCAGTGGGAATCATTAGTGTCTGCCCCAGAATCTTCCCGCGGATATAACCAGGAACTTGTAACAGAGCCCAAAAACGTAAGTACGCATCGGAAAGTGACATGAAGGGACAAATACAACTACAAGATTAGACTCCGTGAAACAAACTGCATATTGGAGTAGTTGCATAGTAATCTAGCACTGCAGTCTATTTCTGACATATAACAATATTCTGTTCCACAAAAGACAGGGCATATTATTTCTCTATTGTGTACATCTACCTGTATTGTTAATGCAAAGGTAAATAAGTATCTTTGCATCTCTGCAAAGCAATTCTCTCTCCGATTCTTTTCAGTCATTCACTTTTTCTCATGTAGCAAGTACTATTATTTAGTCACTCTAAGAGGAGAATCCCACCACTGAACATCGCTGTAAACTCCTATAAACCATCCCTCATGTTGTCCAGTTCTCCTTTTTGCCTTACCCTTGTAGTACACGCTACTTTCTGTTGAGGCCAATCAACCCCGTGCACTCTGTAGGGAACATTCACCACTCTCAACTTACTGCAGTTAATTTATTGTTTCCTCTTTTATAGTGAGTTTCCCCTTTGCCACTCTTGGTGACATTGCTCATTATGCTTGATCTTTCCAGGTACCTGCCTCTTGCAGTAACGGAACCCATTCTCGTCTCCCCAGAGAGTCATATTACTAGCCCAGCCGTCAGAAACCCTCTCCAGGAAATGCACTTCTCCTATTTTGTTAGGTTGGTTCCCATATTAATTGTCCTATGTGTCACACTTATGTCCATGTGTTATGAGTGGCCAAATTAATTTTAATACCTATATTTCTATCCAAGATCAAGCAAATAAAGACCTTAAACCACTTTCTGTTTGGGATAGTTCCAACGGTTTGTAGTTAGACTTCATTCACCAATACAGTTTCATTAATCAAAAAGACATGCACCATCTCTTTGACAGTCTTCTGTTTTTTCTATTTCATATTAACTAGTTCATTAGTATTCAAAAAGCTTCCTGCCAACACGTTTCATTCCATAATAATCCTTACACAGAACTTCATCAGGTCCATTCCGGCTCATTTACATGACTGTGAAATACCACAATTTTGAACAGCAATTACGCAAAGCCCAAGTCCTATATAGAAGGTTCTCGACCCGGGATAGATTAGTCCCCTGGGGACCAACAGTAACCAGGAATGTGGAATGGTATCCTAGTTAGAAACGATGGTTTCAACGTGCTTGTAACATCTGCTGTGATTTGTTTATTCCGCTAATGATCAAACAACCACACATCTTTTCTTATGAAGTGAGTCTCTCTTGCTCTCCCCTTGCGTTCAATAGGCATTACTCGGTTATGAGAAACTACACCGTCGACTGCACCAGCGACCCCACTGCACTAGGGAAGGAAGCACAAGACAACTTAAGCAGAAAAGCCTTGCTCTGGGGCACACCATTGTAATGTTGTGTAAAGCAGAATACAGCTGCAGCCACCTCATCACAAACAACCTCTGACCGGAAGGCAGTGGCGGGTCTCGCTCTGGGCGTGCACGCGGGCTGCCGGTGTTGGTGTCCAGACGGGTCAGCAAGTGGAAACCGCCAGGCCTAGAGGGCTTGCATAACAGTTGTAGCGCTGCTCGAACTTGATAACCACGAGCGCACAGTGTTGCAGACAAACAGTTATCCCCAGGTTCTCGGTTTAACTCGTTTCATTAATTCGTTTTCTTTATCTACGCACTAACATTTATCCCCTGTATTTTATATAATAGTTCTTTGTCACAGGAAGCACCAAGCTCGGCAGCGATGACAACATTACTGTTCTCAGGCGCCTCTATTGCAAGCCCGTATTATTCCTTCCCCTTGAAGATGGGGACATAGAAGTGGGGAGGACACATCAGCGGGGTACCCCAAAGGTTCGCTGCTGGGTCAATACCACAGCAACATCGCAGTGCAATTGAAGAAAAATAAACTTGTGGTCAACTCTGAGATTCAGAAAAAGCATGTCTTCTGCGTACATATGAAATGCAACATTTTTCCTTTATAGAAGGGGTGTGTACTTAAGATATGTAAATCAAAAGCACATTAACATCCTATCCAGCATCTTCTTGCCGTAAAAAGATTTTGCAAAGTCGACACAAACTGCACATCCTGACAAGTACACTAAGCCTCAAAAGGTAATTGTGGGATATTTTTTCCTTACAAAACATGTCTTTGTTAGATCATTCTCTCGCTGTGTGTTTTTTACCGTAATTTATAAGACTCGTTTTTAAAACGTTTAATTCATTGGAAAGGCTGAAGTTTTGAAAAAACACTTCATGAAGTTGGAAGATGCAGACAACTGCAAATCTGTCCATTCACACTTAATCGGAATTGAATCATATCCTGGAGGTTGAGTTCTATTTATAAGGCACTCAAGCAGATAGACTATGACAATATTTACCAGAGACATTCATGGCTTTGTGCAAACATTAATAATGTGGTTGACGTTCTATACTAACAGATTTTTAAAAATAATTCTGGTCTACATTCTACCCTTCTGCATATTGTAGGGATTACTTGTTATTTTAAAGAGGCAATGGAATAAACTGTAGAGGACAGAAGTAAAATAAATCTTTCATGTACAGATTGTTTCTATCACGTAGCTTCATTCTCCATGGTTAAAGTTTGAGAGAATTAGGACCAAAAAAAGCTTCCAATTTTCTTCATTCAGAATTAGATTTGACGTATTCGGTCCACGGTAATGTTATCAAGAAACAAAGCAAAAAGTTGCCAAGATTATACAATGTAAGGGGCTCCTTCTAAAACTGCAGGGGTCACCAACTGGCCAATGACACAGGCATGCAGACCCTTTGTTTGACAGGATTTACTGATATATAACATAACATGAGGCGCATTTGTAAAGCGCACGTTCACTCCTAGGAGCATCTTCCACCCAATAACAGATGGTATTGTTTCCCAACTTAATGCTCCTCATTTTATTGATGTCGTAAAGATGAAAGGCCGAGTGGGCGTGCTGAAAACTGAACCATGAGGTCAAAACCAGACTGCTCCAGTGGATGTAGATCACCACTGAGCCACCAATGTCCGCTCTCCACTACTCACCCTTTGTGGCTATTCCATCATCCGTGATTTACTCACATAAGGAAACCATGTGATCATCTGTGTGCAGGTCCATATTTGTGCTGGAAATTCAACACAGTGTCTCACCAATGTACCTTGAACCTGACCCAACTTTCCTGAGAATCATGGGCATTAATAGGCAAGAAAAAAATGACTTTCATGCAGCAGAGCACAGGTCTGTGGTGCGGAGTGTTATGCAGTACCCCATGGCAGCTGGCCCACGTGTAACTCACCTCACAGACACATCATCCCCCAACGTTTTGTCATCCTCCCTCCACTTTTCTGGCACTGTTTTTGCTAGTTTTAGGACTCTGTGCACTTTACCACTCTTAACCAGTGCTAAAGTGCATATGCTGTCCCCCTTAAACATGGTAAAATTTGTTCATCCCCAATTGGCATATCAGATTTACTTATAAGTCCCTAGTAAAGTGCAATACATGTGCCTAGGGCCTGTCAATTAAATGCTACTAGTGGGCCTGCAGCACTGATTGTGCCACCCACATAAGTAGCCCCTTAACCATGTCTCAGGCATGCCATTGCAGGACCTGAGTGTGCAGTTTCACTGTCACTTTGACTTGGCATTTAAAAGTACTTGCCAAGCCTTAAATTCTCCTTTTTCTACATATAAGTCAGCCCTAAGGTAGGCCATAGGACATCCATAGGACAGGGTGCTATGTAGGTAAAAGGCAGGACATGAACATATGTGGTTTATACGTCCTGGTAGTGAAAAACTCCTACATTTGTTTTCCACTACTGTGAAGCCTGCTCCTTTTATAAATTGGCATTAGGACTGCCCTCATATACTTTTTGAGTCGTAGATTCTGTTCTGAAAGGGGTAACCAGGTCATATTTAGTATGACCAGAATGGTAATAGAAAATCCTGCTTGTTGGTGAGGTTGGATTTAATATTACTATTTTAGAAATTCCACTTTTAGAAAGTGAGCATTTCTCTGCACTTAAAACCATCTGTGCCTTACAGTCTGTCTCCAATCAACGTCTGGTCTGTGCTGGTTGACAGCTACCTTGTGCATTTCATCCAGACAACCACAAACACAGGACACTCAGTCACATCTACATTCATTTGCATATTGAATGGGTCTTCCTGGGCTGGAACAGTGGAGGGCCTGACACTTACATTTCAAAGGCGAGTGCCCTGCCCTCACACAATGGACTGATAAACCCTCCACTGGGACCCTGGCAGACAAGACTGGGCTGAAAGGGGAACTTGTGCACTTCGAAACCACTCTTTGAAGTCTCCCCCACTTCAAAGGCATTTCTGCTGAGTCCCTGACCCAACCAACTCAGACACTTCTGGACCTACACCTGCACCATGTCAGAGGAGCTGTCTGGCTGCCCAAAGGACTCATCTGGACTGCTTTGCTAAAAAGGACTGCTGCCCTGCTGTTGCTCTGCTGGCCTCTGACTCTGCTGGAAGGACTGTGCCTTCCCCAAACGTGCTCTCCAAGGACTTGGATTGATCTTGCCTCCTGTTTCTGAAGTCTCAGGGCCAACAAAGACTTCACCTCTTCAAGAACTTCCTTGTGCATCGAAAATCGATGCAACCCCTGCAGTAAACGAACGAAGCCTGCATTGTGACCGAGAAATCACTGCACAGCCGACTAAAATTTGACACAGCGCCTACCCTGCGACGGAAAATTCAATGCCTCATGTACCGGAACGACGCAGCGCCTGTTCCTTCTTCCAGTGCATCAAGGATTTCCAACGCATCATCCTTGGGTGTCAAAATATTCCTGCATCGCAGTGAGGAACCAAGACTGTGTGCCGAAAAACGACGCAAATCCCTTGTAGCATGGAAGAAAACGATGCATCATCTGTGCTTAGTAGTAAAATTCAATGTATCACCTTATTTTTCCACACATCTCCTCCTCTGCGGTCTCCGTGCGCCGTTATTTTTGACGCATATCAGGTACTGTGTGTAACAAAGAGACAACTGTTTATTTCTAAGGATTGAGACTCTTTTAAACATTTTTAAAGTGATATTTCACTTTGTGCTTATTGGATCTTTGTTGTTTTTACTTTATTTTATTCAGTTAAATATAAACTATTTTTATAAACCTGTGTGGTGTTTTTGTGGTGTTGTCACATTGCCTTCTGAGTTAAGCCTGACTGCTCAGTGCCAAGGTACCAGACGGTGGGCACAGGATAATTTGGATTGTTTGAATTATCCTGACTAGGATTATGGTCCCTACTTGGACAAGGGTGAATACCTCTGCCAACTAGAGACCCCATAACAATAGTGGTGAGATGGTTAGGTTTGTTGTGCCTGTAGCTCTATGTCGCAACCCATTATGGAACTAGATATGGTACAGTGGTCTCTTCCTCCACAGCTTGCAAAATTATAGCTGCCTCTGGAACTTGAGTACGTCGCTTTGTATGACCCCCACCTTTTGTGAGCACTGGTTCACAGTGTTACTTAGGGTAGGTGCTACTATCATAAGCAACAGACATTCCCTTGTACATGTCCTCTGAATCTGGGCTGTTTTATCATTTTAAGGTCTGGCCTGAAAGCACAGTTATCAGCAGGCATATTGTTAACCATTCTTTAAAATAAACAGAGTGGGCGTTGGCTGCATCCACAGGACTACATCTCTTCCTCCTCCTAGTACTGGGTGTTTAATATATCGTTCCACCTCACATGGAGCGCCTGCAGTGTAATGCATAGGTGTAAAGAAATGGCTCCCTGTTGCAGTTACCCCCCACTTTTTGCCTGATACTGATGCTGACTTGACTGAGAAGAGTGCTGGGACCCCGCTAACCAGGCCCCAGCACCAGTGTTCCTTCACCTAAAATGTACCATTGTATCCACAATTGGCACACCCTGGCATTCAGATAAGTCCCTTGTAACTGGTACTTCTAGTACCAAGGGCCCTGATGCCAAGGAAGGTCTCTAAGGGCTGCAGCATGTCTTATGCCACCCTAGAGACCACTCACTCAGCACAGACACACTGCTTACAAGCCTGTGTGTGCTAGTGAGAACAAAATGAGTAAGTCGACATGGCACTCCCCTCAGGGTGCCATGCCAGCCTCTCACTGCCTATGCAGTATAGGTAAGACACCCCTCTAGCAGGCCTTACAGCCCTAAGGCAGGGTGCACTATACCATAGGTGAGGGTACCAGTGCATGAGCATGGTACCCCTACAGTGTCTAAACAAAACCTTAGACATTGTAAGTGCAGGGTAGCCATAAGAGTATATGGTCTGGGAGTCTGTCAAACACGAACTCCACAGCACCATAATGGCTACACTGAAAACTGGGAAGTTTGGTATCAAACTTCTCAGCACAATAAATGCACACTGATGCCAGTGTGCATTTTATTGTAAAATACACCCCAGAGGGCACCTTAGAGGTGCCCCCTGAAACTTAACCGACTATCTGTGTAGGCTGACTAGTTTTAGCAGCCTGCCACAAACCGAGACATGTTGCTGGCCCCATGGGGAGAGTGCCTTTGTCACTCTGAGGCCAGTAACAAAGCCTGCACTGGGTGGAGATGCTAACACCTCCCCCAGGCAGGAATTGTCACACCTGGCGGTGAGCCTCAAAGGCTCACCTCCTTTGTGCCAACCCAGCAGGACACTCCAGCTAGTGGAGTTGCCCGCCCCCTCCGGCCAGGCCCCACTTTTGGCGGCAAGGCCGGAGAAAATAATGAGAAAAACAAGGAGGAGTCACTGGCCAGTCAGGACAGCCCCTAAGGTGTCCTGAGCTGAGGTGACTCTGACTTTTAGAAATCCTCCATCTTGCAGATGGAGGATTCCCCCAATAGGGTTAGGATTGTGACCCCCTCCCCTTGGGAGGAGGCACAACGAGGGTGTACCCACCCTCAGGGCTAGTAGCCATTGGCTACTAACCCCCCAGACCTAAACACGCCCTTAAATTTAGTATTTAAGGGCTACCCTGAACCCTAGAAAATTAGATTCCTGCAACTACAAGAAGAAGGACTGCCTAGCTGAAAACCCCTGCAGCGGAAGACCAGAAGACGACAACTGCCTTGGCTCCAGAAACTCACCGGCCTGTCTCCTGCCTTCCAAAGATCCTGCTCCAGCGACGCCTTCCAAAGGGACCAGCGACCTCGACATCCTCTGAGGACTGCCCCTGCTTCGAAAAGACAAGAAACTCCCGAGGACAGCGGACCTGCTCCAAGAAAAGCTGCAACTTTGTTTCCAGCAACTTTAAAGAACCCTGCAAGCTCCCCGCAAGAAGCGTGAGACTTGCAACACTGCACCCGGCGACCCCGACTCGGCTGGTGGAGATCCGACACCTCAGGAGGGACCCCAGGACTACTCTGATACTGTGAGTACCAAAACCTGTCCCCCCTGAGCCCCCACAGCGCCGCCTGCAGAGGGAATCCCGAGGCTTCCCCTGACCGCGACTCTTTGAACCTAAAGTCCCGACGCCTGGGAGAGACCCTGCACCCGCAGCCCCCAGGACCTGAAGGACCGGACTTTCACTGGAGAAGTGACCCCCAGGAGTCCCTCTCCCTTACCCAAGTGGAGGTTTCCCCGAGGAATCCCCCCCCTTGCCTGCCTGCAGCGCTGAAGAGATCCCGAGATCTCTCATAGACTAACATTGCGAACCCGACGCCTGTTCCTACACTGCACCCGGCCGCCCCCGCGCTGCTGAGGGTGAAATTTCTGTGTGGGCTTGTGTCCCCCCCGGTGCCCTACAAAACCCCCCTGGTCTGCCCTCCGAAGACGCGGGTACTTACCTGCAAGCAGACCGGAACCGGGGCACCCCCTTCTCTCCATTCTAGCCTATGTGTTTTGGGCACCACTTTGAACTCTGCACCTGACCGGCCCTGAGCTGCTGGTGTGGTGACTTTGGGGTTGCTCTGAACCCCCAACGGTGGGCTACCTTGGACCAAGAACTGAGCCCTGTAAGTGTCTTACTTACCTGGTTAACCTAACAAATACTTACCTCCCCTAGGAACTGTGAAAATTGCACTGTGTCCACTTTTAAAACAGCTATTTGTCAATAACTTGAAAAGTATACATGCAATTTTGATGATTTGAAGTTCCTAAAGTACTTACCTGCAATACCTTTCGAATGAGATATTACATGTAAAATTTGAACCTGTGGTTCTTAAAATAAACTAAGAAAAGATATTTTTCTATACAAAAACCTATTGGCTGGATTTGTCTCTGAGTGTGTGTACCTCATTTATTGTCTATGTGTACGTACAACAAATGCTTAACACTACTCCTTGGATAAGCCTACTGCTCGACCACACTACCACAAAATAGAGCATTAGTATTATCTATTTTTACCACTATTTTACCTCTAAGGGGAACCCTTGGACTCTGTGCATGCTATTCCTTACTTTGAAATAGCACATACAGAGCCAACTTCCTACAATAGGGGACTAAATTTACAATTGATAAATATGTTGAAACATCACACATTAAATTCTTATTACATTCAATACTAATTTTCTTTTACTGTAGAAGGCTTTTCTGTAATATTTTACAGAGGTCTCAACCTGCCAGCCAGACCTATTGGCTTTGCCAACGCTTGTTCTTTCTAGTTACATTGTGACACAGTGGCCTCACATAGTTCCAGCCATATTTCCAGAAGCGCTGCTAACTCCTTGCCCAGTCTACGGACACCCGTTTGATCCCTTATTGGGGCATAGTTCATGCTGAGGAACCCATACCTATTCTACCAGAGATGCAAAGGATTAACTACATATTCACATACTGTAAATTTAGCATATATTAATACATTTCCAGGAAGTCAGTAGTTCTGTGCAAACTAACTGGAGATCGAAGAATCCCATATGGTGATAAGTTGACAGAGGACACTAATCATGCTTTGCCCAAGTTTCTAAAATTTGCACCAAGTATTTTCGCCATACAATTAAGCCTGACCAATTTCAGTGGTCATACTTGGGGCTCTTGCTGTGAACATTCCAAAAAAAGGAGGCTGGGTACATGAACACTGCTCTTCAAATACGGCCAAGAATGTCTACATCTTACTCTTTTCTTCCATCGAAACTTGCACACCAGCTCTTTCCTAACCTTGATCACAGACCCCATACTATTCAGGTCACGGTTTCCCAAGCTGATGACTGGTGAACTTGGATGACCTCTGCTTTATGAGTGAACCCATAGCTATGGCAAGTGAACTCAAGAGTTTACTCCAAAACTTGTAAACTGTATCACCAACTTCCTCTCCTTCAGGGCAACCTGGGTTAACTAAAACATGTAGGATCGAGTGGGCCCATGAAAGCGAATCCTAAACCAGGAGCCACAGATGAATAGAAGGAATTGTTTCTAAAGAGGGCCCGAAGGCACCTCCTCCTTAGCTGTTGTGTGTAAGAAGAACAGATAACTAGCAGAGGACCCAGAACAACAAATAACATCACACTCCAAACAAAAACACTATGTCCTTGGGGACCTACGACAAACTCACTCTCCTGCTAGACAGGTTGGTAGCAATTGAGCATTTATCACCAGGCTTTTCATGCTCTGATGGAGTGGGGATCAACACCCTTCCAAGGAGAGAAGGCTGGGTGCATGCAATCCCTGTGAACTGTGTACCCTGTGTTCACATTGGCTTCTTTGTCTGTCCCAGTGACCACGGGCTCTGGTTAAATGATTAGGATGCTTAAGGGAAGATACAAACACAATTTTCAAAATCATCCTTTAGGCTTGACTGGCATCTTGTGCAGTCTTTGGAGATGTATGTAGCTCATGAACACATTAATACCTCTGCACTAGGAAACACATTTCCCAGACTCTGCACAATGTAAGCAGCTACTGCAGCAAATTCATGCATGGATCCCTGATGTTCGAGTTAGCATCTGGTCTACTGCTTTCATCATGCAGTGTCACCAGCAGCAGGGCGGTCTTGCTATAAGCTACTATTTTGAGCAAAAAACTGTCACCCAGAGGGAAAACCGTTTCCTGATTTAATTTACTGCTCAAAATACATCTGGAAAAAACAGGCAATTCGAACAGATTTATAAACCTATATTTTAGCTTTAAAAATCAGCTACGAAACTGTCAACACTGCCAAATATATAATCAATTGATAGTCAAAACAAAGAAGTATCAAAAATAAAAGTAACAGGTCTTGGAAGTAGTGAGTATTAAAGTAAAGCCTTTCTGGAAAGTACGGCAGGATTTCAATTCCGATGGTCTAATTTCTTGTATTGATAAAGGCCGTATCATGGCGCAGGTTTGGGTGCTTATGGAGTGTTGGCCGCAGGCCAGGCAGAGTGGCTAACCCGTTGCGCATGGCCAAAGGCCGTGCATGGTGCGGGGTTGGGTCAATGCGGGAATGGCTGCAGGGCCTGCCCTGCGGCCACCCCCCGCCACACACGGCCACAGGCCTGCGCAGCACTGGTTGGATTAATGTAAATAATTAAAAATTACTTAACACTAAAAAATAAAACATAGAAATGTATTGAAAAAAAACAAAGGTTACAGGGACGTTACAGTTAGGTAATAGAATTAAAAAAGAAAACATAGAAATAATTAAAAATTGTTTTAAAAAAAAAACAAAGGTTGCAGGGATGTTGGGTTCACATTTTATTTGCACAAAACTATAGAAGTTCAGCAGTTATAGTTATGGTTTTCTCAAGTAACAATAACTTCTGCATAAGGTGACTATGACTCCCGTCCCCACCATGCACAGTTATGTCATAAATAATTTTCCTGCAAATGTTACATTGATATTATTAATGATGCTATAAAAAGATGTCATGAGTGATGCAGTATCTGGGGTAATTAGCAGTGACTACCGAGAGCGCAGGTTATAGTCACCTTAGGGCACACGTTATAGTTACTTGAGATAGCCATAACTACAACTGCTGAATTTCTATGGTTTTGTGGGAGTAAAATGTGAGCCTAACCATTACGTCCCTGTAACCTTTGTTTTTTTCAGTGAATTTCTATGGCGTTTCAAATTCCATTTCCTAACTATACTGTCCCTGTAACCTTTGATTTTCAGTGAATTTCTATGTTTTTTTTAACGTTAAGTAATATTCACTTACTTTACATTAATCCAACCACCGCTGTGCATGTCCTTTGCCCGTCTGTGGCGGGGGTTAGCTGCAAGCTAGGCCATGCAGCCATCCCCCGATCCGTCCAACCTAGCGCCACCAACAACCTTTGGGCATACAAAGCCTGGCCTGGGCTGGGCTGGGCTGCAGCCATCCCTCTATAAGCACTCATCTCTGCGCCACGCACGGCCTCTGATGTGTGCTGCGGGGGCTGGTCTCAGAGCTTTGCCTGTGGCCAAGCCCCAATAGGTCCCCCTTCCCTGCCCGATTAGGGTTCCAGGGCCTCCATCCCTCGGGCCCTGAACAATTATTGAAAGAGGGATGGGGAGCCGTGTGGCCCCTCTCCCAGGGCTGATTTTGGCCCCAGAGGCCACATCTCCCAGGACCCGGACACTTGTACCTGGGTGCCATGCCCCACCCCGGACACCCAGTGTGCACTGTTTGGAACTGCAGGGGGAGCCGGAATGCCCCAGTGGTCCCAGCTGGCTCCCTGCTTCCTGAGGAACTGCATTGTTCCCACAAGTAGGGAGCTGCAAGAAATGCAGCTCCTTGAGTGCGGAAACAATCATTTTATCTGTTTCCGTGCCCACATGACAGCGGGCGGGGAAACAGATGAAAACGTTGCTCCCAGTGAGCAGAAGCAGTTTTTTAGCTCCCGCTTGCTGGAAGCGGAGTTAGTGTTTGCTCTCGCTTGGTGGGAGCTGTCAAAGCTCCCATCAAGCGAAAGCAAACTGCTATAGAGTTTGCACATCAGGAGACAGCAGGAGCTTGGCCTGGGGAGTGGCAGCCCCCAAAGCCATTAATGGCTCCAGGAGCAGAGCAGCGCAGCCCCCCTCCCTTAGTTTGCATGGACTGGTCCCAGGCAGGTGGTGGTTCCCGTACAGGGCCCAGTAGGGAGACCTGCGGCACCCTCCCAGTTTTAATTATTTCATGGGCCCCAGGCAGATGGAGGTCCCGGACGCTCCGGGGGGCCCCCATTTAATGTTTTTCATTTAGCCCCGAGGATTTGATGGCCCCCGGGGCTTCAAACAGCCACAGGAGAGGGGTCTGCACAGCCCCCCTCCATTTTAAAAATCAAGCCCAGGGGAGGTAGTGGTCCCGGGGGCTCATAAAAACTCAACTGAAAGGGATCCGGGCAGCTATCCTCCAATATTTTTGAAAAGCCCCAGATAGGTGGTGGCCCCCGGGGCTTCAAGGGACTTAGGAAGGGGGCCCATGCCCTCCCCCATCTTGCTTTTTTAACTGCTGCATGTCCCTGGAACCTGGCCCACTCGGGGGCTATATTGTAAACAAGCACAGGAGATCGAGCTTTTTTTCTTTTTTCTTCTCACCAGATTTGTGGATCCTCCATTTTTTTTTTACATTTCTTTTGGGACTCAGTTGAGGCAAAGAGTCCCAAAATTGCTTCCAACACCTCTTGGCTTAATTGTTGGCAGCCAATCAGATCTCAGCATAGATCTCCGAGATCCATGGAGCCTCTACATCCCTACATATACAAATTTGTTTTTCCTGTAATATCTCTAAAACTACAGAACAGATTTTCACCAAATCACAAATAGGGTGCTTTCTTGACCAAGTGCTACCTTCCTGCCAAACTTATTGAAATTAAGTCCAGTGCTTCGGACTGTATTTGGGTTCAAAATCCCTATAGGAAATTGCATGGAAACGTGCATTTTGGACCCACTCACTTTTTTCCTCAGCCTTCACTAGACGAATCACCCCGAAACTTTCAAGACAGCAGCTGAACTGACTGCTATACTAATTTTGAAAATATCGTGAAGATTCGTCAAATGCCACCAAAGTTATTGGCAAAACAAATAACGATTTTCCTATGGAACTAGGTCCTATCTATAACTACCTACTGGTGACCGCCAGCAAGATAGATCGATAGATAGATAGATAGATAGATAGATAGATAGATAGATAGATAGATAGATAGATAGATAGATAGATAGATAGATATTTTATTTTTTTCACTGAAAAAACCTAGTGTTAAACTGACGTTTAGGTGATTATCTCAGCAACAACATTAATGTTTTGAACTAAAAGGTCTTTTAAAAAACACAGACATTTAGCACAAATAATTAACACAGTTAACTATAACTTGTGACCCACATGCACTCCTTATTGCCTTAAGTATTACATCACTTTTGACATGTTCTAGGACATCACTGATGACATCTCAAATGGCATCACTGATTACATCATCCAGCCTTATTTTGCAAACATTGCTCTATAAATGAGTATGGCATTAGAGGTCTGAAAGTAAGCACAAAATACATCATAACAATATGAACTATCATTAATGCCATCATATTTACAACCCGCTTAGGTGAACCAAGCTTGTGTTATGTGCAACACTGATCCTAAACCATACACTTCCTATGTAGCCGAGTTCATGTTGGCTATCAACTACTGATAGAAGGGTAACTCCTTCTGCACACAGTGTTCAGTCTGATGACAACTGTGCAGAGAAAACCAAGTTCCTCCAGATACTCAACTTCTGTTACATAATTAATGTCCTACTACGGACAGTCTTTATCAGTATCAAACCCCTCCAGTCACAAACCTTTCATTGAGAAACGGAGTCGCTATGACTAGAAAAGTGGGTCCTGTAAACTGTTTCCGCTATGGAGAGAGTTTACTCTGTACCACACTGTTTGCAAACAGTGAAACTCTCATAAGAAATACACAACAGAATATTACTAAAGTATCTACTCAGAACAGAGTATACTCAATTCAAAACGTGTCCAAAGAAAGGCTTATTCGCTTAAAACAACCGTGGTCTGAAGGTGCTAACGTTCAAACCTTCAGCCTTCATACAGTGGTGAAAACTTCACAGGTAGCCCATCTTCTGAGGCAAATCAAGCATATGTACATAGGTTAGTTCCTGGTGCACACATATTTCTGTGTCCTGTAGAAATAGTCACGCTGAGACGATTCTGTCTAACAACTCAAGGCTGCTTACAATACTTAGTATGTAGTACGTTGAATATTTCCCTGTTGGAAATATTTTCTGTACAACCAAAACTTGTGTGGAAAATACTGGACACAGATTGTCAACGGTCACTTGCAGACAGAGTTACTATTCAATACAAACATTTATACTGTGCTCAATACCACTACACACTATGATGCAGCACAAGTTTTTTGCTAACACTTACACCCATTGGCTGGACACAGGCTTTAGAACATTAGGTAAAGAAGTAACATGGTAGTTACCAGGCACTCTGTAAACTATGAAACAAACTAACATATTCCCTGGATGATGTCATCAGTGAAGTCATCAGGATGTCATTTGAGATGTCATAAATGATGTCACAGAACATGTCATGAGTGAAGTAATATGTGAGGGCCTAAGCAGTGCATTGCAGGGGTGCAAGCTATACTTAGCTCAGTTAACAATACCTTGTGAACTACTGTGTTTTTTTAGCTCAAAACATTAACGTTAATGTTGTCACCCAGATATTCGCCTAACTATCACATCACTTTAACCTTTGTTTTTTTTCAGTAAATTTCTAATGTTTTTATAAAACAAAACTGATCTTTTTATCACACCTATTCATAAATTTACTTTAACCATTGTTTTTTTCAGTGAACACACACACACACACACACGCAAACACATACACTATTTCTCTAGTTCTCTCTTCCTTTCTCTCTCTCACTTTAAATATACTTATTGTGTGAGGTAAAGGCATGCATGGTAAGGGCTAATTCCACAATTAATGAGGCCAGAGTGATGACGCAAAAAACATGCTCTAGCCTGGTAACAATCATTTCTGGATAACCGAATACAAGTCAGGCCATTTCTCTAAACCTATACTGCTCAGAACCAAGAGATATCACACGTGGTGCCCTCCAGAGGTCTGGACCATCACCACATCTTTTCAACATGTACACAAGACCACTTGCTAATTAACAGTAGCAAGGGCCAGGTCTACTTGCACATAAATGACAGGCAAATGGTCTTTAGTCTCTCACAGCCAGTCTAGGATTACCTATATACCATCCCTAATAAAGTGTCTCTCATTAACATGTTGATGGATGGCTAAGCAGAACACTTGCCGACTTAACTTTCAACTGCTAGCTGGAGCCAAAGCCTCTAGTCAGACATATTAGACCCTTCACTACAGTCCCCAAAGTCATGAAGAAGATTAGCGTTTATATTGACATCCGTCTGTCGTTAGATGCACAGGTGTCCAAAGTTTCCAATACATGCTACTTTCATATTAAGACCTTCAAATGGATCCTTCCATTCATCAATCCTGCCCGCTTTCAAGGCAGCCCTTAACACCCTACCCCAGTCTCATCTGGACTACTGCAACACTATTTATCTAGCCTGTACCTTAATCCAGAATGCCATAGCAACGTTTAATCTCTGGCATCTCCTGTTGTGGTCATATTTCACTTATGTTGCGTTCAGTACATTTGCTCCCTGTTCACAAGAGTGTTTTAAGGCCATGGGGATCACACACAGACCTTTCCATTCCTAAAATCTTGAGGTGCTGTCAACAAAGTGTAAATGGCATCTACCAGGGGAAAACGGACACTTCTCTGTGAACCCAGTACCCATACTGCTACTTTGGCGACCCTGGCCTTTCAGCAGATCTTAAATCTGCATCAAGAATCCAACCTATAGAGATTTAGGAAACCGCTGACAACGAAATAACTGCCTCGCCTCCGTTGGACTCATAGTTGTCAAGCCAAATTGTCTAACCTCTCTTTTCAGCTCAGTTTAACAACTACTTTATTAAGTTCTACCTGTGTTCTATCCTCTGCAGCACCAAGAAGCCTAGTAAAAAAAGGGGTAACACAGTAAGTAGATATCAGTGTAACTTGAGATGATCTTTGAGTGTACATATCGTCACCTGTGGCAAAGGGGCACAATTCTTCCTCTGGGTTGGAACGGGGTCCAGTCACTTGGAAAATATGCTCAGCAGAACGTGCAGCAATTTCCAGGAGAATCCTGTTCAGGTAAACTAGTCTCTGCATCAAACCGCTTGCTCCATCATCCCCATACAGAAAAGTGAACAGATTTACTTTCAAAGAAACCACAAATGACCTGATCAGTGGTGCTGAAACAATTTTCAGAGAGGGGGGTGCTAGCGGAAAAATCCTCAGTAGTAAACCGATTTACGCCCACTAGGATTCCTTCTGTGAATTTCTGGCAGGAGTAAATGAAGACGTTTTTAGCTGTACCCCTATGTTTCTGGCTAAAAATGCTTTTGGATTGCCTCAAAGAAAACGATTTTAGTCTTACAGTCGTCAAAATGTATAATATAAACGTTACTGTAATGTCTCTTGATTTATTTTCAACCTACTTAAATGTTTTTTCCAGTCTCTCCTCATAATTATGAATAGTATGGTTAAAATACTTTTGAAATAACATGCACGTTAAGTTTAGTAACATGTTTTTGTTTACCTCAGTTATAAAAAAAAAAAAGAAAACCTGCCATGCTGCAGCCTCCTTTCATACATCCATACATGGAAGGACAGTGTCATTAGGTTCAAGGACAGTGTGCAGTCAAAGAAAGGAAAATAACAAGCCTTTACAATGCAATCGGTCTCGCATTTTTGAAAGTTAGAGCTCTTGGCGTTGAAAATGGCTTTTTTTTTTACTTTAGTTTTTTGTGTGCCGTGGAGTGATGATACTTGCATAGCGCTATTGCCATTCGTTTGACTTTGTGGCGCTGGAGAACCAGAAAATGTGAAAGAGGTTATGAGGGAGGGGAGACAAGAGTAATATGTGGCTGAGAAAAAAAAAAAGTAACCATATCCTGGAAAAAGCAAACACCCATAGAGAATGCAAGATTAAGTTAAGCATGTGAATTGTAAGCAGGAACAACATGGTTATATTAGCACTTTTATACTTTTATAATATACGGTCTGAAAAGAAAATGCAACGTTTACTGTTCTAATGTGCATGAAACAGGGAAAGGATGCAGTACCACAGGCTGTCACTAGGTGTCCCTTGGGACCTCTTTTGGCCACATAAGGTACTGCACCCTGCAATTTTGAATTCAACACATCCCAAATGACTTTCGGGCACTGTGCTGAAAAATTAAGTGCGGCACCCGTGTTGAGAAAACGTTTACTGCATTCAGGTTATGAGGGAGGGAAGACGAGAGTAATATGCTGGCTGAAAAAAAGGTTAGTAACAACATCTTGGGAAAACCAAACATTCACAGAGAATGCCAGATTAAGTAAAGCATGTGAAATGTAAGCAGGAACAACATGGTTACGTTAACACATTTTTCTCTTCTCCCCATACCCTCCTCACAAGGTCACCATCACAAGAGACTTTGGTTTGGTAGCCATGCAGAGAGGCCGGATATTTCACTGCATTGCATGTGTCGATTTGAGATCCTGGATAGTGTGAAAGGAGCTTGCACTTATGTGAAGGACTTTAAGCCTCACTTGACAAGCTAACAGTCCGCAGCACAAAAAAAATCAGTAAAAGTTCATAGAGGCGATAAAGCAGGCAGTACTCGAAAATAACAAAACACTTGCTAATGACTATACCATCAAATGCATTTTGCCATCTAAGTCCTCCTGTCAGATGAAAAAAAGACTTTGTATTGTGAAGATCTAAAAAACAGAATTGTCACCTGCCGAGCTAAACAGTAACCAAAGAAGTCCTGAACCTAACCCAGATCAAAAATAATCTAATGATCTGCTTTCAATAGCTTCTAATAGCAGTCCTCCCCATACATATTTGGGTGGGAGGGATTAAGATACCACCCTAAATAATTTCCCCATGGTTTTAAGACAAACATCGGTGCTCTAGCACCCAGCCACACATTCATCAGAACACTGCAAGTGTTCCATCAGCTTAGAATGAAATGTTGCTAAACTCTCACACCTACCTTAACCCTAAAAGCATCTGCAATGAGGTTACAAGGTCTAGGCCCACAAAAGGTTAAATGCACTTACTTCTGAAAGCAGTGTTGACACCCCACAGCTGACGTAACACTGTCCACACAGAAATAAAGTGTTTCCTTCCACAATTTGCAAATGTAGTGATAAATGCACCCCCGCCCCATGAGGAACAACAAAAGGTAACTGCTGTGCATGAAGTCATGTAAAGCACTCACACCCTTCCCTCACCTATAAAAATACTACCTCTTGTTTTAAATTAGGTGGTGGTATTCACCCACCCTCAAAATGCCACCTCCTTGGACGAATATGAATGATAAACCTGTAGCCTGGGACCCATCTGAAATTTTTACACTTATAATATGCTGGCTGTTAAAAAAAACTGCAACATTTACTGTTCTAATGTGCACAAAGCAGAAAAAGGGTGCAGTAACTCAGGCTGTCACTAGGTGTCCCTTCAAACCTCTTTTGGCCACATAAGGTAATAATGCACTCTGCAATCTTGAATTCAACACATACTCAATGACTTTCAGGCCCTGTGCTGAAAAATGAAGTACGGCATCCGTTTTGAGAAAAGGTTTACGCTGTTCATTCAGGTTATGAGGGGGGGGGAGACAAGAGTAATATGCTGGCTGAAAAAAAAAAAAAAAAAAAACACTCAGAGAATGCAAGATTAAGTACAGCATGTGAAATTTAAGCAGGAACAACATGGTTATGTTATCTGAGAGCAAGAATTCTCTGCAAATGAAAAGGGAAGCTTCGCCGAACACGAGCAGGAAACCAAGGAAAAAAAGTCCCGCAAAGAACAGATAGACACAACAAAGCACAAATATATAGTAGTTAGTCCCTGCTCTAAAAGAGAAAAAGGAGGGACAAAGGGGCATGACTGACCACTAGCAAGCAAGGATTTTTAAATGACACTGAAATGAACAAATGAAATAGCTTTAAGCCCACAGAAGTATACTAAAAGAATACTATAGGTCGTACACTTTCGCTTGACCTAAAAATATAGGGACCCACCTTAAATAAGTTTGTCTAAAGTTTTTGCCTGGTATTTTAACCTGTCTGAAAACACAGCAAATGCTGCAGAAGAAAAACACTTCATGAGCTTCATTATTGTATTATTTATCCTCATCTGAAGTTCTTCGAGGTTATCTGGTGGGGCTGCAGCATCTCCCACTCTCTTAGTCCTAGTGGCACTGGACCTGATTCTTTGTACAAGGAACAGATGTTTAGCACTGCTTTCAGGTGAACACTGAAGCTTTCCGGTTTAGGCTGGCCTAATTTTTATGGTATGGATAATTCATAAAAGCTCAAACCATTCATAATAACTATAACTGTATAAACCATCCAGACCCGTTCAAATATGTTCTAGCTGCTAACTACTGGAAGCATATCCAGCAACTATCCGTTTCTCTCTTCAGGTAAACAGCAAGATTTAGGCCTGGTTGTAAATAAGAACAGGGTAATAATTTGGATAAGTTAAATATGTTGTCTAATTCCATGCTTAATTTGTAAAAGAATAATTCTATGCCCAATATTTTGTTCATAAGTCTGCGGCACATGCTATTGAAGATCAGGGTACTGAATACCAAAGCTGCAAAGTTTTGACTGCACCTCATGGTTCTTTAATCCACCTCCAGACTTTCCCTTTTCTCTCCTTGTCACTGTTTTTCCGTCTTTCCCTTCCTTCTTGCCCTCTTCTGTGTTTCTCTCGTACTCTGGCTCAGTCTGTTGAGGAAATAAAAGTGCTGGGCCCCAAAATAAGTGCTGGTGGGCTCCACCTGCAACCTCCAGCTCATAATAAGAACTGGTCTAAATACACCAATAACAGCATGTTTTATTGTCAAAAATCGCTCATTATGTTGATTCAATTGTGTAAAAGCAAGAAGGCTGCAGTGCAATGCACCCAGAGGGAAGACTTCAAGGTACCTTAAACTAGTTTACATATCTTTTAGACTTGGCATAACTAGCATAAAGGGAGGGTACAGCAGCAGTGATAGGTTAATAGTTTGCATTCAAAGGAGTCCACCAGTAAAAAGGGATACCTGACACCAGGAACTCCAGTTAACAGCAAGGACATGTCTCACTCGTGTTATAATTTAAGAATAGTGGCAAAACACTTGAATGTTATAATTATTCTAGCATTCCCTACTGATTATGCCCTTCAAAACTGTAAGTGATATGAGATGATTTAATGCACAGGTGTAGAAAAAATAACCAATGACCCTACCTCAACCACCTATCTACTTTTCCCCTCTTCTACCTTCTACCTTCACCTCATCCAAGTGCCTTGCTAATAATCATGGGCGGCTGAAATGTATTAGGGCCAAGCCACACACCATTTTAAGTCAGACAAAGCAGCATTTGGCATAGGTTAACCAGAATGAGATGCTCAATTACAAACCTAGTTACAGTCACTAGCCACATACCTAAAGGACTACTAGAGAGACCCTCAACATCAGAACTAATAATATAAGAGTAATGAACACTCAAAGAACCTTACTTTGAAGATAATTTGTGCTGGTGGAAAAGAAAGAACTAGAGTTTTGGAACCACCACAATGCAGTCCAGTGTGTTAGAGCACATTTATTAACAAGAGAAGGCCGCAAAATAAATTTACTGGATCACTCGTCCCGTTTCACTGTCAGCTAACTTTGTGTTTTTCCTTTTTTATAAAACAGACATGAACGTGATCTTCTCCATGATGTTTATTTGCACTTTATCACCTAATGTGCTACAGAGGAAGAATGTTGGAGACGGGCATGTAACGTTGCAAATGTGCAAGGCTGATGCTGTCTGCTGGTTCATTTTGCTCTTATTCACTTGTAAAGGGTTTATTGTGTACTCCCTTTGTATGTAGGTTAAAGGAGAGTTTTGTTATTAATTTTAGGTGGCTCCTAGAGTGTGCCTGTTTTACCTAACACAATTTTTGTAATGTTGATTGTTTTTTGCCACGTAACTTTATTAGTTCAGCCCCGTGTTACCACCTCACGGTATGTAGAGAGCATTATTTTCTACTCTCCTGAAACTATAAAATGTGCGGATTTTGGGATGTGTGGCAAAGCATTTCTTCATTCTCCAGAGGCAGTCTTCATATTAGTCATTTTGTTGCTTTCATACCTAAGAATTTCTCTTGTAGGATATTTACACTAATTTGAATTGACTAACCATTTGCCTTTTACTTTCGAAATAAACATTCATGTTTTGGACTTTGAATCTTCTGTTACGTAGGTTCTTTATATCTGCCTTGGGCCATTGTCCTTTCAGACTAACATGGCCCAATCCGTCTAGTCAGCTCTTTGGTAATAGTGCAAAGTGCCAACAGATTTTGATGGCAAAGGAAATTTACAGGCATTTGGTTTGTGGAAACTGGGCAAATTAGTGCAAATTCGGTGCAAAATTGAAATGTGAACCCCTCAAAAATTGTCAGAGTTAGGGGCTCCTGGAATCACATGGATAATTATAGGTGGACTAGCAGTAGTACACCAGATGCAGCTGTCCTCTTGAAGATGGCGACAGTTGTATCTCATGAGTATCACTAGGGCTTTGTGAATTCAGCTGTCTTGTGTGCATATGAGGATTTTTATGTGGTTTGTGATGGTGTGTTCCTGTTGTCTTGTGATGTGTGGTTTGGAGTGAGGTAATTGTTCTGTCGCGTGTGCAAACCACGGTTTCATGCCAATGCTGTTTTGTTTTATGCATGCATTAAAACCTGTGCTGCACTTTAATGTTGAACCTGAATTGCTGGAGTTGTTTTAAATTGTATTCTTGCATAAAATTTAATGTTATTTATGTGTAAAGGATTTCTGGATTAATGCGAAAGGTTAGGGGATTTATGGAAATCTAAGATCTAAAGGCAAATATTAAGGTTGTCTGCTGGAAATGTGTGTGGGGTCATGTCAGGTTATAGGGTTAAAGCTGTGAAGTCCATTATGGTTTAGCTATGTATGAACTAATCAGAGTGGTGTCCATCTCTTCTTTGTGCATGGGAAATAGATGCACTGAATCAAAGATGGGTTATCACTCATCAAGAACCTAACTTAGTGTGGCTGAAAATACTGCCCTTCCTGTGGTGTCCTTTTCTTCTTCCTGTGGTGATTCTGATTTTCCATCCCTTTCCCAGGAGATAGACAAGCTATTCGTTTTGGTTTCAGGTATTTATTTCAAATATTGTTTTAAAGTTGTGATGTGATAGGGTGAATTAGTTTTTGTGTATTGTAAATTGAGATACATTGGGTATGTATCTGAACAACCCAGCGATTTCTGCTAATGGAGGATACTCCGCACACCTGAATGGTACCCATGCTCGCAAGATGCTAATGATCAGTTGTTACCTACATAACAATGGCTCAAAAACGGAATAGAATTACTGCTGACAATAACAAGCATTGGCAAAGCCAATAGGTCTCGCCTATGAAAGAGAGTGCATGTGCTGTAGAGAGCATTACTACTAAAAAAAAACTAAAAAAAAACACTATGACCCGGCGACCGCTGCTTCCATCATAGGGATTTTTCTTTTTTTCTTTTTTTTCTTTTATTTTACTTTATCAAAACAAGGGAGGTGCTGGGGAGGGAGCACCAGATGGGGGCGAGGTGAAGAATAAGTAGCACAGAGACCCTGTGAAGCATTGCACGGGCACAGGCTTTGCACGGGTCCGGGGAGGCCTTGAAGAGCATAAAAGAATGGAAATAGGACTGTATTCTTACATTGGATGCATCTCCATGCGCTTTCCTGAGGCCACTCCTGCAGTGGGCATATCTAGTGGCTGCTCAAATAATGCACAAGGCATCGGGAGTGACCGATACAGAGAGGAAAAGATTACGGACTAAAAAGAACTCTCACACTTTTTGTTTTTTACTCGTTAATATTTCTTGGGCTTCACTGTAGGTTATTTCATCACCAGTTGTCGCGGATGGCCAGCGGATGGACACTAATCAAAGGTAATTAATGTGTACCTGGGCTGTGCACCACTGAAATATAAGGAAGTGATGCATGGTAATTGAAGCCCAATGAGAAGACACCAAGGAAGAGCGAAAATGATGGCAACCAATGGTAAACTGTAGGCGGGTTCCAAGCCCATTATTAAACACAAGAGTCTCACAAGCGAGAGCACATGCGTTAGTGCATGCTCTCACAGGCTCAACCTAAAAAAAACATAGTTTCCTGTCCATTGTTCATAGGAACTGAAAAATATTGAGAGTATGAGGTATGCCATGTTTGAGATGAAGCCTCAGCCTAAACCTGGGCAGTTTGAAGCCTTGAATGAGTAGGACTACGTGGGGAACAAGAGAGCAAATAAGAAAATGCTGGAAGGAAAAATTGGTAAGGCTGTCAACCACTGGATGAATGTGAGATTGAAGAAGAGGGCTTGGAGGTAGAAAGTGCTAGAAATTATAGGTACCTTCCTGGTGATCACTGAAGAATCAGACAAAAATAAAAACAAAAGATGACACAAATGAGGACATAAAAGAGACTGAAAAGAATGAGAGTGATTCTCAGGAAGAGAATGAGTTTATGGACTGAGCAAGACCATATCTGTAAAATGAGGCTCATGTGAGAGCACGGGTGCAGGAAACAGGAGCAGGAGAGTTGAGTGTAAGATAAGAGGAGGTAGCTTTTAGTTTGTCTTCAAATAGTGAGATCATGGAGATTATGAATTAATGGCAGAAACAGGAATTGATAAAGGCAAAATTAGAAAATACACTAAAGATGAGTTGGCTTATATGAATGCAGAAGCCTTATCAAGAATCTGAGCAACGTCAGGAATTGGCTAAAAAATTGTGAGTAGATTTAAAACAAAAGGGAATTTGTGAGTTAAATTTTTTAGGACTGGCTCTAAGTGAATTAATTTCTCCAAAACCCAAAAATGTCAAGATACTCTCATAGACTTGTTAGAGACGCGATAGTAGGATATAACACATTTTCAACAGGCATAGACGGAACCACCTGATCAGTCTGAAGTATCAAAAAAGAGTAGAATGAAGAAAAATTTCAGCATAGGCGATTCTGAGAGTGAAAAGAGTGTCAAAAATAATTTCCATTGACAGAAGTGGAATACAGGGGCGGAAAGGATTGTAACTATTTCAAAGGTGCTTTGGACATGGTTGAATACATTGCTTGAAATTATTATCCCAAGGGATTTATGGAATAAGTGTAAATGATTTGTAAATTGGTCAATTGAAAAACCCAAGAGGGAAGTGTCAACAAAATAAACCATCTCTAGTTGTTATGCAGAAGTATAAAGAGGTGACTGAGCATTTGAAAAGAAAGGTTTCCCATAAACCGGTAAATTGGTTTTAGATCATGAGAGTGACAAGATTCAAGTGAATCGGTGCATGCATATTATGACAGAGTGATGCAGATTTATAGACAGTTTAGAGGAGTTGAAGACTCCATGAAAGAGGGTGTTTGTGGAATCATTGCTGCTTTTGTGTTGGGCTCAAAACCTTGAGTTTAGTTTCCATATTCAGCAAGTGTGACGTGTTGGCAGGTCTCATCTTGGGATGAGATCCTGGCCTATGTGTAGTATTGTAGCGATTGTTGCAATACTAAGAAGAAATCAATGAATGAGAAATTGATGGTGTCTCAAATTAAGTTTATTTAAAAAGGTGGTCGTGGTCAAGGTGGTTTTCAGATGCCTAGACCAGATTTTGACTTTGGCTTTGGCTCTGTTCCTGGTTTCAATGTACAATGCAACGGAGCGCAGTTTATGGAACAAAAGGAATGGTGATCCTTGTGGCAGAGGTAGACACTTTGTTAGCAACGTGCCTAATCAGAATGTTAATAATGCGCAGATGAGAAATGTCCCGTACCACATTTGTAGAAAGACTCACCACTGAAAATGAGAATGTAGGATAAATCAAAATAGATTTCAAAATGAATTACAAATGGTTCCCCAAATGCAGCAGAATATGAATGAGATTTCATGGAATGTGATGAAAAAGCCAGCTACCCCAGGCCTACGGGCTGTGGGCAGAACATAAAGAATTCAAGGCAGTTCAATGGAAATATGCCTTAGTTCCATTTATGCAACAGAATAATATGGAAAGTTTTCAAAACAATGACGGATTTCCACAAAAAACGTCAGTGATTAATGATAAATTTACACATGATCCCAAGAAGAAGCCACAGACATTACGTTGGATTTGACATTAAAACTGGCACTATTAAGAGTGTAAGAGAATACAGATCACACACTGTATCACAAACATGTGATTAACTTGGGGTGTATCTTTGCAAAACAAGACACTGCACGGAGATGGGGATCGGGTGCACCCACAGAGATTGGGAAATGGGAATAGAATAATGTAGGGTGCTGGAAAAGAAGGTGTACAGAGAGTGTGGGTGTGTCTGTGAGAAAAAAATGGGGCAATTGGGGAATGTAGGGTGGATAAGTGGAAGGCCTTAACAACATAGGACCCCTGCAAGAACCAATTCCACCCCCTGGTACTATTAGTACAAATATCCAGATTTCATAGATTAGGGAAACAACTGGTGGCACACCGGAACACTATAAGGAATGGGAACCACGCGGAGATGATGGGATGGGAGGGGTAGTGATTGGATTCTATGTTATTAATATCAGTTTAATGAATGTGATTAACATTGATTGTAATAAATGTGATAAACGAATAAAAATATATATATAAAAAAACGATGAATTTTCACAATTTGCAGGTACACTCGGAGTTCCTACTGGACAGAGATCGGCACAATGACAGAGCCCAAGCTAGGAAAAGGACTGCATGGTTGGTGCAGTCCTAGAGGTAGATAAGAATGCCCCTTTTGTATAAGGAGAAGTGAATGGCCATCCAGTATAATTTCTGATTATGGTTATGGTTAGACCGGTGTAGGATCCTAACATACCACTCTTGGGAAAAGAAGCCCAAGTTGTAGACATTTCAAATAAAGAAAGTGACTAATAAGTTGTTAGCTAATGTCAAGGTATAAACAAGTCCAAAAACAAATAATGTGTTAGGACTTGACTTGCTCTGCAAACTGAATTGATTAATTTACTGAACAACAGATGGTGTTGCCATGCAAATAATAAGGACTCTGATTTAAAATATATCTATCTATATCTATATATAAATATATAGATATAGATAGATAGATAGATAGATAGATAGATAGATAGATAGTTAGATAGATAGTTAGATAGATAGATAGATAGATAGTTAGATAGATAGATAGATAGATGTATAGATAGATAGATAGATAGATGTATAGATAGATAGATAGATAGATAGATGTATAGATAGATAGATAGATAGATAGATAGATAGATAGATAGATAGATAGATAGATAGATAGATAGATATAAAAGAGTCGAGCGCTTTTACAGAGGAAGACTTACCTCCTGATTTAAGACATACTGTGAACAAGGAAGTCTGAGATTTTTCAGGAAAAGAAATTGGATTGATCAAAAGGGCAGAGCCAGTGCAAATTACAGTGAAATGCAATGTAGCGTAACCCAGTACTCCTCAGTACAAGCTTACTCAAGAAGCAGAGGAGGGGGTTTCACAGGTTCTTGGTAAAATTACTAAACAGGGCATTCTAAATGAAATGTATTAGGGAGCCCATGTAACTCTCTGATCATAGGAATAAAGAAACCTGGAAGAAAATGGAGGATGCTACAGCACATGCACAAAATGAATAACCTAGCGATAACTTGTTGTTCTCTGGTGTCACATTCTACAGTAAATACTACTCCAAATCACCGAAGAAGCCCAGTGGTTTACCCTGATAGATCTGTGTCAAGTATTGCTCTCAATTCCGCTGCATAGGGTCAATATCTCTTTGTGCTCAAATTCCACAGTAGAGTTTGGGTTTGGTGCAGGATCCTACAGGGCTATCCAAAAACATCCTTCAATCTTCTCCCAAATCCCATGGAAGGATATGGGAAATCTACATGTACCCTGTGACTCAGTGCTAGTTCAATATATAGACAACCTGCTGGTCACAGTCAAAACAAGAGAGGATTGTACACTTGAACCCAACTGCATTGTTAAACTACCTATCTAAACATGGGTATAAAGTGTCTCCTGTAAAATTACAGTAAAAGAGAAGGATGTGCAATTTCAGTCCTCTAACAGAATCACAGGGATAAAGTGTCACATTGTAAACTTTTTTGCTACCGTAGATGCAGTGGCCCTGGTACTTCCTGGTTCTATACAGAGGGTTGCAGCTTCTTTTGTGGCAACTGTGCAAAGTGAAATTATTGTAAAGTGACACACACTTACTGTGCTGGTTTCTCATTCAGCACATTGAGACCTGGGGGCATGTACCCATCTTACAGAGAACCGCTTGACTAAGTATGAGCAGATTATACTTGCAGAAGGGAGCATTTCAATCAAAGGCTGAAATATTCTGAATCCTGCAACACTGATGCCATTGCCTGGGGAGGAAGCTGACAACGAGATTGAGTAAAGTGACATGATTGCACTGATTTGACAGAATTAGGCACTAAAACCAAGGCTGAGTAATCAAGATGTACCACTCATATTGGCTAATTTGATTTTATTTGTGGCTGTTCCTGTCAAAGAGACCATGGCAAAATGAAACCAACTGCTGCTGACTGATCTGAAGAAAAGAAATTAGAGTGACAATGAAGCCAACAAATGGTTAGTAATGGGCTGGCTTTAAACCCTTTTAAAGATTCTTTTTTTTTATTAACAAAAGATCTTGCAAGCTACAGCACAAATGTTGTCTCTGGCGAGACCTAAAGAGTACTACTTAGGGATGTGTGCCAGAGCTTTGTCCCTATTCTTACGAAGTAGTCTCTACGACAGATTGGAATTTGACTCTATACTTAGAATATTTCTGGAGGTAAACTTATGTTATCCTTTTACTTATGAATTACTGAACTATTTGACTAACTAGTCTTTTTGCTTTCTGAAATTATTCCTAATTTTACATGGACCTTGATGCTTTGATCTTTGAATCTTGTCTTGTGTAGGTTTTCTTTATTTGTCCTTCGTCCATTGAGACTGATATTGCCTGAACAGTCTAAATCAGACCTTTCAAAAATTGGTAGTACAAAGCACCAACAAGTGAAAAAGCGAACATGCACAGTACTTATTTTCAGTTTAATACTTTATTAAAAAGGTTTATGATCCTCTCACTGGAAAATAGAAACTATGAGGGTTAAAGTTATTATATCCATGAAACATAATTGATGTATCACACGGTTTAAGGGGTAAAGTGGAGGATAAGAACCTACAATACTTCTTGCAAAAAGCCCTAGCTCAGAAAATAATATTTATACTAATCCTCATAATAAAGCCACATGCATATTATATTGTGTACCTGCGAGCTTAAATTCCCAATCCATCTGTACAAGTTGGAAATTAGAATTCCCTTACAGTGCTTCTCTGGGCCATTAGACTGAATGCTACTCAGGCGTAACATCTTAAACTGAAGTAGTGTCAATATATATATTTCATACCTATGGCCAACGTTCTTGAATTAGACCTTGGCCAATCCCTTCTTAATAGTACTCTGATTTCAAGTGTTCTTTGACCTCTTCATGAACACATACATACTACAAGCAAAACACAGTGACAGATAGGTGGACTTACATCTTTCATCTGCCATGAAGACCCAACAGGGAGGAAGATGCTTTCATAAATGCTTTCGTAAATGCTTAACAACATTTAGATGTGTAGTTAGGACAATCCATGTTATTTAGAAACAAACGCACAAAACTCAGAATTCACCAGTAAGGCCTTCAATTGGTCAAGATAATATGATTAAGTTGTCCTATTGCAGAAACATTATTGCTGCTGCCTCCCTCCCTTTATTATACAGAATTAAATAGAAATGATGGGGTACCCACAATATACTACTTAGGTCCTCTAAAGCTATACTTTTAATCAGAAAGCAAATAAAGCACGGAGTGTCAATGGGTTAATTTGGAAATATGGAATTACTTCCCATCATTTTTCTGGCTATCAGCTTTCAGTAATTTGTAGGGCTGTGACCACAGTCCTATTCACCAATCAATCACAAGATGCTATAGCATCCTTGTATTAGCAATAAAGGTTCAGTCTCTAGTGAGCTACTCCATGTGTGCTGTGCTCATACATTTATATGCAGCTGAGTGTCTGGACAGCAGGAAACGGGATGTGGGATTTCACAAGATTCGGCCCAGTTGCATCTTCCTTTCATAGTTGTGAAAAGTCTAAGGGCCATGCAGGCCAAAAAACTATCCCAAATGTGTTAGGGCCGATTGGCACATACCAGTATAGTCAGAAGTACTCACCTACATTTAGCCTTACCACAGTGTTTTCAAGTAGACTGTCTATTAAAGAATGTATTAAGATAATGAACTCATATATTAGACTTTTACATGTTTTGCTAATGCGACTACACAGTTATATTCTGATGGTGCTTAATCTTGTGTTCAACTACATTTTCTGGCCACTGCTGCTGCTCCAGGCTGGGAGCTGGTGGTCACTAACATTGTACTGAATAAAGTATTTGCTTTACACCATCTTCTTAGCACCACGTGTTAGGAGGGCAGTAGCCTGTCAGGAAATCAGCGCAAATAGAGGAAGGTTTAAAGCCATACTTTTACAACATGTTTCAAGACAATCTTTCACTGTGGGTGCCACATGGAGAAGAGGTTACCCAGTGTGTAACGGGAGATGCCCATGCCCATCAACAGTGACTTACATTTTGTGGAGGTGTGAGTTTATTTCACATGTTGCCTCCCACAAGCACACTTTTGAAGCCTTTGTTCTCAATATATATCCCAATCCATTCTGGTCAGTAATAATGCTTCAAACATCTGCATCGCAGTCTTTCTAACTTGAAAATAACAAAACAACTGACGCACGTTGTGCTCATCTTAGAGCTCATATGAGCTGTAAAGAGATTTCTAAACTATAGTTTGCATTCTTGTAAAGTATTTTATGTTTTTTTTTTTTAAACTTACTTCAAACAACCAGATAGCGTGGATCGTGTGTGGTGGAGCTACAGTACAATCCAAGACATGGTCCCTGTCTGATCTGCACCCCAGGAGGAGTGGATTTAATTAAATGCGCATTTGGCTGCTAACATTTCAATGGTATGTGGCCTAATACCTTTGTTTACTACAGCTGTTGGTTGAGGAACATAAACCACATTTTGTTTAATGATTTTGTTTAATGAAGCACACCTCATGTCTACCCAAGACGCCCAGAGTTTTCTCAGTGTCACCAACTGTGGCCTGACAGCGTCTCAGTTACAAGTTTTATATAATTTAAATGTAGACAAAGGAGGGTGAGGACTGTACTCATATGCAGTAGCAGTTAATGCTTTTTTTTATCAATGATCAGCCTCCAACAGTTTCAGTAGTCTTATCGTACAAATAACATAGCTTTTGCTCGGGCAAATCAAACAACTTCTCAGGGGAGAAGAGGCTCAGTTGTATATTCAGAAAACGTGCCCTAGTCACCACAAAAGGTACACAGGAATAACAGTGAATCCTTCAGTACCAGCACCAAACTTGAAAAAGCAGTTCTGATTCAGGACTGGTATATTTGCAAACAAGCAAACAGGTTTCAAAATCTGCTGCAAAAAGCATGATGGTTCCAAGCAGAGTCGTATAGAATCCAATGACGGGGGATCCAGTAGATCTGCGGCAAAGCTTCCTGTCATTTTCTCTTTTTAGCAAAGTGTTTGTTGGGCAATCAATGGCATCAATTGTACTAGAAGAACCCATAATAGCCACATCATGGAGACCATAAACATTAATCTATATTTCATAAAATCATTACCTACGTTCGAATAAACCAAAGAAGCGCTACTTAATACTTTGAAAGGAGCATAGATGACTACATATAAACAAGTATGCGCTCACAAATATGAGACTTTCAAAAAGTAAGATTTCAATTTCTTACCTTGCATAAAAAACTGAATTTCTTCCATATAACTTTTGCAAAATTTAGAGGCAGTTTAGTATTTTCAATTAAATCCAGAAAGCAACTTCAAAACTCAAGAGATCTAGAACTAGGACTGCAAACCGTGAATGTTGTTTTTAGAAGCATTACTCTCCGGTAAAATACAGAATGGACAGACTAGCACCATGATACAGGCACGAGACAGTTCCCAGAACCGAGAGCTGTCTGGGCAAGAACAATAGTCACAATTGACAGTTTTTTATTAACTTTTATGACCACTCTGGTCATCAAGGGCCATATTTATACTCCGTTTGCGCCGAAATTGCGTCGTTTTTTTTTACGCAATTTCGACGCAAAACTAACGCCAACTAACGCCATATTTATACTATGGCGTTAGAGGCGAATAGCGCCAAAGTTCCCGGAATGTGCGTCATTTTTTAGCGTGAACCCCTTCCTTGCGTTAATGATATGCAAGGGAGGCGTTCCCGTCTAAAAAATGACTCCCAGGCCTTTACGTGGTATTTATACTCCCGGGCAAAAGAGACGCCCGGGAGTTGGCGTGGCAAAAAACGGCGCATTTGCGCCACTTTTTAACGCCTGCTCAGGGCAGGCGTTAAGGGGCCTGTGGGCTCAAAATGAGCCCACAGGTGCCCTCCCATGCCCCCAGGGACCCCCCCTGCCACCCTTGCCCACCCCAGGAGGACCCCCAAGGATGGAGGGACCCACCCCAGGGACATTCAGGTAAGTTCAGGTAAGTATAATTTTTTATATATTTTTTTGGTGGCATAGGGGGGCCTTATTTGTGCCCCCCTACATGCCACTATGCCCAATGACCATGCCCAGGGGACAGAAGTCCCCTGGGCATGGCCATTGGGCAAGGGGGCATGACTCCTATCTTTACAATGATAGGAGTCATGTTGATGGGGGATGGGCGTCGTTAAAAAATGGCGCAAGTCGGGTTAAGACGATTTTTTCGACGTAACCTGACTTGCCCCATTTTAAGACGCCCATGCGCCATTTTCCCCCTACGCCGGCGCTGTCTGGTCTACGTGTTTTTTTCCCACGCAAACCAGGCAGCGCCGGTCTGATTGCGCCGTCTAACGCCATTCCATAAATACGGCGCCCGCATGGCGCTTCAGAATGGCGTTAGACGGCGCAAAACTTTTTGACGCTAAACTGCGTTAGCGCAGTTTAGCGTCAAAAAGTATAAATATGGGCCCAAATGAATTTGTCACCTCAAAATTCTAATTCCCCAAATCGCCCTAAAAAAAGAAAATGTGACATCCCACCACTATAACATGCTGAGATAATCACATGCTTTCCAGGAAACGACTTTTGATTGTTGTCCACTCTAGAAAGAATGGAAAGCAGAGTGAGTGCGTTTGACGCTTATCAAGAAGCACAGCGTCAAAGACTGAAGGCCCATTCATATTTTCAAAATAAGTCCTGCTGTTGGACATATTTTAAATTTCCCATCCAAATACTTTAGAAGCAAAGTGACATTAACCTATATTGTCTTGCTGGGTCAGCAATGTAAGTCTCAGTTACTCCTCTATGCCTGTATATAAGGTGAGTCAATGCAAGTGTTCCACTTTCCTTTGTCAAAACAGCATAACCGTTCATCTTTTATCTCTGTAATTTAATGCTATTTAATTTGTACAGTTAAGTAATACGTTTTAAACAGTATGTTTATTCAAGATGTTATTCTGATGTACTGAAAGATGAACGCCAAAGTGTGACAAGAAACACCTCAATCAGCAACTGAAGAATTTTGAGAAACAAACCATGGAAACATACTAAAAGTCAGTCTTAGAGTGATGTTAGTAGACACCTTTACCCTAATGGTTGGAAAGTATTGTTCTTGCAAAAACATTCAGGAGGTGGACATTTAAAAGCGGCTATTGACCATGGGTTAAACAGAAGGCCGGGGGTAAAGCTGAGGGCATTACTCCAGGATTGTTAACTTTCCCACCCACTGTCCTGGAAAGAAATATAACTGCAAATCAACCCATTAAACGTTCCCTATAATTCACAAGATATTTGTAAGATATATTTTTAATGGCACTAGATAGGTGGAAGAGTTCATGGAGATATCTGCCGCACTGCTTTAAGTGATAAAGCACAGTGTTCTACTGCAGCCCCACCGTAGAGTTCTGACAAGTAACTCGCATGCTAACATTTTCTATTGATGGCAAAAGTGAGGTACATAAAATTAGAAAAATATGGTATTTTATTGTCCTTTATTGTTCATTAAGATAAGAAACTATTTAAGGGGCTAGGGGAAGTTTCCTGCCAGCCATGCCGTACAGAATACTTCTTCACCGTCTTTTTTCTCTCCTGAGTCTGAAATCTGAAATTAGTAAATTTTGGAAGTGATGATGTACAGTCTTGCATCATGAAACAGTGGATTTGCAAACCAAATCCACAGATGTAAGAAGGTAAAGAGCCACAATACCAAGAGATGTATTTGTTTCAGGTGTCAAGTTTGACAATGGCATTTTTACAAGGATATAATGTTAATGAACCTGTCCTTTCGTCTTCTATGCATCCTAAAAGAAGTTGCTGCTGATCTTACCCAGAGACAAACCTGCTCCTGTTCGTCTCATTAATGTACTATGATATGGTCGGACCAATGAGGAGCTGGTTTATGAAGATGACGGCACCAAGTGCCATTCTTCTGGTGACAGGGATATTTTACAACAAGACGGGTAACTGAGTAAAAGAGGTATCTTCTTGTTTCTAAGAAATTCACCAAGATGGACATATATGTGTATAGTGACTATATATATATGGCTGTGAGAGTCTCTGTTTGGTTGTGAGACTGCATGCATCAGTGTCTTAGTGGGTCTGTGAGTGGGACCATGAGGGTGTCAGTGGATCTGTGACTGGGTGTATGAGAGTCTGCGTGGGTCTCTGAGTATGTGCGTGAGGTTCTGAGTGGGGCTGTGAGTGGGTATACAAGGGTCTAAGTGGATCTGTGAGTGAGTGTGAGTGTCTGTGCAGGTCTGTGAGTGGGTGCAAGAGGGACTGAGTGGGTCTGTGAGAGAGAGAGAGAGAGAGAGAGAGAGAGAGAGAGTGTGTGTGTGTGTGTGTCTGAGAGGGTGGGTGAGTGGGAGGAAAAGACAAAGGGAGATAGAGTTTTTTAGGCTTTGATGTATGATATACACAGAATTATATATTTCTGCACAAATTGAATACAAAAATATATTTCTCAGTTTAAAATAGTAAGATCACCTTTCAGTATGAGCCATTTGTAGTTGAAAAGAATACAAAGGAGGGAAAAGACTACTGTTTGAGTCAAACCCTCAGCTGTAACGGTGAAGGTCTATCACCTTCACCATTACGCTACATATACATACATTTTTTTAGTTATTTTCCTTGCCCTCTATGTACTATCCGGGACCACAGAGGGAGCCTCAAGGCCTCCCCCAAGTCCCTGCTCATATTGTTTTAAATTATCTTTGGCCTCTTATGGGCTATCTCAAGGCCTCCCCTGCGGTCCCAATGCTCCACCACCCAACATATCTGCGTGCAGAGAACAGAGATGAAAACTCTGCATTCTGACAGCGGGACCTTTTTGACAGGCCGTGCTGTCACAAAGCCAAGTACTTGCTGTGACTTGGCTGCAGCAGTCAAGGATGCAGCAAAGCCACAGCAAACAGCTATGTCCCAGGGGTGGGCACTCTGGCACGTAGTAGGAGCCGGCCCTGGCGGTCCCCAGTGCCATCAGTGGCTCTTCGAGGGGAGCCGCGTGGCCCTCCACCAACATGGCACAGCCCCTGGGAGGAGGTGGGCCCAAGGGCTTGGGGGTTCGAAATGGACCACCATTTTTTTTTTTTTTTTTTTTTTTTTTTTTTTTTTTTAAACATATGCCCTGGGAAGGAGGTGGTACCCGGCGCTGCAGGCACAGGTGGGGGGTGCATGACCCCGCATATTACTTAAAAGGCCCAGGGAGGTGGCGTTCCCCGGGGTAGCGAGAGGGGGCCAGACGGCCCTTCCTACATTATGAGAAGAATGACCCCGGAACTTGGCCCACCCGGGGGCTTCAAAAAGATAAAGCGCGGATGCCCGTGCTTTGTGTTTTTTTTTGTTTTTTTTACAGCGGATCTACCGGAACTCCCGCCATAAATTTTGAAAAAATGCTTTTTAGCCACCCAGAAACCCTTACGCAACCTAAAATGTCCTTGACACCCCTGCCCTAAACCCTAAAAACACTCATGCCACCGGACAGGCCATTCCCACCCTAAACCCTAAAAACTCCAATGCCACCTAAAAACTCATACGCACCTTAAAAACTCCCTTTCTACCCAAAACCCACACCCACTCGAAAGCCTAAAAAAGCCCTTGCCACCCAAAAACCCATACCCACCCTAAGCCTAAAAAACCCTCACCACCCAAAAACCCATAACCACATTAAACCCTAAAAACGCCCTTGCCACCCAAAACCCATACCCACCCCAAAACCTAAAAAACTCCCTTGCCACCCAAATACCTATACTAACCTTAAACCCTAAAAATGCCCTTTCCACCCAAACATCCATAGCCACCCGAAACCCTAAAAATGTCATTGCTGTAGGAAGATGGCCTGGTGTGTGGTGGACACCTATGGTGTTTGCATCTTATACCAGGTCCAGGCAATCCATATTAGTTAGTGAAACAGTGTCTAGGAAGCCAGGGCTCTCTAGTGGTAGCTGTGGTGAGCAGCCAAGCCTTATCTAGGAGGAGTATAAAGCACTTGCAATACCACAGCAGTCACACAGTAACTTATCTTGCATGAAAAGAGCCAGACAGTGTTTCAAAAATAAAGGTACTTTATTACTGTAACACTGAACTAGATTACTTATAGGCAGTCCCTCAACTGGAGGTAAGCACACACTATGTATACACAGTAAATATTAGGAATTAGCATATAGAAACAACAAGCATTGGCAAGAAATAGAAAAAAATCGTTAGGGCCCTATGAGGGGGGGGGGGCAAACCATATACTAAAATAGTGGAATGAGAAGTGAGGTTCCCCACCCAAGGATAAAGGAGAAGTTAGAGGGGAGCTGGGAGATCTCGGGACCCCAAGAGGTGAGTACCTAGGTGCCCCAGAGCAGAGGTAAGTTCCCTTGTCTTCCTTGTCGGACTTGGAAAAGGAAGATTGCAAGACCAGGACCAGTCCAGTGGAACCCAATGGTGTATTCTGGAAGAAGAGGACCTGCAAAAGAAGGGGACAGAGTGCAATCCACACAGGAGTGTCTAGGTGGGGCAGGAGCCACTACCCACCCTACTCTGGGTCAACAAGGGAAAATGAAGATCAGCTGTCGAGCCCAGGAGCTGCAGTGGGGTCCTTGGAGTCGTGCAGATGATGTCCCACATCGGTTGCCGGGTTGGGGATGTTCAGTGGTCAGGAGGACCACCAGCAAGCCTTGGCAAATGCAAATATGGGCAAAAGAGGATTTGCAGAGAAGAGGACCAGCAAGGTCCAAGGGACTCGACCCCTGGAGGGGAGTCCGGGCTGACCCTCAGCATTCGGGAGGGCCAGCAGAAGCATTTGCAGCCCCCACAGGCAACCCACTGGCAGCAGACACAGTAAGTTGCAGTGAGACCCAGTCAGCACACCTGGAGAGGAGTCCCACGTTGCTGGAGCAGCAGAGGAGAGACTGTCCTTGCAAGGATGAAGTGCTGGAGGCCGGGGCTACTTGGAGCCTGAAGATCTCTTGGAGCCGGAGTCAACAAGCCTTGATTGCTGCAAGAGTCGCAGTGCACAGGGGTACTGTCCTGCAAGGAGAGAAAAGGGCTCACCGTTTCCCAAGTTGGTCAGAGGGTAGAGGGAAATTGTGCAAATGCTAGAAGGAGCCGAAGAAACAATGTTGCAAAGTGAGGTTGTCTCAGGGGTTGCAGGCTTGTTTGGTTCCTGAAGCGGTTCAGGTGGCCAGGGGCAGAAGAGGTCGATGCACAGGAGTCCTGAAGGAGTCTTGCACGCCGAATTTGGGGACCCACCTGCAAGGGAACCCCTAAATAGCCCTAACAGGGGGCTTAGTCACTCTGCAGGGTGACCACCTATCAGAGGGGGTTACTGAAGTAAATTACCTGTCCTGACCAACCAGTTGCTCCCAGGGACCTCTGCACATCTTGTTTTCAAGATGGCAGAATCAAGTGGCCACCTGGAGGAGCTCTGGGCACCACCACTGGGGTGGTGATAGAGAGGGGAGTTGTCACTCCCATTTCCTTTGTGTGCTTTCACACCGGAGGTCCCTGCACTGGTGAAAAACGGATTATGCAAGGAGGGCACCAAATGTGCCCTTCAAAAACAAGCCGGTGGTGTGGGGACACAAGTGTATGAAAAATAGAGTTTATTTATCGGAGTAGCTCAATAGCAAAACAAAAAAAAAAACAATGAACATTCACTGTAAAAAGATGTCAGGTTAAGCGTGCTTTGTATGGGGCATGTTTTAGAGCCTTTACGGTGTGTGCCCTTCTCCGAAGTGCGCAGCGAAGACTTGTCGGGCCGTTCGGGTTTGGCCCGAGTATGGAATTCAAATCTCAATGGGTGTTTATACTTTTACTCCAGAAAGTGCAGTGGAAGCTCTAAGGCCGCTCGGGCCTCCGTCATTAGGGAATACACCACTGCAGCCGCAGATTAAAGGTGAGATGGTATCGAGGCGGTCCGGCACTGTGGCAAGAAGCCGGGTTGCTCCTGAGCGCAGTTCGCCAGCCGGGAAAGTGCAAGCACGGGCAGTCAATTTCCATTACCTAGCAACACAGGTGGCCGGCTGGAAGGAAGCTGCTCCGAAGTCTTGGCAAAACAGGCGGTAGGCAGAAAAGAAGCCACTCTGAAGTCCTGGCAAAACATGGAGGGTAGGCTCAAATGAAGCCACTCCGAAGCCCTTAGTGTCATTCTGGAGGTAGTTCTTGGTTCTTTATCTGCAGTGCAGAGGTCTGCAAGCAGAAGGGCAATTCGGCAAGCAGGACAGCATTTCCTTGAAACTGTCAGGCACAGCAAAGTGGCGACCCTCCAGCACATCAGCCTTCACTCCAGCAGGGTTCTGTCTTACATCCAGAAGTGTACTGTTTTTAAGGGGTCAGAGACCCAGTACTTATGCCACAAAGTGCCTCTGATGTAGAGGATGACTTCAACAGGTTCCTCTGAAGTGCACAGGTCCTCCTTTCAGCCCAGCCCTGGCTCCAGACTATCAGTGGGAGGTAATCAGCCCCTTTGTGTGGGATCTGGTAACTACCTTTTGAAGTGTAAGTGTGAGCCCTTCCTAACCTCCTCCCCATCAGTACGCAGATGCAGTTGAGTATCATGTGTTGTGGATGTCTGAAGGGAATGCACAAGTGTAGCTTTCACCTTTCCAAGGCCAGATGTGTACTGGAGACAGGCTGTAGGCATAAAGGGCAGTGAGGGTAGAGAAATGTCCACTTTCTAAAAGTGGCATTTCTAAAATAGTAATAATAAATCGGACTTTAACAGTAAAAAGGACTTATCACTACCATTCCCATGATATGAAATATGATGCAGCTTTTCCTCTCTGATCAGGGATTACATCTTAAAATTATTTTAAGGAAATGCTCAATGCTGGCATATGAGAGGGACTGGCCTCACAGTAAGGAAAAATAACTTTGTTTTTTTTTTCATTACTGGGACATGTAAAGCTTAAAAGTACATGTCCTGCTTTTTATTTGCATGGCACCCTGCCCTATAAGCTACCTATGGCCTGCCCTAGGGGTGACATATGCATGAAAAGGGGAGTTTAAGGCTTGGCAAGAGGTTTTGAATGCAAAGTCGAGGTGGCATGCCTGAGACATGTTTATAGGGCTACTTAAGTGGGTGGCACAATCACCGATGCACGCCCACTAGTAGCATTTAATTTGCAGACAATGGGGATATGGTATACCACTTTACAAGGGGCTTACAATTAAATTAAATATGCCAGCTGTAGATTTACCAATGTTACCATGTGCTAGACCTGACAGCCTTAGGGCGGTCATCCCCCACATTTCTGCCTGCCTCCCTCCACTTTTCTGACACTGTTTTTAGGACTCTGCGCACTTCACCACTGCTAACCAGTGCTAAAGTGCATATGCTCTCTCCCTTAAACATGGTAACATTGGTTCATTCCCAATTGTCATATTTGATTAACTTGTAAGTCCCTAGTAAAGTGCACACTACATGTGCCCAGGGCATGTAAATTGAATGCTACTAGTGGGCCTTTCAGCACTGGTTGTGCCACCCACATAAGTTGCCCCTTAACCATGTTTTAGGCCTGCCATTGTAAGGCCTGTGTGCAGTTTCACTGCCACTTGGCATTTAAAAGTACTTGCCAAGCCTTAAACTCCCCTTTGTCTACATATGTCACCCCTAAGGTAGGTCCTAGGTAACCCATGGGGCAGGGTGCTATGTAGGTAAAAGGAAGGACAGGTACATGTGTGTTCTATCTGTCCTGGTAGTGGAAAACTAAATTTGTTTACCATTACTGTGAGGCCTGCTCCTTTCATCGGATATCATTAGGACTACCCTCATATAGTGCTTGAGTGGTAGATTCTGATCAGAAAGGGGTAACCAGGTCATATTTGGCCAGAATGGTAATAGGAAATCCTACTTATTGGTGAGGTTGGATTTTATATTACTATTTTAGAAATGCCACTTTTAGAAAGTGAGCATTTCTTTGCACTTAAAATCCATCTGTGCCTTACAGCCTGTCTCCAATCCATGTCTGGGCTGGGCTAGGCTGGTTGACAGCTCCCTTGTGCATTTCACCCAGAAAACAACAAAGACAGGATACTCAGTCACACCTGCACTCATCTGCATATCGAATGGGTCTTACTGGGCTGGGAGGGTGGAGGGCCTGACACTTAGATTTCAAAGGCTAGTGGCCTGCCCTCAAACAATGGACTGCCAACCCCCCTACTGGGACCCTGGCAGACAGACCTGTACTGAAAGGGGACCTTGTGCACTTCAAAACCTCTCTTTGAAGTCTCCTCCACTTCAAAGACATTTTTGGGTATATAAACTGGGTCCCTGATCCCACCAACTAAGACACTTCTGGACCTGAACCTGAAACCTGTCCAGAGGAACTGCCTGGGTTCCCAAAGGACTCATCTGCACTGCTTTGCTGAGAAGGACTGCTGCCTGCTGTTCCCCTGCTGCCTTGTTGCCCTCTAACTTTGTTGAGAAGTGCCCTCCGAGGGCTTGGATTGAGCTTGCCTCCTGTTTTCTGAAATATCAGGGCCAAAAAGACTCCATCTCTTCAAGAAAACCTTTGTGCGCTGAAAATTGACGCACAGCTTGCAGGAAATGACACACAGCCTGCCTTGCAACAAGAAAATCTCTGCACAGACGAACCGAACAACGCAGCCCGACTTACTGAGTGAAGATTTGACACAGCGCCTGCCTTGCGACTGGAAATTAGATGCACAGCCCTCCCGGATCGATGCACAGCCGAACCGGAACAATGCTGCCCGACTTGTCAAGTGAAGAATCGACACATCGTTTGCCGTGCGACAGAAAATTCAACACGTCGCCACACCAGATCGACACAACGCCTGTGACTTCATCCCACACAGCCAGGATTTCCACACCTTGTCCCTGGGCATCAAAAAGATCCCCGCATCACAGTGAGGAACCAAGCCTGCGCGCCAGAAATCGACGCAAAGCCCCCTGCAGCGTGGAAAGAAACGACACATTGTCTGTGCCGCCTGGGAAAATCTGACGCACACCCTATTTTTCCACGCATCGCCTCCTCTGCGGTTTCCGTGCATGTTATTTTTGACGCAAACCAGGTACTTTATGAAACCAAGAGACAACTGTTGATTTCTAAGATTTAAGACTCTTTTTTATCTTGCAAATGTGATATCTAAACTTGTGCTTATTGAATCTTTATCGTTTTGACCTTAATTTAACCAGATAAATATCGTATATTTTTCTAGGCCTGTGTGGTGTATTTTTGTGGTGTTTTCACTGTGCTATTGTGCTGTTTATTGCACAAATACTTTATACGTTGCCTTCTAAATTAAGCCTGACTACCCAGTGCAAAGCTATCAAAGGGTGGGTATAGGATAATTTGGACTGTGTGTGACTTACCCTGACTAGGATTGGGGTCCCTATTGGGACAAAGGTGAATACCTCTGCCAACCAGAGACCCCATTTCTAACACCATGTTTAGGGGAGAAGCACATGCACTTTAGCACTGGTTAGCAGTGGTAAAGTTGTCAGAGTCCTAAGGCCAACAAAATGTTACAGCAACAAAACAGGAGGTACAGGCAAAATGTCTGGGGTAGGACCACCCTTAGGTTACCAGGTCTAACACTTTGCCACCCAAAAGATAGCTATTTATACACACACCAATATGTATGTATATATATGGGTTTTTGGGTGGCAAGGTAACAGACCTAACCAACAAAGCTGGTTGTCCCATTACCGCCACGAAGCAAGTGAAATTTGTTTGCAAAGGCATGCATGGAAAAGGCTTATTAGTTGTAAAATCCTGCGTGGTAAAGTAAGCATAGTAAGGGTAATGCAACGTGGCTATGACCGCGTTGTAACTGCTGTTTCCCGTCCTTAGGAATTTCGGAGTCATCGCTCTGGAGTACCCTTATCTCTAATCTATGTTGGAAAGAACCCACCTTCGTTGCAGAAAGCTTTTGAATTCACAGCAGTTCTGGTTAGTCTTCAATTAAGAGCTTGGCATGAAGAGGACAATGCCAGACGAACACCGGATAACAGATAACACCTTGCACCTGGAAGGACTCTACTTCTCAAGATCAGCTTCCCAGAATTCCATTCAATCCTAGTCCTCCGTGGAACCACAAGGCCACCCTGTAGTTCAAAAACAACACTGAGCACGATTGAAGAAGGGTGTCCTACAGCACCAGGAACCAGGAACTTCAAACTGCTTTCATGTTACAGCTCATGAAAATAGAAACTAAAATACTTGACTCTAAAAAATAAAACCAACAGCAGAGTGAAAATGGACCATCAAAGTGTTAATATATGTCACCACAATGTTGGATTTTATTTCTTAGCAATAATACATTTTATCAGGCCCAGGCAGACTACATAGCTGTTTGCAAAAATAACATGTCTTAGCAGTGACCAGCACACTGTACAGCTATCAGACAATAATGACACACAATGTATGAAGAGATGTCCTTAGCAAGCTAGGCACACTTTAAACAAAGGAAGAAGCAATGATGAGTGAAAGAGGAAGGAAGGAGAGGAAGAAAGTAACTAAAAGGAAGGAGAGGAAGAAATAAAAAAGGAAGTTGAGGAGAGAAAAGGAAATGCGAGTTAAAAAAAAGGAGAAGGAAGCAAGAGACCACGAGAAAAAGAAACAGAGGAGGAAGAAAGAAATACGAGAAGGAAGGAGAGAAAGGAATTGCCAAAGCCAGTAAAAGAAAGAACAAGCATTTGTAATGCAATGGGTCTCGTGTTTGTTCGGGTTAGAGGCATTAGGGTTGTAAATTTCTAACTGAACTTCTCTTGCCACATAAATTGGAAATGAAAAGTAACACAGTTGACATAAGCAAGCCGATTCAAAGTGCCACAGCCACCATCGAGCATGAGCGTGAAGGAGAGATAGACACAAGGAAACAGAAGTTCGCTCACAGTCAAGTGTATCGGCAGAAGTGCAATTATTCATGTAACAGGGTCGATGGTCAAGGCGGTAACAAAACGGCCCCAGGGAGGGATAAATGTAAAACATTTACCAATGATAACTAAGGACTTTTTAAAGGCAAGCACATGAATGAGTGAAAGTGATGAGCTTGCGGTGGGCGTGGTTCAAAAGCCCACAGATAGATTACAACACATCAGAGCACTTGCACGCCTGACCTAAAAAAGGATGCAAAAAAAAGAGCAAAGTCGTAAGCAAGGGGAGTGAATGACAGACAAAGGAAGAGAGAGACAGGTGGAGTGAGAGATCATGAGAGAGGGAAGGAGAAAGAATAGAAGGAAATGGAGAGGAAGAAAGGAGAGGACAAGACAAACAACGAAGAGAATAAGAGAAAAAGACATGAGACATGAGAGAAGGCATAGTAACAAGAAAGAACAAGAATAAATACCGGGAAAAGAAAGAGAAAAAGAAACAGAAGGTACACAAAGAAGAACCAATAAAAGAGAAAAGCAAGAAGTCGAAGAAAGAATCCGAGGAAGAATCGATAGGAGAGAAAGAAAGAAAAATATTATGTAGAGAAAGATGAGTCTAAAACAAAAAGAAAAAAGAGCGTACCACAGAGAAAAGGAGAGCAAGTCAAAAAGGCAATGTAGAAAAACAGAAGAGCAAGAAAGAAAAAACAAAATGAAAAAAAGAAAATCAGTAAGGTTAATGCGAGGTACTAGGAGGGAATGAAAGAGGGAAAGAAAATAGAAAGTGACAGGGAAAAGAATAGAAAAGGGAGAGGAAAAAAAGGGAAGAAGTTAGAGACAAGAAATTGAAAAAGAGACAGGGAGAAAAAAGAAAGATGACAAAGAAGGGCTGTTGAGAAAGAAGATCAGAATGAAAAATTAAAGAAAAAACGACAAGGAGAGAAAGTGGGGAGAAACATGAACAGAAAAATCGGAGAAAGGGGAGCGAAATTAACCAAAAGAAAAAAGTAATAACTAACAAAACATTGAAAGATGGGCAGAAGAAAAGAGAAAAAGAAAGTATCAAAAGAGAGAAACAAAGAAGTAGCAAAAGAAAGAAATTGAAAGAAAAGAGAAAGAAAACAGATAATGTTTCAGAAGAGTATGGGCCAAATGGTTTGCACTTTCAGCTTCCGAAGCCCCACAGAAAGCGGTGCACTGCGTTTCACAGTGCTGCCTTAATATTTTGGCAGCTGCATATTATCAAATCAGTTGCTAGTTTATTATCATGTGTGAACTACTCAGAAGCTCACGATCAACCTGTTGGATACCATTGCTTTAACCTTTAAATGAAAATGCTTAGTAAAACCATCTAAAAATACGGATCATTTTACGCAAGCGTTTGGATGTACTATTTTGCATTTTCTTATAATATTGGATTCAACAATTGTTTTCTAGGTGAAATTATCTAAATGTTTTCTACAGTAAAGAATATGTTGACCACTGATTCATGACAGGGCTTGATCCGTATAGTGCACTTACTGCATCAATACACACATTTTAGGTAAGCAGAATACAAAATCATGGCAATTTTATGTCCGGATGGGGAAACATCAGCATAGACTGTCCATGTACTTTTTACTTCAAGCTTGACATTCTCCATTCTAATGCTTTGTTGACTGCCTAACACTAAGGCCTTGCTTAAAAGCTTCTCTTGATGACAAATGCATTTACAAACTTTAGCCACATCTCTGCAAGAGAAAGTACAAGACAAACCCGTTTTGTACTCGGAAAGGCTGCAATTTATAAAATCGGAACTTTTGCGACCGCCAAATTGTATTTTGATATTGACGAGACTCAAACTGCGATTCCGTAACATGTTAGTGAATCATAATTTGGGTTTGGTACTACATACCAAATAAGACTTTGAAAGGGGCATGTTAAAGGCGCTCCCGCCCAGCTATTGATTCTTCATTGCATGTATTAATGTTTTGCAACCGAAATCCGGTCGCAAAACATTCATATTTTCTAAGTCCTCAAAGGAGCTTTTAAACCATTCACAAAAGGGAATAATAACTCCAGAGAAGACATGATAATCTCCTGCGAAAAAGGTCTCTATGAAACACTGATCTTTCTTGACCTGTTAAAATACAACATACAAATATGCATACTTCTAGATAACCAGGAACTAAACACACCAACATATGCCTGACGTGAGTCTGTGGATGAAGGAGAGCTACATTTCTACGAATGGCACCAAGCCTATCACTCTTGCAGCTCACACTATGAAAACCAAATGGCCATTGCTACAATCTATGTAACCAATTGCATTCTATTACCAGTGGTAGTGGTGCTGCTGAGACTGATTTCTGTAACATCGTATATTCAAGAGCACATAGAAAATGAGACTGATGCTACAGAGACAGCAGAAACAAGCAGCAAGGCTGTTTCGAGTTAAAAGGTCTGATTAAATTGTATCTGCGCTCAAATAATTACACTGGCTCATGATTTCACAAATAATGCAATTCAATTTACTGTGCACCACATTCAGTGGCACAAGAGGGCATAGGCCTAAAGTACACACAGGCATACACCCTTGCTAACTCTGAATTATAACCTGAGGTCCAGCAAGGCAATCCTGATGACTCAATCCTGGAAGCTCAACTTTGCAAACTATGGACACTGGACTTGAACAACCTTTTAAGCCTAATATCTTTACAAAAACTAAAAATAATCCTGTTTTAAAAGGCTTTGCATTACTCTATTGAAATGACTGCAACTATCCCCTGACTAAAATGGATAGGGCCTTGTGGAAAGCAAAATGACCGGTCCTGAAGTAACCTTCAGACATTTCCATATACTCCTCAATCATCTATCCTGAATTTCTCAGGAAAGAGATGTTTCTTTTTTAAATGACTGGATGATTCTGTTACACAAACAAATTTAAAAAAGAATGGAAAATGTCACTTACCCAGTGTACATCTGTTCGTGGCATTAGTCGCTGCAGATTCACATGCTGTGCACATCCCGCCATCTGGTGTTGGGCTCGGAGTGTTACAAGTTGTTTTTCTTCGAAGAAGTCTTTTCGAGTCACGAGACCGAGGGACTCCTCCCATTTCGACTCCATTGCGCATGGGCGTCGACTCCATCTTAGATTGTTTTCCTCGCAGAGGGTGAGGTAGGAATTGTGTATGCTAGTAATAGTGCCCATGCAATGGAGTGAATGCGTATGTACATAATGAAGTTTAAAGTAATATATTTACAAATGTACAAAAGTTTAAGATCTACTTCTAAACGGCTACAGGCTCCCGGGGAGGCGGGTGGGCGCATGTGAATCTGCAGTGACTAATGCCACGAACAGATGTACACTGGGTAAGTGACATTTTCCGTTCGATGGCATGTGTAGCTGCAGATACACATGCTGTGCATAGACTAATAAGCAGTTATCTCCCCAAAAGCGGTGGTTCAGCCTGTAGGAGTTGAAGTAGTTTGAAATAATGTTCTTAGTACAGCTTGACCTACTGTTGCTTGTTGTGCAGTTAACACATCTACACAGTAGTGCTTGGTAAATGTATGAGGCGTAGACCATGTTGCTGCCTTACATATTTCGTTCATTGGAATATTTCCTAGAAAGGCCATGGTAGCACCTTTCTTTCTGGTTGAGTGTGCCTTTGGTGTAATAGGCAGTTCTCTTTTAGCTTTAAGATAGCATGTTTGAATGCACTAAACTATCCATCTAGCAATGCCTTGTTTTGAAATTGGATTTCCTGTATGAGGTTTTTGAAAGGCGATAAATAGTTGTTTTGTCTTTCAAATTAGTTTTGTTCTGTCAATGTAGTACATTAGTGCTCTTTTGATGTCTAATGTATGTAGTGCTCTTTCAGCTACAGAATCTGGCTGTGGGAAGAACACTGGTAATTCTACCGTTTGATTCAAGTGGAACGGTGAGATTACTTTTGGTAAAAATTTAGGATTGGTCCGTAGAACAACTTTATTTTTGTGTATTTGAATAAATGGTTCTTGAATGGTAAATGCTTGAATTGCTTCTTAGAGATGTGATTTCAATTAAAAATGCAACTTTCCACGTTAAGTATTGCATTTCACAAGAGTGCAAGGGCTCAAAAGGTGGACCCATGAGTCGTGTTAAGACAATGTTGAGGTTCAATGAAGGAACCAGTGGTGTTCTTGGTGGTATAATTCTCTTTAGGCCTTCCATAAACGCTTTTATGACTGGTATCCTGAATAATGGAGTTGAGTGCGTAATTTGCAGGTAAGCTGAAATTGCCGTAAGATGTATTTTAATGGAAGAGAAAGCTAGTTTAGATTTCTGCAAATGTAGTAAGTATCCTACTATCTCTTTTGCAGATGCGTTTAAAGGTTGAATTTGATTATTATGGCAGTAATAAACAAATCTTTTCCACTTATTTGCATAACAGTGTCTAGTGGTAGGTTTTCTAGCCTGTTGTATGACCTCCATACATTCCTGTGTGAGGTCTAAGTGCCCGAATTCTAGGATTTCAGGAGCCAAATTGCTAGATTCAGCGATGCTGGATTTGGATGTCTGATCTGTTGTTTGTGTTGTGTTAACAGATCTGGTCTGTTTGGCAGTTTGATATGAGGTACTACTGAAAGGTCTAGTAGTGTTGTGTACCAAGGTTGCCTTGCCCATGTTGGTGCTATTAGTATGAGTTTGAGTTTGTTTTGACTCAACTTGTTTACTAGATATGGAAGAAGTGGGAGAGGGGGAAAAGCGTACGCAAATATCCCTGACCAGTTCATCCATAGTGCATTGCCCTGAGACTGATGTTGTGGGTACCTGGATGCAAAGTTTTGGCATTTTGAGTTTTCTTTTGTTGCAAATAGATCTATTTGTGGCGTTCCCCACATTCTGAAGTAAGTGTTCAGTATTTGGGGGTGAATTTCCCATTCGTGGATCTGTTGGTGATCCCTAGAGAGATTGTCTGCTAACTGATTCTGAATCCCTGGAATAAATTGTGCTATTAGGCGAATGTGGTTGTGAATCGCCCAATGCCATATTTTTTGTGTTAGGAGACACAACTGTGTCGAGTGTGTTCCTCCCTGTTTGTTTAGGTAATACATTGTTGTCATGTTGTCTGTTTTGACAAGAGTGTATTTGTGGGTTATTATGGGTTGAAATGCTTTCAGAGCTAGAAATACCGCTAACAGTTCTAAGTGGTTTATATGAAACTGTTTTTGCTGAATGTCCCATTGTCCTTGGATGCTGTGCTGATTGAGGTGTGCTCCCCACCCTGTCATGGATGCATCTGTCGTTATTACGTATTGTGGCACTGGGTCTTGAAAAGGCCGCCCTTGGTTTAAATTTATACTGTTCCACCATTGAAGCGAGATGTATGTTTGGCGGTCTATCAACACCAGATCTAGAAGTTGACCCTGTGCCTGTGACCACTGTGATGCTAGGCACTGTTGTAAGGGCCGCATGTGCAACCTTGCCTTTGGGACAATGGCTATGCATGAGGACATCATGCCTAGGAGTTTCATTACTAATTTGACCTGTATCTTTTGGTTTGGATACATGGCTTGTATTACATTTTGGAATGTTTGGACTCTTTGTGGACTTGGAGTGGCAATTCCTTTTACTGTGTTGATTGTTGCTCCTAGGTATTGCTGTGTTTGACACAGCAGAAGGTGAGACTTTGAGTAATTGATTGAGAAACCTAGTTTGTGTAGGGTTTCTATGACGTAATTTGTGTGTTGTGAACACTGTTTTTGCGTGTTGGTTTTGATTAACCAATCGTCTAGGTACGGGAACACATGTATTTGCTGCCTTCTGATATGTGCAGCTACTACTGCTAGACATTTTGTAAAAACTCTTGGCGCAGTTGTTATTCCGAATGGCAACACTTTGAATTGGTAATGTATCCCTTGGAATACAAACCTTAGGTACTTCCTGTGTGAAGGATGTATTGGTATATGGAAATATGCATCCTTTAGATCCAGTGTTGTCATGTAGTCTTGTTGTTTGAGCAGTGGGATTACTTCTTGTAATGTAACCATGTGAAAATGGTCTGATTTGATGTATGTATTTAATATTCTGAGATCTAGTATAGGTCTTAGTGTTTTGTCTTTTTTGAGTATCAGAAAGTACAGTGAGTAAACTCCTATGTGTAGAGTTTTTGTTTTGGTACTAATTCTATTGCTTCTTTTTGGATCAATGCTTGAACTTCTAATCCTAGAAGATTTATATGTTGTTTCGACATACTGTGTGTTTTCGGTGGGACTGTTGGAGGGAATTCGCGAAATTCTATGCAATAACCATGCTGGATAATTGCTAGTACCCAAGTATCTGTTGTTATCTCCTCCCAATGTTTGTAAAATTGGCTTAATCTTCCCCCCACAGGTGTTATGTGATGGGGATGTGTGACTTGTGAGTCACTGCTTATTTTGAGGACTTTTGGGGCTTTGGAATTTTCCTCTACTTCTTTGGAATTGTCCCCCTCTATATTGCCCCCGAAAACTTCCCCGCTGATATTGGCTTTGGTAAGTGGGCCTTGTTTGTGATGTTGTGGTTTCTGAAGGTTGTCCTCGAAACCCTCCCCTAAAAGGTGTTTTGTGAAAGGTGCCTCTGCTCTGCGGGGAGTAGAGTGCGCCCATGGCTTTTGCCGTATCAGTGTCTTTTTTGAGTTTCTCAATAGCAGTGTCGACTTCCGGCCCAAACAACTGCTGTTCATTAAATGGCATATTTAGCACGGCTTGTTGAATTTCCGGCTTGAAACCTGACGTGCGGAGCCATGCGTGCCTTCTTATTGTTATTGCAGTATTTACTGTCCTTGCAGCCGTATCTGCTGCATCCATTGAAGACCGTATCTGATTATTAGAGATACTTTGTCCTTCTTCCACCACTTGTTGTGCTCTTTTTTGGAACTCCTTGGGTAAGTGTTCTATCAAATGTTGCATCTCATCCCAGTGAGCTCTGTCATATCTTGCCAAAAGCGCTTGTGAATTGGCAATGCGCCATTGGTTTGCTGCTTGTGCTGCAACCCTTTTGCCCGCAGCATCAAATTTGCGACTCTCTTTGTCTGGAGGTGGTGCGTCTCCCGAGATATGAGAGTTTTCTCTGTTATGAGCTGCCCCTACAACTACTGAGTCTGGAGTTAACTGCGTTGTAATATAAACAGGATCTGTTGGCGGTGGCTTGTACTTTTTCTCCACCCTTGGAGTTATGGCTCGGCCTTTAACAGGATCCTGAAAGATTTGTTTTGAATGTTTTAGCATTCCTGGGAGCATAGGTAGTCTTTGGTACTGGCTATGAGTGGAGGTTAGCATGTTAAACAAGAAGTCATCCTCAATTGGTTCTGAATGCAAGGTGACGTTATGGAAAGCAGCTGCCCTTGCGATCACCTGTGTGTAAGATGTACTGTCCTCAGGAGGGGACGGCCTGGTAGGGTATGAGTCTGGGCTGTTGTCCGATACTGGAGCATCGTAAAGGTCCCATGCATCGGGATCATCTTGACTCATGGCAGTATGAGTCGGTGAGTGCATCAGTGGAGGAGTTGCTACTGGTGATGTGTGCACTGATGGTGGTGGAGAAGGTGGTGGAGTTGTTTTCTTTGCCACCTTTGCCTGTGGCTCCTTGTCCTTTTCGTGAAAGGCAAGTTTTCTTTTTGTTTTAATTGGAGGAAGAGTGGTTATCTTCCCTGTGTCTTGATGAATGTGGAGCCTCCTTTGAGTATAGTCTGGCTCTACAGCTTGAAGTTCCTCTCCAAATCTATGTTTTTTCATTTGTGAGGCTAATCCTTGTTCCTCCGTATAGGAACCTGTTCTCGGCTCCGAGGCTGGATGTTTCGGAACCGAAACTTTTTCGGAGGTCTTTTTAGGCTCCAAAGAAACCTTTGGAATTTTCGGCGTGGTGGTGTCTCGGTGCCGAATTTGTTCGGTGCCGCTGTCACGGTGCCGAGATTTCTCAGAGCTGATGTCTCGGGTCCGAGATTGCTGTGTGGCGGTATCTCGACCGGAGTCGGATGACATCGACACCAGCGTGCCCTTTTTCGGTGCCTTGGCTCGGTCACCACTTTTTTGGGTTAAGCCATGGCGTCCCCTGGGCTTTAGCGCTTTTCTCGTGAGTTTTTGTTTTCGACGTCTTACTCACGGTTTTCGGCGTTTCCTTGGGATCGATCTCCTCAGAGTCCGACTCCTGGGTGGAGAATGTTTCTTCTTCCTCCTCGAAACGCTCTTGTCCTGTCGGCGCCGACACCATTTGCAGTCTTCTTGCTCTTCGGTCCCTGAGTGTCTTCCTGGACCGAAACGCTCGACAGGCCTCACAAGTATCCTCCTTGTGTTCTGGTGACAAACACAAGTTACAGACCAGATGTTGATCTGTATATGGATACTTGTTATGGCATTCTGGACATAAGCGGAATGGGGTCCATTCCATCAGCCTTGAAGAGACACGTGGCCGGGCCGACCAGGCCCCGATGGGGATGGAAGAAAACCCCAAAGGGCCACCGGAGCTCTTCTTACTTCGGTGTCGATCTGTTGTAACTAACCCGATACCGAACGCAAACAATACCGACGATTTTTCCGAGATTCTAACTAACTTTCCGATCCGAAACACGGAGCGAAAAGGAACACGTCCGAACCCGATGGCGGAAAAAAAACAATCTAAGATGGAGTCGACGCCCATGCGCAATGGAGTCGAAATGGGAGGAGTCCCTCGGTCTCGTGACTCGAAAAGACTTCTTCGAAGAAAAACAACTTGTAACACTCCGAGCCCAACACCAGATGGCGGGATGTGCACAGCATGTGTATCTGCAGCTACACATGCCATTGAACATATATATATATATATATATATATATATGTTTATATATATATATATACACACACACACACACACACTACACAGTGGCTGCTGCTACTGTGTAGTTATATGTGAGTTAGCGTTTCCATGGAAAGAGTATTTTTTGTTTTGCTAATAACTTGTGCACCGTTTGACGAAACTTCACAAAATTTTCCAAAACAAAAAATTCTTTCACCTCCGCTCCTTCCTGGAAAATGTTTTGGGGATCCGTCAAGTGGGAAACAAGAATAATTGCACCAAATTTGGCAGAAAGTTATTCTTCACCCAGGAAGTGGGTGTTTTGTGATTTAGTGTAAATCTGTTCAGTAGTTTTTGAGACATGAGGGTTCAAAATGTATAGATATGTTGACAGTTGATCCTGCAGGATGCACATTAAAAAAAATAGAGCAATCTGGCACAAGTGCTTTTTGTCCCTCCCAAGACTCATGGTCCGCGGGAGGGAGCGATCTAATTCACTGGCTGCAACATGAAAGAAAAATCCATTGCAGGACGCAGGGACCCAGTAAAATAATAAGAAAGTAGGGGGCAGGGTGTGGGTGCCTCCACTCCCGGGCACATATAGGGGCTTGTCGCATTCCTGATAAACTCCGCGAAATCTAGCAAGCCTCCATCCCCCACATGCTCCCATGGAGAAAAAAAATTACATGAGGGGTGAGGGTCTGTTGCCGTAAGGGAGTTGAAGGCCATCCATGGGATGGGCTTGGCCGCAAACTTCTCATACAAAATTACTTTAAAAAATTGAAATTCACTGTAAAGACCGAAAGTCAAAATTGAGTTATACGCGAACACAGTAGTAAGACTTACATTTAAAAAAAAGCTTAGACATTCATTGGAAAAGTAATACAGTTTGTAAAACAAAATAGAGAAATTCAACAGTTGCACGTAATGGGCATAAAGTATATCTGCCCAGGTAAATTTCCCTATTTAGGGTTTTTTAAACAGTAATGCTTTTTCGAGGACTACATATCTGTATACATAAATAATACAAGGTACTCAGAGCTATATCCACCTTTGAAATGTCAGTACCAAGGGCAGGCTGCGAGCAGCAGTCACGTATGCATAAGCAGTCCAGAAAATAGAAAACTGCATTCCTCTGCTGTAGAACTATTTATTCAAGTGAAAACAAGATTCCTTGATCAGCAAAATTATAGATGACCGCTGCATCTGGACCAGCAAGAGCTACTACACTACTTCAAAATATCTTCAGTATGCAGCAAGGAATTCAAAGGACACAACGAAAGCAATAGAAGTTCGTCCCTTTCCCCTGGTTGTGTAAAAACATTATTGGGGTGCAGATAGCCCTCACATCTCTGTGTCAAAGCACTGCGGTTGCAACCAACATAATGATAGCTACACTCCTGATATAGCAAAACATTCCACCCTACTGGGATCACATCAAATTTAAATTGATCACAAACACATTATTTAACTAAGTTGGCACCAGCAAGAACAGATCATGCAACACATATCATCACATTCTCCAATAAGTGTCAAAGCATTAACATCATAAACAAAATTTCGGTTTCACACGAACCATAAAAGAACATATACAAATTTCACAAACAATATAATGTTAGTTGTCCATTATTCTTCTGTTTCTTAAGTACACCTTTTAAAAACCACAACATCAAAACAGATACATTCCATGGGTAACTTTTGTAGGGGCGGCCAGACCTGAGTAAAACTCTAAGGGGCATATTTATACTCTGGTTGCGCCGGAATTGCGTTGTTTTTTTTTACGCAAATCCGACGCAAAACTAACTCCATATTTATACTTTGGCGTTAGACCCGTCTAGCGCCAAAGATCTTGGAGTTTGCGTCATTTTATAGCGTGGACACCTTCCTTGCGTTAATGATATGCAAGGTAGGCGTTCCCGTCTAAAAAATGACTCCGAGGCATGTGCGCCGTATTTATACTCCCGGGCAAAAATGACGCCCGGGAGTGGGCGGGTAAAAAAAAATGACGTCCAGGCCCCCCTATGTGGCATAGGGGGGCCTGATTTGTGCCCCCCTACATGCCACTATGCCCAATGGCCATGCCCAGGGGACATAAGTCCCCTGGGCATGGCCATTGGGCAAGGGGGCATGACTCCTGTCTTTGCTAAGACAGGAGTCATGTCAATGGAGGGTGGGAGTCGAAAAAAAAATGGCGCAACTCGGGTTGAGGCAGATTTTTTGCCTCAGACCGACTTGCCCCATTTTTTGACGCCCAAGCTCCATTTTCCCCTACGCCGGCGCTGCCTGGTGTAAGTCATTTTTTTTTACGCACACCAGGCAGCTCCGCCGGCTAACGTCATTCCATAAATAAGGCGCCCGCATGGCGCTTTGGAATGGCATTAGCCGGCGTAACAAATTTTGATTTACAACTGCGTTGGCGCAGTTGTGCGCCAAAAAGTATAAATACGGCCCTAACTTTTTAACAAAGGTAAAATAGATTTGGTTCGTAAATCTGCATAAAAATCACAGAATATAATACAATGGATTGTTTCCTGTTCTGAAAACATATCGCACCAACACGGTACAAGATCTTTCACTTGAGATCACCCTTATGGAGCAGCCAACAAGCTGTGCAACAAACTGAGTCCAAAACTTTTAATAAGAATTTGATCATTAGTATTAGTGCAAAAGTCAAATAGGGATCAATCAACATAGTTGTATGTGTCAGGCCGTGGGCACATACTGTAGCTACATTTATTCACTGGACTCTGAATTTTTTAATGCAAGCAAAGTCATTTTTGTCCCCTTCAAATCGGATGTTTTTCGACTGTCCCGAAGAATAAACAACTGTGGGGGACTCAAAGCCAGATTTAGCATAATTAAGCCATTGAATATCGATTGCCTCATAAAGAGAAGGGCAATTCCTTAAACAACTCTATTTAGTTCAGTTTCCAAGTTAAATTGTGGAAAAAATGGTTCCCGTCTGCCTATAGGGATTAGACTAACCTAGGCAGATGTTGGGAAACTGTGATATAAGAATTTTAAACAAACATTTTATTACCCCTTAACTGCTGGGCCTTTTTCTTCCCCACTGCCGAGCCCTTTTTTAGCTGTTTGGGGTGGTTCGTGCTTAGGTTTCCATAACTTTATTTCCACAGAGTATTCAGGCCAAATTTGCGTCCTTTTTTCCCCAACATACTGGGGATTCTAAAGGCACCCAGTGTTCGTGGATTCCCCTGGAGGGAAACAAAAAAGCCAAAATCTTGCTACGTTTTGAATTTTTGGGGAAAAACTGGAAAAAGTGCTCTGGATAAAAGTGTTGTTTTTTTCATAAAAATTGCATCATTGAACGGTTTACTGTGCTAAAGTCACCACCTTCCCAGCTTTCAGGAACATGCAGAGTTGAATTAAAAAAAGCACATTTTTTACCACAGTTTTGGCATTTTTCAAAGAGGTAGCCCATGTTTGCTATTTTTTGTGCTATCAACTTACTTCCAGTTTGTGGTGGAAGCCAGTGTGAAACCCATGGGTGATCCAGCAAAGCTATATATTTCTGAAAAGTAGACAAAATTCTAAAATTCAAAATTCATATGTGTAGATCCCTCACGATTTTTCTAAAGAAACTACCTGTTGAAATAAAGAAATATTGACAATGAGTAGCAAAAACAGCCATTTGTGACAATATTTTTATCTGTAACTTTTTGTCTCAATGGCAAATTTACAAAAGTAATGTACCACTACGTTTGCTAGACTCTTTTGGTTGTGGGGATATATAGGGTTTGTAGGTTCTCCAAGAGCCCGAGGTACACAGAGCCAACAACTGACCTGCACAGTACAACAATAGTTTTTCATTGTGCACTGTAGTGGTTCCCAACTTGTGGTCCGGTGGACCCACAGGGGTACGCAAAGGCTCCTCAGGCCTGTGATTGCTTATAAAATTAAATAATATTAACAAAGTTTATATAAATAAAGCGGCTACATGTGCAATTTAAAATTTTAAAACGTACTGTAAATGTCAAGGAATTTGAAATTGGAGGCTAAAAATTAAATTAGTATCGTTAGAATGATTCGTGGGAGCAGTACAGGTGCATCAAACAGAAAATAATATGGATGATGTGTGGCTTTAATTGAATTTAGAAAAGCTCCAACATTCCTATTAAAATAAAAGGTTTTATTTTTTTAATTTATATTTGTTTGCAAATTAAATAAAATGTGTTATCATTTGTGTATGCATTTGATGAAATGATTATTTCTGTATTTTTTTGTTTATTGTTTTGCAGTTCAAATCCTAAACAATGTTTAGGCGGGGGTCCCGAGCTTCCAGTAATGACTCAGTAGGGCGTCCCTGGATTCCAATAATTATTCCATGGGCGTCCCCAGGTTCCAGTAATGATAAAGTGGGGGTCCACAGAAGTCAAAAGTTTAAGAACTACTGCGTTCTGAATACATACTACTCCATGTTGTGAAATATATAGGTATCAAGGTAACCTATGTATTTCTGAAATGGGCCCAAGATATGAAGTTTATGAGCAGTGGTTATTTGTACATCTCTGAATTTGTGGGTAACCTTTCGAGCATCTGATTTAGAGGATATTTTTCAAAATGTCTTCTTTTTTACACAGTGGCTTACATTTTGAATGCACAAATGCAGCATAATCCAATTGGTATTAACAAACATTTCACTATTCTATGCTACGACATGTCTTCTATTAAAAATGGTACCTCACTTGTATGGGTAGACCTAGTGCCTGCGACAGGAAACGGCCCAAGACGCAACATGGATACATCACATTTTGCTACACAAAACGGATCAGTTTTTTGCAAAGTGGGTAGCTGTTCTTTGTTGGTCCTAGCTCAGCCGGCTTCTAGGGAAACCTAGCACACCTGGACATTTTTTAACACAAGACAACTAAGGGAGTCCAGGGTGGTGTGCCTTGGATGGATCCCGTGACGTTTTTTTTTTCAACCCACAACGTCATGCAGACCTCAAACTTTGCCTGAAATTTAGCATTTTCCTTACATTTCTGTGATGGAAGCTTCCAGTATACGTAGTAACCCACAAAATTCCTACTACTTAGCATTGCCCCACTTGTGCCGATAAAAACACTCCACCACTTCTGTGACTGGGCCTGGTGATGTCAGAAGTGCCTTTATTTACCTCCCCAGTGTCGGCCAGTGGCCAACACTTGCACTGGAGAGGTAGTGCGGTTGTTTGGCCAACAGCCAGACTTCAAAGGTTAATATTTTAAGCATTACAAAAACATTGAAAATCTTATGTTTCATGCACATTTATCACTTCACAACAAATTATGTCACAACAGGAACAAGTATATGAGCCACAGCACCTTCTCAAAGACAAACAAATACTGCCAAAGACTTATTTTCTTTTATTTGCTTTTGAAGAGAATGTAAATATATCAAGAGTATGTAAATATCCCAATATTCCCCTCACTCAAAAAAATAAAATAATAATAATTGGGTGACTTCTGTGAACTCCACTTTAATCATTACTGGAACCCAGGGACCTCTCCTCATTGAGTCATTACTGGAAGAGAGGAGACCACGGTCTAAGCAATGTAGAGGATTTAAATAGCAAAACAACATACAAAAATACAGAAACAAGCACTCATCAAATACACAAATCTTGAAAAATGTTATTGAATTCATAAAATCCATCAAATATATAAAATGTACATTTTGATTTAAGCTGAAAGATTGGAGTTTTCTAAATTCAGTTCTATTGCTCATACTGTATTCTGTTATATGCACTTGCACTGCTACCACAAACCAATCGCAGGATACCAACTAAGGCCCTCATTACGAGTTTGGCAGTCGGACGAACCAACTGTCAATCTCGCGGGGATGAGACCGTCGTCAACTGGGCAGGCTCGCCCCCAGTCGTATTACGACATTCCCACCGGTCAGTCCAGCGGGACCAGTGCTACGGTATTGGTCTCGGCTCCCTCAAGAGAGCTGAAGCCAATACCGTAGCACAAGCGCACCCTCAGAATGCGCACTGTCTGCAAAGCAGACAGTATACATTCCAAAAGTGCTGGGCAGGGGGGCCCCTGCACTGCATACAACCATATCTCCCTGTAGCCCCTAGCACTTCCTTTCCACCCGCGTTTGAAATGGCTGGCGGAAATGCGACTCCTGATCAGCACGGTGGCGTTGAACTCAGCGCCACTGTGCTGACCATGAGTCCGACCGCCGTCAGCCCTTCGGGAACTCTGTTCCTGGCGTGGACAGTGGTCCCCTGGCGGTTCGTCTGCCAGGGTTGTAATGTCGAAGTCGGACCACCTGGAATGCACCGGTCCGCCCACCTCCGTGAGGCTGGCGACCTCAAGACCACCAGCCTCGTAATGAGGCCCTTAGTCTTTAGCCTCCATTTTCAAATTCTTTCACATTTACAGAACGCTTACATTTTTTCAATAATCTTCCGATTAAGGTGACTATTTAGAGATGTGACAGCACAGCGTATACTAAGATTGTTTTTTTGTAGTAAGTTTGCACATGATTTTCACTGATTAGGGGCTGCTGACACTTTTTAATCTGTTTTAATCTAGTGTTTTAGCTGCATACTGTTCCACTTTTAGGCTTGCCTGTTAGTGCGAGTGAGCGGGTGCCATTTTTGTGGTTGGCGGTCTAGTCTTCCGATTAAGGAGACTATTTAAGAGACATGGATGTGCGACTGCACACAACATGTGTGATGATGGAAAGCCTGTCTGCGCCCGTCCCCGACCAGTTTACACCTTGTGCCAGGACCCCTGCCAGTTCTTCTCCAATACGATATTATAGAGACTTTTTTGCTGCAGATCAATCATGAAGGTAAGACTGTAGAGTGCATACGGTTTAACTTGATGAGTGAAGTTGAATGTTTGTATTGCAATAACTGTAATTTTGCATTTCTGATGGATACAACTACCTGTGGATTCCTCACCTCATGAATACTCCCATGGCGCCAGCATTCGACGGAAATCTTCTTACTAGTCTCTGCACGTCGACGAGGACGTCACTGTCTTGCACGCGACGCCGTCTGACGTCATACAGGCAATAAGAGGTCCTCGACGACGTGCGGACGTCAGTTCCCTTTTTTCCGTGCATTCGAAACGGTTATCTTCGAGGGAGCAACTGTTACTCTTGCGGTTACAGTGTATATCTTGCTGCGTACTCTTTCTCTGTGGAAATAATGTCGCAGAGAAAGTCTGGATTTAAGCCTTGTCGTGAGTGTGGAGGCAAGATGTCGGTGACGGATCCTCATTCCGATTGCCTTTGGTGTTTGAGCTCCGACCACGACATCTCGACTTGTGATTCGTGTCAGCACATGAATCCGAAGGCCATTAAAGAACGCGAGGCGAAGCTGTTTATGGCCAAGTCAAAGGAGAAGCATCACAAGAAAAAGTCTTCTCCAAGACATCGGCGTCATCGAGACTCCCGGCGCCGTAGAGAATCTCGGCGTCATTCAAGGGAGGCTCGTTCCAGGTCTCCGGATCGGCGCCGGAGGACATGGGAGGTCAGCCCCACGGTGACGCCGCATCCTTCGACGCCGTTGCTCTCTCCGACGTCTCCAACTTCGCCTGGACAGGCGTCGGTGATTGAGGTATTGGAGCCTCAGGTGTTTTCTCCGGCGCAGACGCCGAGGCCGGCGTCGGGGTCGCCTCCGAGTCAGGCACCCCAGTATCCGGCTTTTCCCACCCCTGGAGCCGATAGTTCCGCATTCTTGAATGCGATGTATGCCATCTTCCAACAGATGGCTCCAGGGGGTGCTCCGGCTGGGCCTTTGGCCTTTTCTTTGGGTGATCCTGCGCCTCTTCGGCCGGCACCCTTTATGCCCTTTCTCCCGTTTGGGAACGTGGGCTCGGCGCCAGTGTCGGCGCCGGTGGCCCCTCCGATGGCTTCGGAGGGATTGGCCCCAGGGATTTCCATCCCGTCGACGTCGAGATTTCGGCCTGTGACTCCGGTGGGTCCATCCGTTTCATCTGCTCTTCAGTCGGCGCCGAAGTTACCTGTGGCGCCGGATGCGGCGTCGGTGGCTTCGGAAGATCGGCGCCGATCTCCGACTTCGGCGGAGGTGTTGTCGACTCCGCGGATTGAGCAACGACTGCATTCAAGGAGGCGTGCTCTCCGGGTACTAGAGGAGCAGGAGTACCAACGAGCCCTAGAGGAAGGAGAGCTAGAGGACTCGGGTGATGGGCTGCGTGGACTGGAGTCGGCCAGTGGGCTGGACACTTCCCCTGAGTGGGACCTTTCGTCCCCGGGGGAATATACCGAGGAAGCTGCTTCCTTTCATACAGTGGTACGGAAGGCAGCTAGTTTTTTGGACCTGCCTTTGCCGGTGGTGGAGGCGAAACAAAACCTTTTGACAGAGGTGTTGCATCCGGCCTCAGCCGCGGCGGAGCCTCTATTACCTTTTAATGACGCTCTGCTGGATCCGGTTTTAGAGGTGTGGAAGAAGCCGGCATCTTCCCCAGCAGTTCACAGAGCCGTGGCCAGGAGGTATCGGACGGCTCCAACTGATCCTGGTTTCCTATCTAGGCACCCTACGCCGGAGAGCTTGGTTGTGCAGGCCTCCTGTTCGTCCAAGTCAGCGCCTGGTTCTTTCCCGACGGTGCCTGGGGACAGAGACTCAAAAAAGCTAGAGGCGCAGTCGAAGAAGATTTTTTCGTCCTGCAGTCTGGCGTTAAAAGCCACTAATGCGACCTGTATCCTGGGGAGGTATATTCATGCTCTGATGGATGATATCTCCTCTTCGTTTACAGAGCTTCCCCAGGGTCTTTTGGATCTTGTCTCTGATGCCCAGGCTGCTGCGACCCAAATTATCCAGACGGGACTGGATACCACCGACTCGGTAGCCAGAGCAATGGGCACAACTGTGGTGGAAAGGAGACAGGCCTGGCTCCGTAACTCGGGCTTTTCGGCAGATGTACAGTCCACATTGTTGGATCTCCCGTTTGATGGGGACAAACTGTTTGGGGCTAAGGCTGATTCGGCCTTGGAACGTTTTAAGGAGAGCAGGGCCACGGCTAAGTCGTTGGGACTCCAAGCTCCTTCTTCCACGGCCTCTTCCAGATTCTTCAGGAGGTTTCGGGGATTTGGGCGTGGCTCTTCCTCCTCTTCCTTTCGGGGAAGATATCAGCAACCTGCCTCTTCCCATCCCTATAGATCTTTTAGGGGGAGGGGTAGGGTCCGCACCAGGGGAGCCTCTCAGCAGCACTCTGCCTCTTCCTCATCCTCTGGCGGGGTGCAGCAGGGGAAGCAGCCTTAGGCTTCCACCATTTCCCACTCACTCCTCTCCTGTAGGGGGAAGATTACAGCATTTTCTCACCAAATGGGAGACTGTTACGTCGGACACTTGGGTTCTCAGTGTTGTGGGAAAAGGCTACACCCTTCCCTTTCGGGAGTTTCCGCCCCTCATCCCGCCCCGCCCTTCGTATTGTTCACAAGAACACCTCCTGTTGCTAGAACAGGAGGTAGAAGTCCTCCTTTTAAAGGGCGCGGTGGAGTTGGTCCCGGAGCAGGAAAGGGGTCAAGGAGTTTACTCAAGGTATTTCCTGATTCCCAAGAAGGATGGTCGTTTGAGACCAATTCTGGACCTGAGGATCTTGAATTGGTTCCTCAAGCAGGAAAAGTTCAAGATGCTGACCCTAGCACAGGTGCTTTTGGCGTTGAACATGGAAGACTGGATGGTGTCTGTAGACTTGCAGGATGCTTACTTTCATATCCCGATACTCAAGTCACACAGGAAGTATCTCCGGTTTGTGGTGGGATCGCAACACTACCAGTTTGCGGTCCTTCCGTTTGGTCTTACTTCAGCACCTCGAGTCTTCACGAAGGTGATGTCGGTGGTTGCGGCAGAGCTCAGAAGGAAGGGGATAGCAGTATTCCCTTACTTGGACGATTGGTTGATCAAAGCCAAGTCCCCGGAGCTTGTGTTGCGTCATCTGCAGTCAACAACCCAGTTGTTGTTCGACCTGGGCTTTTCGGTGAACGAGCCCAAATCTCACCTGGAGCCCTCTCAGCGCCTCCTGTTCATAGGGGCAGTACTGGATACGACATTGGGTCGGGCCTTTCCTCCGCCTCAGCGGATTCAAGATATTCAGGATTTGGTTCCAATGTTTCGAAATGGAGCGGTAGTTCCAGTCCTCAAGGTCCTTCGTCTGCTCGGTCTTTTTGCCTCCTGCATTCTGTTGGTCACGCATGCTCGCTGGCACATGAGGGCTCTTCAGTGGTGCCTCCGAAGGCAGTGGTCTCAACACAGAGGGGATCTAGAGGGTACTGTCAAGATCTCCAGAGATGCTGCTGTGGATTTGAAGTGGTGGATTGCAAGCAACAATCTTTCACAAGGAAAACCGTTCCAGCAGTCGCCACCAGTGGCCACAGTCATAACGGATGCTTCCACTCTAGGGTGGGGAGCTCATCTGGGGGATCTGGAGATCAAAGGTCTTTGGTCTCCAGAGGAACAGATTTTTCACATCAATCTGTTAGAGTTACGGGCTGTACGTCTGGCTCTCAAGGCCTTCCTCCCTTCCCTTCGTGGTCAGTCGGTACAGGTCCTAACGGACAATACTACCACGATGTGGTACATAAACAAGCAGGGAGGAGTGGGGTCGTACCTTCTCTGCAGAGAAGCTCTTCGACTATGGTCCTGGGCAAAGGACCATCGGATTTGCTTGATAGCAAACCATCTGGCCGGAGTCTTGAACGTGCGTGCGGACAGTCTCAGTCGCCACTTCTCGGCAGACCACGAGTGGCGTCTCCATCCAGATCAAGTCTGTTTAATCTTCCAGAAGTGGGGGTTTCCTCGGGTAGATCTGTTCGCCACTCGAGAGAACGCGCATTGTCCGTTGTTCTGCAGCCTTCAGTATCCGATGCAGGAAGCGTTGGGGGACGCGTTTCAAATGACCTGGTGCGGCCAGTTGCTTTACGCGTTTCCTCCCATACCCTTGATTCCTCGAGTATTGAGGAAGATTCGCCAAGACCGGGCTCTAGTAATCTTAATAGCTCCGGATTGGCCAAGGAGGGTGTGGTACTCCGACCTTCTCCAACTCTCAACGTGCCCGCCGCTCCGTCTCCCTTTCAGGGCAGACCTCCTCTCGCAGTCGCAGGGGCAGGTTCTACACCCCAACCTCCAGAGTCTGCACCTACATGCCTGGAGATTGAACGGGGCAACCTGAGTTCCTTCTCTCTCCCGCCTGAGGTAGTGGATGTTATATTAGCGGCCAGGCGACACTCCACTAAATCTATCTACGCTAATAGGTGGTCTAAATTTGTTGCGTGGTGTGGAGAGAGGCAGATTGATCCTTTACAAGCTCATCTATCGGACGTTTTGTCTTTTGCTCTATCTCTGGCGCAGAAAGGTTGTGCAGTGGCTACCATTAAAGGTTATTTATCGGCCTTGTCAGCCTTCATATGTCTTCCAGACCAACCATCTTTATTTAAATCCCCTATTGTTATCAGATTCTTGAAAGGTCTTCTAAATCAATATCCTCCAAAGCCATTCGTTATGCCGCAATGGGATTTGTCCTTAGTCCTGACTTTCCTTATGGGGTCCCCTTTTGAACCTATGCATTCTTGCCCCTTGAGGTATTTGGTTTTAAAAACAGTCTTCCTGATAGCTATAACATCAGCAAGGAGAGTGAGTGAGTTGCAGGCCTTATCAGTAAAACCCCCTTATACAACTTTTTATGGGGATAAGGTGGTGTTGAGGACCAAGGCTGCTTTCCTCCCGAAGGTTGTTTCACCCTTCCATTTGGCTCAGGCAATTACTTTGTCCACGTTCTATCCTCCGCCTCATCCTTCCAAAGAGGAAGAAAGACTGCACCGTTTGGACCCAAAGAGAGCGTTGAGCTTCTTTATCGATAGAACAAAGGATTTCAGGCTGGAGGATCAGCTGTTTATTGGATACGTGGGCAAGAGGAGAGGAAAGGCAGTCCACAAGAGAACACTATCCAGGTGGGTTGTTCTTTGTATTAAAATATGTTACTCTTTGGCAAAGAAGGATCCTCCTGAGGGCATTAGAGCTCATTCCACCAGAGCTAAGTCGGCCACTTCGGCCTTAGCCAGAGGTGTTCCTGTGGTCGACATCTGCAAGGCCGCAACTTGGTCGTCCCTTCACACTTTTGCAAAACATTACTGTTTAGATTCTGAGGTTAGAAGGGACGGCCATTTTGCACGGTCAGTGCTGCAGGATTTCTTGGTTTGACCATTTAGGCACCCACCGCCGGGCGTGGTACTGCTTTGGGACTCTATTCATGAGGTGAGGAATCCACAGGTAGTTGTATCCATCAGAAGAACAAGTTACTTACCTTCGGTAACGACTTTTCTGGTGGATACATTAGCTACCTGTGGATTCCTCACGGTCCCACCCGCCTCCCCGTTGCCTTTATGGTCTTGCCAAGTAATCCTTGAGGGCGCTCCTCTTGATCTTTGAGGGTGCAATAGATGTATATATATAATATATTTATATATATATAGGTATATGTGTATATATCTTTATGTATATACTTGGTGTGTGTATATATTTTAAAAGAGAGAGTTTTATATATATATATATATATATATGTACATAAAAAGATTTACAGTTATTCATACAATGTGGTGTATTTTTACAATATAATGGATGTTGCTTTGTTCTTTCATTGCATTGCCTGGTTGTTCTCATGCACGTAAAAAATGATTGGTACTGACGTCCGCACGTCGTCGAGGACCTCTTATTGCCTGTATGACGTCAGACGGCGTCGCGTGCGAGACAGTGACGTCCTCGTCGGCGTGCAGAGACTAGTAAGAAGATTTCCGTCGAATGCTGGCGCCATGGGAGTATTCATGAGGTGAGGAATCCACAGGTAGCTAATGTATCCACCAGAAAAGTCGTTACCGAAGGTAAGTAACTCGTTCGTTCGGTGAGGACTTTCCCACCTGTCCATAACTTACGCCACTGCTATTAGGACTCCGAGAGACTTTTAGCGGCTTCTTAATAAATTCCCGGTCCTTAATAAAACATAATTGTGAGTTTTTTGAGTTTTGAGAGACATAAAGCCCTCACATGGTATTTCTAACAGAAACCTGAGCTGATGAAGCCTCTGCTCCAGATTTTGCTTCCGCACTCCCAGTGGGATATAGCGTTTACAGGTTTGATCGAACTGGTAAACTAGGGGGAGGTATAGTTGTTATCTATTTTACCTTTTTAGAACTTACTTGTGAACTTCTACAATTAGATGATAGTGAGGCAATAGTATTTAAATGTAAAATAATTGCCTGTGAGACCTTCCATTGAGTACTGATTTATAGGCCAGCAGGGACTAGGGCACAGTTTCTGAATGCTTTAAATTCTCTGCTAAAGACCAGTATTCACTATTCAAACTTTACAATCCTGGGTGTTTTAGTTATCATTTAGAAGATGCCAAGAACAAAGAATCAGCATGTTTGCTAGAAACGTTTAGCTGTTTTAATATGAACCAGCTGGTGACCTGGGCTACACATACTGCAGGGCACACTTCAGATGGCATTTTTTCAAACTACTCTGCTTTGAAGGTGGAAGCGGTACTTCCATTAATTTGGTCAGGCAATAAGGCAATCCATTTCAAATTAGACTTAACAGTACAAAAGTCCAAAGTCATTTCAGCTGGGATGACAAAACAAATCGTGCCTATAATAAAGTAAATCTTGAGAGCCTGAAAGAACAGGATAATGGTTCAAGACCATTGCTTATGCTACACTCAAACGAAGCAGTAGGAGTGTATAAGTGGTTGTCCAATGCGGTCTGTAGCTTTCTCCCAGAGAAAACCCTGAGAACTTTTATAGTAAGTCCATCTGCACCCTAGTTTTCTTATAAGAACAGACAAATGCAGCAGAAATGTGTAGATTAGAAAGAATCTGGAGATCCAGCAATAAGACTGATGATAAAATAAAGTACAGAAGCTCTAAACAGGAGTATAAGAAACTTATTATGGAGAAAATAAAAAATAGTTTTTTTTAAAATTAATGATGAGGTTAATTCTTCAAGAAAACCTTTTAGTACAGTTCAAATGTTAGCGGGCCCCAGTCCTTTAATTGCCCCTCCACCTAAGCCAGTTATTTTGTGATGAACTGGCCTTAAATTTTAAACTTAAAGTGTAAGCAGTTTATCGTGTGTTTGATTCAACTAGTTCCTCACAGGCTCTAGGTGCTGAATTTTTCCCTCAAGACTTAAAGAATTCTAAGTTTTCAGACTTTCCTTTGCTCTCAGAAAATCAAGTGATTGAGCTTTTACATACTAAATAAGGAGTCCCTGCTGATCCAGTTCCACCTAAGACAATGCAGGAAATATCCTTAAAAATAGCACCAACCCCTACATTATTATTTAATAATATTAAAAGGGATAATATACTGATCCACACATCAACTGCAAAAACGCACTTTGTCCTTACTACTGGATATTTTTTTCCGATGACCTAATCTACTTTAGGTATGTTCTTCTTGATATTTTTGGATTATCCTGCACTGTATTACTTTCTCACTTTCAAAAGGATAGTTGGTTATATAAGGGCTTTATCCTATAGCACTCACAATACGTTTATCCTATCATATTCAACTTTGCACAATTCTTTTTTCTTTTTTTTCTCTTTTCTAATGGGTCAACACCTCACTATAGATTGTTTGTCACAGCTCATTTTCTAAAGACACTATCAATCCTCCCTCCTGGGTGGTTTGATCACTTACAGTGGTTTGTTCATGCTCTCAACCGTATCATTTACGTAATGATCCCTGAATATCATCAGAATTGTTTTTCTTATTATCGTTTCTCTTTGCTCATTTAATCTACAGGCTTGATAAAGTCAATGTGACAAAACACGTGTCGGCTGTAAGCTGTATACTGGACCTATCCTTCTTGATAAGAATAAAACTTGGCTTTGGACTTTCAGTTGTTTTCCACTTGGATGAACTGTGACGGATTACTTTTGGTGTGTCCTGGTCTATATTTGACAATATTATAAGGGAAGGAAGCTTTCTTAGAGAATGGAAAAAGCTCTGGATTTACCTCTTTGAAAAAATCTACTTGAAACCTGTTGGAAGTAAGGTAACTATCAACCAATATCTTGTCTATTGTATCCTGCGAAGATCAGCGAGAGGTATCTTAATAGCGTTTTATTAGATTATTTGGAGAGTAATAATATTTTAAATGATGCACAGTTCGGTTTTAGATCAGGTTGTAGTACTGAGACAGCCTTAGTAGCAGCCGCAGAAGGGATCAGGCTCACTATGGATAACAATGGGAGGGCTGTGGTGATCCTTTTGGATCTATCCGCAGCCTTTGACACAGTGTCCATAAAGTTCTTCTGGAAAGGGTGGTGACAATTGGGATTTCAGGAGCTGCTTTTGTTCTTTCCTCATTTTTAGCAGATTGGGAGCAAAGGGTGACCCTAGTGGAATTTAACTCAAGAGCTTTCACTCTGCCATGCGGAGTTCCCCAAAGCCAGACTCTCAGCACCATGCTTTTTCATATTTATGTGGCCCTTCTTGCCAAACGTATTCACTCCTTTTGCGTATGCAGCTGATACCCAGATTGTGGTACCGATCCCCAATAATGATGAGGTAGTTGTAGTTCGATTTAACAACCACTTCATGCCATTGTAAAATGGATGAGTAGTAACTGTCTAAAATTAAATACCCCAAACATTGAGGTTCTTCAATCTGGGAAAAATGCCTCTTTTTGGAACAATACTTGGTGGGCTCAGTCCCTTGGTTCTGCTCCACTGCCAGTTTCCAAAGTAAGAAATCTTGGAATTATATTTGATTCAGAGTTATTATTTATGAAACAGGTTAATCAACTAACATCTTTTTCCTTCTTTATTATAAAAACATTAAGGAAGGTATTACCTTTTATTCCAGCGGACCTGCAGAAGTCAGCCGTCATTTCGCTGATCTTGTCTAGACTTCATTACTGCAATGCCCTTTGCGTAGGCATTAACCAGAGACCTTCAAACAAACTGCAGCTGCTTCAGGACACAGCCTGTCGTTTGATTAAGGAAATCCCCAAAATCAATATTGTAAGTGTTGCTTTGGTGGAGCTCTATTGGCTCCCTATCAGAAAAAGGGTAGCTTTTAAAGCACTATGTTTGGCTCATAGAGCACTACATGGAGGGGGATCACAGTATTTTAAAAGTAAATTTCAGTGGTACTTTCCCAAAAGAACGTTGTGATCCACCACCTGTAGGTTGGTGTTGTTTCAAGGATAAAGAAGGTATCATGGGGTAGTCGCAGTTTTGTACATTCCACTTGCCAGTTCTGGAACAATCTGCCTTAGTCTCTGAAAAGGTGGGATCATTTTCTTTGCTTTTGTAAGTTATTGAAAACCTGGCTGTTTTCTGCATCCCTGTATGTAATTGAATTGGTTTGATGTTGAAGGTCTTAGTATTTAGCTAGTGCCAAGACACCCTTTGGCTATTCGTGCCCTGCATACATTTTAAATCAAAACAACTCAAATCAAATCAAAATCAAATCAAGTACTGATCCTTTATTTACATACACTTTATTACTCTGTTGATAATATTTAATTTTCGAGCAGTCGTGGATACCCTGAGTAGGTGTTGTGAACCCCCAGGTGTCCCCGGACCAAAGGTAAAGCAATAATGGTCTAGATGTTCTAAATTTATAAACTACTTACAATTCAGAGTAGCATCAGGCATGTACAAACCCACATGAGTCATCAGAAATAAGTGTAATACCTCTCTGCGGAAGCAGTAATCCTTCCAAACAATCCTAACTTAAACCAAACTAGGACTCAAAAAATTCATTAGTGAACTAGCCTCCAGTCCATGTTATAATTGTACTCCCAAGCACTATAAAAGATTCATGACAAAGATATCTATCTACAAATTTCTTATTCAATTACATTCCATTTGAGACACATAAGCAAGTCGCACAAAAAGATTTCAGAACCGTCTTTGGTGCCTCTAGGTTATAAAGTTCACATCACAATGAAAGTAGGAGTAGAAGGTAATTGAAGTCACAAAACAAAAGAATCCTGAGAGTCGCGAAAAATAGCAGCCAATTGTAAAATATTGCCATGGCAAAGTATTTGAATTAACTCTGGAGGAAAAGAGGTGATGGGAAAATATGGATAATAACCGTACACAATAGGCTAAGAAACACACTATGTAAACGTGTGCTACTTGACTGCATGAGCATTTGTTTCATCAATTGTCTAATGGGTGGTTTCAATGACTCAAAAATAACTACAGTATCCCTCAGGAGTGTGGAATTTAATAAAGTATCTACTTGTTCATGGAACAGATTGATTCTTGAATCTACTTGTCCTGTAAAAACTCTACTTGTCCCTTTTGTGCCATGTAGTGCAGCAACAAATTATGGCAGCAATCTCATTATGGAAGAGCTCTGATAATAGCCTCTCTGAATATGATAGGGATAATATTATAGTAGGGCTTGAATATTAGCAATTTTAAGCCCTTCTATAGAAATTTCCTCATTTTGCCACCTTTCCGCAGATCTACATACTGGGGTTGGAGGAAGCAGTAAGCAATGGTTCCAGGGCTGTAATGCCTTTAAGTCTGTGCAACCCTACTAACTTATATGTTTTAAGGATTTTCACCAGCTCTTCTCTAATCTTTTCCCATACTGAGAAAGGTTGGGAATTTACTCCTAACAAGGGCAGAAGTAGAAGTTCTTCCATGGTTGAGCAAAAAGTGGTTGGAGGGAAAGTGAACTTGTACATGCTCAATAGATTTTCGCATGAGCAAATCTACATGTGCATATTTGCTCATGCTAAAATACTGTTAACAACTATTTTCTAGGAGTACAATTTCCTGGTCTACTTCTGTAATTTCATGCAATCCACTAATTCAAAGACATATGCCATGGGTGGACTTTTGTGACTTTCTTTAAGAATTGGGCCCCTAATTAGGTCTGGCGTTAACCAAGACTTTTTGCTGTTATTATCGGCTGGCTTTACTGTGAGTGATACCATTCTGCTCTTCCACAAGAAGTATATTGGCACAAAAGTCATTTTGTTCAGATCCAGGAACTTCTGTGGCAATGTGTGGCTTCTGATACCAAAAAACATTTTTGCCTTTTGCTAATGTTTGTTACAATGGTGAGGGCCTGGCAGCTTCCACAACAATAAAGTGTTACAGAAGCCATGTCAAAACAAGACACGCACTGACAAAACCAAAAGACTAACAACCAATGTCGGATCGGCTGGCTTTGCCAGTGCTTGTTTATTTTCATGTTTCCCATAATCTTGTTGAAAATGGTTACACTGATTTTTCCATTATGGATATTTTTGGGAAATACTAGCATGCATCAACACATTTTACTAAATTACGCTTCAAATAAATAGTACTTAAAATTTCACAGTAATTTAAGAAAACGTTTTTTTGACAACTTGCATTTTTCTGACCATTTTATTTTGAAAGCAGAGAATAATCAATCCTACTTCCAAGCATCTACATCTACCCAGAGAGCATTCTGGGAGCATTATATGTAGCACAGCCTCATATTGTTAAACTTTTCAAACATGTGTGAACACTTTTTTACTGTCAGTAGTGCAGTGTGAGCTTACAATGTTTATTTAGAACTCTCACCCTAATAATAAAGGCTTTGCATTAAAATAAACATAACTACAAGTTCAAACAGAATTAACATATGGACGCAAATATTACCTCAAATGCAGACAGTTTCTTCCCTGTAAACTGGGTGCCAAAGGGTTTGTGCTGCAGGGGGTTGGGCCTACTTGTCCCAAGGACAAATTAAACATGAAAACTTGTTGTCCTTGACACCAAACAATATGTCCTGGGTGTCGGGCTATAGGAATTTCATACCCCTGATCCCTAGATACTGGATGTGATACAGACCATTTTACACCTCTACACAGTTAAGTGAATCTTTCCGTCTTATATTTCAGTACACTGTAGCAAGTAATGATGCCAGTTGTTCTGCAAATTTTGGATTGCACTAGCAAAATGTGCCACACATACAGACCGTTCCAATATTTATCCAGTTTCGTTTTGTATGGTGCCATTTGTCTGTTGCACTTGCTGCTGTGTGTGGTTCAAAGAACTGTGCATTACAAGCAATGTCATAAATAATACTGATCTTCTTCCATATATTTTGTTTTCTCCACTTTCAGATAGCAATTTAAGTAACACCCTGATACCACGTTACATGCACAAAATGTAAGAAACCTGTCAGGGAATTTTGGGCCAGATTGAGACTAGTATTTTTGCGAACCGGCCTATGTACAAATAGATTGGTTCACACAAAACGTATTCAAAGTGTGTCACAATCCAACCTTCTGCATAAATATTAATGAGGTAGGCTGCAAATTGCGACTCACTCAGATTGGAGGCCATCACAGGGATAATGGCCTCGTAGGGTCAGCAGACCACTATGTCTGTAATTCCCTCTCAAAGATTTTCTTTTTAGTGCAGCCAATTGTTCTTAAAGGAAACAGGGTTTCATTAAAAAAATATGTCCTTTCTTTAAAAGTTTGTTTAAAAATTGGCAGTGGCCCCCTGCCTGCTCCCAAGCAAGCCCTACTTTCAAGATGCACAGTGAGGAAGGGGTCACACTTAGGGAACCCCTTTCCTTTTGTGAATGCATTACCACCCCAGCTCTGTAGTCAGTAAGTTTAAACCGGAGAGGAGTATGGTTTCAACACAATGATGTAACATATATCAATTTGTAATTTGAAAGAGATGACTACAACACATCCATTCCAAATTGTGAATTATATCCATTTGCAAAGCTAAGTTAAGGATTCGCTAAGTTTTACCGACTCCAAAAATGGCTTTATCACAAAAAAAAATGGATTTTAACTGTTGCAAACACTGACTGGTGTGTTTGGGACTGTTAAAACTCTAAGGGGCATATTTATGATGCCCCAAGTTCCACCTTGCGCCACATTTGCATCATTTTTTTGACGTAAATGTCATAACAAGGTGGTATTTCCCACATGCCATATTTACAATGTGGCGCAATGCAAGCATTTAACTCCTTTGTAAACCCTTGCACCACAGTATGCCTGCGCCAGACATAATGTATGCAAAGGGGGCGTTCCCACATAGGAAAGCCCAGAAAAATGGTGCAGTGAAATGTACTAGATTTCACTGCGTCACTTTTAGAGTCATTATTAACGCCTGACTAAGGCAGGCATTAAGATGACGCTCCCATTGAAAACAATGGGCCTCCCTGTGATTTGCTGCATTAGAGTCATCATGTATGGCGCCAATCCAGTAAAGCACCACATTAGTGCCATAAATTATTACGCTAATGTGAACATGACTGCCACGGGCATCCAAATTAGATCCCACTTTGCATTTGTAAATAATACTCCGAGACAAACTTTGAGTAGACATCGAAAGGCATAAATAAGGTCAAGCACTTGTAGAACCTCCTTATCGATGTTCACATCATTTACCCCTAAACTCTGTCACACTGCTACGATCATGAAGTTCCTGATGCCTTTGAACGCAGGCTAAATCTCTCCAGATTTTTCCAGGCATGAAGTTGATCAGCTGTTCTTGCTGAAGTGGTAGCCTCTCAAGGGAGATAAAATTTGTCTGGCTCTAGTCCTTATCAAAATGTATCTAATATAGCACTGCCTCACGTTTTGCATCCTCAAACTGCGTGCCATATAAAAAGCATTGGCAAAGCCTATAAGTCTTGCCTATGCTAGAGCTACTGGCTTTGCCAGTGTGGTTTAGCCATGTTGTTCACCACCGATGCTACTGTTCAGCATGGCTAAAGGTTGGGGGCATAGAGGAGAGTGGCGTGGAGTGCTGTACAGTGGAATGGCAAAGATTGGAGTAGGGTGTCGTACAGTGGAATGACAATGGTTAGAGTAAAATATTGTAGAATGGTGTGGCAGAGAGTGTCGTGTATTGGAGTGGCATAGTGTGTAGTCGCACAGAGTGGCATACAAAGGAGTGGTATAGAGTAGAGTGGACTGGTGTAAAATGCATTGGCGTAGAGTGTTGCAGAGTGCACTGGCATTGAATTCAGCAGCGTACAATGCAGTGTCGTAGACTGCAGTGGCGTAGATTAGAGTGGTGCATAGTAGAGTGGATTGGTGCAGAGTAGAGTGGTGGAGCATAGAGTAGTACAGAGTAGCGCAGAGCAGAGTGGCATAGAGTAGAATAGCGTAGTTGGCGGAGTGGCATAGAGATGAATAATGCAGAAGGCAGTGGCACAGAGTTGAGTGGCATAGAGTGCAGTGGCATCGAGTGGTGCAGTGTAGAGTACCCTAGAGTGGTGCAGAGTAGAGTATAGTGCCCTAAATTGCAACTGCATAAAGTGCAGTGGCATGCAGTACATTAGTGTAGGGTACAGAGGGGAAGAGTTCAGCAGTGGAGAGTGCAGTGCTGCAGAGTAGAGTGTCAGAGTGCACTAAAACAGTGGCATAGAGAGTAGTGGTGCATAGTACAGTGATGCAAAGTACAGTGCAGTGGTGTAGAGTGCAGTGACAGTGCAGTTGTGTAGAGTGCATTGGTGTAGAGTGCAGTGGTTAAGAGCAAACTGGTGTAGAGTGCAGTGGCATAGAGTGGAGTGGTGGAGACTGGAGTAGAGTGGCGTAGAGTGCAGTTGCGTAAAGTAGATTGTTTCAGAGTAGAGTGGCGCAGAGTTGAGTGGTGCAGGGTAGAGTGCAGTTACACAGAGTGGCATAGAGTGTAATGGCGTAGAGTAAAGTGGTGTAGAGGGTAGTGGCATAGAGTGCACTGGTGCAGAGTGGACTAGAGTGGCGTACAGTAGATTAGCATAGAGTGCAAGGACATAGAGTTGAGTGTTAGAGAATAAAGTGCATTGGCGTAGAGTGTATTGGCATAGAGTGCAGTGGCGCAGACAGCAGTGTTGCAGAGTGGCGTAGAGTGGAGTTGTGCAGAGTAGACTGGTGTGATCTAGACTGGAGAGGTGTAGAGTGCAGTGGTAAATAGTGCAGTGGCAGAGAGTGCTTTGGCATAGAGTAGAGCGGTGCAGGGTAGAGCAGAGAGGTGTAACGTGAAGTGGCATAGAGTGCAGTGGCATAAAGTGGAGTGGTGCAGCATGACGAGATAAGAACCAAATTTAAAGGCCTGTTAACAGAGAGCAAGTTTGTGGAAGGATACAGAAAACCTGATTTAGACAGCATGGGAGACAAACTCAACCTGGAGAGTCTAAAGCAAATAAAGCTACCAAATGGAAAGCCAGAAAGTGTGAGTTACAAACCACAAAGCCAATGGTAATCAACAAGCAGAATGCATTCCCAGGTCACCTTTCTGACCCCAATATGCCTTTAGCAAATCAGACAGCTACACTGTCTGGTAGGCTGCACCCTAAACAACATGCTATGTAATCCCATGAAAATTGACAACTTCCAACTGTAGCCTTTCCTTTCAAATGGCCCTCTACTTAATTTACATACTCTGCATGCCTCTCTCTAAGCATGGCTTACTTTAAGTCACGTACAGGTTTGTTTTTAACCCTATTATTGTATTTCAGCAAATTTCCCATTCATCATTTCAAATATCACAACCTATCCTTTAAAAGATTCATACCATGCAACCTAACAATAACTAACCTGATGTTGCTCATCTACTGGGACCACCAAGCATGTGCATAAATTCTATGGCAGGACCGAAGGCGAGGATTATGCTTTTTCTTTCTTCACTTTATTCAACAGCAGCCTTAAAACATTAAAGACTTCCTTCCCCATGAGCCCATGGGAAGGAGAAAAAATAACAGCCAATCATAGTCCTCCCTTTAGTTTGTAGTCCATTGTCCATAGCTATGCTACTCTTTCTTCTCTGCTCGACGGCCGTGCAGTGAAGTGTTCTTTTCTTCCTCATATATTTGGTGTTGTCGCTTGATTTATGGTATTTTTATGTGACTGTGCAGTGTTTTCAATTTCCCTCGACAGGTGCCCACAGGATTGCATTCACCAATCTTCACATAGGCTTTCACTGTTTACTTCAGAGCTGCGTGAGTGTGGGAGGGCATGTGGGCCACTAGAATGTGCTCTAATCCATAGAGATGCTCCTCCGTCTCCGCGGCCCCCGCATGCTTGATTCCCTTAACAGTGGGAAAGCCAACGTGAGTGCCACAGAGCCTTGGCCTCACTTGTCCTCCCCGAAAGCAGCCTGGAACCCCGAAGCCCACATCTGGGGGCCAATATAAAAGAGATTCTCTCTTCTGTGGCATTTTCTTGGTGAGGTGGCCGTGATACCTACTTCAGAGGGTCTATACTTTGTTGGCTATCAGCATTATATTACTGGCACCGCAGGACCAGCTCAGTCTGCGGCCCTTTGTGAAATTAGGGGGAACGCCGTACTCAGCACCTAAGAGGCTAAGGATAAGAATAAGGACGTTTTTGAGCACTGTAAAAAACCTTACCTCCATTCCAAGCCACAATCAGCAGACACTGAACCCTATTACTTGTCCCCAGCCACATCTGAGGCCCTATGGGATGCGGAACCGGGTCCCTCTAGACTGTGGCACCCGTCTTGGGCCGAAGTTTTCCAACTCCGGTCTAGCCCTGGCTCTCAGTTGGGCAATTTGGCGGCAGACATGCTAGATCCTGACGATTTGTTTCATCCTAGGTTCTCGATGTGGTCCCCCAGTGACAAGGTGGTAGCATATGTGGTGGTGCGTTTGCGAAAACCCCTAGAGAAGGAGGGGAAGGAAGCTATGACCCCCGAGAACGACCCTCACTTTCTCGGTCAAACACAGAAGGGACCCCAAGAAGGACATCAACTGTTCCTGGCAGTCGTGTCAGTTTAAACTGTTAGATGACACGGGTCTCCTGGCCAAGATCCTAGACATGGCAGAGGAGGCAAAACAGTCTGGATCTCTAATTTTCCATTAATTCTATCCGGCTGGGTGCAAAGGGTAGTCATTTGTATAGGCAATGAAAATTGTCAACAGAGAGGGGCAGCTCCCTGCTAATGAAAGTTGACCCAAAATCAGGTGACTTGTTAACGTCAGAGGTTGGCCCCATGGCACAAGGCGGGCTGTTTGGCTACCCCTTTATGAAGGAGTTGGGCAAATTTGTTGCCACTTTTAATTCCCTTGACACTGTGCAGGCTCCATCAAGAAAGTTTTCTCCTCCAAGGTTTTTGTTGGGGTGGGTCGTGGTAGGGGATGATCATATGGCTGCTTCCTGTCGAACGTCCCCTAAAGAGGCCAAGGCTTCCACCTGGCACAATGGCAGGATCAGTCCAAGTACAACAGATTCTTCACATCCAGACTCCTTCAACAGAACAGCAGGCCAGAGGTGGAGGCCGTAGAGACCAGGAATCTTCCCAAGGTGAGAAGTCTCCTTTTTCATACCAACTAAGAGTGGGAGGGTGATTGGCTCTACTTCTAGAGAATTGGTGAGTTTGGCCGTCTGATGCAAGGGGGTTTCAGACAATCCAGGGAATCCATACAGAATTCTTCAGGACACCAACCTAGACTTCCAGGCCTCAACCTTGCTTCTTCTCCCAGGAGGACTCGGTTCTCATTGATCAAGAAGTGTCAGGTTCTCTTGAAAAAAGGGGTAACTGTCCCTACAGTATTACACCCGAAAGGGTTCCTGAGCAACCTCTTTTTAGTGGAAAACAAGAGATGGGGGACATTGCCTGTAATAAACCTCCTGGAATTCAATGAGTTGCTGGTGTATCTTCACTTCAAGATGGAAGAAATCCAAATTTTGCCGAGATACGTTCAGACCAGGAGACTGATTGGCAAGATTGGACCTCTAGGATGCTTACCAGATTGTTCCAATTTTTCCTCTGCACCGCCGATTTCTGCAAATTCTGTAGCAGCATTTGGCATTCGAGTTCAAGACACTGTCCTTCGGCATGTCATCCGCTCCCTGGTGCTTTACCAAGTTTTTCAAACCAATGGTGGAGCTCGTTCGCTATTTAGGTATCCACCTAATTGTTTACTTTGGCGACAGTCTACTGAGGAATCAGTGTTCACAAGCACTATCAGATCAGCTTCAGACGGCCTTTGATTTGTTGGAAAAACTGGGGTTCGTGATCAAAAGAAGTCATCTCTACTTGTTCCTCCGCAAAGGATGACATTTCTGGGTTTTGCCAACTACTGCAGAGAATTGACTATAAGTCTGCTCTCAAAGCAGTTAACAAAGATTTGGCACAACTCAGAAAGCCTCTGTCACGGCAGAACATGTCCCTTAGGCAGTTCGCCAGTCTAGTTGGTTTACTGGAATCACCGATACAGGCAATTTTCCTGGGCCCTCTTCATTACAGGGTGCTTCAATGATTGAAGCATTCCATCTGCACAGGGGCCTGAAGTGCCCAAAGTCTGTTCCTTTGACGAAGGATGTCCGGTAGGAGATGCAGTGGCAGTCCACACGCACGGAGGCCTGAAATGGGAGAGCAATCTTTGGTTCCAGTACGGATACCGTGAAAGAATCCAACACCAGCAAAACAGAATGGAAAGCCAGATGTGGAAATATGTACAGTGGAGGAAAATGGTCATCTGAAGAACGAAATATGCATGTAAGTTGCCTGAAGCTTCTGGCGGGCTCCTTTGTGGTTCTCTGCTGGACGATGGAAAAGGCGAGTTGTTGGGATGATCAGAGGCCTTTCGGAGAAGGGTGAGCGTCTCTTGTCAAAGGCGTGGGCGGACAGAAAATTTGGGGATGATGGCTATGCTGGTGTTTTCCGATGAATACAGATCCTGTGGAGTCGGATGTGATCTTGAAATTGTTATTGTCCTTGGTGTCGGTTGGGTTGGCGTACAGGTCGGTGGAGACCTTTAGGTCTGTCATACTGGCAGGACACCTTCCGATTGATGGCTACCCAGTGGCGAACACCCTTTGAGTGGGGCACTGATGAGGGAAATCAGAGTGTCTATTCTGCCAAAACCTAGATATTCCACTGTCCGGGATGTGAACAAGGTTCTCAACCTTTTTTTCTTATGGCAATACAATAAATACCTTACTAGGAAAAACGTATCATGTAAGTTGGCTATGTCGTTATGAATAATTTCATACAAAAGAGTGTCGGATGTGAGATCCCTGGATATTACAGGTAGGGTTTTAACTTCGGAAGGGGTTACTTTTCACATTTCTAGAAGGACAAAGTGTAATTCAAGTGGTCTTTTCTCCTGCTTTTCACAAAAACACCCAAACTATGCGTGGTAAGATGCATTAAAACCTATGAAGCCATGACAGAGGATGTTGACTTGCTGGGGAATGTCAGCTCCTCACTTCCTTATGTAAGCCATTTAAGGTTGTCTCTTCTCTCACTATAACTAGGTGGGTGAGGTATGTCATGCAGGAAGCTGGCATAGATTCATCGGTTCATGGCGCTCGCTCAGAGAGAGGCGCTATGGCTTTCAAAGCTTTCTCTTTGGGTGTTAGACTGGAAGATATTCTGAACGCAGCTGATCGGTCATCAGACTATTTTCAAGACTTTTTATTTCAAACTTGCAGTTAACGTTGCTACATTGGTCATCAGTTAGCTTTGAATTAGCATAATCCTTGTATACGGTCCAGCCATTGAATATAACATTTTCTAGCTTTAGTGATGGAAAGTTTCAATTCTATTAAGGACACGGAGGCAAGGATTATTCCACCCGAGTCTGAGTGATCTCTGTCACACCCTTATATTAAAGTTATGAACGGTAAGAGTCTTGAGATTTGAATGGTATAAGACATTTTCTGATTTGTTTGGTGGGGGGAATATGTTATTTATCAGGTATACTGCTAAATCTGTTGTATGGTTTAACGATATTGTGCACAGATGTTTTTCATTGGCACTTGGACGGATGAGTTAGAAGGGTTTCCTTTTCTTGCAGGGAATGACACTTCTAAACAAGAATGAACAAAACATAACTGGAGGCTCCTGTCGTGCGAAGAAAGAGGGAGTGTAGATATGGAAATAGGACTATATTCAGAAGGAAGGACTATGATTGGCTGTTGCCGTTTTTTTTTCCCTTTACGAAGGATCAAGGGAAAGGAATTCTTTAATGATTTAAGGCTGTTGTTGAATGAAGTGAAGAAAGATAAAGCATAATCCTCACCTTCGTGTCCATAATAGAATTGAAATCTTTTGTAACTAAAGCTAGGAAATTTTATATTTAGATACCTCCTCTCCATTAAAGATGTCATAAATCCTGTCAATGTAATTTACTACATAGAACAGGAGTAAATGTATGAAATGGTTTCCTTAAGCGCACAAGACTAACCCCAATAATAATCTCAGAAAAAAAAAACATTAACCTTGAATTCTGGATTCAAGTGATTTGATGGCTCATCAAGAGTACTGGGTGCTATATAAATGCAATTACAATACAATATATAACCATCCTGGCCTACACTATTACTAATAACATAACACTGAATGGTCAGGCAATCTACTGTAGTTCATCTATTGTAGTTCATCTTAACGCTTTTAATCTCACATAAGACAAACTTAGTATAGGCCATGTCCATTGCCCAGTAGTGTTCAAGTCCCCAACAATAAACCATCCACCATCAAATGAACAGACATGGAACAACTGAAGAGATTTTTCACATGCCACTGGCCAAAGGAAGATTTTAATGCAGTCCAACACTGCAAGTCCTAGCAAGTTATGACCGCTTCTTGACATTTCACAATGACGATCAGATATGGGATGATATAACCGTCTATCCTAGCAGATCTCTTCCCCATGTCTCCATCAAACCTATGCCTGCTTAGGACCATAAACTTTAAACAAAGTATCCTAGAATGGACAGCCCGGTATAGTAACCTGCTAAGTGGACCATGATCATCATACAAAAATAACATAAAAGTACTTGGAGTGCTGCTCAAAGTTGTCAGCTTACTGAAAACCATGAACAACACACCTGTATCGCGCTTCATCCATCACAATGATAAGTGCTGCATCCTATGACCATAATAGTGCCTCAGTGGTGATCAGACATGACATGGAAACAAGTCCCATGTAGGATAAAAACAAATACAACACAATTTCAACCACACATCTTACATGCTGAAGCCTGCTACCCATGTAGGGAAGCTCTTCAACGCCCCAAAGAGGGGTAGTAAGAGCTATAGAAATTTTGCAATTTTGCAATACATTACAATGGACTTGCAGACGTCAGAAGGATTTTAGTGTTTTTTTTTTTTTTTTTTTAAGTGTTGTGGACCTCCCATTATGGTGAACCCTCTCATTTTACATCAACAGACAAGCTGTACATCTGCAGACTTACTGAGGTACACAGGCGACAAGCAGCATAGTGGCTCATTACCTCCTGTCTCTCGTTTTTGGAAGCCTATTTCCAAACTTTTCCAGCATATTAATTTACTGTCACCTTTTAACTCATACTAAGTAATTTCTAGAAGATTCTTTTAACACCATATGCGCTACATTACTCCAACCTGCACTAAGGCACTGAAATACATTCCACGTAGCAGTCATATTCAACAGTTAATGGACCCAGATAACAAGAAGTTCCCAGCATTGCAAGTTATGCCATAATGCAGCAACGATTCACCACGTTCCTACAGCTCTGCCAAGTACCACGCATCAAGGGTTAACCTAACGCATTTAACATTTTTGCTCACTGATGCATGTAAACATATTGTCACGCAATGCATTTAAGTTTAAGCCCATGTCTGGTGTCAGCTTGCTTGAAAAGTGCCTTTTTCTCCCCAGGCAATGACACACAGGACTGCCTGGAGCCGTCCCCGACATTACAGCTCCAGGCAGGTGATGTCATGATTATCTACTGCATTGTCCCCCCCACTCTTTGCAAGAATGTTTTTTTTTTGTTCACACAGAAAAGAGGGTCTGTACCCTCGATGCCTCCCTCTGACTGAATTAACTCAGAAGGTATATACCACACCCACCACGGATCTCAGAGTGTGACACAGCTCAAGTGAGACGATGTGCTGCCCATATTGGACACAACTGTAGATGATTCTGAGGGCCCCTACTGGACTGATGGTGTCACCCATTAAAGACACCTTCTGCAAGTTAGTTTCAGGAATCTGAAATGAGCTATCCAGCTGCCATAGGACCTTCAGCAAGTTCACTCATAGGGTAGTCAAATGGCAAACAGACCTACTGCAAACAATGTAATGTCACACATACTCATACTAAAAATCTTGACAGCTATGGTGCTAAGCATCTTCACTGGGTGTAGAATAGGGATCCGCTAAATCTTACTATAAAGCACCCTTCACATTTCAAATTAAACATAAATTCAAAAAAGCCATTTCATCTTGCAGACATCTTGTCTCTCTGAAGAAAGGGGAGACATTTTTGGAAACTCTAGCCCCCAACTTCTAAACAACATGCGCCCAAACATCAGCTCTAGAAAGGACATTTTCAGGTACAGAAGCCTCCCCCGTTTCCCATCTGCCTTCAACAAGCATCCCTTCAGCACAGCTAGCCTCAGCGCTCATTTGTTCCCAGCACCATGTGCTTTATTATATTGCAAAATTTAAAACACGAATTGTTTATTTAGACATTTTCAAATAGCTTACGCCTTCCTACAAAAACGCTTACATGTGTGCGAAAAATATAAAAATAACATCTGCTTAAAGGAGAAAATGAAACTTTTTAACTCACACGGTGGGTGGTAAGGGATGCATATTAAGTTAAAAAAAACTCTGCACTTCATCTTGCTTGGGCTGTGTTGAGCTAGAACACGTGAAGTATGCCTGGAACGGCCTTAAACCTTTTCCATGTACAAGTTTCTACAGGTTGATACGTTAAAATGTTAAAACATTCACTTACAAGGTGCAGTTAAGGACAATTCACATGAAACACAAAAGTGTAAATATTCTCAAGAACTGTACTGCTTCTATAAATTCCACACGTGAAAAGGGTGCTTTAAATATGTTCAGCTGTCCAAAATGAATTGGAATCAGCATAAATTATGCATATCTTACCGTGTAAATGCCAATTCTACATACAGCACATGAGATCTGGATACATTCAGACATAGTCTAAAAAGATTGAGAAAAAAAAGTGGTTACCAGGAAAGGTATATGCCGGTAACCCACTTTCACTTAATTACTGCTTGCTACATTGCTTTCTGTAACAAACTCTGAACATCATGCAGGCTATGCAAGACTAAACACATCACGTGACAGCCTTTCATTACATTTCCTAGCCTAGTTTGAGTAACCGTGAACACTAATTTGATCTATTTCTGTGTATGTTTACAATGACAAAACAAAAACAAGCATTTGCAATGCAATGTATCTTGCATTTCCTTGAGTTAGAGCTATTTTCGCTGTAAATTCATAACTCGGCTTTTCTTGCCACATAAATTAGTCATTAGCCTCATTATTTGGTATTTCCCTGCCACATAATTCCATTTGCCCTGCACATAACTAAAGCACTTCCATTTACCTTCTTCCTCTATCTGCAGGCAAAAATGTAAATGTTGCCATTAAGCATCTTAATTTAAATCTGCTATGCTAATTCCAATAGAATGCCACTTTCACCACCCAACCACTAGAGTTGCTGGCTGGCTAACACAATTCCAAAAAAAACCCACAAGACAGCCAAGGAGGAGAAACAAGAGAAATAAACTAAAAGGGTCACCCAAACATATAAAGATCATGCAAATGGCCACAGTGTAATAAGGATGTTAAGTTGGCCTGAATCAATGTCATAATTGCAATGAGAAGAGATCAATAAAACATATACAATTATCATATAACCCAATAAAAACTTTTATCAGAAATAAACATTTGGCATTAGACTCTAATGCTCAGAATAGCATAGAGAACACCACAATCAAAATAGTGTTCGTAAGAAACATGGTTATGTAACTATATAGTTAACACCTAGAGGGCATAATGAGATGAAAATAAAACGGCAGAAAGTAATGCAGTATTAACCATATAGTTAGCCCCTAAAGGGCATTGCACATTAAACATTTTTAGGACTAGCAGACCTCCTTAAATGATATTACAAACAAGGCTCTTGAAACACAAACTACTCTCAGCTGTAAAACAAAAGTTCCAGCCATAAGAGAGCTTAAAAAGATACTGAATGATGGGAAAAGTTACTATTTTGGGGTCTCAACTAACCTAGTGTGGGAACACAGAGATGACCTAAACAGATCGTGTTGTGCTGAACTTTTTGGTCGTGGTCCCATTGTCCTAAGACCACCACAGGCTGACTTGTGAGAAAATGTTTTGTAGAAAGAATGCCCTGCAAAGCATTATGGGATGAGTTTCTGAGTGCTGCAAATATTGTAATATGTTGATTGTAATGCTCAGAACAGCCCCTAGAGGACATCACAATAAAAATAGAATTTTTAAGAAACAGGGTCATGTATCTATGTAGTTAGCCCCTAGAAGGCATCACCACATGAAAAACAAATGGCAGAAAGTAATGCAGTGTATCATAGATGTAGCCCCTAGAGGGTGTAGTGCATTACACATTTTCAGGGCTAGCAAGACTACTGCAATAATATTACAAACAAGACCCTTAAAACAAAAACTACTCTCATCTGTAAAACACAAGTCCCAGCCATAAAAGAGCTTAAAAAGACACTGAATGGTGGTGGGGGTTATTATTTAGGGGTCCCCACAAACTAGTGAGGAGACCCAGAGCTGACCTAAACAGAAAGAGTGTATCGTGCTGAACTTTTTGGTGGTGGTACCATGGTCCTAGGATCACTACAGGCTGAGTTATGGGGAAAACATATTTTGAAAAGTAATGCTTGCCAAGCATTAAGGGGCAAGTTTCCCATAGTGTAGTGAATATTGTAGTATTGTCTCTCCCACTGTGTCGGGTGAGCCACTTGGGGATTTCCGTGTTTCTTACATAAAGCATTTATCAATTACAAGTGTTTTTGTGAAACCTATGGAGCACAAAGGGGAGAGCCAAAAGAAATGACTCTGATTAGGTAACAGTGTAAACAACGTGATCAGCTCCTCAATATTAATGATGGGGTTTGCACTGTCCTGCGCTTTCGTGCTGTGTGCGCCATAATTCGCTCACGCTGAAGTATATCAGCAATCATGCATTAATCCATGTAACAGGGTCAGTCTGCAAGGTGGTGACACAAATACCCCAAGGCAGGACAAACGTAAAGGATTTACCAATGACATCAATGGATTTTTGAAAGGCAAGCCCACAAAAGAGTGAAAGTGATGGACATGAGATGGGCATGGTTAAAAGCCCACAAAATACTTACAACAGGTCGAAATGCGCTTGCACGCTCAACCTAATCAGCATCTACACTGAAGGTTTTAGGAAAATGTCTCTGTGTCAATTATAAGTACACACCAGAATAGTATTTTAATTTCGTCTCCATACCTTGCGTCATTTGTTTTTAGGTCTGGCTTGAAATAGGTCTAGCTATCTCCTAGGGCTTTCCTACTCAAAGAAAAACACATGCAAGGACCTACAATGGAGTGCAGTGGAATGTGGTGATGCATTCATGAAACAGGCCGCTTCCAGTGCTGCACCATTTTCTATTGACTGTCAATATGTTAAAGCTGCTTTCAAGCAGTGGTTCATTGTGTTACTCCTGGCAAGATGTATATTGCCGCAGCCCGTGTATTAATAAGAGAAAGTATAGATACTAATTAAAGTTTTTTGTGGGGCATGGGTATGCGGTGGGCTAAGGATCTAGTGGCTGACAGGCTAAGATGAAGACAAATAATGGAAAAGCCACACTTTCTTGGTGCAAATGTTCCCTTCTGCCGCATACCCACACAGAGCAGCACGTATGTTCTTCCACGGGCCTTTTTGCTTGGTCTTCGAAGCAATTTTGACTGAAAGTGCACTGGGCTCCTGCTAACCAGGACCCCAGTGCCAGATCTCTTTCCCTAAAACTGTGCGATTGTTCCCCAATTGTCAATACCTTTGGTCTCACTATAAGTCCCAAGTAAATCATACCCCTGGTACCTGGAGCATGGGTACCAAAGAGGGTTCCCAAGGGCTGCAACATGTATTGTGCCACACTCAGGGACCCCTCACCTAGAACATGAAGACTGCATGTATTGGTGCAGCTAAAAGTGAAAACACGACATTGCCCACAGCTGTGTTCCAGGGGGCCTAAATACTGCATGCAATATATGCAAGACACCCCTACAGCAGTCCTTACAGCCCCAAGGCAGGGTGCATTACAATGCATGTAAAGACATATACGCATGAGCTGATATGCCCCTGCTATGTCTTTGTCGATTATTAGATATAATGAGTGAACAGGGTGAACAGGGAAACCATTTAAAGTACCTGTGCTAGACACTGGTCACTACGAGTTTCCAATCTCGTATTAATAAACCCTCACTGATTCCAGACATGTATTTATCAATACATGCACCCAGAGGGCATTTTAGAGGTGCCCCCTGAAAACCGACCAACTACCCGTGTGGGGGTTGACTTGTTTTAGCCAGCCGGCCACCACCAGACACGAGTCTGACCTCCTAGGTTGAGAGCCTGTGCTCTCGCTCAGTCAATCACAAAGCCTACTCTGGGAGAGGTATTAACACATCCCACCCAACAGTATGACCTATGAACCTGCATTCCAAGGTAGGGGGCTTCAAAGAATTCCACTGCCCTTGGTTTGCAGATATGGCTTCACTCCCAGGACAGGTGCCAACACCCCCTACTCCAGGGCCCAGTTGACACCTGGACAGGCAGGAAATGTAGTATTCAGGGAGGTGTGGCCACCCCTTGGTTGGCAAATATGGCTTCACTCACAGGACAGGTGCCAACACCCTCTACTCCAGGGTCCATTTGACACCTGGACAGGCAGGAAATGTAGTATTCAGGGAGGTGTGTCCACCTCTCAGGTCAATCACCCCCTATGGTGAGCTGACTGATGTGGACACAACTTTCAGAAATCTGCCATCTTGGTGATGTCTGATTTAGGAACTCTGGGACAGGGTTATGCCCTCTTCCCACATGAAGTGGTCATATGGTGGGTGTAGTGACGTAGGGCTAAGTACCCTACACTCCCCAAAACACCCTTAAATGTAGGGGAGCCCCTGCACCAGGAAATCAGATTCCTGCTGACCTACAAACAAGAAGAACACCCAAGAGCCGCAAAAGCACAGCCCAAAGAAGAAGCACCTGACTTGGCTCCAGCCCTGCCGGCCTGTCTGCTGTTCCCACCGATTTGCGCCAAAGTCGACTCATCCTGCAAGCTACTGTGCCTCCAAAAATCTGGGAGGCCTGCCTGCCTTCAACAAAGACTCAGGAACTCCTGTGGAGCAGAGGAGCTGCTTCCCTGCATCTTGCAGGCACTCTAAGACAACTGCAAGGACTCTAGACCACAGAAAACCTGACACCTGAAAGCACCACTGCACCTGTGCCACCTAGCCCAAGCTGAAGTGGGTCAATGGTGCCAACGTGGTCCCCTAGCCCTCCAGAGACAGAGCCTACCTTGGACTTGCCCACTGTGGAATCACCGATGCTGCCTGCAGCCTCTTCCCATAGGCCCCCTCAACCGCAAGTGCTCCCGGTGGAAAAAACCTGACACCTCTGCAGCCGTCACCCCTGGTCCGTGGAGAAGAGGATCGAAGGTGTCCCTCCATCCCTGAGCATCTCAAGACTTGAACCTACCACTTGGTTCCTCCCGACTGGATTCCCTGTCCAGAACGGCAGCCTCTTTGCAACCAGACCAATCCCCATTGACTAACATTGGGTATCCGACGCTGCACTACACTTCTGGACCTGGCTGGCCCAGCGCCACCAGGTGTGTCCTGTTGGTGTGGTCCCGACCCTTGCCCAATACTTACCCTAAGTCCAGGAGATCGGTCCCGTACGTCGATGTACTATATCTGAATGCAGTACTTGTTTTTCTCTCTGTAGGATAACAATGCAGCGTCTCAGAAATTGCACTGTCGACTTTTAAAAACTGCTAAGATTTTTCCTGCAAGATGTATTTACCGGATCGTATTGGTTCTGGTGCCAAAACATATATAAAGATACTTGGTATTTTTGTAAACTGGTGTGGATCCCCTTCATGAGTCGTGTGGCTCATTTATTGACTTTGTGTGTATTCGCAGATGTCTGTCACGCCTCTCTGCTAAATCTAATAAGAAAAGTGAAAAACAATGGACTCGCCAACCAGCCATAACAATGAAGCACACACTTTTTCAGGTAGATGTACACATGTGATCAGAAAATACAATCATTCACACGGCAAGAGAGCCATTGCGTCGACTGGGCCATTATACCATAACGCACATCCTAAAATATGCTTATTTTACAAAAGAAACACCCGGTGCCTAAACATTGAACTCACTGCTCATCAAAGCCACAATATGCCCTTTCTGGTGGAATGTAGCTAAACCCAGAAGCAATGATGTGAAACCTGCAGAGCGTCACATCTGGAGTCTCTGTCTCCAGGCCCCCTCCCTGCCAGCCCTCAGAGACATCCCCACACAGGCCATTGCTTATCTCCTTTATAGGGGCCATAAATCTTCTCAGGCTGCTCTGCTATTGTTAACTTCATTGGAGCTTTGTTGAAATGGGAGGGAAAAATGCTTGTTTTAAAAGATGCAACGAAATACCCTGAAAACTATTGAAATACAGTCGGTAAGATCTGCAGGTCCTTTGCAAATGCCAAATACTTACAAACAGCCCTACTCAGAAAGACACACACTGAACCACTCACACACAAAGCAGACACACACTTACCCATTTAAAATACCACACACTGCAAACAGATACTCTGCAGACACACACACTGCAGTGACGTACACTGCAGATACAAACATACAGTAAAGACACCTACCACCCTGACAATATACACTAAAACGCACACACCCTGCAGACACAGAGGCCTCATTACAACCCTGGCGGTCATGTTAAAGCGGCAGTAATACCGCCAACGACCACGGGGGAACCGCCAACACAGACAGCCACTTTAACACTCCGACGGCCACGGAGGTAGCAACAAACACCGCAGCGGTAACCGCCAACAGTCAGGCGGAAGACAAGGTTCCGCCGACCACATCACAATCCGCCCATCCACCAGCTTTTCCGGGGCGGTACCAATGCCATCAAAAGCACTGCCAAAAACAGTATTTGGAAGGGAAATCACTCACCTCTCGACACTCCACGAAGAACCAGGACGCCATGGAGCCCGAACTACAGGTGTTTCCGATTTTGGTGTATCTTCTCATCTACCAGGAGTACGAACGTCGGCGGCGACGACCCCGGCGAGTACTGCACCTAGCAGACAGGGAACGGGGGAGGAAAAAGAGAGTGACACATACACGCAACATGCAACACCCCCGCCCTCACCCCCAAAACCATACACACAAACACATGCAACAAAATTACATAAACACCCCGTAACCCTCTGGAAGAACGCAAGGACAAAAGGAATTGAGCCACATAAGTGCCATATTAGAAATAGTCAGATATATGTTACAAATTCAAAAACAGTATTTACAATATATACAATATGTACATAAGGCGGTACATTGTCCACTCAAAATGTCCTTGGGCCACAGGGCCATATCACATAGGCCAAGCCCACACTTGGCTTCTGCCTCAATACGGAGAGAACACTGCAGGGGCATCAGGTCGAAAACACACAGGCACCTCAGGGGGATGGGGAAGGGGGGGCACCTCAGCCGGAAGATGGGACAACGCCACTGCTCCCGGAGGGGGCTCCATGCCCACCGCGATGTCCTGGAGAGTGCAAGGCCACAGTCTCTCAAGTGGGTGGTTTGTCCACTGCCTGGTCCTGCGGAGTGTAAAGCTACAGTCTCTCAAGTGGGTGCTTTGCCCACTGCTTGGTCCTGGGGAGTGCAAAGCCACAGTCTCTCAAGTGGGTGGTTTGCCCACAGCGATGTCCTGGGGAGTGCAAGGCCACAGTCTCTCAAGTCTCTCAAGTGGGTGGTTTGCCCACTGCTTGCTCCTGGGGAATGCAAAGCCACAGTTACGTGGGTGAATTGCCCACTGCTTGCTCCTGGGGAGTGCACAACCATAGTCTCTCAAGTGGATGCCTTTCTCCACTGATTCTTGAGGGGGCTTTGTGCCCACTCTGCTTCATCCTGCCAAGGATAGGGTGAGTGGATGCCTTTCTCCACTGGTTCTGGAGGGGGCTCTGTGCCCAGTCTGCTTCATCCTGCTAAGGATAGGGTGAGTGGATGCCTTTCTCCACTGGTTCTGGAGGGGGCTCTGTGCCCAGTGATGCAACCACGAGATTTGAAGTGACCAGGATGCATGATAGTACATGGATGCAGGGCGAGAGTCCATCCGGCGGAGGCTACGGCCGCACACTGGTGGTAGTGCCGGTGGGGGTGCTGCCACTGTTGGAGGGAGGCTCCAACCTCTCTCCTGCAGCCTCGGACGGCTGCCCACTGGGGCTGCTGCTGCTGGCAGTGGTGCTACTGTCAGCAGTGCAGGTGGCAGTGCTTGTGGCGGGGCTTGCGGCGGGGCAGGTGGTGGCTGCGGTGCAGGTGCCGGTGCTGCCAGTGGTGGGTGGAGGCTCCAGCCCTTCTCCTGCAGCCTCAGACGGCTGTCCACTGGGGCTGCTGACAGTAGTGGTCCTTGCAGCGGTGCAGGTGGCAGTGCTTGCGGCGGTGCTAGCAGTGGGGCTGCTGGCGGTGCTGGCCGCAGTGCAGGTGGTGGTGCTGGCGGCTGTGGGCGGCTGTGCTGGTAGCCACCAGGCCTTCACCTGCAGCCTCGGATGGCTGAAGTGCCTTGCCTGGTGGTATGTGCCCCTTCCTCACCTTGGCAGATGGTGGTGTCACCTTGGGTCTGGCAGCTGGAGTCTTTGATGTGGCCTTGCTGGGTGGTTTTGGCTCCTTCCCCCTGCCAGGTGGCGGAATGGATTTTGTCTTGGCAGGGGTTGGTGGCACACTGGCTAGGCGGACGGGTGCCCCCTTCGATACTCTGACAGCTGCAGGAACCACAGCAGACGTGGACTTTATGGCTGAGGGGCTGGGCTGGTTTTGGCCACCCTGGCCCAAGAGGAAGGACGGGGGGAAGGGGGTAGGGAAGAGGTCAATGTTTGCCAGGAAAAGCTTCTTAGGGACACTGGGGCGGGAAGAGGGAGAAGGTCTGGGAGTGGAGGAAGAGGGAGTTGTTGTAGGAGGTGTCTGTCTGCTGAGTTTGGGTGCAGGTGCATGGGCTGGATGCTTTTGGGAGGTGGGTGGCAGGTGGGTGGGTGGGTGCTTGCGTCTGTGTACTTTGGGAGTAGGGGTCACAGACACACTGGGAGAGGACACAGGGGACGTGTGCATGGATGTGGGGGTGGTGACTGCCAGTGAGGGGTGTGTAGTGATCGGCAAGCTGGTGATGGAGGTAGTGGATGAGGATGTAGTGCATGCAAGTGTGAGTGGAGATGCTACTGGGAGGGAGGTGGACGAGGAGGAGGAGGGGGGACACAGAGGAGGCAGTGGATGTTGGTGTGTCTGCATGGGGATGGTGCTTGTGTGAGTGCCTGTGAGATGAAGTGTGGTGCTTGTGTTTGCCTGAGCCACTTGTGTGTTGATTTGGGTGAATGCTGGTCTGAAGGTGTGCTTGCAATAGGTTGGGGTTGAGGGGATTGGGACAGGGTAGAGGAAGTTGGAGGGGGAGGCTAGAGACAGGGACAATGGCTGTCATCAGTGCAGAATCCAGAGCCTGAAATGCTCTCTGTTGGGCCGCCACACCGGAGTGAATGCCCTCCAGGTATGCATTTGTTTGTTGCAAATGCCTCTCAACAACCTGAATGGCATTCAGAATGGTTGACTGCCCAACAGTGAGGGATCCCTGGAGGTCAACAGCCTCCTCACTGACGCCAGCAGGGCTGACTGGGGCAGGGCCTGAGGTGCCTGTGGCGAAGGAGATGCCCACCCTCCTGGGTGAGCGGGCACAGGAAACACACTGAGGGGCTGCTGGGAGGGCGGTGCTGGTAGGGGATGTGGCGGCTGTACCTGTTGTTTGGGTGGGCACAGAGGTGTCCACCACTGCCAGGGAGCTTCCATTGGAGGAGGAGTCGCTGTCTGTGGTGTCCCCTCCTGTCCCCATGGCGTTGCTCCCCTCACCCTCCGTTCCACTGGTGCCCTCACTGTTGGTGGATTTGGCCTCCAGGCCCATGTGGGATGCAGCTTCCTCCATCGCCGGTGCCTCTGCTCCTCCGCCAGATGATGCTAATGCACACAAAGACAGGGTGACAAAACAAAAAGGGGAGGGAGAGACAGAGGATACACTTGGTCAATACCAGCAACAACACTACAGTTGGCGTACACAACTCACAGGGAACAGCCCTATGCACTAGGCCATGCACTAACAGTTACAATGCCAGTCACCAGCCCATGGGATACAATGCCCAAAGCCATCAGCCGCACACCTTAAACAAACAGGGCCCTGACCAATAGTAGATGCCCACTAACACTATTGGGTTTGGAGTGCTTCAGAGCCTGCCCAACAAGGGACCTACCATGCCATGTTCGCCCTGGCCTACGGGCACCCACAGTCCACATCCCCACCCAGGTAAAAGCTAAGTAATTAATCTGCATTTGTACTTTCCCCCTTGTGGCTGCTGTTATGCCCTTACGCGCCCATCTAACCCCAGATAGGCCAGGATGCGGATCATCAGGGGGGGTCAGGGTACGACAGGCACCCCTTCCTCGTTGGGAGTCCAGCCCCAGCTGGGCCTCTGTCGTCTTCCTTGCCCAGCCGCGCAGGTCCTCACACCATTTGAGGCAGTGGGTGCTCCGCCTGTCAAAGACCTCCAGGGTCCCCACCTCCTTGGCGATGGCACGCCAAATACCCTTTTTCTGATGGGCGCTGACCTGCAGGAAAAAGACAGCAGAAGAGGGAATTAGTTAACCATTACACTCATGCCCCACCATATCTCTCCCATCCCCTGACACACATACATTGAGCACCGTACATGCAGCACTCTGGCCAGGACGCCTCAGCCCCCCCCATACTTGTGGCTTGCATACACAGCACTCCATGCATACATGGCCCACGCATCATGCTCACAGTGTACTCACCTGTTTGTCTGGAGGACCGTAGAGTAACGTGTACTGGGGTAGGACCCCATCCACCAGTCTCTCCAACTCCTCCGCAGTGAAGGCAGGGGCCCTTTCCCCAGACACATGAGCCATTGTCGCTTCCAGACATAGGACACAGCAGCACTCGCAATGTAGGTCCTCTCCTGTTGAAGGTCAGGTAGCAAGTGAGTGAAGAGATAGAAAATGGCGGTCACGTCTGCAGCGGTGCGTACCGTCACCGCCAGCGTACATCGCCATTGGTTCCTGGAACCCACTGGGCCCAATGATAACCAATGCGAAATTGCGCGGCGGTCATCGACCACCTACCGCAACGGCGTACAACGCCAGTGAAATTACCTAATTTCCACTTGTCCCTCCTCACAGGTCAGGCAGCCGCCATTTCAGGGGGGCACAGGCGATGGCACCTAACTGCGTCACAGCAGACATTGGCACATCAATTGCCTCTCGGATTCACATACTGGTTCTGTAAATGTAGAAAAGCATCATTATTGCACTAGATGTGTGATTATGACCCTCTGCTCACCGTTTTCCTCCCTAGGCTTGAACCGCTGAGGATAAATACGAGATGGAGACATCCTCCTGTGTACAGACCCCTGGTGGACCTTGCGACAATGGAGGACAAACACATTATACTAACATACAGACCTGATCGGGCCACAATCCAAGAACTGTGTGCCCAATTGGAGCCAGACCTGATGTCAGCTATCCGCCAGCCCACAGGTATCCCCCCTCTAGTGCAGGTCCTGTCAGTGCTCCATTTCCCGCCAAGTGGCTCCTTCCAAACAAAAGTGGCCATGGCATCAGGGATCTCTCAGTCAATGTTCTCCAACGTGTTGACCAGAGTGTTGTCAGCCCTGCTTAAACACATGCGCAGCTACATTGTATTCCCACAGGTGGAGGATCAGGCCACAGTGAAAGCTGACTTTTATGCCCTGGGACATATCCCCAACATCATTGGTGCCATAGATGGTACCCATGTAGCCTTTGTCCCTCTCCCCACCCCCCCGGAGAAATTAACAAGTGTTCAGGAATAGAAAAAGCTATCACTATATGAATGTGCAGATGGTGTGTTTGGCGGACTAGTACATCTCCCATGTGAATGCAAAGTATCCTGGCTCTGTGCATGACGCCTTTATCTTGAGGAATAGCAGCACCCCATATGTGATGGGCCTACTCCAGAGGCACCAGGTGTGGCTAATAGGTGAGCCCTAGGTCCCCACCCAGTATATGTTGGTGTGTGGGTATGGGGTTGTCCCTAAGGGTTAATGTGTGTCTGACAGTTGTCCCTCGATATTTGCAGGTGACTCTGGTTACCCCAACCTCTCATGGCTACTGACCCCAGTGAGGAATGCCAGGACAAAGACAGAGGAACATTACAATGAGGCACATGGGCGAACAAGGAGGATAACTGAGAGGACCTTCGGCCTCCTGAAGGCCAGGTTCCGGTGCCCTCATCTGACAGCTGGATCCCTGTAATACTCACCCAAGAAGGTGTGTCAGATCATCGTTGCATGTTGCACAACCGGGCCTTTTAGACGCCAGGTGCCTTTTCTGCAGGAGGATGAGCCTGGAGGTGGTCTTGTGGCAGCGGTGGAGCCTGTGGACAGTGAGGAAGAGGAGGCAGAGGAAGAAAATGTGGACAACAGAAGTAATATCATACTGCAGTACTTCCAGTGACACACATGTAAGACACTGTAACTTTTCAGTTTTCTGTCGGACATTGTACATGGCAGCCTGATTTCCCTATGTCTATGGTCACTTACTGTACCCTTTGGCATCTCTAATTTCAGATCTCTGTGGCTCCTGATATGTTTACTGCTGCCCACTAAGGGTCATACCAATGTATATATAACTGTACATATGACTTGCAATGTTTTCAGTATGTTGTACCAATATATATTTCAATCATTTGACTGACTCAAGATTTGTATTTGTCCCAAGGGTGTTTATTTAAGTGCTCATACGTAGAGGGGGATGTGCAATGGGCTGGGGTGATGGTGGAGGAATGTCCAGTTAGAGACCAGTCTCGTGGTATCACAGGTGCATTGTGCAATGGGGCATGGGAAGTGGAGCATTGGGAGTTCAAGGGGGACAGGGTGACAGAGTGTGACAGAAGGGTGAATATCAGGTGAGTTCTATTTCCTGGCGGGGTTTTGGCAATGTTCTCTGGCTTCTGCCTGGATCGCAGGTACCGTTTGCAGGGTGGTTCTCCTTCTGCAGAGGATGGGGTGCTGGTGGCCTGTTGGTCCTGTGGCGGGGCCTCCTGTTCACTAGCGCCGGCGGAGGTGGAGGGCTGTTCTTCGGTGTGGCTAGTGTCAGGGGCCCATTGTTGTGCCATTGCCTCCCTCATGATGTTGCCCATGTCAGCCAGCACCCCTGGGTGAAATGGTGACCAGGATGGTGTAGATGTTTTTTAGGTCCTCCCTGATCCCCAGGTACTGTCCCTCCTGCAGCCGCTGGGTCTCCTGCAACTTGTACAGTATCTGGCCCATGGTCTACTGGGAATGGTGGTATGCTCCCATGATGTTGGTGAGTGCCTCCTGGAGAGTCGGTTCCATGGGCCTGTCCTCCCCCTGTCGCACAGCAGTCCTCCAAGCTTCCATGCTGTCCTGTGCCTCTGTCCCCTGAACTGTGTGCCCACTGCCACTGAACCCAGGTCCCTGATCGTCCTTCGTTTGTGGGGTTGACTGGGGTCCCTGTAGTGGTGGACACACTGTTGACTGGCATGTCCTGAGGACAGTGGCATGGGCCCGCTGGGTGGGTGCTGTGCTGGTGTTTCCTGAGGGGGGAGGGTCTGTGGTGGTTTGGGACTGTGGCAGGGCAACTGTCTTATCCAGGTGACTGGTTGACACCTGTTCGGTATAAGTCAATAAGGACGCTCAATAAAGGACCACACGCCAATTATGAATTATGAATTATGAGGCCTGCTTGGACCTCTCTCTCCCTCAAGCATCACGGTCTCTGAACAGCAAAACAGGGAGGCCGCGCTGGGCCATGGCAGCTTTCACAACCCCATCTGCGAGCTTCAGATCCCTCACCCACACTTCAGTGCTTAAATAACTCGAAGCTTGGATTCTCTCTCTTTCTGGCATTTTCTAGCTATGTTATCAGCACTTGGCTGCTCTGCCCTTCTCCAGCCTTTGTTTTCATTCCATCTTCTCCCTGTACTCTCGTTCTCAAGGTTGAGACGGAGTCTTCTACACAAACAAGCTTGAAAATAATATCATGAACTTTTCCATGTTGTTTGGGGGGGGGGGGTTCAGCAGGCATCACACTCATCTACACTGCTCAAGCTAATTAACCCTTCGTGTCACAATGCCTTTCCCTATACTGATCAGCACCCGACTGTCCCTGATGGGCCAGGTTGGTCATCGTGATCCAGGCGTGCAGAGCTGCTGTCATGCTGTCATCACTGTGGGCCTCCTCTGGGGGGGGGGTTGGATGTTGCTGGCAACTCCTCTCCGGCGACATTGAGCAGGGGTCCTGTGGGGATGAAAATGCAGTGTTATTGTATCTGCGTGTGCCATCTTGTGCATTGGTGTGTTTTCCTGTATGGTTGTGAAAGCCCTGTCAGCTTTGCCTTGTGTGCGTGGTGATTTTGTGGGCTAGGTGATTCTCTCTAATGGGCATGCTTTGGTGAAGGGTGTCCATGCAGGTCTATGATGGGGTCCATGGATTGGTGTTACATACAGGGCTTGGTTTTGGGATGGGTGGGTTGTGATAGTGGGGTATATGTGAGGTGGTGGAGTGATGGGGATGAGGGTAGAGGTAGGAGTTTGTGATGGCATGCAGGTAGGGTGGGGGATATAGTAGTAAAGATATGACTTACCAGAGTCCAGTCCTCCTGCTACTACTGCGAGGCCCTCAGGATGCATTATTGCCAAGACTTGCTCCTCCCATGTTGTTAGTTGTGGGGGAGGAGGTGGGTGTCCACCGCCAGTCCTCTGTATGGCTACCTGGTGTCTTACAACCACGGAACGCACCTTCCCCGTAGGTCGTTCCACCTCTTCCTGATGTCATCCCTTGTTCTAGGGTGCTGTCCCATGGTGTTGACCCTGTCCACGATTCTCCGCCATAGCTCCATCTTCCTAGCAATGGACGTCTGCTGCACCTGTGATCTGAGTGGCTGTGGTTCTACCCGGATGATTTCCCCCACCATGAACCTTAGCTCCTCCTCTGAAAACCTGGGGTGTCTTTGGGGTGCCATGGATGTGGTGTGAGTGATATGTGCGAGGATGTGTGGGGTGATGTGTTGTGGTGTGTGCTGTGTGGTGCTTGGATGGTGTGTGGGTGATGGTGTTCTGTGGCTCCGATTGAGTGGGTGCTCCTGGCTTGTGTCTCTCTCTGTTCGCAATTAGTTTTTTCATTGAAAGGTTGTGGGTAATGTGGGTGTGTGTTTTATAGTGGTGTGAGTGTGTGGGCGTGTGTATGTGGTGTAGTTTGAATTGTTTAATGTGGTGTAGTTTTGTAAATGTGTGTGTATTTTGAGCCTGGTGGTGTGTACCACCAATGGTTTACCGCAGTTGAAGGACCGCTGCAGTGATTCGTGGGTCCTGATACTGTGGGCGTATTCCTGTTGGCGTAACGGTGTGGGTTTTGGTACCACCAATTTATCACTGACCTTTGGGCTGGTGGACTTGTGTGGGTGTCTGCAATAGTGGCGGATTTCTTTGTGTGGGTCATAATACCCATAGCAGTATACCACCGCGCTCATGGTATCTTGGCGGCCGTCAGCACAGCGGTAGGTGGCATTTACCGCCAAGGTTGTGATGAGGGCCATAGTCTGGAGAGGAACTCAGCAAGCACACTGCAGTCACACAAACACCGTGCACAGTTAAATGTACCAGAGGCACACACTGTAAAGACAGACACCCAAACACACACTCTACCATCACATATAGAATCTCTGCAGCCACACACTTGCAAACAATTACATACTGCAGACACGCTGTTGAGAGGAAAAATATCTGCAGACAGACTCAAACATGGAGACACCACAGGAACGCAGACTGTGCAGAAAGATACACACTACGGACATACACTATGCAAATAAAGAATCAGATACTAAGTACACATGCACTCTGAAGATGCACAGGTACTGTAGTCAACACATCTTGCACTAGAAAATAATACCTTTAGCTGGCCTGACCTTCACAGGCCGGCTCAGGGTATGACACTAGCAACATGATATAACCAACAGTCAGGCTGAGGGTGACTGGAGTGCTGGGGAATGTGTATTATTTTTATTGCGTCTTGTACCGCATAAGGGTTGTGAAATGCAATATATGCAACTTAAAAATTGTCAAACTGCAGCCACAGTGTGGATATTAATCATTTAACTAAAGCTGCACAGAATGCATTACAACAGTTTCCTGGTGTTTTCAAATGATTCCTTGCTGCAAATTTTCAGAGGACTAATCGACCTTATTAGCCTGCGCAAATAACATATAAATGTGTTTCCATAGAGGTTTTTTTTTTTTTTTTTAGCTCTTTTGACCGTTGCTGTGCAGTGCCTTCCTCCCAATTACCTCTTAAACAAGTGGAGGCCCCTCACAGTAACTGCTGCACATTCTGCTCTAGGCTTCTGATAAAATTAGCTGCATCAGAGGGCCATGGAGATGAAAGAGTTCAGACCCAATGGGAAATAATGAATTCCCACTTGTCCATCTGACTAAATAGGGATTATAGTTTCTCGTCCCCCAAAGAGTTGAATGCCCCAACCCTGGGCCTCCTCAAGGGACCACTAGGCAAGATGACTCCTGTATAGTGCTAATACCGTTCAGCAGACTGCACTTGAGGTCTACAGAAAAAGAGTAGAACAAACAAAGGGCACAGTTATCAGGTTCCTTCAAGGACAAGGTGGAGATTACAATAGTTATGAAAAATGCACTTCCCTTTTAGAGAGCACAGGAAAACACAAGGTCCGGTCTTACCGTCCTTCAACCAAAATGTCATCTAGTGGTCGCCACTGATGCATCAGTGGAAGGATGGGGAGCACACATCCAAAAGCTAGTAACAAGAGGATTCTGGACTTCGCAAGAAAGGAGCCTGGATATAAATATGCTCAAACTCAAAGCCATCAGGAAGCCATTGCAGTCCTTTCGCTGACGTATTTCCAACTCAGAAATGCTGATCTGAACAGACAACACCGACAACACCACCACAGTGTTCTACATAATCAAACAAGGAGAAACATGCTCCTAGATCCCATGAATGGATGCACAAAAAATATGGCATTGAGCAATTCATAACAAAATTACCCTTAGAATAGATCATCAACCCAGCACCAACAATGAGCAGGAAGATTAACTCTGCAGACTATTACAGGATTGAAGAGGGAGTGGAAGGACAATGTACCAAATCAAATACTGCAGACCTGGAGGAAGCAAAACATAGACCTTTTGTAACAAAGCACAATAGGAAATGCCACTACTGTGCAAGCAGGCATTCACAACTACTTTCTTGGGGGAATGCTCTTTCAATAGGGTGGTACAAGATGTTTGCCTACACTTATCTACCAATTCCCCTCCTATCCAAACTAATAGCAAAAATGAAAAAGAACCCTGCATTCGGATTCTCATAGGCCCTTCTGGACCAGCCAGTACTAGTTTTCAGACCTCAATTAACTAGAACAAGATTCTGATATTGTTAACAGACATTCTCTCCTAATGCTGGGTTCAGATACTTCATGTCAGTCCATAGTCTCTCAAATTGGCTCCTGAGAACCACCAATTTGGACAGTCCGATATCCTGCATTTCTATGTCCTATATTAAAAAATGGAGACCCTGTTTCTCTATTACACCATCCCCATTTAATGTGCATAATGGTTTAAAATTCTAAACCTTTCTTTTCTGATTCAAGATTATGAATCTATGAAATACCCATTGTTAGCGAAAAAACAAGTTACCTTTAACTTTGGTTCTCCACTCAGGGATGTGGAATTCCTATCGCCCGACGCCCAGGACATATTGTTTGGGGTCAAGGACAACAAGTTTTCATGTTTATTTTGTCCTTGTGACAAGTAGGCCCAACACCCTGCAGCACAAACCATTTGGCACCCAGTTTACAGAGAAGGGAACTCTCTGTAGTTGAGGTAATGTGTGTGTCCATAAGTTAAGTTAATGGTGTTCAAACTTGTATTTATGGTTCATTATTGAAAAGCCTTTATTATTAGGGTGAGCACTGTAAATACATGTTTTAAGGTTACACTGCACTACTGACAGTGGTTCCAGTAAAAACAAAAACAAAAAAAAAGTGTTCACACATATGAAATGTTTAACAATGTGAGGCTAAGTATAATGCTCCCAGGATGCTCTCTGATTAGATGCAAATGTTTGCAGAAGATTGTAAGCAAGGGTGATGATTCTTTGCTTTCAAAATAAAATGTTCAGAACAAAATGCAAGTAGGACAAAAACGTTTCACTACTATGAAATTTTAGATGCTATTTTTTTGAAGCATCATTTAGTTAAATGTGTTATTCATGCTGGTATTTCCAAAAAATATTCCTAATGGAAAATCATTTTCAACAAGATTATTGGAAGCATGAAAATAAACAAGCACAGGTAAAGCCAACGGTCCAACATTTGATGTGAGTCTTTTGGTTTCGCCAATGCGGGCCTTGTTTTGACATGGCTTTTGTGACACTTTATTGTTGTGGGAGCTACCAGGCCCTCATCATTGTAACACTGACAAAAGCAAAAAAAGTGTTATGGTCTCAAAAAGCACACATTGACACCAGTGGAGTAACAAGGGCTCCGCAGCCCCTGTGGTGCAGTGGGGACCCCCCTCCTCACAGCCCAGCACTGAGTGAGTCTGGAGGGGGGGGGGGGCTTTCATGTTCTTTGTAGAGGGACCCTCTGCAGTTTCATTATGCCACTGATTGCCACATAGTTCCCGGCACTGAGCAAAACTACTTTGTGTGCCAATATGCTATATGTCTTTGAATTAGTGGCTTTTCCGAATTCACAAACAGTGCTTTAAATTGGCTTGCTTATGTCAAATAATGTTTTACTTTTTATTTTCAATTTATGTGGCAAGAAAAGTCCAGCTAAGAATTCACAAAGCCAAAAGCTCTAATCGGAGCAAATGTGTGTCCCATTGCAAATACTTGTTTCCTTTCTGCGCCAAAGTGGGCAAGAAACACGTGAACGACAAGTTGATGGAATTTGCTGAAGCAAAGGAGCATTCACATGAGACACAATCGGGCTTTCACCCGCAGTTCAGCATGGAATCGGCTCTGTTGTTAGCATCTGAATCCTTGAAACAGATGGGGGGAAAACTGTTGCTCTGATTATGCTGAATCTAAGAGCAGCTTTCGACACCGTCTCCCATAATTCACTGCTGGAATGGTTGTGGAAGAACAGAGTTGGGGAGTTGGATCTGTGGTGGTTAGCTTGCTTCCTCCAGAATCGTACCTTTCAAGTTGTTCAACAACTGTTTTTTTGGAGGGGGTGCCGCTGCAGCAAACGGTGCCACAAGGTTCAGCATTGAGCCCTACTTTTTTTAATCTGTACATGCGCCCCCTTGCTGATGTCATAGAGCATCATGGTTTTAATGTTGTATCATATGTTGATGATATGCAGCTTATTATCACTCTCTCTCATGAAAGAGGAGCATCTGCCTCCCGGCTCATATCTTGTATGGTTCACCTTGCGGGGTGGATGTCCCAGAGCTGCCTCAGGCTTAATGCTGGTAAAACTGAGGTATTGCTAGTTGGGAAACAGCCCTCACATTGGTCCTCTGCATGGTGGCCTGATGTACTAGGGCTTGTACTGGTGGCCCAGCAGAAAGGGAAAACCCCAATCTAGCATTTGAAAGCCAGATTTCCTGTCTGGCAGGAAAGTGCTTCGGAATTCTGAAAATTCGGAGCAAAATATAGGCTTCCTCCCTGTGGAGTCCAGAAAATTTGTAGTCCTGGCCTTAGTTACCTCAAGGCTGGACTACTGTAATGTGTTGTATCTTGGAGTATCACAAGGCAGATTGGCTAAACTCCAGAGAGTGCCGAACGCAGCGGCATGTCTCTTGCTTAACATCCCAAACGGGCGCCTAGTGGGGCTGCTCTTGATAGGCTACACTGGCTTCCTATAAGGAAGAGAGTTACCTTCAAGGTTTTGTGTTTCTGTCACAAAACCATAAGTGGGAAAGGCCCCCCGTTATCTATACTCCTTGGCAAAAGGGTATGCTCCGAATAGAAACCTCAGATCAGCTGGAACTTCCCGTGTGGTTATCCCCAGGATACCAAAACTGCATTTAGAGGCCAGAAAGCGGAAGGAGCGTCCCCCCTAAATTTTGGAACACCTTGCCTATTGAACTAAGACAGGAAGTCTGAAGCAGCCTTCTATATGAAACTTAAGACATGGTTTTTCAGGCAACCTTAGGGGTTGTATTCCTGTGTCAGGGGTTGGGCATGGTTAATGCTCCGTTCAGCGTGAGGATAGTCTGTCTGGAGTAACCATGCGTTTTATAAATTACATTATTATTATTATTGCTCTTCTTGCTCTTGGTGACAAGCCCTAGCCACCTGGAGCCTTTTCCTCAGTCTTTTCCTCTAAGGTGACACACTTTGCAGTGAGCTGGTTCCACTGGCTCCCTGAGCAAGCCTTTCGTTTTTGCCTTGCCCTCTGGTGCTTCTTTCCTCCTGTTTGGGCGCAGAAGTCCAGATTTCCCCCCAACTGGTCTTTAGGGGTGCAAGGGGCGGGGCTTCCCTAGTCCTCGAGGGAGACCCACTGGCCCTTGGGTCAACTGTGGGCAGAGTCCTTAGTCCCTGATGACATCAAGGAAATTGTCCTTCCAGATGTCAATGGCTGCTGTTGTCCAGTTCCAGTGTCCAGCTCCAGCAAAAATAGCACTCTCTCCTTGTGTAAGAGGTTTTAAATGGTGGGAAGTTCTAGAAGCCAGGCACCCCATGCCAATTCTAGGGTACCACGTGACCTTTCTACCATGTCGCAACACTCCTGCACCGCATGCAGGGACAGTTCAAGATGGTGCCGTCCTGGACTGACTGGTTTCATCTCCTCTGAGAGCCTCAGGTCCACCCCTCGTTGACATCACTGCCAGGGGCTTTGCCACCAAAACTTTAAAGAGGAGCCGCCTCCTTAGTTGGCTCTGGAAGTCTGGACTCCATCCTTTGTTCAGTGGGTGTGGGCTGTCAACCCTGGTATGAGTGTAGGCTGTCTCAGCCCTGGTACAGTGTGACAGCTAATTAAGAAACGCAGATTTTCTTGCCCATCCCTTTGCTGCAGAAAATTTTAGTCACTGACAAAATGCTTTATTAAAATAATGAGCACTGTTTATGTTCAAGAAAGAAGAGTGCTAAATACAGCATTTGTAGTAGGTAGCTATACTTAATCGTTACAGGCCTGTAACACAAAAATAAATATGGACTCTTAACCTAACTGACGGTGCCATGTTAAATAGAAAATATATTAATAGTGAAATGACTATAATATTTGCATTGAATATTTGTTGTGAAAGATGTTTTTCTTCTCTTTGCTGCAGATGTTACCATTTTGGAAGCTACTGTTTGTTAACTAGTCACACTTATTTTGCATTAGACAACTGATAGTAAGGTTCTTGCCGCAAACGATGCAGATGACAGGAATAATGATTCATGGGAAGAAGTTTTTGGAAAACAAGAAAGACATGCTGAAACACTGAAGAACTCATGTCTGAAAGATGATTGTACTCTGGGAAGATGGGAAGTAAAACTGTTCCCAGGAGTGTGCTGAAATCCTATTGGTCATCATGAAGAAAAAAAGAGCAGTAATGTTGCAACACAGAATTTGTGTATTTTTTATTAGGGTGTGTTCTTCTATTCTTTTCTTTAGACGAGAGAGACACACCGACCCCACACACAGAGATTGACCCAGACCTTTTCCTTACTCGACTCTCCAGGAGGAGACTCTTCATTGAGTTTCTTAGATATCTCTTTATGAGAGCCCTTAGTTTTTTCTTGGTCTGTTAATACTTTAGCTGAGAATACTTTCCAGCTTATCACGCTAAAGCTTCATGCTTATGCCTTGATTTTCTCTCATCAGAAACTCTTCATGAGTATCTGAACTGACACCTTTTCCTGCTCACATTTAATCCTGATTTAACTTAGAATAGGGAAGTTTCTTTGTGGAACACACTTGTTGCATTATTATTGTATTGACTGCCTTATTGACTAATACGTTGATTTACATTATTATAAAATATCGACTGATAGATTATATTAACTTTTAATGATGATACTTGGCGAAATAATACTTTAATAAAAGATGAATAACTAAAAGATTTGAAAATAAAACCTATTAATTCACACTAACTCTCTTTACTGACTGAACTAAAATATAATAATTGATCATGGTTTTAAGTCAGTTACGGCTCCTTACTACTCTGTCGACATCAAAGATCCATCGACCTGTCAGTGGCATTTTAATTAATGACTATTCTAGATGACTAAGGTAGAGAGAATCCTCATGATCTACCACCTTCCTCTGACCGAAGTGACACACTGATAACTGCTCCCTACGTGCGGGAAGGACTTTGTTCCTACTGCTGGGGAGCACAGAAATTAACTTCGCCCAGCACAGAGACAAAAGGCATGGGGCTTTGATCCTGAGTTGAGCCAGAGAAATATGATCATTCTGGATGACCTATAAGATGTACATATATCTGATGGGACTCAGAAATTTGAACTGGGCACGCACTTTTCACCTCAGTTTGTTATCTCACTGGACTTTGTAGGTCAGAGGAAAGCAAAACTGCACTCTAAAGCAGATTTCCCCCTACACGTGTAATTAAGTGTCACTGCAGAAAAACAGTAAACCATACTGACTTTACTACTTATGAGTGCCCACCTATAAGGCCTACCTCAGGTTAATATCTAACCCTGCAGAGTCCTTTCTGCGCCAGGCTACTGGTGCACAGTTACCAAACTGCGCATGACGGCAGTCTCACATGCACAGCTGTCACACCTGTGCATACATATTCACATATAACCAGCCAAGTGCCCCTTTCTCTTGATGTGGCACAGCGGCCTTATCTTAAAGAGGGGCACTGGCGGTAAACATTCTTTGTCTGTTTACTGTTTGGTCAAAATCTACCCCTGAAGAGTCTCTTCTGCGCCAGTCTACCTGTGAACAATTACCGGACTGCAGATGACGGAAGTCTCACACGCACAGCCATCACACCTGTGCACACATATCCACATATAACCAGCTAAGTTATGCTTACCCTTGCTGTGCCGCAGCGGCCTTATCTTAAAGGGCGGACACTAGCAGTAAACATGTGTAGTCCATTTACTGTGTGATTCCTATGGGTGAGACACCAGTTGTGAGGTTCATCCACTGTAGGAAGTCCAAAACCAGGTGATCCAAAAGAAAATAAATTCTGAGCATATTAAACCGGCAGAACCCATTTCACAACAGTACCTATATGTATATATATTGATACATGCATTATGTAATAATTTTCTTTTTTAGAAGATCCTGGCAGACAGCTAAGAGACTTTAGCAAGAATTACAGTGGAGATCGTCTCCCTCTAGGGTTTGTCAGAGGAGGAAACCAACACCAAAATCCTTCCACACAAAGGTAATCTGTGACATTTCATGTAACAAAATACCTATCTATAGACTATAACAAAGAGAAATAACAATCCACCCTTAAATGCCTACTGATTTTAACACAAGCTTTTCAAAATCAATATGAGGCCAATTGCGTTTATCACAATTTTGCATAATAAACAGATCAGACTTTTAGCATCTGTAGCGCGTGGCAATACGCTGGTGTCGCTACTACAGTAATGGGGACAAGACACTGCTAGTGTAACATTACTGAGCTACTGCTGGGGTCAGCAGCACTCACTTTGTTTATTACCTCGGAGTGAGCCGACCCCCTCGCCCTCAAATCACAACATTATATCAGAGAGCCCGGGTGGCTCTCTACAGCATCTCAAATATTTTTTCCTGGTGAACCAATCAGGATTTTGGGGGGTTATCATTAGCTTGTCAATATAACTGAGACATCATATACTAAGCTTCCAGGCATAAAGTCATAAAATTCCACAGTATACAAAATTAGAGTTGGCAAAGCAAAACACTATTTTTCCAAGAGAACCTAACAAGGACTCGGACAGTGCAAATCTCCTATACCAAAGGTATGTCAGAAGGGGTAACCAGCATCAAAACCCTTGCCTACTACAATATTCCTGCTACAAAGGTAATCTCTGAGATTCCATGAAACAAAATGCCTATCTGTAGACTTTATACAAAGTAATTACAATCTACCCTTAAATGCCTACTGACTTTAACATATGCTTTTCACAATCAATAGGTCGGGCCTAATGCTTTTAATGTAACTTTTCATTATAAACAATCAAGCCTGTAACCTTTATGAATGGCTTGTTTGCATAAGCAACTTAGACCTACTCTATTGGTCAAATGTCTTCCCACAAGGCAATCATAAGGTATACAGTAATAAAATTACAAATATGTACAAAATACAGCTGTCAAAGCAACAGTAATTTATCTTAATAACTGTTGGAAATGTTCCTTTCTGCCGGGTCATCCCCACACATTTTTGCCTTCTTCCTCCTTGCTTTCTGACCTCCTGTTCGGACTGTGTGCTGAACTTAGTTTTGTTGGCATTAGGCCTGTGGGCACGTTACCACTGCTATCCAGTGCTAAAGTGCACGCGCTCAGTGTCTAAGACTTGGTAACACTAGCATCTCCATGACTGGCATATATGATTTATCATTAAGTCCCTAGTAAAGTGCACTATGTGTGCCCAGGGCCTGTAAGTCAAATGCTACTAGTGAACCTGCAGCCCTGTTGTGCCACCAACTATGGTAGCCCTTCAAACATGTCTCAGGCCTGCCATTGCAGAGTCTGTTGCGCAGTTTAAACTGCCAGTTCGACCTGGCAAGGGTACCCACTTGCCAGGACCAAACCTTCCTTTATATTACATGTAAGACACTACTAAGGTAGGCCCTGGTTAGCCCCAACGGCAGGGTGCAGTGTATTTAAGAAGTTGGACATGTACTTTTAAGTTTAACAAGTCCGGGTAGTGAAAACAAATTCTTAAATTTGTTTATCACTATTGCAAGGACTATCTCTACCATAGACTAGTATGGGGATTGCCTTAGAACATCTTAAAAGTGTAATTTCCAATTGGGAAAAACTAGAAAATTTGAGTTTGGTGTCTTTGGACTCAAAATTTGAAAACACATCTTTTGATAAAGGTGTTTTTAAATTGCCGGTCTGAAAATGCCACTTTTAGAAAGTTGTCATTTTCTTACTTTAACCATTCTGTGCCTTAGCCTGCTTCCAATCCACGCCTGGTCTATGCAAGGTTTAGGTGACAGCTACATCTGTGCATTCTATCCAGACTGCCATAAAACACAGGACACTTCACTGCCCCTGCATTCCAACTGCATATCGGTAGGTCATCCTGTGCAGGAAGGGTGTAGGGGCTCTCACACTTCAAAGGGTAGTAGCCTGACCCCACTCAAAGGACCGATGACCCCCACAGACCTCCTGGCAGACAGGACTGGGCTGAAGGAGAACTGGGGCACTTCAAAACCACTCTTTGAATTCTACTCCACTTCAAAGGCACATTTGGGTGCAAGTACTGTGACACCATACAGGAGGAACACTCCTGGATTGAGGACATTCTACCAGGAAGAAGGTCCACACGTCTTATCAGGAGAGACTGCCACTTTGCTGTTTGGTCTGCTGTGTTGGTCTGCTGCCTGCTACTACTTGCCTGGGAGTGAGAGGACTGGATCTAACTCTCTACATCCTGCAAACTAAAGTTTCACAAAGGGCCTAACTGAGCTCCTGTTTCTGAAGTCTCAGGGCTATCAAAGACTTCCCATCTTCATCTTGCTACCAGCACCTAGGTATCTCCGCTGTGAGTCCTGCTCTGCCAAGTGTTGCCAAATTAAGTCCTGATCCTTGGAGGTGGGTGCGGTGTTCCAACACAAGAACTGATGCAACAACACCAGCACTTCACTTGGAACTGATGCATCCCACTGCAGAAACGCCATTTTTGCTGCTCCCTGCACCGAAGCCACCGAACACCACTCGTCGACTGCAAAACGCAATAACCCCAACTTACAACGCAGCCCCAGCTTAGCTGACGCAGCACCGACACATCGGAACCAGTGTTCATTGCTTTTGGACATTGGCGCATCAACAACATTGCCCTATCAGGAAATGATGCATCGCTTCTAAGTGCGATGCATCCCCTAATCTGAGTCAACGCATCATCACCAGGCATTGACGCAACAAAGGTACTGTCAGCAGGTCTGCGTGAATCCTGTACCCAGCATTCCCTCCATCGTGGCCGAACTGCACTTTTGGATTTACCCCGGTCCACTGCAACCAGATAGTTGCTGTTGGCTACTGTCTTCTAAGCACTGCATTTTGATCTAACTTTTAAAAAATCATAACCTGATTTGTGTATGTTGGATTTTTGTTGTTTTGGTGTTAAAATTGGCTAACATTCTAATCTGGTGTGGAGTCCTTTCACTGTGTGTGTGCATAAATACTCTACACATTGCCTCTTTAGTTCAGCCTGACTGCTCTGTGCCAAGCTACCAGAGGGTGAGCACAGGTAAACTTTTAGTGTGTATCTTACTTACCCTGACTACTATTGTGGTACCTACTTGGGCAGAGTGCAAACCTCTGCCAACTAGAGACCCTATTCCTAACAATAGGGATTACCACAGTATGAATTGTCTATCGCTACAGTTTGTGTGGGTCATAAACAGCAAAACCCTTGCCTTACTACGGTAATCTTCAAGGTGCCATGCAACAAAATACCTGTCTACAGGCTTTAGGTCAGTGTAATAACAAGCCAACCTTAACCCTCTAATGTCTTTAAAAAATGCTCATACTACAAACATTCTATATTCACGGTTTGTCCCACGGGGTATGCAACACCAAAGCCCTTCCCCACTATAGCAATCTGTGAGATTCCATGTAACAAAGTACCTATCTGTAGACTTGAATAAAGAGTAATACCCATCCACACGTAAATGTCTATTGACTTTAAGATATGCTTTCACCATAAATAACTCAGGCATAGTGCCTTTATAATAACATTTCATATTAAACAGACCAGGCATACAGCCATGATTATTGCCTTGCTACACTCCAGCTGTTCAGAGTATAAGCTTTGCCACAGGCCAAAAAGTGCAATATGAACAGGCTTTTTAGTGGAAGCACAGACATTTGGCTCAATGAAATCCTGCACTCAAGGGAATCAACATGTGAGAGGGGCCCAGGACCCACTCTCAATAGTACTCTAAAGTTCTTTCTTGCATATGTTCAGGGAACAATTGCACTGTCAAGCCTCCTCGAAAGCTTTGCTAACCTTGTCCTCACCAGCATGTCTTTGGACCCACCCACGCCTGCCGCACACCTCCTGAATACGGTCTTCACCTCTTTCAGCGACATCATGGCCAAGAAACAATAACCCACCACCTGAACATAGAACACCCTTGTCAGTTTCTACATCAACTTCCCACACCACAGAAGACAAGCCACCACAGGTTGGGCCCACGGCTGCTGGAATAACATATCAGAGAAGGAATGAGCTTCTGTCCTCTCCAAGAACCTCCCTGTGCAAACTAGCAACCTAGCAGAAGACATCAAAAACTTCAATGGCTGAATCACAGTCTGCACCAGTACTCTGGCCTCCTGCAAACAAAGCAAAACAGCAAGAACACAAACTGAGGAAACCACAGTCTTTCGTGGTACACGGAAGACCGGGCAGCATTGGAAGCAACTGGAACAAAGATGGAGAGTGAACCAGGAGACCACTAAGAAGAACATCTTCAAAGTCACATTGAGCCGCTACAACCAGCAAATCCAGAAATCCAAGCAGAAGGCCCTAGCATACATCGAATTGACGGCACCACCAAGAGCAGCAAATAAACTTCTCCATCATCAGGGATTTTACCACGTCTGCAGACACCGTGAGCAACTCTACTTCAAGCCAAGACTGATGCAATGATATCTCAGACTGCTTCAGCAACAAAATCTCTGCCACATTCAACAACTTCAACCCACAACCTAATCCCATCATCCTAGAAATTAGTCTTCAAATCTCAGCCAAAGAACAGACCCTAACCACATTTAACGCCATCACCACGGATAAGACCACCACCACTATGAAGCCCATCCACTCAGGAGCACCATCGGACCCATGGCCCCTACCTTGCCTTTTTCAAGGGGCTTACCCCCCTCAGCAAAACCTCTCTCTCATTATCAATGCCTCTATCAACACAGCCACATTCCAAGAAGCTTAGAAATTGGAAGCTGTCAACACCGTACTAAAAAAGTCCATAGCAGACCTAGCCAAGTTCAAAAACTACAAGCTCGTCCCCCTCCTACCTTACCCAGCCAAGATACCTGAATGATGTGCCTCTTCTGCCTGTAACTCGGCAAACAAATGCTTGCAATTAACATAAATGTGGGTCAGTGAGTGAGTTAAAGGAAGGATGAATGGATGTGTGAGTGAAAGGTTGGATGGATAGATGGATGAATGCAGGAAAAGATTAATGTAAGGATGATTAGTGAAAGAATGATGGATGAGTGAAAGGGGGGTTAATGGATGGATGAAAGGCTGGATGGAAGCATGAGTAAAGGGTGGATGGGTAAGTGATGAGATAAATGATGAATGGATGAAAGGAGGGATGGATAAGTAAAAGGGTAAATAAATGTATGGATGAGGGAAAAGGAGGATGGGTGCTGAATGAGTGAAATGGTAGATTGATGGATGGAGCGAAAGAGTGGATTGATGAATGAGCAAAGGGATGGATAAATGGATGGATGAGTGAAAGGATGGATTTAAGGATTGATGGGTAAAAGAATGGATAGATGAGGGAAAGAGTGTGGATAGGTGGATGAGCGGGTGAACGGTTGCTGGATAGATGCAGGGGCATTGTGAACCCCTTACTTTATCAGCTACAGCAGGGGTGGAGTTCTTGATGGGCCCCTTCTGCCTAAAACTCGGCAGACAAATGCTTGTAATTAATGTGAAGGTGGGTTCGGTGAGTGAAAGGATGGATGGATGGATGGATGGATGTGTGTGTGGAAGGGTGGATGATTGGGTGAATGAAACAGTGGATGCATAGATGGATGAATGTAAGGATAATGAATGAGAGAGTTGATGGATGAGTGAAAGAACAGATGGATGGGTGAAAGGGAGGGTCAACAGATAGATGGTTGGATGAAAGGCTGGAGTAAAAGAGCGGATGGATAGATAAGTGAAAGGGTAGATGAGCAATGAGAAATGATGGATGGATGGACGAAAGGACAGTTGGATGAGTGAAAGGATAAATCGATAGGTGAGAGAAAGGATAGATGAATGGATAGATGGATGGATGATGCAAGGACTGATAAGTGAGAATTGACAGATGAGTGAAAGGGAGGCTGGATGGATGAACGGGTGAACGATCGCTGTGATAGATGGATGGATGGATAACAGAAAGGATGGATGGATGATGAGAGAAAGGATAGATGGATGAGTGAGTGAAAGGATGTATGGATGAGTAGAAGGGGAAAAGGATGAATGGTTGAGTGGATGATGCGTGAAAGGGAGGATAGATGAGTGAAAGGATGGATGAGTACAAGGGAGGGAGGATCTGTGATTGGATGGATGGATGGGTGGATGAGAGGAAGGATAGATGATAGATGCGTGAAAGTATTGATGTAAAGATGAATGAGTGAACGAATGGATAGATAAGTGAAAGGGAGGGTGGGTGGATGGAAGGATGAAAGGATGAATGGATCGATGCTTGGTTGGAAGAGACAAGAGAGCTCTTCTGGGGAGGGTTGTGATAACTTGCTTCCTCACATGCTCGGTGGCATAAGAACTTTGGTTCAAAGTGGGGGGTATTTACATTTCCCAGCTACTCCATTGCTCGTCGACACCACTAAATTCAGATTCAGAGCCAACCACAGCAAGGAAACAGCTCTTTTGGCGCAACAGACAACATCCGTATAATCCTTTTTCAGCCTTGGCTACTGGACTTGTTAGGCACATTTCATTTGTTCTATGTATCTGTATTTAAGATCTTTATTTTGGAACCAAACCGGCACAGCCCACATCAACAATTAAACAAATTGTCCTTCTCATTGCACGACAAACATTAAATCATTTAAGCAGACCACCAGCTTTTGTGATTTCCCGAATCACAGTTGTAGCGCAAAAGTGCCCAAGGTGCGTGATGCTATAATTCCAAGCGCAGGAGGGTGATAAAAGGAAAAGTGACATGACCGGGCAGGCAACCTCGAAATGTCTTGCTCAAGTGCCATGCTCTGGCATTTGCCTGCCTGGCTGCCTAGGGCACAACCGCGTGTGAGGCTCGTCTTGCATGGAGCTATCCTGCTCCAGAGGAAAAGAATATTGTCGGTGGCGGGTGCCCTACTTTCGGGAGAATGAAGAGTCGCCCTTTAAAAAAAAAAAAAAAAAATACCATTGTGAGTAATAACTGCGAGCACGCCTTTGGAAAATGCAGTGTCACTGCGTGGAAAGTGAACAGCAGGGCCGGTTTGTTTACAGAGCCGTACTGTTACGAGGCATTTACTTCGCACTTGTGCAACAGGAACAAAAAGTAAATGCTCCAGAAAAAAAATCAGCAGGGTTTGTTGATTTACAAATAAATACCGATCCATGTAGCTTTCTTTCCTTTTCAACTAATGCGAACTAATTTCTTTATAGCGGTACTTGCTTATAGGTGAGGGAGCCAGGGAATCAGTGGGTACAGCCAAGTGAACGTTCTGGTTTGGCTGTCTGATAAAGGCTCTAAGAACTTAAAAAGTAGGGATATTTAGTATGCTCATGTCATTCGTTTCTGTACTTTAAATTATTTTTTTGCATTGAGGTAACAGTTATCAACAGTGGTAATTCCAGAAACATTCTTGAACTCTCCGCTATTACGACTACATCATCCCCTATTACGACTATATCATCAGTGAACCCAGAGACTAGCCAGTTGTTGTGTGCCATACACGTGGCCTATACTGTTGTTATGGTTAGGGCAACATTACAGTCAATCAGTCCATTTACAAGCGAGGTTTTGGTATAGTGCACATCCTGCACTTAATTACTTCAAGGTGATGCCAGCCCATTCGGCCCCCACCAACACCCTACTTTGCAAGAGGCAGGCATCCGCACATCCGCATCCATAAGGAGAAGTAAAAAAAAAAAAAAAAAAAAAAAAACACACCTCAAAATATAGAAAAGCTTGTTACAAGTGAAAAGCTCCGTAAAATAAAATATTTGCCCATGCAGGAAGCCGGGATTGATTCCATTTTTGGGGTAGTTTCAGGCCCTGCAGATCAGTGGAGATACGTATCACTTTCTGACATTAAAGCGTAAAGCTTTGTCATTAAGTCATGGAGGATGGCGTCACAGCACGGATGACAGGTGGAATGCTGTTGTGATTAGAAGAGTATACACTGTGGCTTTTTTCTGCAAATTCTCCTCTTATAACGACATCACTTTTAAATGTCTCTAAAATAATGTGCCGCAAAAACGCAACAGTGTGCCGCAAAAATTCCTAATCAGTGCCTAATATCCTGCGGTCTGAAAAGGTTCATGTTTGTCTTCAACAGGGAAATTAAACAAAGATTAAGTTTGTTGATGCTAAATCTAATATTTCTGTGTTTAGTTTGCTTTCCAGTCTGTGTTGATTCCTTTTTTAAGGCATCGATAGTTTGCTAGTTTTATAAACTCCACAAACCGCTTTATCGTTCAGGTCTGGTGGTTTTAGGGATGCAGAAGTCTAGTTTTATTTACACAAAATTATTTATAAAGCTCAGAAACTACAATCAGACATCGCTGGCCTGCTTGTTCACAATCAGTTAAAATAGCGACACGAGGGAAGCACTGTAAACGGGCGGCCGCGGCAGGGCCATGTGTTTCTGCTCTGCCCGGACGTGCAGGGGACGGGGGCAGAATGAAAGCCAACAGAGAGGCATTCCACAGCGGACGCTCGGACGGCCTGCAAGCGGAAGGCGAAGGAATGTGCAGCCCTTCTTAAGGCAGGGGACCCGGATTGTGTGCTCGGTAGGCCCGAAAGGTATCTGAGAAGGACAGAAGCCAGGTTGCGACTCGGTTTGCTACAACTAATCGGTACACAAGCATTTGTATCGTCCGATGAGCGGTACAGATGTGTTAACCACGTGACCCGAACACATCATCAATGTGCTTCATGTATTGTTTCCCAGGAACACGGATCCGTCTGGTGCTCGGAGACACAACTCTTCCTACCTTACTAAAAAGGTCTCTCCCTCTTCCTGTCTTGTTCCGAGCTGCCTGCTAGCCAGTATTTTATCCACATCATTGGCATGTTTACGACAGGTCAAGAGGTGAGCATGCCACATAATTCATAGGGAGAGCCAAGCCAGAGTTATAGGGCTGGGCCTGAGTCTGAACCAAAGCATGACCCAAGCCATCGAAAGACCAATAACTGTAGCTGATTCTATCACCGAGATAAGATAATCTCATCCATAACAAAATGTCGACTTCAGGTATGATCCTCCGTTCGAAACTAAACGTGGTCCAAGGTAAGATTCCTGTTTAAAGTCAACCTATTCATTCCGGCCTCGGTGGCCACTTTAGAATAACTTCCTGTGTCACCTGCGCTCTCACTGCCAGGTACCTTGTACAGCAGAGGCAGCGTTCTCACCCTAAGAGCCCTTAAAATGGATGTCGTCACTAAAGGTGCCAAACCCACGCAGACGCCATCAAACAAGGACTGTTCTAGGAAGTTTGTTGGAGATTATTAGAGATGCAGGACTGGGCAAAAAAAAACTGTTTTTTCCTACACTTGATGGCCCCTTTAATACCGTGTAATCGCTCCACAGTAGTGGTAGTCTACTGCAACCATTATTGCATTTTCTGGTTCCTGTATAAATTGCGTCCAACTTTGGATTTATCCCAGCAACATTCAGCCAATCTGGACAAAACTGACCTGTAGAAACAAGGTTTCTTCGTGACTAATACTTTTCACTGCTCTTCGCACTAGCTGCAATTCGACTGTTTACCTTCAGAGCCAGCTGCCCTAGGACCGCGAGCAGGGCTGGGGTCAAAGTTCGGGTGTCGGAGTCGCATGGGTCCTGGGGGTTGTAGGTGAATTCTGCTTGGCCTAAATTTAGGCATAATTACCCTCCACCCTACCACCACTGTCCTTTACACAGCAGTGGAAATACTTCCCTTGTTACTGAAAGGACAGTGCAGAATGCAAAACAAGCATTGGCAAAGTGAATGGATCTGGCATTGGAGGCTTCCTTAAGGCTTCGTCAATGCGTGATTTGTTACTGTGTTTGTAAAACGTTATTGTTGTATAGCTAAAAGCAACAAGCACTTTCAAAGCCAATATGTCTGTTATTTGCTGCCAGACGTTTGGCTTTGTCAATCCTTGCTCTGTGTTTGTTTTGGTTAAACAATTATAGTTGAAGTAGCTCCTTGGCCTACACCAATATAAATAAAAACACAGGCAAAAGAAAAAAATATTTTTGGTCTCAAAAAGTATACATTGCCATATTTTTCCCTGCAACTGAAGGGATCATGTGTCCTTAGTTGAAAATTACTCATAAAGACGTAATGTAACTCAGGAGTAGGTCATGATTTTAGAACTGTGTGCTGCTTATGCTTTGGGAATCATCAGAATTCCACTTCAGCATAGAAGCAAATATCTGCCTCTTCCACGAGAACAGAGGTGAACTAAAAGACTCTTCAAATTATATTCTCCACAAAAAGAAACAAACTGAGACGCAGACATTTTTTTCTGCTGGTTGCCCAATACTGCCACAGTTTCACAGCCAGAGGCGTTAAGTCACAGTCTAAAAGCTACGCCAGGTTCCACAGTCTGTGTACACTACTGAGACGTCCCATCATGCTGAGGCATACCCAAGTGAGTCAGGAGGAGAAGATCATGCATAGCTGGAGTCGGGCAGAGGTGGGGCCTCTAACTTGAGTATCTTGCATGCAACCTAGTGCAGTTCTAGCCAGGCTTTCTAAAGGGCTCAGTTTCCAGAAATCCTCCAAAAAATATGAAGTCTGGTTTTGTTGATAATGGTGGGTAAAGGGTACACCAGAGACGAAGCTGAAGTCCTTTACTCAACAATTGCACTATGCATTTCCCGGATTTTAATTTCAGTTGTCAGGTTGATTGCATGTTAGATAATCAGAATTTTCTAGATGGTGACTGGTGGAGGTTAGGTTGGGGGGGGGGGGGGGGGGAGGGGGCAGTTTCTTTAATCCAGAATGCCTCAAGTTTGGTAAAGGGAACTCTGAGTTTAAACATGGATTGTAACAGGTGCAGTGTAGTATTTTTAAGGTAGACTTATCATGTACATGTTGTAAGCCAAAGCACAACCTCGCTATGTGATGTGCACTTGTTGAGGTCTCCTCAGAAAACCAGACAGACCGTCACGCAAGTGCTTATCACCAGCAGGCTGGGCTATGGCAACACACTATTCTGGAATCGCCAAACAACTCCCACACAGACTCCAGACCATCCAGTACACCGCTGCAGGACTCGTACTCAACCTCCCATGCCGCACCTACTTCACACTGCACCTCAAGGATGCTTCACTGGCTTCCCATTCACAAGCACAGCCAATTCAAACTCCTCATACATACATAAAAAGCTGGACACATCACAGCACCAGGATAGCTGAACAGCCGCATACACTTTCACCAACCCACCAGACACCTTTGCTGTGCCCCATTCTCACTCACACACATTCCTGCATCCGCCAAATCAAAACCTGAGGTCGCTCATTCTCTTACATTGCATCTAGGAATGGAACTGCCTCCCTCTACACATCAGTCTCCTCCTCACTTACTGGGCTACATAAGAAATGGAAGGCTTGGCTCTTCGTATAAGAACCATAAGGACCACAAAACTACACACATACTCCAGTGCCTGAATACCTTCTTGGGCAATTAATGCGCTATAAAAATCAATATAATGTAAGATAACATGATTTTTTGGGGGAGGATGCTGTAGAGTACTGCACAGCAGTAAATTAAGGCATGTATAAGGAAGCTGTCAATAGCCCCGCTTAGTGGTTGGCCTGGAAGAGTTGTAGGTTCTTCAGAGCATTAAGAGTTAAATGTTAGCTGTCTCTGGAACTCTCTCTTAGAAGATACTAGCAAAGGCTACAAAAATAACTTTCCATGAAGCATTGCTAATTCTTCTCATGTTTGTTATCATTAAGTCATGTTCACCTGGACCATGTTGGTCCATTCATTGCAGTCCTGATGCATCACATTCATTTTGTCTGTAACATGCTCCAGTACTTGTGCAGTGATATCTTCTCTATGGAAAAAAACTTCCCTAAATATAAAAAGTAACAAAGGTAACACCCAGATTCATGAATGTCCCCTGGTGTGGGAAGTACAAATACACCTCCTTGGCTTTAACACTTTCGAGTGTCAGGAGTATCATTAGGTAAGGTGCTAGTCTCTTCCATTGAAAAGACATGGTTCAGAAGTCTGCAATTTTGTCCTGGCTCTCAAGGTCATTTTACAGGCATAGATGGTTTACAGATGTTGTTTTATGAAATATGCCTGCTCTTTTATTCTGGTCACATAGAAGCTATCTTTATGGCTTTGCCCATATAACCCATACCTCAGAAGCAGCTCTGTGGCAGCATGCAATGGGTAAAATAATAGCTCCTTTCTGGGAGGAGTTCCCTTTCACAATTCACTTGCACAGGTCTGCAATGACCCCACTTCTCACAGTGGTTTTGCTCTCGTGCTTTTCTCGTTAAAACACACAAATGGAAGAAGAAACTTTGTTCTCAGGCCCCAGTCCCTGGTGACCTGCGTTTCCCCAAAAAAGAGCCGTTGTGAAATTCTGTGACTGAAGCTCCACCTGAACAATCCACCAAAGCGGTGCTATTGGGAAAGTACACTAATGACCTGTAGCAAAAAAAAAGGGAATCTGCAAAATAAATACTTTTGGCTAGGAGACATCTAACCATAACCTCGAAGCCTCTGGTGGGTCGAAACGGTTGGACCACCTTTAGAATATGGGCAACGTTCCAAACACAAACTGGATGGCACTGCCCAGGCATTAGCAGGTGACTTGGGAATCTCTACTCACCTATACTTGCTGGACCGCCTGCCTTTTGAAATTGTTTTTTTCACCCTGCAAAGGGGCCAATGGGGGGGCCGACGATGGAGCACACAGAATCACGTGACTACAGATGAGGACAGACGATATATCCAGCTACATTAAATAGTGTACACATTGAATTTTCAGCATGGCTATACATGATGCACTGTACAAACCTGCACTTAAATAGTTATTTTAAAACTAGTAAAAACATCATCTTCACCATCTGTATGTAACAAGTATTGCACGGCACCTGCTTGCTTCCAATTTTTCAGGACAACATACCTACTCTCATTCTTCAAAAAAGGAATGGGAGGGCTTGGATACCTCTACCGCATTACAGAGGTCATCATGTAGCAGGATACTTCAGGTAGATGTCCTGGGGGTCACTACAATTTCAGAGACTGCTTCCACTAACGTATGCTTTTTCAGAATGATGTTAATGGTAGATACTAGCTACCTCCAATGAGGGTAGAATCAGAAACTTTCCTGTCTTATTTGGATTTCCTGGTTGCTCTGGGTTTTGAACAATCTTACCCAGTGTCCACACACTTCAAAGAGCAGTGGTCATTGGAGTATGTGGCACACAGAGGTCTGGACCTTACAGACTAGCTCTAGATCAGCAGTAGGCCCTGAGGGATCAGTCACCATACAATGGAGACCATAGAAGAAACTTTTGCAAGTATTCCCCCATCACCTTTTGTTTTCATGTGAGACTCTAAGCGCAGTGGAATGCCCCGACATGGGTGCTGGGCTCACACTGCTGCAGGATCCAAGTTGCATATACAAATCAGTCCTGCCTGGAACCATGGGATACTATTGAGTGTGCAAGGGCAAAGTATAGATCTACCTCAACCACTGGCTGGGATTCTAGACATGGCAAAGGAGGTCAAGGTTTCGGGTCAGGTGCGTGACCCAGATATACTTGTAGGCTACACAGAGTGTGCCCTTTCAGTAATGTCAATTTCACCATCTCTTCCAAGAGAGGCAGATGATTTCTACTCAATGCTGACCCCAAACCCTTTCCACCTGCACAGCCCCATTATTGAATACACTACTCATGGGTATCTAGACAGCATAAGGCTCGGTCCCCAGGTAGCAATCACTCATTGGGTAGCATCATGACCTTTCCACACAAATTTCAGTTTGGCTGATAAGCGTATGAATCAGTAGCTGCAGCAACTCCAGTTCAAGGGCTTCTTACCAGAGAAGACTCTTAGGCACAAACAGAGGCTGATGGACGAACCAAGAAGGAACATCCTCTATCACAGTTAAGATTACTATTTCTCTGTCAAACAGGTATGGGAAGTGTAGTAGTATTTCTATGGATTTGAAAGTCAACTAAGTTAGATGCGAGGGCACTCTGGTGGTTTGGATAGAAGCTTGGAGTTGTTGATTTTTTTATGACATAAACCGACCAACAGCTCAGGTTATTTCTCCTTTGGAGGAATGCCGCCTCATACAAATTGGTGGCTATTTTTAAAGTAGTTCTAGTCCCCCTTTTCTCACTCCTCTAGGAGTTTTCTGAGCAGTCACTTTCTGAAATAGCCTGGACCTATGATAGGAAATTCGTCATGGATTACTTCCCTCAACATCGGTTGTTTTCCTGCATGATTTACAGTTCTCTAATCTACTTTTGATAACTGTCTTTCTGGCAGTCTTATTCTACGAATTACTTCCTTTTTAATGTGTCCTTTGTACCTGCTGTGATTTAAAATAAAAGCAGCTGTGCTGCAAAACACACTCATCCGTAACAACCACGCAAAAAAAAAATGAAAATTATAATTTTTAGAACCACAAACAATATACACAAGAAAGGAAATCACTTTACATAAACTTCCATCCTTGAGTAAACATATTCTTTCTATACAATGGCTCTTCCTTCAGCTCGACAAGCAAATTTAGAACCACAGCAGCATAAAAGGACGAGAATGTACTCATATAAACAAAACGGGTTACTGCAATGAATAACTAATTAAAAAAAACGGCTGAAGTCAACTGTAGGATTTAAGCACTACAATAAAATAATTAAAGTAAGAATAACATGCATCTACAACGCTCCAATTAAATATGTTTGTGCTAATGAACAGATTATGAAGAAAACAACTACAATTCTCATCCGCAATCACAGAGCACAGTTCCATGGGAGACTGCACTCCACTTGACATCAGACAAATGAATACTACAACTGGGCGAGCCAACAGCAAATCATTAGCACTTGTGAGAAGATCTTCACCAAACCGCAGCATAGTAAAGATAATGTTGGTTCATGTTGAAAAGAAAGTGGTCCCTGTAACAACTCTGGCTACCAAAGACATACACCTGTCTCTAAATTGGCCCCACTCTTGATCATTCGCTCCTGTAATAAGCCTGGTGCTCTTGGAGGGGGGAGGAACGGGATTGGGGTGGACTGCCTTCTCAGTTCAGACCGCTAAAATAAGGAACTCAATGCCTGCTGAATTAAGAATGGTAGAAAATAGGGAACTCAATGCCTGCTAGATTAAGAATAACAGAAAATAAGGAACTCAATTCCTGCTAGATTAAGAATAATGGAAAATAAGGAACCTGGTGCCTGCTATATTAAGAATAATGGAAAATAAGGAACTCAACTCCTGCTAGATTAAGAATAATGGAAAATAAGGAACTCAATACCTGCTAGATTAGAAATAATGGAAAATAAAGAACCCGGTGCCTGCTATATTAAGAATAAAGGAAAAAAAGGAACTCAATTCCTGCTAGATTAAGAATAATGGAAACTGAGGGACTCAAAATCTGTTAGAGTAAGAATAGTGGAAAATGGAGAACTCAATTCCTGCTAGATTAAGAATAATGGCACATCACTTTGAATTGCAGAGTGCGTTAAAACCCTGGTTCTTCCTAATCACATCATTTGTTCTGAACATACACAAAAAACAGAAGGGTTGGGTGCCCACTAATGTCACAGTTCTATTATCACACTTTTATACAACACCTCATGCTAATGCAATGCACAGCTAACAAACCATAGTTGGAGCACATCTCTAAACTTTATGTCCCCCTCACAGCACCACAACCTATTAATCATGCCCTCTGGAAACGAGGTCCAGGACCCGAAGATGAACTGCAGAGCTTGAAAGCCTTATCAAGTGTTTGGAGTGCAATACAAATTCTACAATTTGTAAAAATACAAAATACAACAGATGGCCCGAAATATACTAAATAAGGGGTCTCTAACCTTTTATGTAACAAGTGCTACTGATCATCAGTGAAAATCATCCTGAGCTCCGAATATTACAAGTAATATTACTAGTGTTGCAATAGTGACAACATCAACAAGATCACTTTGGTGGCCACCTCGTACAAGATTGTCAGCAGTGACCACCTCAGTGAACCATGCAAGTTTGCCAGAAGTATTGTAAAAAGCTGGTATTAATTAGGAATGCCATAGCAGCAATGCCCCAGCAACAAGATAATAAAACGAGTAAGAAGTCTTCCCAACACTGCAAGAGTTATTACTCTAATTTCAGCTTCAAATATAGTTTTAAATATATTTTCGAATTTCATAAATTTTTCTCCAAATATCGGGTTACGAGTTCTGAAAATACAATAATTATATTCTCAAACAAGTGTTTTATATGTTGCCATACATATATTAATTTCACAAATTAAAAGATTGCAGTTTAGTAGAGTCAGAGGCACACAAGAGAGCTACTTGGAGGCACTAGAGATCTACCAGTAGCTCATGAGCTACTCGCCTGTCCTACATCTTTCAACAGTCAGTAACATTGCAGCGCAGATATTTCTTTGAGTCTTTGCTTATACCTTTAAAACCTCCCATTACAGCCCATTAAACCCTGCTTTCAAAAGACAGCACATGCGTAAGGATAGACAGCAGAACTAAAGAAGAGGCAGCCTCAGCCTACAAAGAATTCATAGAAGAAAACAATACACCAAAGGGGTCTCTTTGAAGGTTATATATAATGTGATGCATCGTATGAAACATCCCTCCAATAAACAAACTCTTACTGAGAGGTAGACGGCAGGTAGACTCTAACTTCAGGCTGGTAACTACATCTGCTCTAGCTCACATGAAGTGAAGGGTGCAAATTTGCAGAAAAAAGAGCTATGAAGCCTCTCCTGCCACTGACGACCCACTACTGCAAGATGTTTGTGATGGAGTCGTCTGTGTAGGGCACTCACCCATACCCCTCTATATTAAAAATCCTTTCTCACAAGCATGCCTTGGACCTAGGAGAGATAATGCCTTGCTTTTTGTACTAGACCGAAGGTGTCTCTTCTTGGTTACATCATCCCTCCTCCAAAGACCTTGCTTTGGCTACTGGTCAGATATATAACACTGCAAGACACTGTCCAGACCACAAAGCACAGCACAGACACTCTCCAGGATGCCTCATAACATTTGCAATCCTACTAGCTTATTAAGTGGCGAAGAGCGGCCTCCCACAACCTACCAACCATCTGCCCAGCTAGATGTATATATTGGGGAAGGTCTAACCAATCACGCAGTTAACCCACTCAAACTATATACCCACTTCATCCAAGGCACGTAGAAATTATGTGGTTTCCATGAGAATTTAAAATTCACCTTTTCATGGCGGCTTATGTCTTAGCTGCAAAGATCTCATGGCTTAGTCGACACCATGAACTCTAAACTTTTCCTATGCAAGCCACCTTGAAGTTCTTCAAGCACTTAGTAGTGTGCACATTCTGGTTTCCTGAAAAGCAGTATGAGCACATCAAAACAAAAAATGCTCACTTTCCACTCATTGTGACTTAGACCTACAGGTATGGCAGAAGTACAGAGCAAAACTAAGAAAATTCATTTTGGGGGTGCAGGTAAGCTTGGGTAATTAGACGTTGGTTGGCACAAAAATACCTACCTTATCCTGCAGACCCCTAGAGAAGGAAGATATAATTGTCAGAAAACCACTGAAGGATAAACGAAACATAGGCATTCTGAGGAGGCAATACTTCTGAAATAGACAATGTTTTCCCCCCAAAAAAATAGGTCAACCGTACTGCCTTTGTCATATAATACTGTAATACACGTAACAGACATAAGGCATGTGAATTACAGTTGGCAAAATAATATGCATCCTTCCTAAGTGGGCCTAACAAGAATTCCGAGAGTGCAAATCTTCTGCTATGAGGGTTGCTTGAGGGAATAACCAACACCAGAAGCCCAGCCTCCCACTGTAATCTGTGAGATTTCTTGTAACAAAATACTGGTAAACGGGCTTTGACAGAGTATAATGACAAACCATCATAAAAGCTCTATTGGCTTTAATGTATGTTTTTCATAATAACTAACTAAGGCTTTTCCTAATAAACAGATGAGACCTACAGCATCTGACAGTTGTTTTCCCAATGTACCGTGGAAATAGAAATGCCCACATTTTGACAGAACCAACCACACCTTTATACTTTATTAATGGATTGTTACCACAGCCAACACAGGATTAATGTAGGAAGTGTAAACTCTCTTACTAAGCAGCCATCAGGTATATAGTCATCACAGTACAAACATGTTTAAATAAAAAAATTACATTCAGCAAAAATATATAAAACCCCTCCCATGGGGGCCCAAAAAGCAATACTGCAGTGCAAGTCTTCTATTTCTAGGGTTTGTCAGAGAAAGTAACAAAACCCTTGCCTGACACGATAATCTGTGGGATTCCAACTAATTACCCGCGTAGTGGCTGTTACACAGTCTAATAATAATCCACTCTTAAAGGCCTATTGGTTTTGATAAATGCCACACAGAGTAAGTAAGTCGAGCCTTGCCTTTCATGTGGCCAGTGATGACAGGTATGATCTGCCATTGGACTTACTGTTTCCAGGTAAATCAAACAGCCCTACAGCCTTTCTCATTAGCTTGTTACTATGAAAGAAAACTCAGTCCTATTTCTCAGAAAGCAACCATCAGTCTTACGATCGTAAAACTACATATATGTACAAAATCGCAATTGTCAAAAATAAATCCCTTCTTATAAAGGTTGCAACGGGAAGTATTACAATGAGAAACTATCCCCATTGTTTGGCACCTGAGGAAATCTACTCAAAATAATAATTACTACAGGAATGTTTAAGATTCCTGGCAGTAACACGTTTTTTCACAAATAAGTTGGGTCTTCTGCCTTTAGCATAACTTTTCATAATAAACAGAGCAGACCTATGGCATCGAACATGATGTTCCCCAGTGAACCAATCCGGCCTAGACCTTTTATCATTAGCTCGTCGTCATTACCAACTAAGGCCTACTGTATTGAATGTAGGCCTTCCCACAAAGCAACCATCTGCATGCAATCAAAAAATCAAATATGCAGAAAATTAGAACTGCAATATGTGGTAAAACAATATGCGTTCCCTTCTAAGTGGACATAACAGGGATTCTCACAGTACAAATCTACTCCTGAAGCTTGTCAGAGAAGATAAGCAATACCAAAATCCTTGCCCACTGCTGTAACTTGTGAAATTCCATGTTACAAAATAGATGTTTACAGATTTTAACTCATTGTAACAACCCATCCTAAAAGGCCTACTGAGTTTGGCATAGCCTACTCTCTGTCATAACATTTCATAATAACAGATGAGATCAGGCTTGTTACCATAAACAATTCAGGCCTGCTGAATAAAGTGCAAGCTTTCCAACTTAGCATAAATTGTAAGGGCTCTTTTTCAGTGGAAACGCACCACTTCTGCCCAATCAATTGCTGTAATTAAGAAAACCACGATGCTGAAGGATCAAAGCCCCTCTCCAGTAAGGAGTCCTAAAGCGCTTTTTCGACTGATCGAACAAGGTAAGAAGGAAATGCTGAGGTGTCAAGCCAGACCTAAAAACAACTGTCCAGCACATGAAACTGAAAGGACTGCTCAGAGTGAAAAGCTCAGGAGAATAGCTTTAGAATGCGAGACTCTCGTATAATTGGTGTTTGCTCATACTTTTTCCTGGGGTTTTCTTTGTTTGGTGCTTATATTGAAACTCCAAACTTTTGCAGCCCATTGGATTGGAGGTAATCCCATCACCCTTGTTCTCTAGTAAAAAGGAGCGTCCTTGCATAAGGGAGTGGAATGCGATTCGAGCTGAAATCTTTCCACGCCGCTATCTGAAAACACCTTAAGGCCCTGCTCTTCAAACAACAATATCAATGTGTAACCTCAGCCCATGCTGCCAGATGAGGAATGTCCTCTGCTCCCCCACGCCGTTCGGTCACTCAGCTGTCCTCTCTCCCTCCAGCCCCACACACCTTCCACCACCCTCTTTCCACAAGAGCACCCCATTAGCTCACAGCTTAAGTTTGCACCCTATATACCCACACACACTTCTGAGATTAGATGCATTTTGGCGCCGACCTGGGATTTCTAACACAGAAAAGGCTGAACTGCCTCGCAGAGCATCTTAATCATTGGCGAGCTCAGACCCAGTGTAAACACGGTAGACCCTTCATTGCTCACTGCGCTTACTTGCCCTCGGGGTGATTTGTTTTCTCAGAAGAGTAGCTTCAGAGCATACTAAATCTAAGATAGTCCTTTGACAAATAAGAGCGGGTTCTCTCCCTCTGCTGACCCCAAGATTGAATCATCGGCCTTGTCGCTGCCTATCACAAGACATCTGACTGCGCCGCCACCACCAGCGGGGCGGTGCTAGACGAAGCACTAGATCACCAAGTTTACTTTCGTTTTATTGCAGCGAGCTTGGAGTTGTTTTCGTAGCGCTGTGATAAGTGAAGCACCAAAGGGAGGTTCTCAAGTTAGTCATTTTTTCTTTTGTTATGGTGCTTACCTGTTGTGCCAACTGAAAGGGCTACTTGCTGCAAACACAAGTCTGGAGTCATAAGGCACCGATGGAGTCCTTTAATGGTAGTAGTAAATTGTGGGAAGAAGTAACTGCCAGAGGGTCCCCGAAAGAAGCATATACAGGTTCCTTTCTCATGTTGTATGCAGGTTCTGGCTAACTGCCTGCATAACTCCCTATGACATATGTGACCTTTTCACCACCAATTTAACACGCTAACAAAAGCAGGAGTGAACACAATAAACACACACAAGCGGTCAAGACACTACTCCCGCCTTCATCCTTAGAGGCATCAGTGGAAACTGGACGGTCAGCTGCTGTGAACTCATACCACAGAATAGCCGCTTTCCACCACTGTCCAACTCAAGAACGCGTCAAGCTGTTGCCGCCATCAAGCATCGCCAGTGAAGGACAGCCGGGACGAAGAAACCAATGGAAGGCCGGAGCTGCTGCTACGGTAAGCCATTAGCCTTCCCAATCGCCAGTGAGACCAGGTAGGTAAAGAAGCATACACAGCATCGGTTACTCTTTCAGCTCAGACCTCTCTGGCCAATGTGACTGGGTTGCTATCATGGGTGGGAGTCATTCCCATTCTCAGAAGAGAGAAGAGTGTCTGGTGATCATGCACAGAAACAGTATAGTGAACCTGAGCCACACCTGTGCCACATTCCACTCCCCACTGAAGAGGTAATGTAGAGATTGATTCCCTTTCCTACATCAGTCCCACTGTCATACTGCCATATCTTCAGGATGTCGCTAACTGTGCTTAAGAACCAGAAACACAGCCATGTTACACATTCCCCTCTCCGTTATACTAGACAACCTGTAGTGCCACAGGCACCATAGCAAAGCTGTGGTAGGCATATAAATTTAATGTAGAAGTTTGAGCTTTATGGCTCCTGAGGAAAAGACATTCCACTGGTCTTCGGTAGACCAGGAAAGCTAATTGGACTATTCGCATTATGTATTGTGTCTCCCCAGTGCAGCCGTGCCCAGTGAGGGAGACAAATGTGCTCTGATTGGCTACTTGGGAGCGGAGGAACCCTGCTGCCCACAGGGGTAGGTTCCTGAGTGGGAAACTCAACTAATTTCATCCCTTACTCAAGAGTAGTTTGAGCCAGAGGAGGACGTCGGGTACGTCTTGTTTAATAAGATGGTCAAGAATAGAGGACAGGTGCTCAACCTCTCTTGGCTTCCTGGCCCAGGTGTGGTCCGTAACATCTCACTGACAATCCAGAAAGGAGATGAGACTTTTCTAATCTATCAACAATGTCTAATGAATAGAGCAGTGTCATGCCCCTACAACCTGAAAAAATATCAAATCCACAAAATCACCTACTGGTACAGTGTCAAGGTAAGCTGATGTGGAGTTCAGAAAAGTAAATCTACACTTACCTCTATATATTTAACACAACAATAAAGTGGTAATCGATGTTGTTGTTCAATTTTTAGCATGACGATATTTCAGCCACTGCATAGTGACATGCACTTGATTCAGCAATGCATCCCATTGAAAGGACCGGCTAGGTGTACCACACAATTTTTCTGGCCTGTGGGCTGAGAAACTTAACCACCTTGACATCCCACAACTGAGGTATACTAGTCTGCCAAATAATTACAATTGGTAACAGTGACACGAGTGTTTGAGGTCATACTCAGCCATCTTAAAACATCAGAACTGTGGGGACTGGATAGCAGTATCTGATTAATTCTCAGCCAACTTAGTGTGTAAAGTCTGACCGCTCGGGTAGATTAGTCCTCAGTGTACTTGACAGGAGTCTTCAAGCTCTCAGTAACTCCTAGGTGAATCCACCTGGACAACCAGTCATCAAAATCCAGTCATGCTATGAAGCTATCAAGGCTGTAAGGATTACCAAATCACCCATACCACAGTATGTATGATGCACAAGCAACCTGTGGCACTCTTCTAGAAATCTCAGTGACACATGCACGCTTCGTTTCAGCACCAAGTCTGCCTTGGCACCATCAGAGCACATCTTTGTCCAGCACGCCCCAAATGAAACCCTTCCCACATAGGAAAGCCCCCGCCCCAAACACACATTCTTTTAAACAACACATGCATGCGCCAGCTTATAATCTCTGCCACACATGCCTAAAAGGAGGCGGAACCCTCCCTTGCCTTTTAATATTTTGCCCTTTTCCTAGGTTAATTCAAATCTCACTATTTCACTGTCATAACTTCACTGTTTAGTATCTATTTTATGTGTGTGCCCGTTTTTGCTTGCATGCAATTTACATTTGGCTGTTGTTGCACATTGTGGGTTGCAATTTTTTAATGCATGCCCTCCCACCCTTTCTTTAAACTAAGGTTGTCTTCCTGGGCTTGTTTCTCGCAGCAGAGAGAAGTGCAGTGAGTTCCTATTCCAGCACCCACCTTCTCCCTCAGGAGGCTTCTGTGCTACCATGGGGCTCACATGGTGGTTTCTGCTGCTGGATACCACTGCCCCACAAAGTGCTTGACCATGCCCGCAACAGAGACAGGGCGACTTGGAAAATTCTGTTCTTTTTCATTATCTTACTAAACTGTTTATGTGGGCATCTAAACACGTGACTACGTCACAGAGTAAATGCTAAGGTTCTGAACCTGGTGAAGACAGTGATGAATCAGTTGGTCAGACAGAGGGAAAGACAGACCACTTGATGGCGTAAATTTGCTGTTACCACCATCAGGATCTTGGGGAACAACGATGGGGCTTTTGAGGATACCAAAAATGTTGTTGTCCACAAACTAAGGAGTGTCAGCTTTTATATGTATTCTAGGACATGGAAGCACACATCCCAAGAGTCCATGCATTGTAAACACTTTCTGTAATTGGCAGGACAGTGCATCTTTTCCTGAGGGAGGATCTGTAGAAAAGCATCTATAACAATGAACACCGAAGACAAACAGTGCATGTGATTATCTTGATCTCAGCTGAAGAATTCAACAGATATCTTCTGATGACATGAGGGAAGGGGCACATGGTTAGTAGGCCTCTATGCCAAATATCTGAGTAGTACGAAGGGGCATAGGGAACCAAGGTATACTGATGAGGAATAGGGCACTTTCTAGGGGCGAATTAACCATGCAGCAGCACCAGGCACAGAAAGGCTACCAAAGCTACAGCAACAGGTGCCCACTGTAACTCGAATCAGACAGGTGCTGGTATTCTGAGGACAGAGCAAGTGGCAGAAAAAGATCTACCAGCATCTGGAGCACAGCACTGAGAAATGGCAAAGGCAACCCAGAAGTATAGAAATGAAAGAGAGAAGCAGGGGTCTATACATCCCTAATGAAATGTTAAATATTTACAACTGCTTCATGTCCTTAGAGCGGAAGATTAGCCTTGAACAAGATCCTGGATCATAATCCAATAGAAAGCGAAATCTTAGATGAAGAGCGCCACACTAAAGTGGTCTCACAAACATACTGCATGATCACTGATTAGAAGCCAGACAAACTTCTGTCTCTCATGTTGATGTGGGAAAGAGGCGTAGGCTCCATGGAAGACACTAAGGGGGAGGCAGTCATGATACTCCACAGAGAGGTGACCATCAAATCTAGACAGACTTGTGAAATACTATAACAGAAGCTGACTAATCAAGCTGGGCCAAGCACTGAATCCTATGTCTCTAAAATTTAAGGTGGCTGAAGACACTTTTTTTTTTACCTACACTCTGGGAATGTCCCCTCATAACAGCCTATTGGGCCACAATTGTGAAGGAACTGGAGATGGTGCCCGATGCTACCTTCCCAATGACGCCGCAGTACATCCTCTAAGGCATCCCATGTGAAGTGGATCTCGCCTGAGCACAGTTATTGTTCTGTAACCTGGGTTGTGTAGTAGGAAAAAGGGACATTGCTTGAAGATGGGGCTCAGCAAAGCGCCTGAAAACAGGGCAGTGAACCTTGGGACTGGATGTGTATTAAAGCGGAAAGAGTGGTTTGAACCAGCAGGCACTGCCTGAGAAGTGCGAGAAGGTCTGGGGGAAATGGAGGGAATGGGGGGAATTCTATGACCTGAACTGGGTAGAAGAGGAAGCGCAGGACCTGGAACGGATGTAGCGCCTTGACACTGGCCCGCTTGACCAGGGTATTACAGAAAGACTAGGAAGCTTCCCAGCAGACTGAGGGCGGGTGTGGATGCAAAGGAATGGGACAAAGAGGGCTGGGAGAAATTGTTCATGGATATATGTTGTGACTGCTTAAACTGGCAAATGCATGGAAGAAATAATTTCTTAGATGTCTGTAAATGGTAAAACAAAAGTATCATAAAAAGTTTTAAAGAAAAGAAGCAGGGGAGAAATTAAGGCACAAACAGGAAATCATAAGAGAGACTGAGGGTAGGAAAAAGCTAGACCCTGACGGGAAGAAATAGGAGGGCAAGATAACAGGAGCGAAGAAAGGAGCTATTCAGACAGATAGAGGAACCGAGGGAGAAAAGCAGTTGAGAGAAGAAAACAATGGGCTGAGAAAGGTGTTTTGTGTGTTAAAAATTGTGGGAGAGGAGACCACGGATGGATCTGGACACACAAATAAAGAAAGGTAACTATAGGAAAGTTAAAATGGAGCTAGAATCAATAGAGAGTGACAGTGTGCGTTACAGAAAAAAGACAGAGACAAAAGAAAGAAAGAAAGAATTAGGGTTAAGGGAAAAAGATGCAATGAGGAGAGATAGTAACAAAGGGGAAATGCAGATGCGTTGTGAAATTTGAAATGCTTCTCTGGTGTAGTGACAGGCGATTGCGGCCATTGTTATCTATCTGTAATTAACAGTCTCTTACACAATGTGGGTCCAAGGATTATACCAATTGGAATAGCGGGCTGTTTCAAGACTCTTGAAAGGGCTCACAGGACGCAATACTTTAGGTCTTTTTTGACATGGTACTGAACACAGCTCGTGGATCTGTACTCGTCACCTCGCGAAGCACTGTTCAAGCAGATTGATTAATTCCTTTACCGAACTCCAATAACTACTACGCCTATAAACAAGCATTGACAAAACCAACTGTTTTGTCTTATTATATTATAGTGGAAACCTTTTAGGTGACACTAATGCAGAGAACAGGTAGCAGGTGGACAGCGAGTGCGCTAGATTATTTTAGACAAAACAATTACATTGTGGCAGCATGTGTGCGTGCTTCCCTTCCAAGCGCAGCATATTAAACAGGTACCAACAGTGCAAGGTCCCTCACAATCTGAGTAGGTGCAGTACAGGCAGCAACAGTGCAAGTATTCCTTCCAAATGAGATAGGTACAAGAAGAGCTAGACGATGTACAATCTGCAACAATTCAGTGCCTGCAATAGACTTTGTCAGCCCTGTGGAGATAACTATATAGTGGCAACTGTAACTAAAATCTCTGGGTACCTAGGTATAATGGGCAAAATTGATGCCATAAGGATGTAAGATCTCATTGTGGGGGCTGTGAGAATCAGGGGGTGCAGAAGCACATGTATGTCCTTTACATACTGGTGACTAGTAGTTAAGTCTCCCTTCATTCCCATTTATACAACCCCACAGCCTTCTCATCTCATCTGCCACTTTCCTCAATGGGAGTATTTCCTTATTTCAGGCTTCCATTCTTTCGACTTCCAGTGGGGTTGGTTTTTGAATTTTTGTTGTCTCTATTTTAGTTCCTACTCTGTTGCTCTGAGTTCCAGTGATTAATGCTCCGGCTCTGATTGCATCCAACAAAGCACGCCCAGCAGACTGCACAGCCCTGATTCACAGCGTCATCTTTACCCTCCTCTGCAGATGTCTCTAAAAGGGTATTGCTGAGGAGTTAAAAAAGGTCTATGTTATTCTTAGGTGTCTAAGTCCAACACAGGGAGGTCTTCGGGAATTTCCTGGAAAGATGGTCTGAGTGTATCAGCACATCCTGGCTGTTTAATCAAAAATATTCGGTCACTCCAAGCAAAATGAATAAGAATCATGTCTATGTTCATAGTTGGAAAATATGTGCCAACCTATTTAACCCATGTGGGGGTGATGATCGGTGTGCTCACAGGTGAGTAAATGGCACAGCAGGGAGTGATGCTGAGTCACTACAGCATCAGTGTTATTCCGGCCTGTGCAACCTTATGTGGTGCTGTGCAGTTTGCCACACACAGGCTCTATCTCTCAGAGTTTATCTGTAACCGGTATTTACTATATTGTAGGTGACTGACCTCTGTGCATGTGCTGTTGTGCTGGACATCCTACATGCAGCAAGTACGGAATTGCTGGTATGCACCAATGGAATATTTATGCTGCAAAGAGAGGGAACAGTCAGGGGGTAGGAGTTGGAGAGCGAGTGAATTGGAGTAATGGGACCTAAGGAGTCAGAGATGCAGGTACACTACGTTGGTGAAGGCTATAACACTACAGTGTTTTACATGTACACTGGGTAGCCCTTTGTACGTTTTCACCGCTAAGGGAACATATATATTAGGCTAACACAGGCCTCTCCCAGAATACGTCAGTGACAGACACCTGGGTTAGGGAACTTTTGAAGAGTTCCTGTGAAACCCAAATCCCTTCGGGGTTAAGGAGAGTTGCAGATGAAAGCAGGACCCCAAATTGGTTGGTAATTTTGAAGAACCACCAAGATCCACAATGGAGTGCAGCAGTGAAGAAACAGAGTCAACCTTATGAATACCTGAATTAATGGAATTATGAAATGTCAGTGAGCTTGACGTTATAGTGTAGGGAATGCAAGAGCAAACAGAATGGGGCCAAGAGAAATTCCATGAACAGTTAATTTGGGGAAATAAAGTGACATCACAGTCGTGTATGTATGTTTTTGGGTTAGATTTAGCACACTAAAATAGCCACACAAAAAAGTACAGGTGGGGACAATGGTTTATGAAAGCAGCACTGATCATTTTACCGTTTAGTCACAATGTCTATGCCCACTGAATTTCTAGATAACCACAGAGGTATGCGGTTATGTTTTGACAGAGAGAATGCATTAACTTCATATCAATGATCAGAACTGTAGATTTTGATAATACTGCAGCAGCCATGACATAGTTAATTCTGAAAGAAGTTTCTAAGAGATTTAAATCGATTTTGCCTAAGCCCTAGCTGACAGCGCGAGACCTTTTCTCCTGTTGCACCTCTAGCCATAAACGGAGATATACAATGGCAGGTTCAACATTCAGAACTGAGTTCATATGTTTCACTGATGTCAGAAACCTCCTCACTACAGCTTCTGCAGCTAAACTTAAAGATGCTGGATGAATATTCAACCACAAAACCCCATCTGCATGGGGGGCACACAGTCCGAGCTCGAATGCATCAAATATAAGCTCACTCTCATCTGAGAAGCTCTGCGCCTACACAAAAGAGGAAGGATGCATAAGCTTAGGACTTGGAGGCAGAGACAAGAAATAACTCCACCCAGGCGGCAGCATCCAGGCATGGTGCTCTCTGTGACTCGTTCATTTTCTGATTCAGTATTTTGGCTTCATAATTTCGCCAAATGAATGCTTAATAATCTGTTTGTAGCCGAGACAGTGATGCTGCATAAGCAAGCCTTCAACTTTCAATGCTGCCAATCAGCAAACATTTCTTTTTAATGCGATCCAATATTTTTGCCATACTTTCCAGGTTTACATGTTTGTTAATAACAGATTTATGTGAAAAAAGATCTATCACTTATGGCAAAAAATATTTAAGTTTCACTACAATAATTGCTAAAATGTACACAAATAAAGGAACCCACACGGATTTTCTGGCACTCAGCAAGAACGTTACACTTTCCGTCTAAACGAATGGCTTCTGCTAAAGCCGTAAGGCACCATTTCAATTTTTTTATATTTAGCCACAGGAAAAAAATGCGATTCGAGTTCAAACCACAATCTTCATACAAATCCATTAGCGAGCTTGTTTAATACTCTGGAGCACTTCGTGCCTTTTGGTGAAGGTAGAAAAGGGACAAATTGACCCAAAGCTCTAGAAATCTCTGTTTTACTGCTGCAGCACACTTCTTCATATGTCACTTGTTACGCCACATGGTAAATATGTCATCTGACAATCTATTCTGCCTCATAATTATTCTTCCTAGCACTTTTACAGTTCCTCATCTTCATGTCCAAAGAACTTAGGGCCATATTTATACTTTTTGACGCAAAACTGCGCTAACGCAGTTTTGCATCAAAAAAATTAGCGCCGGCTAACGCCATTCTGAAGCGCCATGCAGGCGCCGTATTTATTCAATGACGTTAGCCGGCGTTAGCCGCCGGCGCTGCCTGGTGTGTGTGAAAAAAAACGACGTACACCAGGCAGCGCCGGCGTAGGGGGATATGGAGCTTGGGCGCCAAAAAATGGGGCAAGTCAGAATGAGGCAAATTTTTCGCCTCAACCCGATTTGCGCCATATTTTTCGACTCCCAACCCCCATAGAAATGACTCCTGTCTTAACAAAGACAGGAGTCATGCCCCCTTGCCCAATGGCCATGCCCAGGGGACTCCAGTCCCCTGGGCATGGCCATTGGGCATAGTGGCATGTAGGGGGGCACAAATCAGGCCCCCCTATGCCACAAAAAAATAACAAATAAAACACTTACCTGAACTTACCTTAATGTCCCTGGGATGGGTCCCTCCATCCTTAGGCGTCCTCCTGGGGTGGGCAAGGGTGACAGGGGGGGTCCCTGAGGGCATGGGAGGGCACCTCTGGGCTCCTTCCGAGCCCACAGGTCCCTTAACGCCTGCCCTGACCAGGCGCTAAAAAACGGCGCAAAAGCGGCCGTACGTAATTTTTTTTGACCCGCCCACTCCCGGGCGTGATTTTTGCCCGGGAGTGTAAATAAGGCGCACATGCCTTGGAGTCAATTTTTTAGACGGGAACGCCTACCTTGCATATCATTAACGCAAAGTAGGTGTCCACGCTAAAAAATCACGCAAACTCCATGGACTTTGGCGCTAGACGCATCTAACGCCAAAGTATAAATATGGAGTTAGTTTTGCGTCGGAATTGCGTCAAAAAAAACGACGCAATTCCGGCACAAACAGAGTATACATATGCCCCTTAATGCTGATCAGACGTCTTACATCCCAAGTGCTGTAAAAATATGGACGGCTGTAGCACAGAGTGAGACTACACCAAACATCCTCAATATCTCAAGACCACATTACGTGACAATTACATAGACTATGACCATTACGTCATCTGGCCATACTTGGTTTTCACACTATATCCCAAATAGCTATATCAAACTTCATATACTGAATCTGACAAATTGTCTCCAACTACCATAACTCAAGTAGCTTTTGATGCTTTACAACATCCAAGCAACGGAGGACATTAATCACATCAGTGGCCTGCTGCTCTTCCAAGGAAGCAAAGGAGGGAACTAATCACACTGATGACCCGCTGCTCTTCCAAGGAAGCAAAGGAGGGCATTAATCAGACCAGTGGCCCGCTCTTCCAAAGAAGCAAAGGAGGACACTAATCACACTGATGACCTGCTACTCTTCAAAAGAAGCAAAGGAGGGCATTAATCACACTGGTGACGGACTGCTCTTCCAAAGAAGCAAAGGAAGACACTAATGACACTGATGAACCTCTGCCGAGGAAGCAAAGGAGGGCACTAATCACACTGATGACCCTCTTCTCTTCTGAGGAAGCAAAGGAGGGCACTAATCACACTGATGACCCGCTGCTCTTCCAAGAAAGCAAAGAAAGACACCAATGACATTGATCACCTGCTGCTCTTCCAAGGAAACAAATGCAGACACTAATCACACTGATGACCCGCTGCTCTTCCAAATAAGCAAAGGCGGGCACCAATCGCACTGATGACCCGCTGCTCTTCCAAAGAGGCAAAGGAAGACACTAATGACATTGATGACCCTCTGCCGAGAAAGCAAAGGAGGGAACTAATCACGCTGATGACCCGCTGCTCTTTCAAAGAAGTAAAGGAGGGAACTAATCACACTCATGACCCACTGCTCTTCCAAGAAAGCAAAGGAGGGAAATAATCACACTGATGACCCGCTGCTCTTCCAAAGAAGCAAAGAAGGGCACTAATCACACTGATGACCCGCTGCTCTTCCAAGGAAGCAAAGGAGGGCAATACTCACACTGATGACACGCTGCTCTTCCAAGGAAGCAAAGGAGGACGCACATCACACTGATGACCCGCTGCTCTTCCAAAGAAGCAGAGAAGGGCACTAATCACACTGATGACCTGCTGCTCTTCCAAAGAAGGAAAGGAGGGAACTAATCACATTGATGACCCGCTGCTCTTCCAAGGAAGCAAAGGAGGGAACTAATCACACTGATGACCCACTGCTCTTTCGAGGAAGCAAAGGAGGACACTAATCACACTGATGACCCGCTGCTTCTTCCAAGGAAGCAAAGGAGAGCAATAATCACACTGATGACCCGCTGCTCTTCCAAGAAAGCAAAGGAAAGCAATAATCACACTGATGACCCGCTGCTCTTCCAAGGAAGCAAAGGAGGGCACTAATCACACTGATGACCCGCTGCTCTTCCAAAGAAGGAAAGGAGGGAACTAATCACACTGATGACCCGCTGCTCTTCCAAAGAAGGAAAGGGGAGAACTAATCACACTAGAGACCCGCTACTATTCCAAGGAAGCAAAGGAGGGCAATAATCACACCAGCAGCCCGCTGCTCTTCCAAAGAAGCAAAGGAAGACACTAATGACTTTGATGAACCTCTGCCGAGGAAGCAAAGGAGGGCACTAATCACACTGTTGACCCTCTGCTCTTCTGAGGAAGCAAAGGAGGGAACTATTCACACTGATGACCCGCTGCTCTTCCAAGGAAGCAAAGGAGGGCACTAATCACACTGATGACCCGCTGCTCTTCCAAAGAAGGAAAGGAGGGAACTAATCACACTGATGACCCGCTGCTCTTCCAAAGAAGGAAAGGGGAGAACTAATCACACTAGAGACCCGCTACTATTCCAAGGAAGCAAAGGAGGGCAATAATCACACCAGCAGCCCGCTGCTCTTCCAAAGAAGCAAAGGAAGACACTAATGACTTTGATGAACCTCTGCCGAGGAAGCAAAGGAGGGCACTAATCACACTGTTGACCCTCTGCTCTTCTGAGGAAGCAAAGGAGGGAACTATTCACACTGATGACCCGCTGCTCTTCCAAGGAAGCAAAGGAGGGCACTAATCACACTGATGACCCGCTGCTCTTCCAAGAAAGCAAAGGAGGGCAATAATCACACTGATGAACTGCGGCTCATCCAAAGAAGGAAAGGAGAGCAATAATCACACTGATGAACTGCTGCTCATCCAAAGAAGGAAAGGAGAGCAATAATCACACTGATGACCCGCTGCTCTTCCAAGGAAGCAAAGGAGGAAACTAATCACACTGATGACCCTCTGCTCATCCAAAGAAGGAAAGGAGGGAACTAATCACACCAGAGACCCACTACTATTCAAAGGAAGCAAAGGAGGGAACTAATCACACCAGAGACCCACTACTATTCAAAGGAAGCAAAGGAGGGCAATAATCACTCCAGCGGCCCGCTGCACATCTAAGGAAGGAAAGGAGGGAACTAATCACACCAGAGACCCGCTACTATTCCAAGGAAGCAAAGGAGGACTCTAATCACACCAATGGCCTGCGGCTCTTCCAAAGAAGCAAAGGAGGGCATTAATCACATCAGTGGCCCGCTGCTCTTCCAAGGAAGCAAAGGAGGGAACTAATCACACTGATGACCCCCTGCTCTTCCAAGGAAGCAATGGAGGGCAATAATCACACCGATGACCCGCTGCTCTTCCAAGAAACCAAAGGAGAGCAATAATCACACTGATGACCAGCTGATCCTCCAAGGAAGCAAAGGAGGGAACTAATCACACTGATGACCCGCTGCTCATCCAAAGAAGGAAAGGAGGGAACTAATCACACCAGACACCCACTACTATTCAAAGGAAGCAAAGGAGGGCAATAATCACACCAGCGGCCCGCTGCACATCTAAGGAAGGAAAGGAGGGAACTAATCACACCAGAGACCTGCAACTATTCCAAGGAAGCAAAGGAGGACTCTAATCAAACCAGTGGCCCGCGGCTCTTCCAAAGAAGCAAAGGAGAGCATTAATCACATCAGTGGCCCGCTGCTCTTCCAAGGAAGCAAAGGAGGGAACTAATCACACTGATGACCTGCGGCTCTTCCAAAGATGCAAAGGAGGGCATTAATCACATCAGTGGCCTGCTGCTCTTCCAAGGAAGCAAAGGAGGGAACTAATCACACTGATGACCCGCTGCTCTTCCAAGGAAGCAAAGGAGGGCATTAATCACACCAGTGGCCCGCTGCTCTTCCAAGGAAGCAAAGGAGGGCACTAATCACACCGATGACTGGCTGCTCTTCCAAAGAAGCAAAGGAGGGCAGTAATCACATCAGTGGCCCGCTGCTCTTCTAAGGAAGCAAAGGAGGGAACTAATCACACTGATGACCCCCTGCTCTTCCAAGGAAGCAAAAGGAGGGCAATAATCACACCGATGACCCGCTGCTCTTCCAAGAAAGCAAAGGAGAGCAATAATCAAACTGATGACCAGCTGCTCTTCCAAGAAAGCAAAGGAGACCAATAATCACACTGATGACCAGCTGTTCTTTCAAGGAAGCAAAGGAGGGAAATAATCACACTGATGACCCACTGCTCATCCAAAGAAGGAAAGGAGGGAACTAATCACACCAGAGACCCACTACTATTCAAAGGAAGCAAAGGAGGGCAATAATCACACCAGCGGCCCGCTGCACATCTAAGGAAGGAAAGGAGGGAACTGATCAAACCAGAGACCCGCTACTATTCCAAGGAGGCAAAGGAGGACTCTAATCAAACCAGTGGCCAGCGGCTCTTCCAAAGAAGCAAAGGAGAGCATTAATCACATCAGTGGCCCGCTGCTCTTCCAAGGAAGCAAAGGAGGGAACTAATCACACTGATGGCCCGCGGCTCTTCCAAAGAAGCAAAGGAGGGCATTAATCACATCAGTGGCCTGCTGCTCTTCCAAGGAAGCAAAGGAGGGAACTAATCACACAAGTGACCCACTGCTCATCCAAAGAAGCAAAGGAGGGCAATAATCACACCAGTGGCCTGCTGCTCTTCCAAAGAAGGAAAGGAGTGAACTAATCACACAAGTGACCCGCTGCTCTTCCAAAGCAGCAAAGGAGGACACTATTTACAGCAGAGGCTTGCTGCTCTTCCAACACAGGAGTCAGAATATAGGAAAATAAGACTGTGACACCTATTAGGAGAGATGCTGACCCAAGTCAACAAATATTTATTTTTGTCTCTGGATACATTACAGTCCTTCCTGTTTTCAGGGCACAAGTCGAGGGTACATGCAGGTACACAGCATTCGTCTACTATTTTCACAGGGTGAACGCTGTCCACCCTCCAAGAAGTGAGCCTCACTGAAATATGCTGAATGAGTCCGGAACACATTCAGCAGTGCCTGCACCTTGTATGCTCTTGTTTCGAGCAGCAACGTGCAGGCGGGGAGGGGGCTTTCATGTTTCAGACTCCAGCTGGGCCATAACAAAGGCCGCAGTTAAGGGGCCATCAGGCCTCCATTTGTTCCACTATCCTGACTGGGACCTATCTGATCCTCACACCTAGATGCAAATACAAAGGAGGGGAAACAAAGGCTCACAGCTTGTTGTTACCACTTCATAAACTGTTAAGAGGCATGCTTTTTACAGGTTTTCAATCCCTGTATACGAGAGATATGCATGTACTTTACGAATGTCACATGTGTTGGTCTGTTCCAGAATTTACACAAATAACATTTTAAATACCACTATTTTGTTTTATTTCTTTTATAGCGCTACTTATCCCAATGTAGGGCGTCAGAGCGCTTTACATCAAACGTTCACATTATACATTGACAATAAATCCTATAAATGTGTAAAACAATCTATGAGATGTGTTATATAAGACAGCGAGTTTTACAAGGTATAGGAGTCATATTTCCTGCATAGCTTTCTGTCCAATATTGGAAGAATTACAATTTACGAACTGTGAGTAACAAAAGGATGTCTGTGTTAAAAGTAGTAACTCACCAACCTAGTGACCTAAAATAAAAATATTTCATCTGCGGATTTTTTTGCAGAAGACACATTAACCCTTTACACTACTTTGATTCGAAACTGGGACTAAAGAAAATACAGGTTTCTCCAGCAAATGCCTTACCCTCCAAAGTTATCTTACCAATATTATTGTTCCCTGGGATTTACTGGGCACACAAAGATCTCTGCAGCAAGTGCCTTAACCCCATAAGAAAGTTTAAAATGAAGACTTTGCAACCAATTAAGCAGAATCAAATTACTGCTATGTTTCTCCTTGTTGCCAACTTCTTTGTGGCAGACATAAAAAAAAAAGAATAAATTGAGGGCCACATATTGCGTTGGGGTTGCTTCACATTTTTGGCACAACCCAGACACAATCTCATTTGTTAAATCTCATAATGTGCTCAAATGTATGGATGATAGACCTGCAAAACGCATGAAGAGTTAAGATCTGATGTCACTTCTTGTAATGTCACTTCCTGTGAGGTCATGGGTTGTGATGTCACCTCTTATGATGGTGTGATGTCACACGCCATGATGTCACTTGCATAGTGCCCCCCACTTTTTTTTATTTTTAGGACGTGTGCTCTGCCTGTTTTAGTTAAATCTATCCTACGGAAGCACAAACTTGCATTTTATTATTTTATATTTTGTCCAGTTTGTCAGAAATCAGTGACATCCACATCACCGCTATACGATATTTACTTCCATCCTTGCTGGCAGTGGATGCCAGCCATATCACTTTATGCACAGGCAGGAAAAGCGGTTAAGGGTGGTCAAGAAATGGCCTTCAGCGGGCACGGAAGGCCTCGACCTTAAAATGCAACTGCAACAAGGCCAGCATAGCTGCTCTAACCTGCTGGGGAGCGAACATGCTGTGCTTAGCAGCGCTTACAGCAGAGATCCGCTTCCGTCACCGAAACAGTCAAGTACGTCAGTCAGACAGGCGCCAGGAGTCTCTTTGTGGGACAGGGAGTAGTTCAGTGGAATTAAACGTGCTCCGTCATACATTCATGTAAGTATATAAAACCACAGGGTATACCACATTTAATATTGCCTTCGAGCAGATAAACTTTTCCCAAAAGCACCATCCCCCAGGGCCCCAGCCTTTCAAGGGGGGGCTGATAGAATCTGCTCTGTTCTGCAATCTTTCCCTGATGATCTTGAATAATTCTTAAACAGCATTGTTCTAAATACCATTTTCGTTTGATTTATTTTCAATGTGGTTTATTTGAGAGAGCCTATTATAGACATTTTGCAGAGAAATGTTGTTTGTTTCGTGCAACATCCATATAAAAAAAAGTGTATTTTCGATTAAAACAGGACTTTACGTACGAGAAATGGGAGGTAGTGAGTTGCTGCTGTGTTACAGTATTGAAAACACGCACTATTTATTTGCAAACACATCTGGCATTTGGACAAGTCTGCCTGTGCTCGGTCTGTGACCTGGCCTTAAAGGGCAATGAAAGAGCGGAAACTCGATCATAAATTCAAATGTGTTTCGAACAGGGGCCCTTAAAATACGTTTAGGCAAGCCCCCCCCCCCCCAAAACCCTTGAGATGTCCCCGAGACCACTGGCCAGCATCCTGCAGGGAGGAGTATTTTTCAAACTCAAAGGCAAGGTTACGCAGACCTACGCATTACAAAAGTGACATTTCTCAAATACACCTTATACACGTGACACCCATCGTTTCAAACAATCGTGGACAAATTGCAGCACTTCAAAACAGGCACATCCGTGGGGCGTGAACGGCCTGGCGCGAGTACACAATGGCGTAGAAGTAGCCCGAAACACAACAAAGCATGTGATGGAGTTTGAAAACTCTATAAACGGACTCGTTGGTGGCTTTAGGAAGTCAAATGTGGCGCTGTTCACCTGCCTCCCGCCCAGGCCTCCGCGACAGGCACAATGCACAAACCTCCGTTTCTCTGCGCCACGCCAGAGTGTTTTTGTTCGCTCATGCTGCAATGTAGGTCACCGCAGAGACCAGAAAACTGCTACAGGGAAGTCGTGCTGCCTCCACGTGTTCCTCAAAGTTGGCATACATGGGCACAATCTGTACCCTCGGGGGCAACTTACAGCTGCTTTCTAGAATGCACTTACACCCTACAGAACCCTACATAGCTGAACCTCATTAGAGGCGGGCTAGCCAGCAAATTAACAGGGGCAGCCGAGCCAAGGGCCTGGCTCGGATCTTGCAGTCATAATCATGAGCCGAGCCCTGAAAACACGCGTTATGTAATACAACAAACCACGTAAAGTATGATAAAGTCTCTTTAAAAGTGTATTTCTTTGATGTGGAAGTTCTGACATTAATAGGGCACATCATGGCACTGCACCCAGAAGTACTTATTAAATCTGATCATTTTGAACAACTGGTAGTCTGAACTCACATATTTGAAAGTGCTTTCATATCTAGTAATGAAGAAAAAAGGAGCTTTTGTGAAATAAAATGTGTGCCTAAGATCACACAATTTAAGCAAGGAAGGCATGATTTATCTGGGTTTTCTGGTCTCACTCTGTGCAAACCTGCCAATAAAAGGTTATCTATTTGCCTATCCTTATGTTTTAAGGCTTTGTTTTTACCTCCTAGTGCATTCTTCTGCAGTTTTGAAAATATAGTGCAAACTCGACCCAAAGGTATTGGAGCACTTTACTTGAGCACCAGTTACATTAAACAAGGTCACATGCATTGTGCATATAGCTCAGGGAGATTCAGCGATTTGCCTATAAAGATATGATGTTGAGCCAATGCCAATTCTCAAAACTGATTCCTGAGTTCCATAAGCAGCAGTTCTGGCCGTAACACCACATCCTGCATAGAGGGAGGCAGAGGCCACACGAAAACTCGACTCATTGTGGGCTTGAGGTTTCAACAATACCTCGAGCTTGACTTGAGCTTTCAGTATCTCACCCACCTCTAGATCTTATATCCAGAGATGCTTGAATTATATTATTCTGGGGTGCAGCATTTTCTGCATCATTATGGAATTCTGGCATTTGTCACACTGTCCATCACCACCTGCACAATTTGCAGAATTTAACAAAATAGTTAACTCAAACGCATCAAAAGTTGCTAAAAAAAACTGCCCCAAGTTATTGGGCATTCGCAGGCTATTTACTGCACAGCGACGTGTTACCTTTCTTTTTGTGGTTGCTGCATTTGGTGTTAAAAAGGTACGTTTGACGTAATTTGCACAGACTTTGTTAAAAATAACAAAAATTTAAATTTGTGACATAATACCACAAAATGTGCTGCATTACACAGCATAATTACCCTCATCCTGCAGCATAATTTAGTCAAACCAGCCACATAATTTGTTCCTCCCCCTAAAGCATAATTCCATTGACCTTGCTTGTATCTCTGTTGAATTAACTTCTGTAATTTGAACCAAGCCAAAGGAAAAGACTCATTTTAAAAAGAATTAGACACAAGGGTTAACACATCGACGATCGAGAAGGTAAGGAGCTAATGTAGGGACCAAGTTTATCTCATACATTTGCAACACACTCGATAATTTAAAGCAATACATCCCCCCACCCCCCATAAATCACAGCACTTGCAGCAGCCGTGGGCATATTCACAGGCAGGAACATGCACAACCGAGGCCAGTGTTAGGTACAGGTGAGTCCTCAGGTGACCCAGACAGATAGGGTTTACTGTACAATGCCTTCCGCACTCACTCAAACTGCCATGCTTCATTATTGGACCTAACCACTCAGATTTACTTGAAGTGGGCTCCCTTAGTCAGTGGAGCTCTTTTGTGGGAGGAGCGACTGCTTTGGGCGCGCAACACTTGGGCTCCGATGCCTCCGGGCAAAGTCTTTAATATTAAAAAAAAAAAAAAAAAAATTAAAAAAAAAAAAAATCACAAAAGAAATTACAATATATATATATAAATATATATATATATCAAAAACGAAGTTGTCCTCATGTGAAAGCGCACTCCCAACAGGTTATATAAACGGGAAGAAAAAGCAAAGCCAGCAACTCACAGTGAATTCTTTAAGCAGTTTCATTATTCCAGGCCTTAGGTTATAAAATCAGGTCAGTGTGACTAAAAATGGATTGTCACATAAGAGCAATCAGGTTGGGATATTCACAGCAAATCTGACAATTTTACTTTGGATTCGCCTACAAAGGTTTTGCACTTTGGTTCATTATTTCGTCTGGCTCCAGCAACCCACTTGGGGCAAAATGAAAAAATTGCAGGACCACCATAACCAGCATGCACTGTACTCACTTGAGAGGCCCACTGGGGCGGACTGGTATTGAAAGAGATTAATCAGGTGCCTGAATTAGACAAGCTGAAGCCATGCCGGTCTTTTCAGTAAGAAAGAAATGCCTGGAACACTTCCGGCACTGGCTGCACCTACAAGGGTGAAACACTTTTATATTTTTCTCTGCTGAAGAAAGGATTGACCTAGAAACATGTGTCCAGAGATGATTTTATAACCTAAGGCCTGGAATAATGAAACTGCTTAAAGAATTCACTGTGAGTTGCTGGCTTTGCTTTTTCTTCCCGTATATATAACCTGTTGGGAGTGCGCTTTCACATGAGGACAACTTTGTTTTTGATATAGATATATAGATATATATATATATACACACACACACACACACACACACACACACACACACACACACACACTGATGCTCGACTCGAGTCAGTAATTACAATCACTAAGGCCATATCTACAAGGTGAGGGCACTGGCACATTCACAAGATGTCCACAATGCCCCTTGTCAACAGGTTACTAATTGCTAAGCCGCATTAATAAGATTCATTATGACTGTACAAATGAGTTATCGCAGTGAGTGAGCAGAGGAACCGTTTTTCATCATCAGAAAGACCTGGTAAATTAGCCGACACATACTCGGGGCTGTAGATAATGACATTTGGCAGAAATACATCAGAGATTTCCAACTGTACTTAAGGCAATAACTGGATAGTTGGCTACTTTGTTTACATTACTAATATGCTAACATTATTGTAGCATTTCAGCTCTGCAGTCCTGCAAACTATAAATTTGCCACAGCAGCCATCAAGCTCACAAGCCAGACATTGAAGGGTGCCAATTTAACATTTTAGAAACCACCAGTTTCACGTTATGGGAGGTAAATAAATGATTACACAGCTAGATAAATGGAACACCATTTCATACATCACAAAACATCAGAAAGAAGTGTGTGATCTAGTTGCATTTGTTTGCATTCTGCACAGCTGAATTCAGAAAACAAAGACGTGACTTTGTCATGGATCAATTTCCACCCCTTGTTCTAAGTAACCCCCTTACTGTCTATGCTCACAGCATATCCTCTCTAATGATCTTTATACTTTAATGCACTACGTACCCTCACATTCCCTCCATTATCTACTTTTTTTTTTTTTACCTCTCCCGCCCATCTGCACTAATATTTGTAGAATCAAACAAACCAACTTGCCATTAATAAAAAACAGAACAAAAACGAGGCCATATGAATCAATACATTTTAGGTTTTGTAACTTTGAGTACTTTTGTTTTTATGCCCCTCTACTCACAACAAATCACTAAATCAGGTGAATAACCTGTCCCTCTTTGAGATAGTAAACGTAATTTCTGGGTCGAGCATAGCAGCACGCAAGTGCTGTTTTTCTGACATGTTGGTATGTATCTGGGCTTTTAACCACGCCCACTGCATGCTCATCACTATCACTCGTTCATGAGCTTGCCTTTCAAAAATCCTTTGTTTTCATTGGTAAATGCTTTACGTTTGCCCCTCCTTGGGGCAGTTTTATTACCGTCTTAGCCACCGACCCTGTGACATGGATATTACACTTTTGCCGATAACCTTGACTACTAGCGAACTTCTTTTTCCTTTTGTGTCTCGCCTTGGCGCTCACGGCGGAGGGCGCTATGAATCGGCTCGCTTATGTCAACTATTTAACTTTTTTTTTTTCTGTTTGTGTGGCAAGAAAAGTCCAGTCAGGAATTTACAATGCTAATAGTTCTAACTCAAGCAAACGCGAGACCCATTGCATTGCAAAAACATTTTTCTATAGTTCGGTAAGCAGAACTCAATTAGGTTTACATGTTTTGGCTGTCATCAGAGTGTTTCAGGGCACGTGCCACTGGAAGTCAGGTGTGTCAGGATGTAGCTAGCCACATGTCTGTCTGACTGTGTCCCAGCCCTATCAGCATTTCTATCTGCTTCCAAAAGATTACTTTTTTAGGCTTCATGTCCTTTTTGGAGAATAAGAGACCGGCAGGCAGTTCCTCCTTTAACCTACCACCATAATTAATTCTAAGTATGATCACGCATGCAAACAAGTGTTCTTACTTACAAGATAGTCAGAGAAAAAATACATGACATTGTTTTTCAATCCTATTATCTGTTACCTTAACTAGACATCTCTAGTCCTACTCCCTCTCCTACAGGTCACCAAACCGAAGGCTACAACGACACAGAGGTCATGCTGCACAGGAACAGATTACTTAAAAGTATACTTCCAATAATTAAGCAGCTCGCCCTGTTTCATACTGCTCTCTCTGGCAGTCACAATTCTCACCAATCACAGGTTACATTGCTTTTTCCAGTTGTTCTAGAGTGAATCTAATTAACAAACCAACTTAAGCAAACCAACAATGGAACAAAGTGTTCAGACAGCATTCGCTATTGGCTACGGGAGCCAAGGAGCTTTGCCAGCCTGTGGCCATGACAACAAGCACAGGCAAAGCCATCAGGTCTCGCCTATGTGAAAGCTATTGGCTTTACCAATGTCTTTTAGCCATATTGTAAAGCGTTATAAAAAAAATGCTTACAACACTTTTTTGTAACTTCCCACATCATAGCTCTTTTTTTTCTTATGGAGAGTGGGTTAGGAACACAGGCAATGGGACTCAGGGAAGAAGCAACACATACAACAGGAGGGTGGGGATGGGATATAAGAAGCAACATGTAAAACAGGAGAGTGAGGGACCGTGGGTGGGAGGGAAGAAGCAAGACGGACAAGGTTGGGGTAGGGAGTGGGATGGGAAAGAAAAAGACAGAAAAGGATGGTGGAGAGATGGGAAGAAGCAACACGGGACAGGTGGGTTGGGAGAGGAAGAAGCAACATGGACAAGGACAACGGGGAAAAAAGAAAATAGTATCTCAATAAAGTACAAGCAGTAGAAAGGCATCAATCAAGATGAAGCAATCAAGTCTTGGTCCATGCTCCAGACAAATGAAGATGAAGTGAAGCCGGCACGCGCTGTCCAATTATGAGCCAGAAAATAAGAATGAAGACCATGAATGGTACGCAAAGGTTGGGGCCCAAGTTCTTTTTTTCTATACAGTCTCTCTCACAACCGACAGCACATACATGCCATCTTAAGCAAGACCTAAAAATCTAGCGAAGCGTAGGCCATAAGTCTTAGCTTCAGAAATTAATATGACATATCAACATACTTGAGTCTTGGAATTTACTAATCTAATTTTGATATTAAAAAGTACTAAGGTGAATGTGGTTACAATCTGCACCACTTTTGTTTTTCCTGTATTGCAAGCATGGATTGTAGTATTCACGTGAAGGGCTTGCTGTGCCATTTTCGGGAGTATGATGATTGGTCTCTTTCAGAGTGAACGAAATGAAAACAGATAATATAATAATAACCTTGTAAGGCAATTACTGAAAGATTCATTTTCAGCTCATTTACCTTTAGGTGCCAGTTATAATTTACTGATCAGGAAGCAACCACCTCTGGTATGGGAGATTCCAAATGTCCCAAAACACTTGTGGCCTTCTGCTATTAGCACCATTACTCACTTTTCCCTCAGAAATGTAGAGTGTGGAAGGGGTAAATATTGCCCCTTAAGGTTTTCTAGAGCTGCTTTTAGGTACTACAAGGGGTTATTCTTAAGAACACTACCCTGTCAGATGCATTTTATGGCCTTTTTCTCTATCTTCTACTAATCCAGACTATTGACACTCTATAAAATACACCTTATCTCTAGACAATGCTTGCCTTCATTGTGTAGTTTATCAACTGAAACAATACCCGAGGCCACAGTGCAATAGACAATGGATGAAGAGGGCTGACTGAAAGCCCCTGTACGTATGTGCAGTGCATACATTTTTATTAAAAAGAAATAGTTTTGGGTAACGCCAGACCATTCATAATATGATCTGTTTCTAGTGCAGTTATCAAAGGTTGCTGTCAAAATATACATCCTAGACACCATTCTCGAACAGTACTAGTGAAACCAAACATATTGCTGCTCTTTTTAAGGGATGATCTTTTGAATGCTAAGAACATCTACATAGAAGATGTACTATACTGGTCGCTGGATTGTCCCTTAACTTAAAGAGGGACTCCAAAGAGCCTAGAGTGTAAATTGGAAACTGAAGACACATCGTTAAACATATGGGTTGAGGGACTAATGACAATTTTTAAAACAAGGCGTTTGTACAGACTGATGGTTTCTCTTGAGTGCAACATAGTATACGTTTCACAAAAAACAGTTTCATTCTGGGATCAATAAAATGCTGTTCTTGTGAATCCACAGAAGAAAACATCAATAATTGTTGTTGAAGAAACATTCTGAATCCGATCGTTTATAGTTTTATTTCGCAAGAGGTGTGTTTCTGTTAGTAATGGGAGTATTTTAGTATCAATATTTGTTAAAATGTCAAACTAGCTAATAATAAGAGCAGAATGTGTCTCTGAGCACATAATAGACACAGATAGCCTTTCCCTGACACATAATTCAGTTACTTTTGCAACACAATATAATCTTCTTGCATACTAATTCCAATGGTTCTGGTCTGGCCTACGCGAATCACCAAACAAGGCATACCTTTTTCATTTCCTTTTAGCTCCTTGTGTCTCTTGCATTTTTTAAATATTCCCTCTGAAGGCGCGAGGCCACCACTGGCGCTCTCCGGCTTGCCTCTGCCCTACCAGCATCACACCCAACCCCTCACGTTTTGGGAAACCCTCTCCAGGAACATCGCTCAAAATAAAAGCACAACTGGAGCTTTGTTTAAAACTGAACAAATAATAAAATATCTGAGAATCTGTTCGCCAGTGCAAAAAAGGCACACGGGAGGTGGCAGGAGTGGAGCAGTGGGACGAGAGTCCTGTTCAGCAACAACATTTTACCTCACGGCAACGCAGCCAGGTTTGTAAGCCATACTTGCCCACCGAAGGTTACAGAGATAAGACACGCTCTATCAGTCTATGAGCACATTGGATACTGAAATATCTTCACGCACTTTTAGACTTATGCCTAACCCTTCCTGTTCTGTTCCACAGCAGATACAGAATGCATTGTGAACTAGAACAATTGAAAGAACGGGGTTGGGAACAAAAATACTCATAAAAGTGGCACATGGGAAAAACTCCTAGAGACGGGAAATGGCGTCAGAGTCCTTTTGTGTGAGGTGGGAGTCAGAGGCCAAGTTCAGCGAGCCGTACAGATGGGTCTCTAATTATTTATTTTAAGTGTTCCAGAGGGCAGACTCATCAACGAAAGAAATCTCTAAAAAATGTGAACCACTTAATGCATTAGATTTCCCAAGTGAGACAACACTGTGCCTCAGCTATTCTACGTGAAAAACAGAGGATGGCGATTGGAGGAGTATGAAGGAGCCTGGGAAACACACACAGCGGTGGAGACACAGAATGGACACAGCTCCGTCCTGGTGAGAGTGCAAAGCAAAGGGTAGAGACTTACACATCACAAAAATACAGACATAAAACCCCCTCCTGCAAACCAGCAAGGCCTTTAAAGTGAATATACTGAGTGGAGGATCACATATATGACACAGGTGACGTACTAGTGTAGAGGGGATGAACCGTCAATCTTAATAGAACAGGAGGCATTTAAAGAAACAATACATGGGGCAGCGCATAAAAAACTCTGTATTTGTTAGACCCATTTTATTGCGGGATATAAAGAAGTGAGGGGACTAACCAAGTTAGGCAGTATGCAAGTGACATCACAGTGCATACCATTGAACGTGGTATCACAGGAAGTGACATCACAAGCATTGTTTATACAGAAAGTGACATCACAAAAAGCGACAGATTTTAAGACCTCAGGCATACGTTTAGCGGGTCTATCATGAGTACATTTGAGCGCACTACAAGTAAAAATGCAAATACTCTTGATTTAGGCAGAAGACCCACGCCTTTGTAAGCTACACATAAAACATTGATACCTTTTGTCAGCGTAAAGCTTCCTTTACCCAAGGATTGAATAAACTAACTCGCCGCCACCTTACTCCACCAGGCAGAACATTCCATATGTAGCATGTTTCCATGGAGATGTGATTGCTTTAGCTGCCTGAGCTCTCCAGAGGTGAGCCCACTCTCTTATGCAAAGTATGGTTACTCAGCCCTGCCCACCACTTTATGTGTCTGCGGTGGACAGCGGCACTCATTTGAGAAGATTAGGGCTCATATTTCACCGACAGACCACAAACAAAAGGGAGATACAAAGACAGAAATGCAAGAAAGAGAATGAAAGATAGGAAAACAAAGATAAAGGCGAAAAAGGGGGTGATAAAAGTCCTGTAACAATAAGCAAGTGTAGAGTTGTGAAAGATAAGGGTTATGGCAACCTTGCCATTCAGCAATGGGACCCAGGAAAATGTTTAGGGCTCTGCATTTATGTTTTTACAAATCACACACTATACCTCAAACGATCTCCTGCATTTTTAGCAGCAGACATCTCTTGTGTTCTTATAGTTGGCATAACTATATCTAAGCCACGTTCACATTCACCAGTGGAACCAGACAGCTTACCCTGAAATCAGGACAACCAGAACACCCACACAAAGAATGAGCCATACATTTCAAACTAAGAAGTATCAACTCCACATTAAAATAAGTGTAAGCCACCTAGTATCCAAAGATGAGAAGGAAATGGTGACAAAAGTAACTTACAAGAAAAAGGCACATGCAATTCCAGTCCCAACTAGCACTTTCAAGAACATATTGACCATCAGAAGAAAATATTGCTAGTTTGCATGGAAAAACTACCTAAGTGAGGAGACGTAGGAACAGCGAGAGACACCACAAACTATAGTAATCAGAATCTACACTAGACTATGCTGACTAATAAGAAATTTGCATATCCTAGACATGTTACACTGCTATAATGGTGCACTGCAGATGGTCTACTTGACATACTTGTTTAAAGTAACACTGACCTATGGGCTCGAATATTCACTGTAACTGAATGTGCCAGCCCCACATAAGCACACATGATCTTTCATTTCATACATAGCATAACTCTGAATTACATCAGTCTCAGAATTACATCAAGCTCCTACGCATAAGAGCATCGTAACAACAAAGCGACCCTCTGCCATAATACGGTACATTACAAACTTTGAAGCATCGCTGCAGCAGGTAGGTGTGACAAAGGCAAAAAAACAAAAACATCCATACCCTGGCAGGGAAACAACTTGGCAAAACTTAAGGAAAGTGTTAGAAATGGGGTCTTTGGTTGACAGTCAGGTTACCCCCTGTTCAAGCAAGGACCCTCACTCTATTCAGGGTAAAAGAAAATCACCCTCAGCTAACCCCTGCTTACCCCCTTGGTAGCTTGGCAGAGCAGTAGGCTTAACTTCAGAGTGCTAGGTGTAAAGTATTTGTACCAACACACACAGTAACTCAATGAAAACACTACAAAATGACACAACACCGGTTTAGAAAAATAGGAAATATTTATCTAAACAAAACAAGACCAAAATGACAAAAATCCGACATACACAAGTCAAGTTATGAATTTTTAAAGATTAAACTCAAAAATAGCGCTTAGAAACAAAAATGCTTCAATGAGATGTTAACACGGCGTCGTGACAGAGTCGTTCCCAACAAGCCGACACCAGCGGCGCTGGACACGGAGTCGTGTAGATCCCCAAGTACAGTACCTTTGGTGAAGAGTGAAAACAAGCCGAGGCGCGAAGTCAGGAATCGCGGCGTCTGTGCGAAACGTTGAATCCGTGCACTTCAAGCGGCGTCGGTCACGACGTGGTGCGGCGACTTCCACGGAGTCGCGGACTTCAGCGGGGCTGCTGCGGCGACAGGCCTGCGAAGAGTGTCGCGTTCCAGCGAAGGTCACGGCGCCAGGTGCAGGCGGCGTTACCGGATTCAGCAGCGCATCGGTCCGGAATCGTCCGAAGTCGATTTCCTTGGATTTCCACCAGCTTTCCTTTCAAGGGCCCAGGGACTGGATAGGGCACCACTTGTCAGAGCAGGAGTCTCTCCAGAGACTCCAGGTGCTGGCAGAGAGAAGTCTTTGTTGTCCCTGAGACTTCAAACAACAGGAGGCAAGCTCTAAATCAAGCCCTTGGAGATTTCTTCACAAGATGGAAGGCACACAAATTCCAGTCTTTGCCCTCTTACTCTGGCAGAAGCAGCACTGCAGGAAAGCTCCACAAAGCACAGTCACAGGCAGGGCAGCACGTCTTCCTCAGCTATCAGCTCTTCTCCAGGCAGAGGTTCCTCTTGGTTCCAGAAGTGTTTCTAAAGTCTGTAGATTTGGGTGCCCTTCTTATACCCATTTTAGTCTTTGAAGTCACCTTTCTTCAAAGGGGACTCACACCTACTTGTGAAATCCTGCCTTGCCCAGGCAAGGCATCAGACACACAGCAGGGGGTTGGAGCCGGCATTGTCAGAGGCAGGCACAGTCCTTTCAGATGAGAGTGACCACTCCACCCCTCCCTCCTAGCAGAGATGGCTAATCAGGAAATGCAGGTTACACCCCAGCCCCCTTTGTGTCACTGTCTAGTGCGAGGTGAAAAACAACCCAACTGTCAAACTGACCCAGACAGGGAATCCACAAACAAGGCAGAGTCACAGAATGGTTTAAGCAAGAAAATGCTAACTTTCTAAAAGTGGCATTTTCAAACGCACAATCTTAAAATCAACTTTACTAAAAGATGTATTTTTAAATTGTGAGTTCAGGGACCCCAAACTCCATGTCCATCTACTCTCTAGGGGAATCTACACTTTAATCATATTTAAAGGTAGCCCCCATATTATCCTATGAGAGAGACAGGCCTTGCAACAGTGAAAAACGAAGTTGGCAGTATTTCACTGTCAGGACATATAAATCACATTACTATATGTCCTACCTTATCCAAACACTGCACTCTGCCCTTGGGGCTACCTAGGGCCTACCTTAGGGGTGCCTTACATGTAAGAAAAGGGAAGGTTTACGCCTGGCAAGTGGGTACACTTGCCAAGTCAAATTTACAGTGTAAAAATACACACACAGACACTGCAGTGGCAGGTCTGAGACATGATTACAGAGCTACTTATGTGGGTGGCACAACCAGTGCTGCAGGCCCACTAGTAGCATTTGATTTACAGGCCCTGGCACCTCTAGTGCACCTTACTAGGGACTTACTAGTAAATCAAATAGGCCAATCATGGATAAACCAATTACATACAATTTACACAGAAAGCATATGCACTTTAGCACTTGGTTAGCAGTGGTAAAGTGCTCAGAGTTGAAAAGCCAACAGCAACAGGTCAGAAAAAAAAGGAGGCAGGAGGCAAAAAGACTGGGGATGACCCTGCATAAGCAAAAGTCCAACAGAAAGCCTAAAAAGCTGAGAATCGTTATGGAATATGTTGCAGCACTCCAAGTCGTTGCACCACACAAATGCTCCACTCATTGGGTTAACCATTCAGAAAACCTCAAATATCACAGTAATAATATACAAAAATGTGGGAGAGGCACCCCGTACATGATAGCACAACTCTCAAATTGTCAAAGACGAAGCTAAATGTTTCATATGTGAAGTCCAAGCCAAATAATCTACTTCAAATAGATACTCATTCATAGTCATTTATTCCTTTCTTGTCGTGTAAATGGTAATCACAGCTTCAATATGAATGACAAACACAGCCAACATTTTTCATCCCAAAGACAATGGGACTTCTTCAGGGCTGAAGAAAAACATAAACCACAATAAACACAAATTAAAATCCTATTCACTTCAATAGTATAGAAAACATATAACAGAAAAATGTTTTTAAAATATGTATTGCTAAATACATGGTAACTTTACAGTATAGCAATTCACAAATAATCAAACTATCTTTGGCCCTAATCAGAAGTAAGTCATGCACCATATCCACGTCTGTAATAAGTTAAGTAAGTGCCTTAAAGTTGGCACTTAATTAACACTTTTCTCCAACATCCTAATTAACATCTTAAGTGCTCACCGCTGGGCTGCCGACGTGCACCAGGGCCCTCTGAACCTTCACTTCATGGACAGCGGGTAAGAATGACTACTGAGCTACCAGGCCTGGGGGCAGCTTGCTCTGACGGACACGCTATGGTACGGAAGCAATTCGACTTTCCCGAAGCCATCATGGAACTTCTAAAACTTGAACTCACTAGCGAGGCCTAGCTGGATGTCGCCTCATATAAATGGGGAATAACCACAATCCTTTGATAGGGAAGTGGGATTGAAGAGCTGACTCAGGGAGAAGCTAGTGTGCCTGTCTTAGGAAGACTGTGTATATTATTTATACACAAATACATGGATGGATATAAAAAAATAGGCAAGAATGAGAAACGTGACAGAAAATCCGTTCTCCTTAGTTGGCTGCAAAGTTTGAATTTGAAAATATCTTTTAGGGTTAAGGCACCTAGTGAAGAGATCTTAATAGTTTTTCATTAAGTCGGAGGGAACAATTATAATGGTACAATAACTTTAGAAGTGATGTATTTGCTGGAAAGATGTGTGTTTTGTCTAATCCCAGTTTTGACTTAAAGTAAAATAGAGGGTTAATGTGTCTCCTACAAAACACATCATGCACGATGCAGATAACAGATTTTTATCTTGTATAAATAGGTAAGTGGGTTACTGCTTTAACACAGATATCCTTTTGATACTTGCAGTGTAATCCTTCTAACGTAGCACAGCGAGCTATGAACGGTGATATGTGACTCCTACATCATGTAACCCTCACTGTCTTATGTCACATATCCTGGTCATTAATTTACAAACGTCTATGATTTGTTGTCAATGTAGACTGCACTGGGATGAATAGCGCTACAAAAGAAACAAAACAAACCAATCTTATTTAATTTGCTATTGTTTGTAAATACTGGGACAGAGCAACATATCTGGCACTCTTACAGTGCACAGCATCTCATATATATACACTTAAAATCATGCCTATCTCAAATGTGAAAAGCTAACTAGCTGTGTGATTTTGGTTCCCTTCCACTGCATTTACATCTAGGTCAGTATTTAATTTGTAGGTAAAAACGTGCTGGTGCCCGAAGCCGTCCTCTTAAACATGAGGCTGCTGCAATTAAACGTGGGAACACGGAATACTGAGGTGGCGTAATCCTAAAGCCATCTCAGGCCTCTTCAATCCATATAAAGCCACTCCCTGCCCCTTCATCTCACTCTAGCAGCTTTCCACTTTCTCACCTTTGTGACGCTTTTTCGTTCCCTTCTTCCGTCTTTCCCACATGTGGCTTTTGCAAGCAGCAAATGTTTGAGACAGAAGAATAAGCCCCGGCCCTCAAAAATAAGTGCCGGTGCTCAGCACCAGAAACAACGAGCACAAATTAAGCACGGATCTAGGTGTTAGGCTCATGATAGGTCACGACTAGGATACTCGAACAAAGGAGGCACGATGGCCCCTTAAATTCAGCCCAGCTGGAGTAAGAAATAAGAAGAAAAAGGCACCTCCGTGCCTGCACGTTGTTGCTTGGATCATAAGCAGACAATGTACAGGTGCTGCTGAATGTGCTCCGGTGTTTTTACAATGACACCGGGACGAGCTCAGCATATTTTAAAGGTGGGGGGGAGGGGGGGTAACTTCTTGCCAGGGTAATCTGCGTCCACGCTAGGAAAATAGTGAGTGGATGCCGCCCACCTGCGTGTACCCCCGACTTCGGCCCTAAAAAAAGTGAAAAATGGTGATGCTTTGATAAGAGTGAGAAAGCAAGAAGCATGCAAGCCTGGTTAGCAAATCTGAATAAAAAGGGGTACTCTGAGCCTGGGTATTAAAACATCACAAGTAGAGCTGGCACATTCTCAGAATGAAATACATGAAGTATTGGTAAATTACTACAGAACTTTGTGTAAAAAAAAAAAAGAGAAATGGAGGGACTGACTGCCTTTAGATAAGCTATAATGGGAAGCAGATTGACTATGTTGTCGCCTGAGAAAGCAGAGGTACTAACAGGAGACATCACTGAGGCAGGGATTAGAGTTACAATAAAGAAAATGGTGAGGGGGAGAGTTACGGGGGTCAGGCAACTTTCCCACTGAGTTTTACGCAACATACCCGGATCAAATTGTCCCTAGACTAGTGTGAATGTGCCACTGTGCAAAAGTCTTGTGGCCTACACCTAGGGAAGCACAAGTGTTCTCTATATTAGCAAATAAGAGATATGTGATGGCATAAAGGCTATTGTCAAGGCTTAATGATGATTACAAAATATTGAGCAAGATGAAGGCACACAGGCTGTTGCCTCTTGTGTAGAAACTAATACACCCGGATCTGAATGGGTTTATTCCAGAAAGGAAATGGTCATGAACTGAAGAAGGCTGATCGAAATAATGGAGCATCCCACTGAAACACTCCCAAATACTCTATTTGTATCCATAGACATTGAAAAAAGCATTCAACATTTTGAAATGTAAGTAGCTGTATACAGTTATGGAAAGAATGAGGCAGGCTCCCGAGAATGGTGCACTGATCCCACAAGGTGAGTCCATAATGGCCAAGTTATATCAAAAGCCTATGTGGTAGAAAGAAGAACGAGACACGGCTGCCCGTGGTACCCCTTCTTCTATTTGTCATAGTAATGGAGCCTATAGCAAGTAGAATGTGACGAAGCAGTATTTGTAGAGGAATAATGACAAAGAAAACCTCCCATCATATATCACCGTACACAGATGACCCGTTGTGACATGCATTCGGACACAGCGAATGCCATACAGGCACTGAACAATTTTGAAGGACAAGCAGACGTGCAGAGGAGCTGGAGTAAATCTACTGTTAAGAGGGGGAAACAACACCAGACATCATAGGCAAGCTCAAATGGGAGACTATCCCCATCTGGTACCTACTGGCAATAATACACCGACTGAAGGCTGGTCTATAGATGGGAACATCAGAGCAGCCATAACAGTGATAAAAACTGGGGCGTTCTTCTGGCAAACACTACCAATATGTGTGGAAGGCAGAATTACCATTTAAAAAAATGGTGGCACTCCCACAGCCCCTACACTAATATGCTACACTGCAGATTATAATCCCTAGATCAGTGTATCTGTTTGCGGGAAATAAAAGCACAGCTATCAGAACTAATTTGGACCACTGGCAGACAGAGTATCACTGGCCAAATTCCAATTCCCCACGCTAGGAGGGAGTATGGCAGCCCCAGATTCTCAGGCCTGTTTAACTTTCTGCTCAACAGCAATGGCTGGCGAGATGGGTGTCCTTAATAGGGAACGGAAACAGCTCTGGAATGACATTAGAGAATTAATGAAAAGTTCTGCTGTGGCCAGCTAAATGCCCTAGCTGTGGAGGGTGAGGGTCAGACCAAGGTCACATGGTATGGAGTTGACCCAGGCTAGTAAATCATTGGAAGATACTGGATTCTTTGTTAATGATCGACAGACATGCATATCATAACTTTACCTGAGACATGTATACAGTTCAAATAGTCTCGTTTAAAAATAAACAAGTTACTGTTAAACTTACTGATTTAGCATTGGTGGTAGCTTATAAATAGGTTGAAAAGCAGTGGAAGGCAGTGGAGCGGCCTAATTACAAACCTTGGAAGCGAGGACTTTTCAGGTGGGCTGAGTATGGAGGAATTAGTATTCCTTAGAAGCCAAGAGGGGGAGGGGCAAAGTGGACACCTCTAGAGCCTGGGAAGTGCTTCTGGCCTCAACCAGTGCAAATGAAAATGAACAGAGGCGGAGGGCCTCACCTTGGACATCCCCACTCGCTGCTCAACCAGTCCCTCGCACAATCAGGGATTCAGGGCCATGATAACTGTGTAGACTCCCAAAATCCTGGATAGCCATACCAAGTTAGAAGAGGAACATAGAGGTACATACTATTGAGGGCCTGAACAAATACTCTAACTCACTCTTTGGGATGTCAGTTGGCTTAGAGGGTGACACTGCACTATGCCTTCAGAGAAACGGGAAGTCTTTTGGCCTTTTCTGATGCTGATGTGTAATGCTCAGTGATAAATGCCAAGACGTAGAGGGCTTTTTTCAGAATGAAGCAACTTGGCTAGAGAAGCTTCTCTTGACACTCATGTGTAATAAACAGGGGTGACCAGTACAGGAATCTTAAGTTCAAGTGCAAGTTCCTGGTATCTGTACATTTCTTTGGTTGCAGACAGATACCGGAGGAAATCTGGCCAGAACCGGATCAGTATCTGAACGTCATAACATGCATATGTCCAGTACTGGTTAGAGTAGGACATGCATGAACAATTGGGTACTTTTAACATGCTTTCCCTAAGGGTTACTGGTTCAAGAAACCTTTGTCACAAAGGAAACAATGTGTGTCAAAAGCCCAATGACTCTTCCCCACATTCTCAGGCCAGGTGATCTCCACAGAGCACAAAGTATCTTTTTTGCATAAAGAGACACTTACATGATAAGTTCAATAGGTCTTTCCATTTGTGGAAGGAAGTGTGGGATGTAGGGGACATAGCGTCACTCTGCGTCAGTGGTTATACTGGCCAGGTCTGGTCACCCTGAGCCACTAGTCAAACTGGCCAAATCTGGTCACCCTGAGTCACTGGTCCTAAGGGCACAAGTTGGGGGTACAAGCGGGTGGACAGCGTCCACTCACTATGGTCCAGGGTGAACGCCGTCCACACTGCTAAGAAGAAGTTGGGCCCCATTGTAAAATGCTGAACGCGTCTGGTGTGATTTTCAGACACCGGGACACTTTCAGCAGTGCCTTCACATTGTCTGCTTTAGATGCGAACAACAATATGCAGGCAGGGACATGGCTTATCAGATTCCAGCTGGGCCTAGAGCAAAGGCTGAAGTTAAGGAGCCATCAGGTATTTTCTTTTTGGAGTATCCTGCCTCTCACCCATCTGTAACCTAACACTAAGATGTAAATACAGTGGAGGGAAAACAAAGGCTCACAGCTTGTTAGTACTCTACAAGCACTTGAGAGGCACAGTTTCGATTTGTTCAGTCCTTGTATATGAGAGATATTCACACACTGTAAGAATGCCAGATGTGATGTCTGTCCCAGTATTTACACAAAATACCAATATAAATATCACTGTTTTTGAGGGGCGTCAGAGCACTTTAAATCACACATACTCATTACAATGACAACAAATCATACCATTTTGTACATCAATGTTCAGCATGTGTTACACAAAACAGCGAGATTAACACGGTGTAGGAGTCACATATCGTCCGTAATAACTCACAGCGCTATGTTAGAAGGATTACAATTTATGAACTGCAAGTAACAAAAGTATCTCTGTGGTAAAAGCAGTAACCCACTTACCTATCTACATAAAATAAAATGCTGTCCTCTGCATGTCACATGATGTGCTTTTCAGGAGACCTATTAACCCTCTATACTTCTTATTGTCAAAAGGGGCGCTATAAAAAGCACAGATATTCCCAGAAAAAGCATTAACCATCAAAGTTATCTTACCATCATTATTATAATTCTCCCAGATTTACTGGGAACCCAAAGATCTCTGCAGCAGGTGCCTTACCCCTATAAGATATTTTAAAATTCAGACCTTGCAACCAATTAAGCAGAACAGATTTATTGTCCCATTTCTCCTTACTGACAATTCCTTTATGGCACGGTTTTTAAAAACAAATGTATAAGTTGAGGTGCAGATTTTACGTAAGAGTTGCTTCACTTTTCTGGCACAACCCTTATGCAAAATCTATTTTGGAATTTATAGTGCCACACAAATCCCAGCTGTGTTAATTTGTTTAAAAAATAAAAAAACACGAACACAAGGCAGCATATTGCCCTGCTTTGCATTACCTTGCGTCAGGTATGTGTTACATGTGCAGGCAACTAAAGCAATTTTATCCACATGAAAATGTGCTGCATATGGACTAATATACCTGACGGTGAAGGTTTGTTTAGTCCTTGGGCAAAGAAAGCTATATGCTGAAAAAGGGCAACATTGTTTTATGTGTAGCTTACAGAAATTTCAGACTTCTGTCCAAATCAGGTGTTTGTATGTATACTCGTAATGCGCTCAACTGTATTCATCATAGAGCTACTAAATATATTTATGAGATCCTTAGATTTGATGTCATTTCTTATGAAGTCATGGGTTGTAATGCCACCTCCTGTGATGTCACTCTCTGTAATGTCACATGCGATATCATGCGCCATGATGTAACTTGGACACTATCTTGGTTAGTCTCTCCACTTTTTTTTTTTTTTTGGACTTGTGCCCTGCTGGTCATACTGGCCAGGTCTTGTCACTCTGCATCACTGGTCATACGTGCCAAGCCTCACTTCTGTAAAGGGAGTCGTGGAGTAAAACAATATGGCAACTGCATGAAAAGCTTGGGGCCTGCCCCCTGATGAATTAGGGACACGTTGCTGCTTCAGGGCCACGTCAGTGTTCCGTGCCCCGTATTAGCTTCTCTAAAGGTAAAAATGCAGTGTTTAACACCCTGGGCTCCGACAGGCATCTTTTCACACTCCATGGTCACAGAATGCAGGGTCGCTCCACAGGACACCCGGCCGAGCAGCTGAAGGTACAAATGCCCGCGCCTGTACGGTTGTGTGTCGCGGGTGCGGGTCTAGTTAGACGGGTGGTAGTCCATTACAAGAAGATGGGTGCAGAGCACGGCAGAGGTAAAGGCGCAGAAGAGGGTGGGGAAGAGAGCTCGAGTTCCGGCGGCTAGCGGACAGTACCTGTATCAAGAAAAGTAGAGCTCAGCCGGAGTAGCGGAGGCTGGAAAAATAGGAGGCAGGAAGGATCCGCATACGGTCGCTGCGGGCTCGCCATGTCTTAAGTGTTTGGATAAAAAACCCTTTATAGTTACTAGGGCGGGGAAAATACCAAATGCAGCAGGAGAGACCTGATGCACACGCCATATGAGCTTTTTAAACTTTACAACAGTTGTCTTCATTACAAGTGTATTTGAATGAGGAACAGAGACCAGAGCACGTGAGGTATTTGGATTGTAAGAACTTGAAAAAGAACCATTGTGTCTGATTTCGACAAACTTACCATATAAAAGCTTAAAAACAGAAATGGCAATGAATGCTTTACAGATGGTAAAGCAAGTGTAGGCGGTCTTTGTCAAACGCCAGCTAGAAAACCTTATTTGTAAGATGTGACTATTTCCAATAGCAGCAATGTTTATATTGCAACATAAAATCAAGAGTGGAAAAACAAGACTAGCGCTGTCATGTATCTCCAGTAAGTAAGCACTGTGTCTGACTGCCCGGTGCGGCCTCCAGCAGGCACCTCCGACCCTCGGCAGGGGGGCAGCCTTCATTAAACAATCTTTAACTTCGCCACTGCAAGCAAAGCACTCAAGTTCAGCGGAGCACGGGCCTGGGGCGCGCGCACGGATCACTGAAGCAAACCTGAAAGCAAGTTCTTTCAAAACAAGAGCCGGGGTCATATCTTTTGAGATCTAATTGCAGCCAAATGGCCGGACCTGCAACATACTTCAGTTCACCGTTCGCGTTATTGTCCTTTAATAGGTGTGGCGATCAGATAAGCGCACGGAGTACTCCCTTCCCGTAGCAGGGGCACCAGCGCTGAAGGCCAGAGCATGCAACGCACACCGTGTGGAAAAACAAAACGGGACTTTCCTCCTCAAGCAGAGGACAGGTACAGATGCAGCAAATATAACATTGGAAGCATAAAAAGTTCGCTACTTTTTGCACTTCAAAACCCGGAAGGAGCGTTTCCTTGGGGCGCCCATGAGCTCCCGCTGAAGGTCCGGGAATTCTAGACTCGTCCTCTGAGGAGTCACCATCCCTACTTCCTGTCGGCCGAACAAAGGTAGCACACGAAGGCGAGCAGTAGCCACATCCCATTAGCTCCGATTTAAAGCATACAGGGCAACGGAGGGCTAATGCCACCTACTGCTCCAGAGAGTCAGCCAGAGGCAAACCAGCCTAGAAGATGGCCGCCCACGTCCCCGAGATGTGGACAAGCAGTCTATGCCTGCATTTTTGGCCAGCATGTGGGCGTGGTGCTACTGCCCTCCCTTGTGCAATCAGGACAGCTCTGTGCACCGGCCGCACACTTGAAGTGTTTACTGCTGACTTTCGGGCCTTGCACACGCTTGAAAGCCACGGATCTTCAGTTACAACTGCTATTTAGTACTACTCACTGAAACGCTGTCCAAAGACAATTCTAGCTCTGGCCTAATCTACCCACTCAAACCGTGGCACAATATCATCCAGAGACACCGAGGGCAAAGGAAGAGGAGGAGGGGTAGCTATGACCTGCACCGAGATTCCTGACTCAACTTACTCCCCGTCAAGTGCAAAGCTACAAACAGTGCATTAAATGGACAGGTAATTAGTACATGCACTTCTTCATTTTGAGAGGACGAGTACCTGGACTTCTCAGCAGAGGACCAACACTTTTAATGGGAGTGTGCCAGCACTTCTAAGTAGTAAACAGGTACTCTGAGACAGTGAGTATCTAGACTCAGGCCTTTAAGTCGTGTGAAAACAGAGGGGGCGGTTGTCTCTAGAAGGGGTGTGGCCTATGCTATTAGGATGTGACTTAAATATGTAAAGTACGTTTCTGTGATTCCCTATTTGTTTCTCTCTGAGCCGCCGGTCTTGTTATTGCATCAAGATATATAACAAAACAACAGCTATACATCAAAAAACAGCCAGGACTATTGACTTTGTCAGAGGCTGTTAGTTGTTTAAGATACATGAGTAATGATTTTGTTGAAAATAATACTGAAAATGACTCAATTCTGAAATTGTGATACTGAATTAGGCATTACCGAGGCCTCTGTGGAAGGAGTCTTCAGACAGTATCACTTCTGTTATGTTCACTCTACGTTAGACATGTTCTTTTCCTCCACGTCTCCTCCATCTAAATATCTCGTACATCAACTCTTTTTCCTCTTCCGCACCCTCTTTTCACTCTCTCTTGAATGTATTTCCTCGCATCTCTTTCACTTCACACCCCCTAAAGCTCACAATCAATCCTCTTGCCTGCAAGCAATGCATTTTCTTTTGCCTTGTCAAAATATTGACAGCTGTGTACCGCCCTCACACACCCTTGCACCTCATCACAACTGCAACTGGAATATATGACCACTGCTCTGCGAGCTCTGCAGGCAGCCCAGGGAGTGGATGATCCTGTATTCCAAACCCCGTTCTGACTCACTGAGAAACGCGCACTGTCTTCAGCCTCAACTTCAGAGCTCTAATGTTGTGGATTCTTATACATACCTGGGAGTGTCCCAGTTCAAAGCATGTACTACCATGGAAGAGTAAGATGCTGTGCAAAAACAATACAGAAACACAACATCCTGGAAATAGCAAACACTGTTAGGGAATGAAAGATTAGGTAACACGTAAAATATGAACACGACCTAAATCACGGCCATAGATTACCTTAACGTTTTTTACATTCACTGTTCAGAAACTGATGACTGTTTTTGTCAGTAAAATTAAGGACATGAAATAGGGCACAACATGGAGCCACTTCAATTCTAGTTTTTACTTACTAACGGGTCTGTAACCCGGAGGGACCCGGCCCACTTAAAGTCCTGCCTACACTTCTTTATTTCCATTTTAAGCACAGGCTACACAGTGCTCCATCAACTCAAACAGCTCTCTAGTTTTAGCAGTAGTTAAATGCCCTTGGACACAATGAAGGGATTTTCTGAAATAACACTACAGCTTCAAACCAAAGGCAACAAAATCTTGATCACATGCGACTACAACTTATATTATGGGTCGACAAGTGTAACTGAAAACCTATAGTGGATCGCATCGAAATTATGCAGGCACTAGGTTTCCTATAGGTAGAAGACAGGCCATTGCACACCACCCGCCACATACTAGAAACTTCAATCTTAGCTGAACAACCACAGATAATGATTTATTGGGGAGTTTTGCCTAGCACTGCACGATGCCTATTGCTCACGTCAGCAGTCTTGCAGGTAGAGATACAACTTGGTTGCTGGAAGAAAAGTTAGCATGTAGTTAGGAAAGGCCAGGTCACTATTTGTCTAAATTAACCTGACCATCCAAATCTATCAGCTTGGCACAGTAAATCAACATCTACTATTCTTACAAGTGACTTCAAACGTATAAGCTCCATGAGAAACTCAAGGCAGGCATTGAAGCAACTAATACCTCTCTCAGAGTAGGACTAGGTTACAGGAAAAATGCTAACCTCGGCCTGAAACAGTCATGGCATAAGTATAAGACCGAAGACGAAAAAGCCCACTGTAAAATACCAAGGAGAGGCTACCTCTGGCTAATTAAGGGAGCCGAAAAGACTTTGCTTCGTAAACATCTAAACAAAGCGTTAAATGGAACAGAACATTTTCATCATTTACTATGAACAATCAAAACCCGATGTCTTTAAATGTGACCATTGAGGTACTCAACAGCAATGCAAAGACCAAGTCAATCTCTTCAAATAAAAAACTGCCAAAATCTGTGCCACTCTTTAAAACACCTGCCTAACCTACCATTCCTCTTACTTCAACACCGATGCTACAATCTGCATTCTCCTCATTTACACACTGCCAGAGACCTCCAAGTGCTGAGCATGTCATCCAGGGCAATAACATCCAAATCAGCAATCGACCTTCCTCAGCCTCATGGTTCAAATCATTTCTCCTTTTCATAGCAATGGACACCACCGACATGATAACTGGCTCTCTAGCCCCAGATAAGTGCCCAGTCCCATCACAAATGCCATCATCACTTCCTCTTAAAAAAAGTCAAATGTCAGTCTGAAGATCGTGTGCAACTACTGTCCTATTTTCCCATTTTCAACTTTCCCTTTCCTAGCAAGATCATGGAAAGAGAGATAACAAAACAAGAATAAAGGTAAGTTAAACTAAATAAGATCCTCCATGACCCCCAGTCAGGATCCAGACGTACAATGGAACGGATAATTAGCTCTAGCCAATTTAAGGGAAAAACTTATCTTTGCCATGGATCAAGATAAGAAATCTGTTCTACAAAACATGACCTCTCTGCTGCCTATGACACTGCTGACAACACAATACTACTGGAAAGAATGGAAAATGAGGCAAGCATAACAAGACATCCTTTGTTACGGGTTCAATCCTTGCTCCACATTTTTTACCAAAAAATTAGGATTGGTTTGATGGAGTTGTCAATGTGTCAGGTGCCCTATGGTGTTTACCATAAATAGTCCCTCTCCTGCCTGTTGTACCATGTCGATATATGTAAACTCCATGGCAGAGATGAACTTCCAAATGTACATAGATGATTCTTCCAGCTAGGAAGTCAACCAAAAAAAAATCTCATCACACAATATTTGGAAAACTTTACTCCAATGAATGAAGAAGATCTAACTTTACCCAACATACAACTGAGATCCCACGCCGTGGGAACCACTCTTTAAACTATCTAAAAAATCAGTACCTTGGGGATAATCTTGGACTCCAAACTTTCCCTCACACCCCTGCCCTCAAAATCAACAACAATCTCTTTATTGTTTTTGGCAATAGCTGTGATACATTACATTAAAATAACAGAATACACAACACAAGAGTATAAAAAAATCGATTCACAAGTGCATCACATTTTGTGGTAAAAATAACAAAAAAATACATTATGAATAATGAATAAATTTATAGCAAATAATTTGCAGTCAGTTACCTTCAACCTGGGGCACTAGGAAAGAATATCTCTCCTAAAATCCTTGTCTCAACACCACTAACACTGTTTCAAATATTAGGCAAGCAAACAAAATCTAGCTTGCTAAGTAAAACTATATTGTGGGGTTGTCTACTCTGTAGCAAAGTTTTAAGGCTTCAGAGCAAGATATAATGGTAAACAATTTAAATAACCAAACAAGCCACTGGTGACGTTCCAAATAGCATAAAGTGCAATGCCATCTCTGGGCCCTCCAAATAACAACCACAAACGTCATTATTTGGCAACAAAAAGTTTTATTTTGCCAAATGTTCATTGTTGGATGGGAGGATGCCAAGTATAAATTTTATATATTAAGCGGGTCATTGCTGTGGATATAACTGGGCAAGATATTGCTCAAATCTGTCCGTATGATGGAAAGATAGTTAAGTGTCAACAAAGAAGCCCTGTACAAGCAGATATAGATGTAAGCTTTAGGGACCAACACTCTTGATTAACTTGCTTGATTGTATCCTATCTGATATCAAGAGGATTGCTCCATATGTGTCCACCTCACAGTCATGAGGACACATCTAACATGTACTGCCCAACAGTTGTTAGCACCCAATCCTACCCAACCCCATCACCCCAACCAGAGACCTTAGCCTCTAATCGACTATGGTTTTTAGGAATGTTTTCCCAGAGTGGTTTCTTTACAATCAGAGCAAATACAACAGCGGGCGTACAACAATTATATTCGAAACTGGTTTGATGCTAAGCTCCAGGTTCAGTGGTGCTAAAGAAGTGAAACCTGTTCTTAATTATTTGCAGTTTTTTTTATAGTAGCGTATACACAGCCCGAAGCTCCTTATATGGCTGAGGCAACTACCTTTTGCCTGTGCGCCTGCAGATTTACACTGAGGGGTTGGCAACCAACCTTGTGATTGAAACTGAGGACAGTAGTTCACTCTAAACGCCTGTAGCATACGCTAGGTGTACATGTCAGTCTAGTTTCTGGCTAAAAAGTAAATGAAGATAGTCAAAGTAATTCCACATTCTACTAGTTGAGAGTTGATTATAATATTCCTTCTTCAAAATGGGATGGCTTCATTATCACTGTTCAAGTTTTTGGATCTTAATCCTTAAGTAATCAATAAATATATCCATCTGCTAATGGATAGCATTTTCAGTTAACCATAACAAAACACCATGGTCTGTAAAACGTAATATCCGTATTTCCTTGCCGCATAGCTTGGTTACATTCGGATTAGATCTCCACAAGTAATGTTCAACAACAATAGAAGGGCTAGCAAACAGGTGTGGCTGTCAGCATATCAGTGCTACTGTTACATTCTTCAGCAGGCATATACAACTCTTGGGGTTTTGTTTCAGTGTCTAAGGCTTTTTCTGCATGTAGTAATGCGTCACGAAGTTCGCTAATTTCCACATGATTCATGGTTTCCATTATTTGGCTGTGTTGACCAGGTCAAACACAAATTTTAGACCTATAAAAGTTAACAAGCATTTGCAATGCAATAGGTCGAGCATATTTGGAGCAAGTTAAAAGTCATCTTGCCCACAAGCAAAAACAATAGTGGAAACTGAGAAAAGACAACCTAATAAAATAAAATAAACTTAGCTTTAAAAAAAAAAAATTGCAATTTTGTTTGTTCCGCTAAGCACGTTTTTGCCAGTCACAAGCCTTCTGTTTGCAGGGCACTGGAAGTGAGAACAAAATAGTACCTCTATCAAGTCGGGAGCAGGAGACGGGCACTAATTAAGTGAAATCAATTAGTGCTTGATCCCTGCTCCACACAGAGGAACAGAAATGATGCCAGACATGCCTTGACGAATTACAAGGCTGCAAAGAAGATTGCCACGCAAAGCAATAAGTAGTGAGCGACAGGCAGGCTCCAAGCCCTTTACTGAACAGAAGAGTGTCTTGCATGCGAGACGCATGTACAAGCGCATGCACTCGCTGGCTAGACCCTAAGAATGGTTGCATTTTAATTGTAGAGTATTATATACAAGCCCTGTAAAGTCCAATTGCCTAGTGAACAGTACCTATTCCCTTCCTGAATCCTGCATGCGCGGCAACAAAATTATTCCCCAGTCAACTCAGCTCTGCAACTGGTTAAGCAGAACCTAGACAAATATTTTGAAGATCGCCTTATATTCCGCTTGGCTTTCATGGCTTACTTTTTTATGTAGCTGAACACCATGATGATGGCATTGAATTAGTAGTCAGTGATGAATAGAATACTCTTAATATTTAGCCCCGAAATTTGGGATTGGCATGGAACATGTCTGCAGGGACAGTCAGGATCGGGGGCATTATTCCCTTTTTAACAAATGAGGACACTTTATGTCTCAGAAAATAGAATTACAAGTGGGGAGTTGATACTTGTATCAATCATCTCCCTTTAAGCGGGAGAGCTAGTATTTCGAAAAGCATGAACTTTGTTGCCACTTTCACAATAGAGTTTCTTAAAAAAGTGGGCAATCCACAAACTTGCTCTAATATAATGTTTGCTTTCCTGGGAAAGCTGTGGAATGCGAGCTCCCAAAATCTTTTTGCATTTTTTTCTTTGGCAGCAAAGTTACATCACTACATAACAATTCTTCAGGTTTTTTCCATTTATCAGCTCTATATAGCTATTTTAAGTCCTTGAAACTTGCAGTATTTGTGATAGAATACTGCATGCATGGAGCTACAGGCTGATCTTTTTTCAGGGTTCTGCATTCTTCATCAAACCAAGATGTTCCTTGTGCACCGATTCCCTAGGTGGTTTGGACGTGGACCACAATGAAGACTTCTTTGTAATTACTAATCTGAAAGAATCTGAGATGATTATGTATTCTCCCAGTTTTGCTGCGAGGATTGTCTTTAGTGATTGTCCCAAGAGGTTCATTAGTAGAGGCCCTTGATTTTTATGTTTCTTCTAATTTTACTTCAACGATTTTACATTGTTTACTGGGGTAATTATGGTGGAATAGACAGTGGGTTCAGAGTAGTTAAATTTTCCTGCAAAGGTAGTCACCACAGCATCACAGTCACTTCCACATTGTCTTATCACATCCATTTCAACTACCCACTTCAAAGATTTGGCATTCTCTCTGGTCAAAGTCATCAACCTGCAGCTATCCTTCCACCATGCAAAACATTGGGTAGAGGTGGCAAGAGCACTGGTGATGGCACATCTGGACTACCACAAGGTCATCTACACTGGGTCTGCCAAAGACTTCACCAGCCAAAGGCTACAAACCACGCAAACTGAAAATGTAGAAAGCATGTTTGAAAGTTCTCCACTGGCCTCCAGGAGAAACTAGGGAATAGTTGAAGATTCCTTGTACAGTCCACAAAGCCTACTGTGGCAAAGGTCCAGAATACCTGCAAAAATTGACCTCATGCTACAACACAGCTAGAAACCGCCTCATCATTCACCCGCCTGATCCACCAATGATCAGTCAAGAAGATATGGCAACATATCCTTGACACTGTGGAATGCCCTCAGCCTGACTGAGACAAACCCCACAACCCACAGGCCAGGACACTCCTCTAAACTTAACTGTCCGCATGTGCCTGTGAAGCAAAGTCCCTTTTTTCAATTTTAAAACAATATTCCTTACAGTCAGGGGCTGCAATAGAGGAATTCTGGATATGGGCCTCATCCTTCTAATTGGACTCCACTCATAGTTACCATCTGTCATTTCCTCTAGTGCTCTGAGGTATTCACAAGGTAAAGTGTAGCACTTTATAAAAACTTGTACACAGATCCACAAGTAATAAATAGAAGTAAAGCTCTGATTTTTTTTAGTTTTACATTTATTAGCCTGAACTTGTAGTTTTGTCTTGCTTATTAGGATAGGCTACAAATTGTGCTGTTGAAGTAAAAACATGGCTTCCATGACCAATGGACAGTGTTTGCTATTTTATTTTGAAACTGATGGCTTAGCACTCCTGGCGGAGCTTCCATTATTAAAAGTATTACGCAAAGCGAGTTACTATCAGATATGTGTGTATTATAACAATCATGATAATAATGGGCCAATCAATGCAAATAACTTTTGAATAACTTCACACGTGTTTAGCTGGTTGATGCTTATGTTTCTTCGATATTTCTTCACACATTCATATGTTTATGCATTCTTTTTCCCAAGCACATGCACGCATTCTTAAATGAACTCTAATTAGATAAGTAACAATGAATAGTCCCTTTAGAGGCCAGGACATAAGACAACACTGGTTATAATTTGTTATTTACTTATTGCTAAAAATTCCTTTACTACAACCCTAGTCACAATGACAACGAAGCTCTTCACATTATGCAGTAAGAACGACAATTAATAGACATCATAAATAACATGTTAACAGATCAACGTCCCATGGAACAAGAAGCAAGTCATCTTAAAATCTGATTCATTAAAAATTGGTTCTACGGATATTTCCTAAATGGGGTTAGACAGACATGGGTTCTTCCAATCTGCTACAGAAAATAGTTACATAGTCTTGAAGCCATACATGAAAATGATTGGCTCAGTGTTGTTCTTTTGGGCAAAGGGAATCTTTAGTTACCATCTGTCTTCAACCTTTGTGGATCCACAGTTACTATCAACTAATATTTTGTTTTGGCAACATTGAGACAAATTCGGGTGAACTTTGAGAGGAACCAGTGAGGTCTATTAGGACTCATATTTTTGCTGCTGAGACAAACCATATAGGAAATACAACTTACATGTGATCCTTTTATAGGCACCAGCCTTCTGAGAAAACATATGACTTCCCTACTGGTTACATCATTAAAAGCCAGGTTGGGCAGGCAGAGTCAGTCGCAAAAGTCTTTTTCCTTATGAGTCACAATCCAGCCTCCCCTGTGATATCAGAGGCACAAGTCCTTGGACAAATTGAGGCATTTTTCTATATAAGAATCCTATCATAGTTAGGGGGTACAACCCCGACTATTTCTCCTTATGAATCCTGGAGACATGGGCTCTAACAAAATCAACTTAGTCCTGGATAAATTCAATGATTTTCAGCTAATCATTTTATCTCAGTGTGCCTCAGTATTCTTTTCTAGCAAAACTGAAACTGAATGCAGGTTTCTGAATTAGGTTTTTATCTAATTACAGGACATTTAGAAACAGAAGAAATAATGATCATAAACAAAACATTTGGTATTTTTTCTATCTTCAGAGACCACATCATGGCTTTTTTACTATATATTTAAGTTTCTGTTATGTTTTCTGTCATTCTCTGGGGAACTAAGTTTTATGGCTGCATTTACTTCTCTTCTAGACTGCTGGTGCCTACTGTGATGGTAGACAGATTAACCCTGTGATCGCTGGTGTGTCTCCTGTTTGCCAAATGTTTGCACAGACCTTGTCCAAACTTTGCAAGAGCATTGCTTTTGACATCTGTGTTTTATAACCTTCATGGTGTTCTGAGCACACACTTGATGACGTACATACACGTGTTAATAGGGCAGTCAGGGGGGATAAGATTTGGTAAGGAATCAAAAGGTTGAACTGATTATGAGCCACATAAATGTCCCACTGAGGCAAAAATGAACACAGGACAACAAGGTGCAGTGAAGTACATATAATCTATTCTTGTTCAACATGTTCCCATTCCTCTGCACTTATCTATTGGGAATTTCTCTGTGCCAGGGACAGGCATACCAATAATAACAACAACAATACTAATCATAATAATACAAATAATAATCATAATAATAAACCGAATATTTTTGATTGATTCTGGCAGATTTTTAGGGCCGAGTCTGCAAGCGCTCTGGCCAGCTGTAATCTCTCTATGGGCTTTTAACCACGCCCACTACTGCTATTCATTCTTTGTTGTGCTTGTCTTAAATGGTTCATTTTTATTGGACCATTTTGTGAAATGTCAATCCTTTGTGTGCCGAGTTCCCTCCCAGGCGATTTCACTAAGTAAACATTTTTGTTGGCCATCACACGTCATGCTTCCTCCTGTTACAGCGTGTGATGGCCCCTCCTCTGCTTTCGGTTTCCCTTTCATCCCAGCCGCAATCCTTTCTAGACATTCACACAGGGAGCCAGTAACTCTTGCTCTCACAGCAGCCGTGGCGATTTTAATTGACTTGTTTATGTCAACTGTTTTAAATTTCATTTTCAATGTATGTGGCAAGAAAAGTCCAGTTCGAAATTTGCAACGCTAATAGCTCTAACTCGAGCAAACGCAAGACCCATCGCATTGCAAATGCTTGTTTGTTTTTGAGGGAAAGGGTTCTTCTTTATTCATTTTATGCCTATTTTTTTTAATTAAAGTTGCTCTGGATTGACCACATGTAGCATTAAACATAGTGCACTAACACAGAATGAGATTTACACTTATGCTTCTGTTACTTTTAGTACTTCCATGGAATGGGTTCTGACATGATTCACTAACACATGGAACAGGTTTAGGCACTGGTAGCATGGCACCATTTGTTTCAACATCTATGATAATGGGTTAGTTGTTTGCTACTCTGTGTCCATTTGAGAAACAAATAAGGCTCACAATGTAAACAATGCAAACGTCTTTGCACTTGCACAGATTAGGCAATTCACATTTCCTTTGCGCTCCAACAAAAAAGGGCTTGGAACCTACTGACGTGACATCTTTATATTTAATTTCTGGGAAGCGGCATGCACCACACAGGACATTGCTTTTCATTTCAATGTGGGAGCATGTACCTCATTTAATACTTCGCTCTTTTTCACAGGCATCGAATGAGCTTAACACTTTCTTTTGCATCTCTACGGAAAATAATTTTTGCACGGATGGATGGGCAAAATTTATATGTAGTGACAGACACATATAACATGTTTTTGGTAGACAGATCATTACACTACTTCTTTGCAATGTCATAGAGTGGACAGTGCCTTAGGAGGGATTTCACTGCTGTGGAGTAATGAGTTATATCACTTGAAGTGGTGCATGTATAACTTTGGGAGCACTGCGACTTTATGTGAATGGAGTATGTTTTGCACCAGAATCATTGCATGTTTCATTATTAGCACTCATAAGAATTGGCGTAATGTAGCTGTACAATTTCTTGTTACTGCCAAGGAATTTGATACAGCACTCGAAGCCCTACTTTACTTTCTGCAGTGGCATGAAATAAGCTTTGTCGACACTCCACACTTGCCCAGAATGTAATCCAACATTCCCAGCACCGTATATGATTTTCATCCGAACATAATTTGGAACTCGTGTTTTCTTTGTGCTGCAGAGAATCGATCCAGGGCAGTGACACTGTGCGTTTCCTTAGCACATTTGTTCTGCATATCCACCTAATCTTCACGCGGCAGTGCTCATTTCTTGCACTCCCAGATTCAAATTTGCTGTAGGTGGCACTGTTAATGTTGTGCACTCCCACAGATTCATTACAGTGGAACCCAATGAGTTATTTATTTCTCATTTTGTCTTTTGCACCTAGTACCTATAATTCGCTGCTTGGGTATCTATTTTGGCATGCGTGTTAATGCACATTCTGAGCTCGCTTTTGCAATCTAAATTTGTCATTTGCGATATGACAAGATACCTGTACACATACAGAGAACTGACTTTTACGCACGTGGCCTGAGTTATTTCTGTTCGTGCACTGAAACAAATTCGGCCTTCATATAGAACCTGGTGCTTACAGCATTGTATTTTGTGTGTGGATCCGCAGAACTAAATTTGACTCTCGTACCAATAGATAATTGGTACATGTCGTCTTTGTACTTCTGCACGATCACATTACACACTTCTGGCATTGTGTGTATTTATTGTTATATTTCAAACTTGCAACACTTGGCATTGTGTTTGATATACAGCACCACAGATTTACACTTGGCTCTCATGCCATAGTGCTTCCAAACAATAACAATACCCTTGTAAGAATGGCTAGTTATTTGTGGAACTTGCCAAATGTGGCACTGTGTATTTTAATATGGTGCCACAAAATAAAATATGGCACTACACGTTTTATTTTGGCTCCCGCTGAATTGTGTTACACACTCGCGGCGGTGTCTGTTTTCCTTCCATGTCCTACAAGTCAAACTTGGCACATCTGGCAATTTGCGATACCTATGCATTTCCAAGGGAATAACATTTGACTCTCCACTATTGCGATACCTATGCATTTCCAAGGGAATAACATTTGACTCTCCACTATAGGCATTTCCTTAACTCTTCCATGAAACAGCATGAGCCAGTTTAGTTGTACTGCCACAATATTGAAGCATGCATTTGTGGCATTACTTATTGCCTTTACAAGTTGAACAAGCCATGCCTGCCACATGTGGCAAAACACGTTCCCTATGTCGCTCCACTGAATAAAACCTGCCTGTCATAACATTGCATATTGACTTCACTGTTCCACGAGAAAGGACTCGGGAATGGTGGCCTTACAAATTATTTTCGAACTTCTACAAATTACACAACGGTGTTGAGTGTTTCGTTTGCACTTGCCAATAATAAATTCCACACTTGTGTATCTGCATGTTTCCTGTGAGAAAAGGAAAAGTTAACATAAATCCATGCTAGTCTTGAACAAATTAGAAGATGACCTGGGGGGAGGGGGTAGCACAGTGTCTATTGTGGATCTCGGTGCGATCAGAATCATTACTGTTACTGCATTACATACTAGAATGGAAAATTAGGGCAGGTGTCCGCTTAAGGTGATATGAGCATGAATTAAAGAACGCAACAGTGCAGAAAGTTGACATACCAGATAATCCATGTACACATGTAGTGAGAGCAGCAGCCGGCTCTTGCCGCAGGTCAGTTCGTGCCTTGCACTCCTTTTATAATGGGAGGTGGGTGTGATCAACGGCTCCCTGTGCTGCCACCACCTACTTTTGCTGCACAGTATGCTGGAGCAGCAGGCAGGACTCCCTCTGCCCGAGTCTGCTCTCGATCCTTTTCTTTTCCTCGGCCGGGGGCTCAGTAAGCAGCGACAAGGGAAGGAACAGGCACACTGGCTGAACCCCCAACTGGTTCCCTTAGCGCGCACTCAAAGACACACCAAGAGCTTACTGCTGCCCAGAGGGGAGGTAGCTGGGCGAGCATCCAAAGCAGGGCACAACACGCACGCGCTGCGCACTGTCAACACACAGAATGCGCGCGCCGGCCACCGCTCTTCCCCTAGGTTTTCAGAGTGACGTAAAACGCGAACGCGCACGCTAATCTCTCAGCAAGCCATTTCCTATAGTCTCCGCATCGTGCACGCCTTCGAGCTTCTTGGCGCGCGCACCTCGCAAGCTCACTAGTTCCAGAGCTCTTGGACATACTGCGCATGGGCACAGGGCTTTGAAACCCCTGTAGGCTCACAACACGATTCAGTGGTTCAGGAAACGCCAGGCGTTTTTTGCCCCGCCTCCTTAGCTGGGGCGGGATGGGAGCAACCCTGATCACCTGATCACGCACGTGGGCCTAAGTTGACAAAGGCTCTTAAAGCTGTACCTTTCAACGATATCTGAGCCTGTTGGATGACTTCCCCGATGTAGGCAAGTAAGTTTATTCATCCCCCGCTATACTTGCTGACCTATGATGGCGGGAACATGGCCATAATACAAACAAGCATTGACAAAGCCTGTATTTTCCCCAGGGCATGCAGTGAGATTGAAATATAGAGGGTCTCTAAAAGGGGTGTGGATTATTCAGTCAGGGTATGGATTTAACACCTACTACATTTCTGTGAATTTAAAAGTGTGCCTCCCCACCTGTACCCTATTTCAGGACCAAAGGCTCCAATTATGCTTCTCTCTCTTTATTGCATAAATTGACAGCAGCAAAAGAAAACTGGCGTAAACTAGAACATTTTTTTGCTTCCTCTCTGAGCTTTCTTTCGTTGCACCCAGATTTGTATCACAAAAACATAGCTTTGACTATTGGCTTTGTTAATGCTTCTTAGCATATTAAGATAAATGAATAACAACAATGATTTTGTTGCAGATAATTAATATTGAAAATGTAGCTGCCAAATTTCCAGATTGGTTATGTGTGAAATTTTCATTGTTTCATTGTACTTACGAGTGACATTGAACTACTAAGTGCGTGACACTTCGAGTGACACTTTCTCGTGAGTAAAACCAAGAAATGAAGTGTGTAGAAATACATAAATATTTGACATTGCACACTTCTGAGCAAAGGGAAGCTGTAAAAAGATCATAAAACTTCTGCAAAACCTCTGAAATAGAAGGTCCCTACAGTACAGGCGCTTTTTATGATGAGTGTTGCATATACTCATTGCTTTGAGTCGCAATGTGGTACCCTGTAGTACTATAAATACAGAAGTCACTATTCTCCACTTTGCATTAAAGAAAACATAAGGTGCATTTTCCTCTCATTTTAGCTTACATACTTTATCTTTCAGGTTATGTTATAGAAAATGTTGACCTGGCCCACATACTCTGATAAACATTGCTATGTCTACCTACAAACCAGTCCATGTCTGCCTACTGTCAAGTATAAAAATAATTTTCAGTGGTGACATCAAAATGTATATATGCAAAGGTGCTTGCCTTGGATTACATTGTGGGACTGCTATGCAGAGCACTATGGATGACCAGGACTCTGTTTGTATGCAACAACTGCCTCCTTTAAATGCTGCTTAGTTTGCCCCCCAACCCTTCTGAGCGAGTGGGACTATCATGCTTTCTTTCTCTGTCAGTCAATGAGCAGCGGGTTCTGCCACCGCTGCTCAGCTGCTGGCACGTTTGTAACACAAGCATCCGTAAGACTTTAATAAAATATTCTCTTACCTTTTCTTTTCAGGAAATCCACATCCTAATTATTTTCCACCACGGAACCAAAGAAGATGTAATGGCTGTAGACGGGCTGGGGGCCGCAGGACCTTAAAACATTCTCCTAGTGCCTGCATTCAGACTGTGTGCTCAGTCTGAATGCAGTCTGCCTAACACATGTGGAACTGCATAGGTGATGTTTTCAACAGCAGGGCCAACAATTATCTGGCACTGCTGGGGGCTGCTATGGCCAGCGGGACTACAGGCTTTGAAAACATCCTGCCTATAGACCCCGTGTCATACCGAGAGCAGGAGTGCCAATGACTGGTGTCACCTCCTGCATGATGCTGATAGAGATCAAATTTGACTAATAAATTGGTGGCATAGAAGTTAGCATATGGTGACCTATAAGTTTCATTTAAAAGCCTAAAAGAGAAGTTAACACGAAATGTAAAAACATGCACGTTTGAATTATGGTGGACAATGCGACCTTCCTTCTTATTTGACATCAAGTTTTGCTATGAAAGATGTTGTGCATTTATATTAAATATAAACAATATACATTAATATTAAAAAGTATTATTCTTAGAAAAATATTAGAAATGAAGTATATTATGAGTATTAAACAAACATGAATTAATCATACTTATATTGATTTAAAAGAATTTATTAACGCAAGTTACGTGTGCAAAGAAATAAATGCACGTTTAAATTGTGTCCTAATATTTCGTGAATAAGGTTTGCAATTAATAATTTGCTTTGCATATTAGATTCAAATGGTAAGGTGCGCAATAGGATTCATATGCGTTAGCTGCAGTAATATGTATTTAGGCTTTATTTAACTGAATACTCATTTTTGCAGCAGTAGAGGAATCATACTGATTCATTCTGTTCTCTTTAACCTGAATGAATTCCTGGTTCCTGATGTGATGGTGAATGCCCGGTTGTAGTAAAGACCAAGAACATGTTTCAATGTTAACAAGTGTAACAATATTTGTTCTAGCTGTCGAACAAGACAGGAAACCTTATTAATTTCATATGAGAACTGTTAGAATCATCTTCTGAACTGTGGAAAAGAATTGCAAAGTTGCAATCGACAAATAGGTATCATATTTTGGCGGAACTGTATGAATTCATCAAGATGACTTCGCATCTTCCCTGAGAAAATCCAGAATAGTTGCAAACCCGAGGTGCATCTAAAATTCTAATTGGATATTCGTTAATGTGCACAAGATGAGCCTGCCTAGAGGACTAATTAGAAACATATGGACATTTCTAATTAGGGAGAGACTTTTGAAACTTTTAGTCAGTCTGAGAGAGTTCTCTAAGGGAACTCGTGCTGTCACCTCCTGTTCCTCTCCAAGTCTTTTGCCATATTTAGTCTTTATGTTATGAGTTTCCCTTTAATTTTATATGTCCTGTTACTTATGCTGTTCAGTACTAATATGCCCAATAAATTCTGAACTGCTAGCCTGCCCTTGGTGCACCTCGTGTTCTGCACTGCCCTTGATGCTGTCTGTCTACTGATGATGAGAAACTTTGAATGCTCTTTTCGATTAATCTTTCCTGTCTGCTGTCCCATGAGGAGAGGTATAATCTATAATGTGCTTTCTTGTTCCCTTTTCAGCTTAGATGATTACACCAGTGTATTTTTGTAGTGAGTTGACCTAGTTAGATGATTTTCCCAAATTACTTTTGTCTCTTTTTTTTGGTTTTGCTCGCACGTGTTAGCCCATCTCCACACATGCATGTCTAAATTGGTATTAGGACTAAGGATGGCCTTATTTGAATTTTGATGATTTACTGATGTCACCATCATCTGTATTGAAATCTGATTTTAATGGGCATATTAAAGTTTTGTTAATTTGTGTTATCCTCTTGGAGTGTTTAACAGTATTGATGTGCTGTAGGCCCAATCTCCTAGACGTTTTGGCCAACCTATGATTTTAATGTATGTTTATAACTCAGTCTTGCACATCATTTATGTTAGATTAACTTTGTGGTTGTAATAAAGCTTTGAAACTTTATTCAATTTGAAGTCTTGTTTTGTGGTTAAATTGGTCATGGTGTTTAAAATTTGTTTATGTTTCTCATGTTATTGATTTGGGTTAAATGAATCCAATTACCACACTCCTCACTGAGTCCAAAGATCCGGTTGACTTCTAGTGTAGGTGGGATAAGTTATGGTGTCTCACCAGAGCAGAAGTGGTTTCTGAACCTGAGGCAGGAAGTAGAACTCCTGGAGCACTCCATCAGTTTTGGTAGCACAGGATGGTTTTGCCTTATGAGGAGGGGAATTGGATTTGGCCCACATTGTGAGTTTTTCTTTGTGAAAGTGTAGATATAATTCCAGCATTGTGTTACAAGGGTAAGGTATGTGTCTTCAGTAGGGTTTGCGCTTGCAATGCTTTTGGCAAAAATAGCTGTGAAATGTATTGTGTGAAGAGAGTAGGTAGTTGGTGTACTCCAAATAAATGAGTAGGAAGTTTGCATACTCCAAGTAAGAGAGTAAGGAGTTTGTGTATTCCAGGTGAATGTTGCACTTTGTGCTCACAATTGCACATGTGGTTGTTGTCGTTTATTGGTAATGCATGGCATAAGACTTTGGAGTACCGCACAAGTGTATGGGGACGCTTGTTTAATTTATCATCTGCAGTGAGGTGTTGGTCGATTGATTGCTGTCAACAATACCAGTAGATTCTTTGAGTGTGTGAGTTGTTGATTGGAATTAGGTGAGTCCTGTGTGCACAGGGAGAATCCGTATCGCCCTGAGTGAGATTTGCGGGTCAAATCTTACAAACGTATGTGCGAAAGCCACAGTCGGAAGTGTAGCTGAACAGCTTTCAAACCGTTTGAGTCCTACCTGTAGTGAGCAGATAGGTTTGGTTTGGTGCTCGCAATATTTGCATTCAGGGTGTATATGTGAGAAGTGTATGAGACAACTCTGAAGTGAGTCGCAGCTGCAGAGTGAAGCAAGTGTGACGTCATTTGGTCCATGTTGGGATTGGTCGGTTAGTAAGAAAAGCCGCGCACAGATTCGTGGACAAGACTGCACTGCTATAGGCTGAGGACAGTTTGTGCAGAGGATTGTAGGTTTGAAAATTACTTCCTGGATTTGTAGAATTTGTGTTTGTGAATTGAATTTGTGTAAAAACGAAGTTTTTTTAAAGCCTTAAGAAGCGTGTTAAGAGGAGATGCTTTTATTCCAGTTAGAGAGTGTGAGCCTACTCCACCGGAGGGTACACCAGCATTCGAGGTAATGGAGGAAAGAGGAGTTTCAGCATGTCTTTGGGTAAACCAGTGGTGCAAAATAACTGAGAAGGAAGGTAACATCGCTTTTCCCTGTTACAGAACTTTCAATTTCAGGGTATTAGAGAGTCTGAGGAGAGTGTTGTATGAATTGAAATCCCTTCCTAAGCCTGCACAATTTGAAGCACCTGCCATTTCAGAATTAATTGTGAGGCAGAAAGAGAGATTTGAGAGGAGAATGAGAAAAGCAGAACAGATGCTGGCAGAGGCTAGATGGGATGAAGAGCAGAGAATGTGGAGAGCAGATACATTACATGCAGTGAAATTATTCCCAGCAGTAACACAGGAAGTTGATGGAAGTGTTGTATCTAAAGCCAAAAAGAAACCTGCAGAAGATCTAGAGCAGAAGTTAGATGAACACAGAAGGGTAACAACCACCGAAAGTGATTTAGATGATACATTTATAACTCAGCTGTTGCAGAATCGTCCCATCTTATAACGTAATTGAATCAGTAAATCAGAATGTGGCCCTGAATATAGCCACAGCGGCAGTTGCTCAAAGCCAGGTTCAAATAGCTCCAAATGCACCTACTACTACTGTAGCACAGTTGCCAGCGGTTTATCCGACAGTTCAAATTGCCAATACAACCTTGAATGTCACAGTTCCAGTTATGTCACAGCCAATTCAGAATTCAGGATTGACTCAATATGAGCCTACACCTGCAAAAACTGTGAACCAGAGACAGACAATGCTCATGTATTCCATAGTGAGGACTCCACAGAATGTTGCCCCAAATCAGTAAAATCAGACTTTTAGTACAGTTTTAACTGATTATGGTACAGGACCAATATTACCACCAAGTCAAACAAACTTCTCAGGACCATATGCATTGTGAGTTCCGGTGACAGTAGGTCCAGTTGTCTCGTTGTATTCCCAGGGTAAAAATGAGAGTGGCCCACAGATTCCAAATTTGGTGTCAGCAATGAATTCTCCTTTTGGAACCAATGCAGAAATTGAGAGGCTGAGCACTTCTGTGCCAGTCATGACCCCTATTAATTTTTCTAGTTCTAATCAGACATGTAATAGAGTCGGTCCGCTGACTAATATGACATGTCTCCCATGCTCAGTAAGTCCATCTGTGCTGGGTCAGGTGGAAGCTATGAGAGCTCCATGTAATTTTCCACAGTTTACACCGCAAGATAGTAGTAACAATATTAGTTTACAAGGATTGGCAGCTCAACAACCAACTGATTAGTTAGATAGTTTAAGTGGAAAATCAATTTCCAGAAATACACCAGAGGGAGAAAAGACATTGAATTTGGCTAAACTAAAATTGGAATTGAATGAAATGATTGAGGGAACACTTAAATTGGACAGTTTGGATTCTTACAGTGAAAATGAGTCGCACATCATGCAGGATAGATCTATGGGAAATTGGCTGATTTGGCAGAAAAGTATGAAAATTAGATGAATACATCTAAACAGTTAAAAAGAAGTTACAGATTAGAATTAAATTCTAGAGACATTTGGAAACATGAGATCAGCTGGTATGAAAATTCAGATTAAGGAATTGATTCAGAGCATCCAAACATAGGGAGCATTGGATAAACGGAAAGGCAGATGGGCCAAGAAAAGAGATCAGAAGAAAAATCTGACTGCATCTTCAAATGGTGTACAGCAGGCTGAGGGAGTTCTAACAATCATGCCAATGAGAGAAATTCTAGGAGGGAATTTTGTTAATGTCCCATAGAGCAGAAGTGACATATGGTCATTTCCCAATGATTACTCAAAGTTGAGGGAAAAACCAATAGAATTGTAGTAGCAAACTGAGAGGTTTGTTAAGCTTGCAAAGTGTTTGTGGGAAGATTTGAACACTTTATTTGAAATTGTGGTTCCAGCAGATTTGTGGGTTGAATGTAAGCAGAGTGTTGATTGGCCAACTTGTGAGCACCAAGAGATCTAATGACAGGTGCGCCATCTGAAGAGGTGATGAAAATTTATTATAAGGTGGTTGAATTTTTTAAAAGTAGAGTGTCCGCTAAAGATGTTGATTGGCAGAGAATTAACAGGACAGCTCAGGAGTCAAAGGAGTCTGTTCATGCTTATTATGAGAGATTGTTGCAATCATTCAAATAATGCAGTGGTACAGAGATTATTGAACTGAGAGATATGATTCATTTTGTGCTCAAATTTGTCCAAGGATTGAAGCCTGAAATTGGCACTATAGTTCAGAATCATTTGATTTTTCTGGCTGAGTAAACCGACTGATAAAGTACTGCAGTATGGAAAATACTGTAGTGATGAAATTTAATTAAAGCAGAAGAGAATAAAGGAGAAGTGTAGGAAGCTTGCTCTGTATACAATATATCAAAATTAGATTATGGGCCTGATTACAATTTTGGAGGAGGTGTTAATCCGTCCCAAAAGTGACGGTAAAGTGACGGATATACCACCAGCCGTATTACGAGTTCCATAGGATATAATGGACTTGTAATACGGCTGGTGGTATATCCGTCACTTTACCGTCACTTTTGGGACGGATTAACACCTCCTCCAAAGTTGTAATCAGGCCCATAGTGTTCACAGAGTCCAGAGGTTCCCCAAGAGGCTTGCCAGAGGCAATAATAGATAATTCTAATGCTCTATTTGTGGTAGTGTGGTCGAGCAGTTAGGCTTACCAGAGGGTAGTGTCAAGCATTTGTTGTACACACTCAAGCAATAAATGAGAACACACACTCAATGACTTAACTCAATAGGTTTTTATATAGAAAAATATTCTTTTCTTAATTTAGTTTAGAACCACAAGATTCAAATTGAAGGTAAGTACATTAAATATAAGGTACTTTGCATAGGTATAGTTAGAACTTTGAACCCAAACAGTAATGCACACAGTTAGGATTCAGTGGAGGGACCCGGGGGTCACTCAGATGTTGCAGGCAGTGCACCGGTGGTCGTTTTCTCACGGGCCTGGGGGCTGCAGGTGCAGTGCTTCTCCAGGCGTTGGATATCTTCGTCCCGAGTAGTTGCGGCCAGGGGGGTCCAGGGGATTCCCCCTGCAGGCGTCGTTGTGGGGATGCAGAGGTCAGCCCAGGGTGGACACGTTGTCAGTGTTGCCTGGGGGTCCTCTCTGGGTCATTGGTTTCTCTGGACACGGGCCAGGGGCGTCAGGTGCAGGGTGGTGGGGACTCATGTTTCTGGAGTGTGGTGGGAGTCTATTTAAAGATAGTTTCTTCTTTCAGTTGTCATCTTCCTTCTCTGCTGGATTTTTCAGCTAGGCAGTCCATTTTTGTAGGTCATCAGGAATCTGATTTCCTGAGTTCAGGGTCTACTGTCCCTGAGGGTGGCTACACCCTCATTGTGCCTCCTCCCTTTGGGGAGGGGGGGGCACATCCCTATTCCTATTGGGCTAAATCCTCCAACACAAGATGGACGATTTTCCAAGGAGGGGGTCACTTCAGCTCTGGTCACCTTAGGGGTGGACCTGGCTGAGGGGGTGACTCCTCCTTGTTTTCCTCATTATTTCCCCAGACTTGCTGCCAAAAGTGGTGGGTGTGTCTGGAGGGCGGGCATCTCCACTAGCTGGAGTGCCCTGGGGCGCTGTAACACCAGGCTTGAGCCTTTGAGGCTCACCGCCGGGTGTTACAGTTCCTGCAGGGGGAGGTGTGAAGCACCTCCACCCAGGGCAGGCTTTGTTCCTGGTCACAGAGAGCACAAAGGCACTCACACCATGTGGCCAGAAACTTGTCTGGAAGTGGCAGGCTGGCAGAGACTGGTCAGCCTAGCACTAGCAGTTTGGCTGGCATGCAGGGGGCTTCTCTAAGAAGCCCTCTGTGTGAATTTCTCAATACATCCCACACTGGCATCAGTGTGGATTTATTGTGCTGACAAGTTTGATGCCAAACTTCCCAGTATTCAGTGTAACCATTATGGAACTGTTTAGTTTAGTTTTCGTTTAGTTTAATAGATTTATAAAGCGCATGGATACCCGAAGGCTTCCCAGCGCTGAAAGAGGACGAAGGCATCGCAGTGAGAATCTATGCTGGAAAGAGTAGAGTCTTCAATTTACCTAAAAAAGAAAGTTCGAAATTGCCCATTCAAGGTGACAGGGGGAGGGAATTCCATAGATTCGCTGCTTTGAAGGTGAAGTACCTACCTCCCCATCTTGTTTTTTTAACACAGCAGGTGTTAATTAGAGCAGCAGATGAGGATGTAAGGGATCTCTGGGGGGTGTAGGGTGTGATCATGCGCTTGATAAAATAAGGTCCCTTATCATGAAGAGCTCAATGTACCATACACAAAGCTTTAAAATTAATCCTTTGCTGGATAGTAAGCCAATGGAGGGAGGCTAAGGCTGGTTTGGCCGATGCAGTTCTGGGGATGGGCATGAGTAGCCTGGCTGCCCCATTCTGCACTCTCTGCAGCTTCCTTAATACACAGATGGGAGAACTCAGGAACAGCACATTCCCATAGTCTAGGCGGGATAATATGAGGGCTTGAATAATAAGTCTTTTGGCGAGAAAGGGGGGGGATAAAAAAAGAATTCTAAGCATTATTAAAGATTGAAGCAAGAAGCCACTCATTTTTTTGCATGCTGTTCCTTCGATAGAGAGGAGTCCAGCCATACTCCTAGGCTTTTTATGGTTTCCTTTGGGGGAGGAAGTCTTTTCAAGTCTTCTGGAATTCAGATGACAGATTTAAGTAGGGAAAAATTGCCAAACAACATTACTTCAGTTTTTTAATCATTTAGCTTGAGCTTACTATCTGACATACAGTTAGCAATGTCTGTAAGGCAGGGGGATAGCGCCTCTTGATCAGAGTTTACATTGGTGCTAAAAGAATAGACCAGCTGGGTATCGTCAGCATGAGATATCAGAGAGAGACCATAGGGTTCCACAATTTTAGCCGAGGGAGACATATAGGCCCTCATTACAACCCTGGCGGTCGGTGTTAAAGTGGCGATAAGACCGCCAACAGGCCGGCGGTAAAAAAAATGGGATCACGACCACAGAGGAAACCGGCAACACAGACAGCCACTTTAACACTCCGACTGCCACGGCGGTAGCAACAAACACCGCAGCGGTAACTGCCAACAGACAGGCGGAGGACAATGTGCCGCCCACCACATCACAACCCGCCAATCTGCCAGCTTTTCCCGGGCAGTACCAACGCCATCAGGGGGAGGAAAAAGAGAGTGACACACACACGCAACTCGCAGCACCCCCACCCCCACCCACAAAACCATACACACAAACACATGCAACAACAGTACATTTACACCCCGTTACCCCCTGGAAAAACACAAGGACAAAAGGAATAGAGTGAAATAAGTTATATTTTTGAAATATGCAGATATACGTAACAAATAGAAAAACACTATATACAAATATTTACAGTATTTACAGAAGGCCGTACACTGTTCTTTGCAAATGTCCATGGCCCACTGGGCCAAAAATCATGGGCCAAGCCCACACTTGACTCCTGCTTCAATACGGAGAGAACACTGCAGGGGCATCAGGTCGAAAACACACAGGTACCTCAGGGGGACGGGGAAGGAGGGGACGCCTCAGCCGGAAGATGGTACTATGGCACTGCTCCTCGAGGGGGCTCCATGCAAGGGAGTGCAAAGCCACAGTCTCTCAAGTGGGTGCTTTGCCGACTGCTTGGTCCTGGGGAGTGCAAAGCCACAGTCTCTCAAGTGGGTGCTTTGCCCACTGCTTGGTCCTGGGGAGTGCAAAGCCACAGTCTCTCAAGTGGGTGCTTTGCCCACTGCTTGGTCCTGGGGAGTGCAAGACCACAGTCTCTCAAGTGGGTGCTTTACCCACTGCTTGGTCCTGGGAAGTGGAAAGCCACAGTCTCCCAAGTCTCTCAAGTGGATGCCTTCTTCCACTGGTTCTGGAGGGGGCCTTGTCCCCAGTGTGCTTCATCCTGCCAAGGATAGGGATAGTGGATTCATTTCTCCACTGGTTCTGGAGGGGTCCTTGTGCCCAGTATGCTTCATCCTACCAAGGATAGGGTGAGTGGATGCATTTCTCCACTGGTTCTGGAGGGGGCCTTGTGCCCAGTGTGCTTCATCCTGCCAAGGATAGGGTGAGTTGATGCATTTCTCTACTGGTTCTGGAGGGGGCCTTGTGCCCAGTGATGCAGCACTTGGGGTGTGGCAGTTCACATTCCCTCATCTGGGTGTCTGAGGCATGAGATTTGCATGGACGAGGTAGCATGATACTCCATGGAGGCAGGGCCAAACTCCATCCTGTGGCGACTAAGGTTGCAAACAGGTGATAGTGCAGGTGCTGATGGAGGTGCTTTCAGTGGTGGAGGGAGGCACCAGCCCATCTCCTGCAGCTTCAGACGGCTGCCCACTGGGGATGCTGCTGCTGACAGTAGTGTTGGAAGCGGCGGTGCAGGTGGCGGTGCTTGTAGCGATGCTGGCTGCGGTACAGGTGGCAGGGCTGTTGGTTCTGATGGTGGGCACCAGGCCCTCACCTGGGGCCTCCGAAGCCTGAAGTGCCTTGCCTTGGCTTTTCTGACCCTTTCTCACCTTGGCAGATGCTGCTGGAACATTGGCTCTGGCAGCTGGAGTTTTGGAGGAGGTCTTGCTGGGTGGGTCATGCTCCTTGGCCTTGCTGCATGCTGGCCCCTTCTTCACGTTGGCAGGTGGTGGAATGGTTTGGTCCTTTGCAGGGGTCCGTGGCACTATGCCTGGCCTGATGGGTGCCCCCTTTGATCCTCTGGGAGTTGCAGGTACCACTGCAGAAGTCGACTTGGTGGCTGAGGTGCTGGCCTGAGATCTGGACACCCTGGCCCGAGGGGAAGGACGGGGGAGTGGAGGGGTAGGGAACACACTGGGAGAGGACACAGGGGACGTGTGCATGGTTGTGGGGGTGGTGACTGCTCGTGAGGGGTGTGTTGTGATGGGCGTGCTGGTGATGGAGGTAGTGGATGAAGATGTAGTGCATGCAGGTGTGAGCATAGACGCTACTGGGAGTGAGGTGGACAAGGAGGAGGAAGGGGACACAGTGGAGGCAGTGGATGTTGATATGTGTGCATGGGTAAGGTGCTTGTGTGCCTGTGAGATGAAGTGTGGTGCTTATGTTTGCCTGAGCCATCTTTGTGTGTTGATTTGGGTGAATGCTGGTCTGAAGGTGTGCTGGGGATAGACTGGGGTTGAGGGTATTGGGTCTGGGTTGAGGAAGTTGGAGGGAGGAGGCCAGACACAGGGACAAGGGCTGCCATCACTGCTGAGGCCAGAGCCTGAAATGCTCTCTGTTGGGCCGCCACACCAGAGTGAATGCCCTCCACGTATGCATTTGTTTGTTGCAAATACCTCTCAACACCCTGGATGGCATTCAGTATGGTTGACTGCCCAACAGAGAGGGATCTCAGGAGGTCAACAGCCTCCTCACTGAGGGCAGCAGGGCTGACTGGGGCAGGGCCTGAGGTGCCTGGGGTGAAGGAGATGCCCACCCTCCTGAGGGGCTGCTGGGAGGGCGGTGCTGATAGGGGGGTGTGGCGGCTGTACCTGTTGTTGGGGTGGGCTCAGAGGTGTCCACCACCACCAGGGAGCTTCCATCGGAGGAGGAGTCACTATCTGTGGTCTCCCCTCCTGTCCCCGTCGTGGTGCTCCCCTCGCCCTTTGTCCCACTGGTGCCCTCACCCTCGGTGGATTCGGCCTCCAGGCCCATGTGGGATGCAGCTCCCTCCATCGCCCGTGCCTCTGCTCCTCCGCCAGATGATGCTAATGCACTCAAGGACAGGGTGACAAAACAAAAAGGGGAGGGAAGAGACAGAGGATACACTTGGTCAATGCCAGCAACACCACTACCGTTGGCGTACACAACACACAGGGAGCAGCCCTATGCACTCGGCCATGCCCACCCATTTCCTAAGACAGTCACCAGCCCATGGGGTACAATGCCTAACGCCAGCATCTGCACACCAGAAACCCACAGGACCCTGCCCAGTAGTAGATGGCCACTTACACTATTGGGTTAGGAGTGTGCCAGAGCCTGCCAAACAAGGGACCTACCCTGCCATGATCGCCCTGGCCTAGGGGCACCCACAGCCCACATCCCCCACCCAGGTACCTTCTAACACGCGCAAAGTCAGCTTTCAGAATCTGTACTCACCCCTTTGTGTCTGCTGTGATGCCCTCAAGCGCCCATCCAACTCCGGATAGGCCACCGCCAGGATGCAGAACATCAGGGGGGTTCATGGTGCGATGGGCACCCCTTCCACATTGGGAGGCCAGCCCCAGCTGGGCCTCTGCCGTCTTCTTTGACCAGAGGCGCAGGTCCTCCCATCTCTTGCAGTAGTGGGTGCTCCACCTGTGAAAGACCCCCAGGGTCCGCACCTCCTTGGCGATGGCACGCCAAATACCCTTTTTCTGGTGGGTGCTGACTTGGATGGAAAAGACAGCAGAAAAGGGAATTATTCACCCGTCCGGACCGTCAGATTCATTGGCCACAAGTTCCCACCCATCCCCTGACGCACATAGTGTGACCACCTTACATGCTGCACTCTAGCCCGGACGCCTCAGCACCCCCCAACATATGGCTTACATCCACAGCAGTCCATACAATCATGGCCCACGCATCATGCTCACAGTGTACTTACCTGTTTGTCTGGAGGACCGTAGAGTAACGTGTACTGGGGTAGGACCCCATCCACCAGTTTCTCCAACTCCTCTGCAGTGAAGGCAGGGGCCCTTTCCCCAGACACATGAGCCATTGTCGCTTCCAGACACAGGTCACAGCAGCACTTGCAGTGTAGGTGCTCTCCTGTTGAAGATAAGGTAGCAAGTGAGGGATGAGATAGAAAATGGCGGTCACGTCCGCGGCGGTGCATACCGTCACCGCCGGAGTACATTGCCATTGGCTCCTGGAACCCATAGGGCCCAATGATAACCAATCCGAAGTTGCGCGGCGGTCATCGACCGCCTACCGCAGCGGCGCACAATGCCAGTGCAATTACCTCATTTCCACTTGTCCATCCTCACAGGTCAAGCATCCGCCATTTCAGGGGGCACAGGGCATGAGACCTAACTGCATCACAGCAGACATTGGCACGGCAAGTGATTCTAGGATTCACATTTTGTTTCTGTAAAGTAAAAAAAAAACAGCATTAGTGTAATAGATGTGGGAATGTGACCCTCTGCTCACCGTTCTCTTCCATAGGCTCCAACCGCTGAGGCTGCATATGAGATGGTGGCATCCTCCGGTGTACAGACCCTTGGTGGACCTGGAGGACAGACACATTATCATTACCTACAGACTTAATCGTGCCACAATCCAGGAACTGTGTGCCCAATTGGAGCCAGACCTGATGTCAGCTATCCGCCAGCCCACTGATATCCCACCTTCTAGTTCAAGTCCTGTCAGTGCTCCATTTCCCGGCAAGTGGTTCCTTCCAAACAGTGGCCATGGCATCAGGGATGTCTCAGCCAATGTTCTCTAACGTGTTGGCCAGAGTGTTTTCAGCCCTGCTGAAACACATGCGCAGCTACATCGTGTTCCCCCAGGTGGAGGATTTGGCCAAAGTGACCTTTATGCCCTGTAACATATCCTCAACATCATAGGTGCCATTGATGGTACACATGTGGCATTTGTCCCCATCCCCAGAGAAATGAGCACATTTTCAGGAATAGAAAAAGCTATCACTTGATGAATGTGCAGATGGTGTGTTTGGCGGATCAGTACATCTCCCAGGTGAATACCAAGTATCCTGGCTCTGTGCATGACGCCTTTATCTTGAGGAATAGCAGCATCCAATATGTGATGGGCCAACTCCAGAGGCACCGGGTGTGGCTAATAGGTGAGGCCAAGGTACCCACACAGTACGAGTAGATGTCTGGGTATGGGGTTGTCCCTAAGTGTTAGTGTGTGACTCTGGTTACCCCAACTTCTCATGGCTACTGACCCCAGTGAGGAATGCCAGGACAAGGGTAGAGGAACGTTACAATGAGGCACATGGGCGTACATGGAGCATTATAGAATGGACCTTCGGCCTCCTGAAGGCCAGATTCCGGTGCCTCCATCTGACTGATGGCTCCCTGTACTACTCACCCAAGAAGGTGTGCCAGATCAATGTTGCATGTTGCACAACCTGGCCTTGAGACGCCAAGTGCCTTTTCTGCAAGAGGATGCGCCTGGAGATGGTCTTGTGGCAGCAGGGGAGCCTGTGGACAGTGAGGAAGAGGAGGAAGAGGAAGAAGATGTTGACAACAGGAGCAACATTATTCTGCAATACTTCCAGTGACACACAGGTAAGACATTGTACGTTCATATTACATTTGAGTTAACTGTTGGACATTGTACAAGACAGCCTCTTACCCTATGTCTCTGGCCACTGACTTTACCCTTTGTCATCTTTATTTTCAGATCCCTGTCCCCTACTCTGGTTCCTGCTATGTGTACTGCTGCCCACTACAGGTCATACCAATGTATATATACTTGGATATATGGATTGAAATGTTTACAGCCTGTTAAACGAATACATATTGCAATCAATTTACAGACTCTGTACTTGTATTTGATCCAAGGGTGTTTATTTCAGTGCTCATAAGTAGAGGGGGATGTGCAATGGGCAGGGGTGATGGTGGAGGAAGGTCCAGTTAGAGTCCATTCTCTTGGTATCACAGGTGCATTGTCCAAGGGGGCATAGGAAGGGGAGCAATGGCAGTTCAAGGTGGACAGGGTGACATAGTGGGACAGAAGGGTGACAATCAGACGAGTCTTATTTCCTGGCGGCGGTCTTGGCAATGTTCCCTGTCCTCTGCCTGGATCGCAGGGACCATTTGCGGGGTGGTTCTCCTTCTGCAGGGGGTGGGATGCTGGTGGCCTGTTGGTCCTGTGGCGATGCCTCCTGTCCACTAGCCCCGGCGGAGGTGGAGGGCTGTTCATCTGTGTGGCTAGTGTCAGGGGCCTGTTGTTGTGCCACTGCCTCCCTCATGGTCTTGGCCATGTCACCCAGCACCCCTGCAATGGTGACCAGGATGGTGTAGATGTTTGTTAGGTCATCCCTGATCCCTAGGTACTGTCCCTCCTGCAGCTGCTGGGTCTCCTGCAGCTTGGCCAGTATCTGGCCCATGGTTTCCTGGGAATGGTGGTATGCTCCCAGGATGTTGGAGAGAGCCTCGTGGAGAGTGGGTTCCCTGGGCCTGTCCTCCCCCGGTCGCACAGCAGTCCACCCAGCTTCCCTGTTGTCCTGTGCCTCTGTCCCCTGAACCGTGTGCCCACTGCCACTGACCGCACGTCCCTGATCTTCCTGTGTTTGTGGGTTTGCCTGGGGTCCCTGTAGTGGTGGACACACTGCTGATTGACGTGTCCTGGGGACAGTGGCATGGGCCAGTTGGGTGGGTGCTGTGCTGGTGTTTCCTGAGGGGGAGGCTCTGTGGTGGTTTGGGACTGTGGCAGGGGAACCGACTGTCCAGAGTTCTCTGATGGGCCAGGTTGGTCATCCTGATCCAGGCGTGCACAGCTGCTGTCATCACTGTGGGCCTCTTCAGGGGGTGGACTGGTTGTAGCTGGCACCTCCGCTCTGGTGACGTTGAGTAGGGGTCCTGTGGGGATGCAAATGCATTGTTAATGTATCTGCGTGTGCTGTCTTGTGCATGGGTGTGATTCCCTGTATGATTGTGATTTCCCTGTCAGCTTGGCCTTTTGTTCGTGGTGGTTTTGTGGGCTGGGTGAATCTCTGTGATGGGCATGCTGTGGTGATGGGTGTCCATGCAGGTCTGTGATGGGGTCCATGCATAGGTGTTGCATGCAGGGCTTGGTATTGGGATGGGTGGGTTGTGACGGTGGGGCATATGTGAGGAGGTGGAGTGATGGAGTGAGGGTAGGGGTAGGAGTTTGTGATGGCATGCAGGTAGGGTGGGGATGAAGTAGTAAATATTTGACTTACCAGAGTCCAGTCCTCCTGCTACTCCTGCGAGGCCCTCAGGATGCATGATCGTCAAGACTTGCTCCTCCCATGTTGTTAGTTGTGGGGGTCCACCGCCAGTCCTCTGTACTGCTACCTGGTGTCTTGCAACCATGGAACGCACCTTCCCCCGTAGGTCGTTCCACCTCTTCTTGATGTCATCCCTTGTTCTTGGGTGCTGTCCCACGGCATTGACCCTGTCCAGGATTCTGCTCCATAGCTCCATCTTCCTTGCAATGGACGTCTGCTGGACCTGTGATCCGAATAGCTGTGGCTCTACCCGGATGATTTCCTCCACCATGACCCTTAGCTCCTCCTCAGAAAACCTGGGGTGTCTTTGGGGTGCCATGGATGTGGTGTGAGTGGTAGGTGTGAGGACGTGTGGGGTGATGTGTGGGGTGATGTGTTGTGGTGTGTGGTATGAGGTCCGTGGATGGTGTATGTGTGATGGTGTTCTGTGCCTCTGATTGAGTAGGTGCTCCTGCCTTGTCTCTCTCTCAGTTGTCAAATCCTTGGGGTCGTAAAGGGTTGTGGGTAATGTGGGTGTGTGTTTTATAGTGGTGTGAGTGTGTGGGTGTGATGTGTGTATATGTGTCAGGTGTGTGTATTTTGAATTGTCCAATGTGGTGTAGTTTTGTAAGTGTGTGTGTATTTTGAGTACGGCGGTGTGTACCGCCAATGGTTTACAGCGGTTGAAAGACCGCCACGGTGATTCGTGGGTCGTGATACTGTGGGCGTGTTCCTGTTGGCGTAACGGTGTGGGTTTTGGTACCGCCAGTTTATCAAAGTCCTTTGGTGTGGCGGACTTGTGTGGGTGTCTGTATAGTGGTGGATTTTTCTGTGTGGGTCATAATACCCGTAGCGGATATCCGCCGCGGTCACGGTATGTTGGCAGCCGTCAGCACGGTGGTAGGCGGCATTTACCGCCACGGTTGTAATGAGGGCCAGAGATGTTAAAAAGAGTGGGGCTTAGAGGGGAGCCCTGTGGAACCCCACTGCTAAAGGAATGGATATCAGAAAAAAAAGACCAATCCAAAACCTGAAACGACCTACCTTCTAAGAAGGAAGAAGGTCAGTTAAAAATAGTACCTTCGATTCCCACTTGAGTAATTCTTTGAAGAAGGATTTTATGATCGACTGTGTCAAATTCTGCACTTCAGTCTAATAAACTAATTGCTGCATAGCCACCAGTATCTAGTCAGTGTTGAATTTCTTCTGTCACTGCCAAACAGGCGGTTTCCGTACTATGTTGAGGTCTGAAACCCATCTGAGTGGGATGTATGAGTTTATGTTCTTCTGAGAAGCCTGAAATTTGTTTGTTAACATGCTTTTCCGCTCTTTTGGATGCTATAGGAAGAAGAACAATAGGTCTATAATTGCTTAGTAGAGATGCATCCAGCTTAGGTTTTTTCAGTAGAGGTTTAGTAATAGCGTGATTCCAAATTTGGGGTAGACTCCCAACTATAAAAGAATTGTTGAAAATATTAGTTAAAATCGGCGCTACAACATCCAAACCTTGAACTAAAATGGCTGGAGGAGCAGGATCCAAATGAGATCCTTATTTTATTCTTAACAAATAATTTCCAAGTAGATCTCCTGTCATCAGTTGGATGACTGAGAGAGAGGGTCTGGAGGGTCTCGATGACTGAGAGAGAGGGTCTGGAGTGATGGTGTTCAGTCTGAGATAACTTTTTAGGCTCTTTAGATGAGTCATTAGAAAGGGTTGGCTGGATCTCAGAAATTTTATTATGAAAAAAGCAAGCTAAATTATTGCTGTGTAAGCTTGTGTGCTTACTTATTATTGCTGTGTGCTTATTCTTTGTAAGCTTCTATAAGACTGGAGGCAACAGGTTCCTGAGTCATTTCCTTAAGTTAGAGAAGATCCCCTTAGGAGAATTAGAGGATTGTTCTATTCTAGAAGCATACTAAGCTGCCTGCACAGATTTGATTTCCATATGATATAATCTGACTGATTTTCTGTATTCCAATTTGGAAACATCACTGTAGGTTTTCCTCCATTTCCTTTCAAGTCCTTTACACTCCTTTTTTAAAAGACACAATTGAGAGGAGAACCAAAGTGGCTTTTTTTGCCCCCCGTTTGTAACCATCATCTTGGTCGGTAAAATGATATCTAGGGAACTAGAAATCCATTCATTAAATCTTTCTGCTGAACATGATTCTATTGGAAAAGTGCAGGTATATTTTAGGGTGTCTGACTAATCCCTACAGTTAAGTTTAGACCACTGCCGCAAAGTCAGCTTCCTAAAAGGGTGGTATGTTGATGAAGAGTATGTGATTGTGATATTAAATGGAATTAAGAAATGATCAAACCAGACCAAAGGAAGGGTTGTACAAATAGCATTTGGAGGTTGCTAAAAATTAAATCAATGGTGTGACCTTTGGCATGAGTGGGGGCAGTGATCAACTGTCCAAGGTCTAATGATGTCATATCCATCAAAAGAGTTTTGCTAGCTGTATTGTGCATCTCATCCATATGAATGTTAAAATCACCCAGGATAGTAAAGTTGGGGTGTTTGCAGGCCAAGTACACAACCAATTCTGGAAGAGCCTGTAGAAACCTTCCATATGGACCAGGGGGACGGTGTATTAGAATTCCAGAGAATGTACACTTAGCGCTGATTAATAAAGAGAAGAAGAAACTCTCACTATCAGGTAAAGCAATAGGCTGGGAAGTGCAATTGATAGAATTTTTATAAATGATTACGAATCTTCCACCTTTAAGGAGAGGTCTATCCAGGCAATGTATTAGATAATCTTAGGGTAGAGCCCAAACCACACCTGGTGAGGATTCCTCAGAAAGCCAAGTTTTAGTAAAAAAAAAGAGCTTCTGGAGCATGTTCGCTCATTAGTGAGTAGATATCTCATTTGTGTGCTGGAAGAGGCCGATAATTGACTAGAAGAAAATTGCCTGTACGCTCTAAATCTTTCATGAGAGCAGGTGACAATTTACGCTGAGGGAGCCATTGACAGGAGTCACATCTTATAATAGGAGAATCAGGATGAACAGTGTGCTGACAAACTTTACTAAAATGATTGGAATGACTCCTAATGCCTAACAATTCCTTTGAAGAGTAAGGCAATTTACCTGAATTAGTTAGGTTAGAGTTCTGGCCCCTGGGCCCGTTCGGGCGCAGACGAGCTTGCCTGTGGCGCGCTCGCTGCACGCGTCCGCTGCACGCCAGAATCATCGGCTTTTAAATAGGGAACTAATTAGGCAAGGAAGAGCAACCCAAACAACTAGAGTGCCTCCCAAAATGGGGTCTCTATAATGGCACCAGAAGGGGAATAAAAATGTCGGTCCGAAAAGGCAGCAAGTAGGAGAGAGGCCACTAACTTAACATCAGCTGAGTAATTTAAAAAAGATATGGCAATCGAATGCCACTGAACCTAGGCCCCCTGATAAGTAAAATGTGATTTTTGAAATTTAAAACAAGATAAAAGGCGTCACAATATAAAAATAGAGACTGACTGTGGAGTTTATTTTTGACAAACTCCCAGACCATATACTGTATGGCTACCCTGCACTTACAATTTCTAAGAATTGATTTAGACACTGTAGGGGCATAGTGCTCATGCACCTGTGCCCTCACCTGTGGTATAGTGCACCCTGCCTTAGGGCTATAAGGCCTGCTAGAGGGGTGACTTACTTATGTCACAGGCAGTGGGTTGTGGGCATGGCACTCTGAGGGGAGTGCCATGTCGACTTAGTCTTTTTCTCCCCACCAGCACATACAAGCTGTGAGGCAGTGTGCATGTGCTGAGAGAGGGGTCCCCAGGGTGGCATAATATATGCTTCAGCCCTTAGAGACCTTTCCTGGCCACAGGGCCCTTGGTACCAGGGGTACCTTTTACTAGGGACTTAACTGTGTGCCAGGGCTATGCCAATTGTGGAGACGAAGGTACAGTTTTAGGGAAAGATGTCTGATGTTCAAAACATGAAGCGAATGCTTCCTTGTCATGCACGCGGGAATGTCGGACTCTGGAAACTGAAGTATCCATATAATAGTGTAAATAATTTGGTGCAAGGTGGTGGTGATGCATGGATGGTCGACAAAAGTCAGTTTAAAAAATCAGAGTTCAAAGGCCCCACAATCAAAACATGAATGCTCCTATAGGAACAGTACAAATGCAAGTTCCCCAACAACAAGTAGAATTTCCCCAACAGAAAATTCAGGCCCCACAGCAAATGCAGATTCCACAATTTATGATGGTACTGCAACAGGTAATGGTTCCTCGGCAGAACGGAAACCAAAGAGCAAATGCAAATGTAAATCAGTTAATCACACAGTACCCAATGATGAATTTCTGGTTGACACTGGAGCAACCCGTTTCACCGCCAGATCTGTAGAAGTCCCTAATATGCCCCTTTCTGGAAGGACAGTTCCGGTAGTAGAAGTAGCATACCAGCATTTGGTAAACCCCATTATGGACTTTATTTCAGTTAAAATAGGAACCTTTGAGGATTTGCACCAATTTTTAGTCTTCGCTTCAAGTCCTGTGAGTCTGTTAGGAAGAGATTTGCTTTGCAAATTAAAAGGCTCCATCACTTCTACTCATGAAGGGATAGCAATTCAAACAAATAGTGATTGATGAAATGCATCCTCTCATTTTATTGTTTCCTGTCACACCAGTGAGAGTCTTGTCTGATGAATCACAGGACACAGTGATGTTGAGAGTTTGGGATCTCTCCGGAAAAGATATTGGACTTATACGTGATGTTGAGCCAGTCAAAGTAACCATAAAGTAAAATGTAGTCTTTCTCAGAACGCCACAGTATAACATGACCCCAGAAGTAGTTGAAGGAACTACTCCAATAATTACAGATTTTGTTGAGCAGGGAGTTTTTAAAGAAGTAATGGGTAGCCCTTGTAATTCTCCAATAATGGGATTGTGAAAGCCAAGTGGCAAATACCACATAGTCCAGGATTTGAGAAAGGTGAATGAAATTGTGGTATCCTGTTATCCCGTAGTGCCAAATCCAGCAGTAATTTTATATCAGATTCCATGTGAAATGGAGTGGTTTTCTGTTATTGATTTGTCCCAAGTGTTTTTCCCAGTGCCCTTACATGAAGATAGTCAGTTTCTTTTCTCATTCAAATATGGCAGATATGTGTATTTGTGGTTCCGTACTCCACAGGGAATCTCATATTCACCATCCATCTTTAATCAGATCCTGAAAGAGAACTTAGAGTCCTTAAACATGCCATTTCAGGCCTCTTTGGTACAATACATTGATGATTTGATGGTTGCATCCAATACTTTCTAAGCTTGCAGACAAGACACCATAGCCCTGTTGAATCATTTGGGTGAGAACAAACATAAAGTTTCCCCAATCAAATTACAGTATTGCCAAAAGCAAGTAAAATATTTGGGCCACCAGATTAAGAAAGGTGCAAGGAAAGTGTCCAGAGAGAGAGAGTTATAACTATTATGCAGATGAATTCCCCAGTTACGCAGAGAGATGTCAGAATGTTTGTGGCATGATGACCTACTGTTGCCACTGAATCTTTAATGTTTCAGAACTTTCAAAACCACTACAGAAGTTAACGCACAACGAAGTTGCTGACCCAGTTCCGTTTGATGAAAAATGCATGCAAGCTTTCACTGAGTTGAGAGAGAGAGTTTGTGCAGAGTTCCAGCTTTGGGAATACCTGATTACCCAAAATGTTTTTCACTGTTTTATCTTGAACGTGATGGCTGTACTGTTTCTGTTTTGACACAGTTGCATGAAGGAAAGAACAGACCTGTGGCATATTTTTCTACCACATTGGATCCTGTCACTACCGCTTTGCCCAGCTGTTTAAAGAATGTGGCTGCCAATGTTGTAAGTCTTGGTCAATGCGAAGGCATTGTGATGGGATACACTTTAACTGTTTATGTTCCACATTCAGTTGAGGTCCTTTTGGCCCGAACTAAACCCCAATATTTGACTAATGCCCGTCTTACCCATTAAAAGTTATTAGTTCTTGGCTCTTCCAATGTGACTAGCAAAAGGTGTTTAGCTTTAAATCCTACTACGTTATTAACTGTTAATGTTGATGCTCCAGATGATGTTAATGAAATGAAACATGACTGCCTCAATGTCACTAAATAATGCACCAAACCCAGACCTGGTATTCAGGATATTCCTTTAAAGGAGAATGATCAAGTTGTATTTGTTGATGGCTCCTGTTTAAGAGACAATAAGAGTACTCTGAGAGCTGGTTATGCAGTCTGCACCGTCTCAGGAATAGTCAAATCTTCATGGCTTCAAGGAGTCATTTCTGCCCAAGTAGCCAAATTGGTTGCACTTACAAGAGCATGCTGTGTATCTCAGCAGCTCAAAGTGACTATATTCACAGATAACCAATAGGGTGTTGTCCACTACTTCGGGCAGTTATTGCACCAGGGAGGTTTTATGACCTCTTCAAGATCACCCATTCAAAATGGTGAGAAAATACACTATTTATTAAATGCATTACAATTACCTGAGAAAACTGCGGTTTAAAAGTGTACTGCACTCCAGAGATCAAATGATTATGTCTTGTTGGTCAATGCCTACACTGACCAAATTGTCAGATATTGTGCACTCCATTGCGACGCCTTCAATGAAGAGTGGGGTGCTGGAAGTGACACCGGTGAGACAAATCATTGCTTCCTAATGTCAGTGGATGATACCTGGGATGAAATTGAGAGATTGTAGGAAGAGACAACAGAGAAAGAACGCGGGAGTAGAGCAGGTTGTGTACAAAGAGAGGAAGATGATGTCAGGATTTCAAACGAAGGAAAAGTCATGTTATCAGATTGTTTGTTAACCTTTATAGCTAGATATTACCATGGTCAAGTTCATCTCGGAAGAGATGCAATTATTTACACATTTAAGCAGACATGGTACAACCCCAAAATTTGATTGCAGAAGCAGTATGTCACAGATGTGTTACATGTCAACAAATGAATGTAGGAAAACACACTGTGGTTAATTTAGGCCATGTAGGCAGATCGGGAGGTCCATTTAACAGAATGCAGCTTGATTTTGTTGAGATGCCTGCCTGCAATGGATTGAAGTATGTGCTGGTAATTGTGTGTGTGTTTTCCCATTGGATAGAAGCCTATCCATCCTGTAGGAATGACAGTCTTACTGTAGCCAAAAGGCTGCTCAGGGAACTGATACCAAGGTTTGGCTTCCCGACTTCTTTGGAATCAGATCGAGGATTTCATTTTAATAATGAGATCATAAAAGTGTTGTTTGCTACACTGAACATTGAGCAAAAGTTGCACTGCAATTACAGACCGGAAGCATCTGGATTGGTGGAACTAATTAATGGAACACTGAAAGCTTGATTGTCAAAGGTTTGTGTATTCTACAATGTTGAAATGGCCTGATGCATTACAACTTGTCCTAATGAGCATGCATCTCACTCCTGACAGAAGTCCTTATAGGGCATGCAATGAGGTTACCAGCGGTACCAGCCAATGCACTTGTAAGCATAACAGATGACTTAATGCTGGATTATTGCAAAGGTCTGGCTGATGTGGTTCGTACTTTATCTCATCAGGTTGAAGCAGCAATGGTTCAAACTGCTCAAGAACATTGCCACAGCATAAAGGCTGGTGAATGGGTGCTTATCAAAAGCATGTGAGGAAGACTTGCCTAGAACCAAGGTGGAAAGGACCTTATCAAGTTACCTTGGTGAACCAAACTGGATACATGCAAGCCACACGTAAAGTTGTGTGTTCTCTTGAAAACACAGGGTCTGATCAAGTTGTGAGGACTGAACAAGTGGCTGAAGCAGAACTCACGTGAGAGGGTGAAAATGCAAGCATTCTGAATGTAGATAAAGATGCAGAAGAGCAAAGTCAAAGCCAACTGACTCCTGCCAACGCAGCAAATGTTGTGAATCCAGTTGCACCCATAAAGAGAACTGTAAAAGGAGATCAATGGCCTGCATCCACATCTGATTTGGTTGCTGATAAACTCCCAACTATAACAGAAACAATTGAAGAGTCAAATCAAAGTAAAGACGAAATTTGTGCTGTGGGGAGAGCAAAAAGGAAAAGAGTGCCAAGCCGTAAGTACTCTTCACCTAAAAGGATCTATTTTTTGCAAATGAATGGGAGAACAAATGTATTGCCTTTTATTTTGACCGTGAAAATTCAGTTAAACATTCTGGAACTTGATATTGCATTTGAACTGAGTTTTGAAATAACATTGCAAATTGACCATCAAAGACAGTGTACACTGGAAGTGACCATAAGCGATCATCAAACTATGATATATTTGAGACAAACATTTTGAACTATTTTTTTAAAACTGTTTTTGGTTGAAATTCGATGAACTTTCTAGAACATCAAAAACTGTTTCAAATAAGTGGCAGAAGACTTTTGAATAGCCAATTATTTGGATTTAATTTTTGCTCACTTTTGCTTTCGAATTTATTCTTTTTCTTATCACTTTCGGATTCTACAGAAGCCATGAACCCAAGACAGGGTAAATGTAGTAAATGTAAATATGTGTGCATTGGTTTAGTCATAGTATGCATGATTGTGTGCATTTTATTGATGACAGGAATGAGTGTTTCAGTGAAAGAGGGTATGCAAAGTACAGCAACTCCAATGCAGGGAATATCACCATCTAAGCAGGATAAGTTTCATGAGAATGAGGGATTGCTTCACTTAGATGATGCAAAAGGATATTAGTCTTCCAATGTTTATTATAGTTTGGTGTTTGAATATGTGAATACAATGAATGTTCTTGACTGTTACGTGTGCATACAGATTCCTTTGTCAGTACAAGAAGAAATTACATATCACAGCTTACCACTGACTATGGCATTAGCTTCAGCTTACTGTTAACACATTTGTTCAATCAAGAGTACATTCAGTGTTTTTACTCAAACGTTGACCTAGTTTTCTCTTTTGTTTCTATTAATCAGCATTTGAGCAGCATTGCAAAAGCTAAGAACATAGATATAGTAGCTGGGTTCATTGAACCTACACTAACGTTTGGCATAGCATATGCACACTGGAACAACCTAACATGCATCCTCACACAAGTAGAGAAATAGTTCATTAATGAAGTTGATGATAGAAGAAAAAAATGAAAGAAAAAATAGATTAGGGCGTAGTTTCACATGATTACAAAAAGAAAGCTGCGTATAACACGCCTAATACACAAGGACGCTTAGCTTTAGATTGGCAACATGTAGGGAAGCTTTGCATATATAGGCTGCAATCAAAAAATGAAAATTAGTTTGTAGGAAGGAGTGTATGCAGACATGAGGTTTTGTTTAAGAATGTGTGGGATTTTATGTTGAATGGACAAGACCCTGCTGTGTCTGGTGTATATTACATTTGTGGGATGAACGCCTATTACAGGTTAGCAAAAGGTTGGAATCAATCAATCAATCAATCACGATATTTATAAAGCGCGCTATGTACCCGTCAGGGTTTCGAGGCGCTGGGGGGGGGGGGGGGTCGAAGAGCCAGGTCTTGAGGAGTCTCCTGAAGGCGAGGGGGTCCTGGGTCTGGCGTAGAGATGTGGGGAGAGAGTTCCAGGTCTTGGCGGCGAGGAAGGAGAAGGATCTGCCGCCGCAGGTCTTGCGCTGGATTCGGGGGACGACGGCGAGGGCGAGGTTGGCGGATCGAAGTTGACGTGTGGGAGCGTAGAAGTTTAGTCTGGAGTTGAGGTAGGAAGGTCCGGTGTTGTGCAGTGCCTTGTGAGCGTGGGTGAGGAGTTTAAAGGTGATCCTCTTCTCCACCGGGAGCCAGTGGAGTTCCCTCAGGTGAGGGGAAATGTGGCATCGGCGGGGTATGTCGAGGATCAGTCGGGCGGAAGCATTTTGGATGCGCTGGAGTCGTTTGATGTCTTTGGTTAGGATGCCTGTGTAGAGTGCGTTGCTGTAGTCCAGTCTGCTGCTGACGAGGGCTTGGGTCACCGTCTTTCTGGACTCTGTTGGAATCTACTTGAAGATTCTGCGGAGCATGCGGAGGGTGTTGAAACAGGAGGAGGAGACGGTGCTGACCTGTTTGGACATGGTGAGGGCCGGGTCCAGGATGAAGCCGAGGTTTCTTGCGTGGCTGGCAGGGGTGGGTGGGGGTCCGAGGTCGGCGGGCCACCAAGAGTCGTTCCAGGCCGAGGGAGAGCGTCCGAGGATGAGGATTTCCGTCTTGTCGGAGTTGAGTTTCAGGCGACTGTTGTTCATCCATTCGGCGATGGATTTTAGTCCCTCGTGGAGGTTTGTTTTGGCGGTGAGTGGGTCTTTGGTCAGGGAGAGGACGAGCTGGGTGTCGTCGGCGTAGGAGATGATGCTGAGGTGATGCTGGCGGGCCAGTTTAGCGAGGGGGGCCATGTAGACGTTGAACAATGTGGGGCTGAGGGAGGATCCTTGGGGGACGCCGCAGATGAGGTTGGTGGCTTTGGAGCGAAAGGGGGAGAGTCGGACTCTCTGAGTTCTGTCGGAGAGAAAGGAAGAGATCCAGTGGAGGGCTTTGTCTTGGATGCCGGCTTCCTGGAGGCGGGTCAGTAGGGTGCGGTGGCAGACTGTGTCGAAAGCGGCTGATAGGTCGAGGAGGATGAGGGCCGAGGTTTCGCCGTTGTCCATTTGATGTCTGATGTCATCTGTGGCGGCGAGGAGAGCAGTCTCCGTGCTGTGGTTTCGTCTGAAACCGGATTGTGAGGGGTCCAGGATGGAGTTGTCTTCGAGGAAGTGGGTGAGTTGTGTGTTGACGATCTTCTCGATGACTTTTGCTGGAAAAGGGAGGAGAGAGATCGGGCGGAAGTTTTTGAGATCATTGGGGTCGGCCTTGGGTTTCTTGAGGAGGGGTTGGATTTCTGCGTGTTTCCAGCTGTCCGGGAAGGAATGGCACATGCTATTTAGGGGTGGTTTTTCAGAACATTTATCAAGTAGACAACATTGACAATCCAGCAGGGAATAAGGTACTTAAAATGAGGATTAAAGGAGGAACAAGTAGTTCAGAAATTACTGGAAATATTTTAGGAGCTTTTATTCCATCAGTAGGTATGAGCCTAAATTACATTAAGAAAAGGAAGTTATCAGCCATTGCAGATAAGATGTTAAGCTGGCTTTGCAGGTGCAGTGCTCCTAATGGACACAGAAATGGTTGCAATAAGATCAATGGTTTTGAAGAATCGCCTTGTGTTAGACATCCTTTTAGCAAAGAAAGGCGGAGTCTGTTGAGTTTTAAAGATGCACCATTCTTGCACGTACATACCTGACAACAGTAAGGATATCTTTCCAATCTGACAAGTCTGAAACATCACTTGAATGACCTGAAACAAACAAATATTGGAAAACAGTAGGTGAAGCAGTCTCTACATGAGGATCTTAGTTTGGAGATCTAGGAAATGGATTCATGCGAATGATCCTGAAACCTTTATTGATTGTGACAGTGTGCATAATTTGTGAACTTGATTTTTACAAGGCTTACAATTTCTGGAGGAAACATAGACCAAATAATAAACAGATAATGTAAGAGATTGAAATTAAAAATATCAGACACAGAAGTTACCATGAAGAGAATTGAAAATTACCTCAGACCTTGACCTATGCTTTATCATACTACAAGGCTTTGAGTTGTCTCATAGTAAATTAGAATGCCTTTTTGTGATGGCATGAATTGCAGTCAGAGGAGGGACTACCTTTGTATTTGACATTGAGGTTTGCTATGAAAGATGTTATGCATTTATATTCGAGGGAACTACTGACATGAATTAATATTAAAAAGTATTATTCCTAGAAGAATATTAGAAATAAAGTATATTATGAGTATTAAATGAACATGAATTAATCATACTTGCATTGATTTAAATTAATTTATTAATCTGAGTGATGTGTGCAGAGAAATAAATGCACGTTTGAACTGTGTCCTAATATGTTGTGAATAAAGTTTGAAATTAATAATTTGCTTCGCATATTTGATTCAAACTGCAAGGTGTTCATCAGGATTTATATGTGTTAATTGCATTAATATGTATTTAGGCTCTCTTAGCTAGACTAGGTCTGAAGATTCATTTTTGCAGCAGTAGAAGAAATATACTGATTCATTCTGTTCTCTTTAACCTAAATTAATTCCTAGGATGCTGATGTGTTGGTGAATGTACTATTGTATTAAAGACCAAGAACGTGTTTTGATGTAACAATGTAACAATATTTGTTCTAGCAGTTGAATAAGACAGGAAGCCTTATTAATTTTGTATGAGAACCGTTATAATCATCCTCTGAGGTGTGGGAAAGAATTGTAAAGTTGGAATCGACTAATAAGTATCATATTTTGATGGAACTGTATGAATTCATCGAGATGACTTTGCATCTTCCTGAGGAAATCCGGAATAGTTGCAAACCTGGTGTGCATCTAAAATTCGAACTGGATATTGGTTAATGTGTGCAAGATGAGCCCACTTGGAGGACCAATCAAAAACGTATGGACATTTCTAGTTAGGAAGAGACTTTTGAAACTTTTTGTCAGTCTGAGAGAGTTGTCTAAGGGGACTCGTGCTGTCATCTCCTGTTCCTCTCCAAGTCTTCTGCCATATTTAGGGGGTCATTACGAGTTTGGCTGATGGAAAAGCCAAACTCCTGTGGGCAGGTTGCCGCCAGTGTGGCTGCCTTTAAACAGGCCCCATTACGAGTTTCCCGCTGGCCCAGCGGGAAACAGCCCACAATATTGACGCCGGATCAAAATTGACTGGTGCAGTGCCAAGTGCATGGGCAGTCCGGAGGCTGGACCACCGCATTGGTGGCGGTCCGACCACCACTGCGACCCTGGCGATCTGAAGACCGCCAGGGTTGTAATAAGGGCCTTAGTCTTTAAGTTATGAGTTTCCCTTTAGTCTTATGTGTCCCGTTACTTATGATGTTTATTACTAATATGCCCAATAAACTCTGAACTGCTGACTTGCCCTATGTACAAGCCGTGTTCTGCACTGCCGTTGATGCTGCTGTCTGCTGAGAAACTTTGAACGCTCTTTTCGACTAATCTTTCCTGTCTCCTGTCCAATGAGGAGAGGTATAATCTATAATGTGGTTTCTTGTTTCCTTTTCAGCTTAGATTATTACACCAGTGTATTTTTATAGTGAGTTGCCCTCGTTAAATAATTTTCCAAATTATTTTTCTCTTCTTTTGTTTTGCCCGCATGTGTTAGCCCATCCCCACACATGCATGTCTGAATTGATATTAGGGATAAGGATGTTCCAGCCCTGAAAACTGATTTTTATTAAGTGAATTTTGATGATTTACTCATGTCACCATCATCTGCATTGAAGTCAGATTTTAATGTGTATATTATAGTTTTGTTAATTGGTGTTATCCTCTTGAAGTCTTTAACAGTATTTTGGCCAACCTATGGTTTTCATGTATGCTTATAACTTAGTCTTGCACACCATTCATGTTACATTAACTTTGTGGTTGTAATGAAACTTTGAGACTTTATTCAGTTTGAAGTCTTGTTGTGTGGTTAAATTGGTCATGGTGTTTAAAATTTGTTTATGTTTCTCATGGTATTGATTTGTGTTAAATGATTCCAGTTACCACAGTCCTCAGTGAGTCCAAAGATCCGGTCGACTTCTAGTTTAGGTCAAATAAGTTATGGTGCCTCACCAGAGCGCGAGCAGTTTCTGAACCTGAGGTGGGAAGAAGACCTCCACGAGCACCTCTTCAATGCCAGTGGCACAAGCCGTGCTTTGTAAATTAGTCAGTCCCTGACTGAAAAACAAAGTTGCTGCAGCCTGCACGGCGCTGGAGTCTCACTACTTCTGGCCAATAAGGCTCTGCATGGTCACAGTGGGTCAGGTGCCTTGCTGGATCCACGTGGGGCGCTGTCCCCTGGATCCATGTGGAGCGCATTATGAGTTGGAATTATCATTGGCCAGAGAGAGGAGTAAGACTGGACAAAATATGATTAGCATTTAACCACGATGCAAAGTTCATTTCATGCTATTGTAGTGAAGAGTCAAAGTGATACTTCCTAGCGATAGGCACTCTCTGCACAGGGGAATCCAGTACAGTGATCACTGTTTATCATGCAGTTCTCAGAGTGCACCTGGTGGGTGGTTAGGGATGGGGGGATGCTATGTTTGCATGACTAATACATTTCAATGTAATGATGCGGACACCAGCACTAAAATGCATTAGTCTGACCCGTGATGCGTGGTACTTGGCAGGCCTGTGAAAATGTTTCAGTGCTGAATTTGTGAGGCTGTAAAATAAATATTACTGATGTCTATGGAAGAGGTAGCGGTTTTCAGAGTGTCTCAATCACTCCAGTTATGTCCATCTATGTTAGACATGTATGTCCTATTCTCTTCACATATCATCCATCTGCATATCTTACACTTCATCTGTTTCTGCTTCAGCACCCACTTTTTACTTTCTCCTGAATGCACTTCATCACATCTCCTTCACTTCACCATCCCCCCAAAACACAAATTACCCACTTATCTCTAAGCAACGTATTTTCTTTCGCTTTTGCCTTGTCAATATTTTGACAACTGTGTATATCCTTCACCCACATTTGCACAGAATCACAATTACGGGAATACATGATCATTGTTCTGTGTGCTTCGCAAGAAAGCCAACGAATGAATTACCATTTATTCTGAATACCTTTTTGACCCACTGACTGTTAGAACAGCCCTGCCAAGTACCATGCATTAGGGGCCAGACTAACGCATTTTAGTGCTGGTGGCTGCATCTCCACACTTAAATGCATTAGTGATGCATTATGAGCAAAGGCCGCCCCCGCAGGGGGCATTACAGGCCGGCACCATAACGGCCGCCTTGGACCCGGAAGGGACCGGTTTTACCGGTTTTAGGAATGTCGCGCTCGCCCAGAGGGGGCCTCTTCCTCCCCCCGTAAACAACAAAGTGGGGGAAGAAGGTGCGAAGAGCTAGCGAGGACCAATGGGGAGGGTTTGAGGCATTCAAACCTCCCAATGAACACCAGGGCAGCAAAGCCCAACGAGGTGATGGGGGGCATTTAAGGAGCCTCCCTTGGCCGGGACAAGGACACACGGACAACAAACCCGGTACGATGCGCTGAAGGAGCACCGAAAAAAAAAGAAGACGCCAGGAAGAAGAACCGAGTCGGACCCTATCTTCTCCAAGCTTTGCTCACAGCCCCCGTGGGACCACCCGGCCGGGTGACGTGACCACAGGCTGCCCCGATCCTTCCCTATTCGGTCCGGAGACGTTGCCGCAATCCAAGAAATCAGGGTCAGTGGGACCACCAGGAGGGCGACGCGACCACCACCCGGCTCCACAGCACCACTCCAGCGCTTCCCATAGAGGACGACCGACAGATTGCTGACATCCTCGGTGGGTGCCTTCAAGCGACGCGACCGCAAGTTGGTAAGCTTCCTGGCAGGGAGGACCGCCTATCCGAGGCGACTCCCGCCAGGAAGTTGCCAGCACGCTGAACGTTTTGCGAGCACCTAGGTGGGGGATCCGCCTACCAGAGGTGACGCGCCCCACCTGAGCCAACGCGACAGGAGGTTTCCTCCCAACCGCCGACCGACACCAGATCCTCGGTTCCCCTGCATCTGGAAGCGATGCAAGAAGGTAAGCTTCCTGGAAGGGAGGTCCGCCGATTAAGGCGACACGACTCCTGCCAAGAAGTTACCATGCGTGCCGAGCACCTCATAGCGACTAAGGAGGGAGGACCGCCTACTAGAGGCGACGCAACTCCCCACCTGATCTCGCCAGGTCTGCACTTAGCTCGGGCAGACCTTAGAACTATTAAAACGGAACTGGGCACTGGCTGACATATAAGGTCAGCACCAATTTGTTAAATTTGGCTACCGGCAATCTATTTAATCAGGACTTGCATATATTTAGAAAAGAGCTTCTTCCCTTCCGTGCTCTCCGATCCTCTGCATCAGCCCGGAGAGGTTTTCCGGCAACATCCGGCACACGTGTTCGCCCAGGAGGCGGGGCAACATATTCCAGAGGCCTCGGGGACTGAAAGACAACAACCCAGGTCGCCAGGAAAGCTAGCCCCGGAGGCGAGACCAGTGATGACACCTTTTCCAGCCGACCTCTGGGAACTGGCGGAGCGGATTTGTCAATTTTAGTGTTCAATGCCCTCAATCCAAAAATACATCAAGACGGTACTGGAGATAGCAGGACTCCAATCCCTAGGAGACCCGGCAGCAAATGGGCCAGCCACGCAGCGGTTCATCAAATGGACTTACCAACAGGGAAAAACAAAGTCACGGGCCCAAGCCCACTTTGCAGCTGTGGCCCATTTCTCAAAGATACAAACAGGATTAGACCCCACAGCCTCGCATTACATAAAAACTGCCATGAAGGGCTGGAAGCGACTGGAGGGGCATAAATCAGACAGCAGACACCCCATAGATTTGAACAAACTTACACAAATAATAGACGCTCTGGATACAGTTGCGGACAACCCTTGCGAGTTAGGTCTATTCAGAGTGGCTTTTTCCACAGCTTTCTTTGGGGCTTTCAGGGTAAGCGAGATAGCAGCTGCAGCAAGGAGAACAGGGGGCAACCTTTGAGGCATTCAAACCTCCCAATGAGCGCCAGGGCAGCAAAGCCCAATGAGGTGATGGGGGGCATTTATGGAGCCCCCCTTGGCCGGGACAAGGACACACGGACAACAAACCCGGTACGACGGGCTGAAGGAGCACTGAAAAACCACCCTCCCACCCTGACAATAGCGCATCTAGTCGCGATGCCGGACAGGACAGGAGGAAATTAGGGGCAAGCGGAAAGTAATGGAGGTTTTACCAGAATTGGACAGTGAATAAATGCATTAGTGACGCATTATAGCTCCTAGACCCCCTATGAGTCGCTACCAAGGCTGCATAAGAAAAGCAGCATGATCGCTTTAAATTGGCTTTCTGGCAGTGCCTGCAGTGCTGCTACAACCTAGCAGGAGCAAATCAGTTGTCTTATTGACACTGTAAACTCTGCAGGGAGGGACCATTAGCACTCAGCTGTTTTAAAAACATTTTTTTTTAACCATAGTAAGCAACAGAAGCCAGGCTTCCACTGCCAAACAAGCCAGCCTGCCTCGGTCTGACCGATCTCGTGTGGTGCTGAAGTAATAAATAAATACAGTTGCCCAGATATGGAGGAGGAGAGTGCAGACACACATGGGTAAATCCGGCAGCGTCTGGCCTTTAGTCATTTAGGCACTCCGTCACCACTACGCATTCAACAGATTGGCCCAGAGCAATGTTGTCAGCTTTGTGTTTTTCTGTGCAGTTGCCTGCCCCAATGCGACCCTGAGTGATGTGCCTCTTCTCCGTACTGAAATACTGCTGTTTCCCTCTCCTGGCTTGATTCCCATCGCTCATGTCCTGCTTCCCCCACAGAAGTCCCCTCAGACTAATTTCATTCGCCAAATGAATCACCAATGGACATTTTTATTTTTATTTCATCACTCAGGCTTGTACAGGAACGCAAAGGGCTGTGTCATTTAGACTGTGGATGTCGTTCACCTCTAGTGTAGTAATACTATGGGACTCTGCAGCTCAGTGCTTAATTTGTAAATAACAAGGTGCCGGTGGGTGCTCAAAGCGCTCCTCTTAAACATGCGGCTGCTGCAATTAAATGTGGGAACACGGAATACTGAGGGATCTTAATCCGGAAGCCATTTCGGGCCACTTCATTCAATTTCAAGCCCCCCCTGCCACTTCAGCTCACTTTTGCAGCTTTCTGCTCTCTCCCATTGTGACGCTTATTCGTTTTTCTTCTCCGTCTTTCCCATATGTGTCTTTTGCCCGCAGCAAATGCTTGGGACGAAGAAAAAGCGCCGGCCCTCAACAATAAGTGCCGGTGCTCAGCACCGGAAACAACAAGCACAAATTAAGCACTGCTGCAGCTGGTCTGGGGTCCGTACCCTCCCTCTCCTAAATAGCAGCGTCTTTTCCCAACTGATCCCTTGCTGGTGACCTGCCGCCTGTGGGAGGGACATACCTGGGCGAAGGGACAATATCATCCCTCTAGCCATTGCTGGCCTGCTACAAGACTACTGACAATCCAGCAGGTACACCTGTAGCACCTGCCTATTGCATTTTTCAGCTACTCATGTTGTAACAGGCGAGGCCTTCCTAGGCACCACCGAAAATATCGCCTGCATCCTATGAATCCCACATAAATCTATCTGGGCAGAAAAAAAGTGTAACTAGTACTCCTAGGCCACTGGGCAATTTTCACGCTATGTAAAACGTCCAACAATAAAATGCAGATCTCCCTGTCATCCACTCTCTAACATCATCCTAAAATGAATTAAGGATAATGAATGAACTTGTGATGTGGGAAAGTGATACCCTGTTGTGGCTGAATTGCACTGTGACCAAATTGTGTGATGATCGAGAAATACCGAACCTCTTTTTTGTTCATTATCATGTATGATACCACCTTCAAATATATGAGCCTCTACAGGCTCCTAAAATAAAAATCCAAGCCACATATAGGGCACACATGACAACAGACTTTCCTCTTAGTCCACTAATCGCATAGTCATCAAGACGGGGCAGGAATATTTTTCAGTACCTGTTTAAAAACTCTTACTTTTTAATACTTCTCAATCAAAAGATTTAATCGGACACACCATTGTAAAACTGTCCCACGTGTTAGGATCATGATGAGATTGTATCATAGTCTTACATAATTTACCTGCCAACTATTTTCAAGGCTCGATTCAAGCATGGCCTCTTAGAGCCAGAGTCGACCCTTGGATCTGCTCTAGCTCGGCTCTCCTTCTTAATTTGTTGGCTCGCCCACCTCTAATGAATGACTACCGGTGAAGCTAGTGTGCAACCCCCCCCTGCTCTCGGTCACGTGTGTGTGTGTGTGTGTTGAGTGGGATGCTGTCCTATCTCAGCAGCAGTGGCTGACAAGCCAGCCTTCACCTTGTCGATGGACCTGAGGCTGAGAGAGACACAGAGTGCAAACCCTGCCTGCCTCAAAGCAGGACAACACCACCAGCAGCTAGCAGCCTGGCTAAGCTGTACTTGTGGTGGAGAGGTATTATAAGACAGCACTGCGGCCAGACCTGAAGTTAAGTCCAAGAGCAGGCTTCTTACCTCCTAATCACCAGGCTAAGCCTGCCTGCAATCAGCACAGTATGGTGCACCACACACAGTCTTCTGCCCGGTAAGTGGCTAATAGTGAGAAACTGCATAGGAAATTGGTGTGGATGAGAGGACAACGGTGATTGAGACAGTCCGCTAACACTGTCGCTTCAACAGGCCAAGAATGGTGCGAGTCACAGTCTAATACTTTCAGAGTTGAGACATACTTAATTCTAATTATTAACAAAATCATTGTGTTTGCTCATTGATCTGATTCTGCTAATAAGCATTTGCTACACCAATAGGTCTAGCTTGTTTTAGATGGATGTCCATTGCTGTGTGATATCTGGATACAGTGACTAAAAACTCACAGAGAGAGACACTCAAATACTGGTAATTGCTTCTATTTACTCACGAGAAAGAGTCACTCAAAGTATCACACATTGGACATTAGAATGTTGCTCATAGATGGATTGAAACCATAGAAATGCCAATGTGAAAACTTGGCAGCTGTGTTAGAAACTCCTTCAGGCTCCGGTCCAGAACTCTCGGTCGTGGTCCATTATAAACACCTGGAGGTGGCTCAGTCCAAAGTATGCTCTATTCAAAAGTACACAAAAAACAGAAACACAACATCCTGGAAATAGCTCTTAGGGAATGCAAGATTTAATAAAAAAACGTGAAAGATAAGCAGGAGCTAAATCGCAGACATTGATTACCTTAATTTTTTTTACATACAATCGTTCAGAAATCAATAAGTGCTTTTGCCACTATAGTTGTCCCATGAATATAGGGCCTGACTTGTACCCATTTCTGTGTACATTTTTAATTACTACCGGGTATGAAGGCTCAAGGGATCTAGACCAGTTAAAGCCCTGGGCCTCGCTTTGGGACCTATTGGCTTCGCCAATGGTTTTCAGCGATTCTGTGCAGCATGGCCAAATAGGAAACCCAAAGAAATATGCTATGACACAGCCACTCCAGTCTCTTTCTGTGGGTGTGTGCACCACGCATGCCTACAAAATGTATAGGTGATATTTTTAATTTTTAATTATTGAGATAAGTTAGATTGGTATATTAAAAAAAGGACGTGCAAAAGTATTTAAAAAAAAAGTGGGTGGGGGAAGCAAGAATGGGAGCAGGGGGTGGAAGCAGCAAAGAAGGTGCGGTTCGGATGGAAGCATCATGGATGGTGGTGTCGGAAGCAACACGGAGGGAGGTGGGAGAAGTACATAACACAGGTCAGAGGTACTGGGGAACAGGATCACACATGTGAGAGAGAGTGCAACAAAGAATGAGGAAAAGCAGACAGACAAGAAACTAATGTGGTGGGAGAAGCACTCAAAGGCAAGCACAACTCGGGGGAATGCGGTGGAAAAGCACATGCGCGAGAACAACATGGAGTGCAGCCTGTAGGTGAAGAGAAGTAGATAAGGGAGGCTGCTGGAAAACACATGCACTGTGATGGAGTGCTTAACTAAAAGGAAAAAAAAGGAGTACCTGAAAAGTAAGCAGTAGAAGGACACAAATAATGAGGCCATGCTTTAGGGAAGGGACAAATACAAGAAAAAGAAAGAAAGCCCACACAACCTGACTCTGAAGCAGGATTGACTGCGTTCATAGGTTGCTTTATTAAACGTATGCATGTAATGCGATGGACAATACATTTTCTTAGTCCCACCCCACATCTACTAAAATATACAAAGTAATCAAATATGAAGATTATGCAAATGTGAATCTGCCTAGCGAGCACCTTCCCTAGAATTACCAGCAACATCATACCGAAGAGTTCCTTCTCAACGTTCACTTGTTGATTTCCGTAGAATAAGCTGACAGGTCAATAGTGCCAAGAGCAGGTCTTCTTGGCGACAGTTGTAAAGTCTTCTTGGTACATAGGAACAGCTTACTATCTTCAGAAACATTCCCAGATGCCATAATTAAACTGAATGTCTAGAATTGCTATTGTTAATACCAACAGTAAAAAGAGAAAACTTGAGACCAGAAACACCTTCCAACAGTCCAGCCAAGCATCAGATTGAAGAGCTGGAGAATCAAGGAAAAATAAAGTGGAGAATTTCCAGGAGTAGTTCCAGGAGTCCAGTTAGCAAGCAATCAAACAAGCACAACTGTGACACAACTGGATTCAAAGTGGACACTACTTTTATAGTGCCAGGCAGGATGCGAGAAATTCTTGTAAAAGCATCAGCCATCTGGGTCTGGGAACACAGGATTAATACAATTTTAAGAATATCAGTAGTTGTCACACCATGTTTCAGAATTATAAGAAAAATGATAGTAAGAATGTATGTCCAGATTATTTGTGGCATTAAATTACTGTAATTCCAATACCTCCCATGTATGTGGCATTACAGTGCAGCCAGCATGCAGGAAAAGATTGCCACACAATCACCTCCACTGGCTTGATCCACCTGAGACATGCTGAGGGAAAACAAAATGATGGCAGTGGTTTCCTGAGACTGCCTGAAGGCCACTGTGTGGCAGGAGCCCACACCGGAGAGATCCCTTGCAGCCTGGTCAGCTGCGGTGAATGAGGTAAGGGGAAAATGCTTACACTCTGCCTACTCTTATGAGCTCCTGGTTTATGGGAACATTTCAAAGTAGAATTGTTTAACCAAAAAGGCCACATGAACCTGTCCTGCTTATTTCCATGAGCGGTCACAAGGATTATACCCCTTCCAGTCAATATGAACTGAAGTTTCCCTTTGAAATACCAGGAGTCACAAATGTCTTGAACCTCATACTCAAGCTGACTATCAACAGGAATGACATGAGTACCTTTGTGATAAAGATAGGGTTTTGGATGAGAAACATGGAAAGAAAGATGAACTTCCCAGGAAACGGGAAGTTTGAATCATGCAATGACACAATTAATGAGCTTGGGAATTTCAGAAAGACCAAAAACCTGGGAGAGAGATTACGTCTACAGATTGGGTAAATTAGTAGAGGACAGCTAAACTCAGTCTCCTATCTTTTAAGAAGGAGATAGTTGCATACGCTGATAGGCCTGTAATCTTTGATTAAATTTCGAGGTCTGTAGATTCTGCATTAGCTTTTCTCAGACATTTTGTAACCTTTCTAATGAATCTTGAATCAAAGGTACACAGCCATCAGTTTCCAAAGAATCTGGAAAGGTTTTTGTTGCACTTTTGCCCTTTTGCAGGGTCATCCCCAAACTTTTTTCCTCCTGTCTCCTATTTTCTTCTGACCTGTTGCTGCTGGCTTTTGGACTCTGAGCACTTTACCACTGCTAACCAGTGCTAAAGTGCATATGCTCTCTGTGTAAATTGTATTGTTGATTGCTTTATCCATGATTGGCATATTTGATTTACTAGTAAGCCCCTAGTAAGGTGCACTGGAGGTGCCAGGGCCTGTAAATCAAATGTTACTAGTGGGCCTCCAACATTGGTTGTGCCACCCACATTAGTAGCTCTGTAATCATGTCCCAGACCTGCCCCTGCAGTGTCTGTGCAGTTGTAACTGCAAATTTGACCTGGCAAGCCTAAACCTTCCCTTTTCTTACATGTAAGACACCCCTAAGGTAGGCCCTAGGTAGCCCCACGGGCAGGATACAGTGTATGGTTAAAGTAGGACATATAGTAATGTGTTTTATATGTCCTGACAGTGAATTACTGCTAAGTTCGGTTTTCACTGTTGCAAGGCCTGTCCCTCTCCTAGGTTAACATGGGGTCTACCTTTAAATATGATTAAAGTGTAGATTCCCTTTGGGAGTGGATGGACATGTGGAGTTTGAGGTCTCTGAGTTCACAATTTAAAAATACATCTTTTAGTAAAGTTGATTTTGAGATTGTGTGTTTCAAAAAGCCACTTTTAGAAAGTGAGCATTTTCTTGCTTATACAATTGCTGTGACTCTGCCTGTTTGTGGATTCCCTGTCTGGGTCAGTTTGACAGTTGGGCTGGTTGCACCTCACACTGGACAGTGACACAAAGGGAGCTGGGGTGTAGTCTGAATTTCCTGATGAGCCATCTGTGCTAGGAGGTAGGGTAGGAGTGGTCACTCACACCTGAAAGGGCTGTGCCTGCCCTCACACAATGCAGTCTCCAAACCCCTGGTGAGTGTCCGGGGCCTGGCCTGGGCAAGGCAGGATTTCACATTCAAGAGAGACTTTTCTTTGAAGTAGGCCTACTTCAAAGGAGAAAATGGGTATAAAAAGGGGGCCCAAAGCCACAGACTTTAGAACACTTTTGGAAACCATGAGGAACCTCTGTCTGGAGAAGAGCTGAAGGAAAAGAGCTGCCCTGTCTGTGACTGTGCTTTGTGGATCTATCCTGCAGTTTCTGCTTCTGCCTGTGCTAGAGGACAAAGACTGGACTTTGTGTTGCCTTCCTTCTTGTGAAGATCTCCAAGGGCTTGATTTAGAGCTTGCCTCCTGTTGTTTGAAGTCTCAGGGACAGAAAAGACTTCTCTCTGCCAGCAGCTGGAGTCTCTGGAGAGACTCCTACTCTGCCAAGTGGTGCCCATCCAGTTCCTGGCACCCTGAAAGAAGAAGCTGGCAGCCTAAGAGGAAGAAATTCACGCATAGAACGCCGTGCGGGGAAAAGGGCAACGCAACTCCAATCTGCGGCTGAAAAATCGATGTGCCACCGGCTTCGTGACTGAAAATCGACCCCTGCAACGTGACCCGAAGATCGATGCCTGGGGCTGGAGAAACAACGCACAGCATCGTTGACGGAGGCTGGTGAGATCGCAACCCATGCTGCGTGGTTTTCGGATCATGGTGCAGCTGGATTTCCAACGCAAGTACCTTGGGGCGTGTAAAAACAACGCAAGGCCTGCCCGGACCCTAGAGTGCTGACCGGATCGACACATCGCAAGAAACAACGCACCGGACCCGATGAAAGGAGAAACGACGCAAGGTCCTGCTAGTGAGGGAAATCGACACATCGCAAGCCCTTTTTGACCCACATTCGCTTGTGCAGGGTTATTTTTGACGCACCCGAGGTACATTTTCACGCTAACAGTGTTAGTGTGTGTTTAAAATTACATGAAGACTCTTTTTGCATTTTTAGTGATAACTTGACTTGTGCATTGTGGATTTTTGTCATTTTGGTCTTGTTTTGTTTAGATAAATATTATCTATTTTTCTAAACCTGTGTTGTGTCATTTTGTAGTGTTTTCATTAAGTTACTGTGTGTTAGTATAAATACTTTACACCTAGCACTCTGAAGTCAAGCCTACTGCTCGTGTCAAGCTACCAAAGGGGTACCCACGGGTTAGCGGAGGGTGATTCTCTTTTGCCCTGACTAAAGTGAGGGTCCGTACTTGGACAGGGGGTAACCTGACTGCCAACCAAAGACCTCATTTCTAACAGTTTTCAAATGGAACACAGTTAAGACAAAAAATGGAGAGAAGCCAGTGGAAGTATGAACAGAGTTATTGTGAGCAAACTGTTGCTAACAAATTCTTCCAGTTGTTTCGAGCAGCAGAAATTTAGCATCTCATGAATTCTTCAAGAGTTCAGTATAACCTCTCAGTCTGCCTGTTTCATTGAGGGTGAAACCCAGAAATTAGAGCTCTCCGGATTCCAAGCTTATGGCATAGCCGTTTCCTGAACTTGGAGATGTATCAGAAATTCTTCTTGAGAGTAATCCATTGATTCTGTATATGGCAAAGTAGAAAACATCAGCTATTTCTGATGAGGTTGGCAATTTAAGAAGGGCTGAAAATTATCCAATTTAATATATAAATCCACTGTAACCATTATAGTGCACAATTCTCAGATGGAGGTAACCCCTTACAAAGTCAGCAGGGATGATTTCACAATAATTAGAGGGAATTTCAGGTATCAATAATAATCCCACTTTCTTTTGTGTTTAAGATTTATTTTGGGCACGCACTTTGCATGATTGGACAGATTTTGTAACATCATGGTGAAGAGATGGCCACCAGAATTACCTCCTGATCAAATCTTCATTGACTCTTCCTACTCTGTGACCAGAGATCAAAAAGTCATGTCATAGTTGAATCATAATTCTTTGTGCATGTTTTGAAAGGAAAAATAGTTTGTTTTGAACACAAATCAGACCATTTATACTTTGTAACTGAAATTGAGGAAAAGGTGTAGGAAAGTACCATCTTGCTTGGCATGTTACCCCCATTTTTACGTGTATGACAGTTTGTTTTTGCCTGTCTCACTGGGATCCTGCTAGCCAGGACCCCAGTGCTCATAAGTTGTTGCCTGAATGTATGTCCCTGTGTAGTGACTAACTGTGTCACTGAGGCTCTGCTAATCAGAACCTCGGTGCTTATCCTCTCTCTGCCTTTAAAATTGTCACTATAGGCTAGTGACCATTTTCACCAATTCTAATTGGCACACTGGAACACTCTTATTATTCCTAGTATATGGTACCTAGGTACCCAGGGTATTGGGGTGCCAGGACATCCCTATGGGCTGCAGCCTTTCTTTTGCCACCCAAAGGGAGCTCAGACAAATCTTACACAGGACTGCCACTGCAGCCTGAGTGAAATAATCTCCACGTTATTTCACAGTCGTTTTACACTGCACTTAAGTAACTTATAAGTCACCTATATGTCTAACCCTCACTTAGTGAAGGTTGGGTGCCAAGTTACTAAGTGTGAGGGCACTCTGGCACTAGCCAAGGTGCCCCCACATAGTTCAGGGCAATTTCCACGGACTTTGTGAGTGCGGGGACACCATTACACACGTGCACTACATATAGGTCAATACCTATATGTAGCTTCACAATAGTAACGCAGAATATGGCCATGTAACATGTCTAAAATCATGGAATTGTCTCCCCATGCCAAATCTGGTATTGGGGTGCCAATCCCATGCATCCCCGGCGCTCCACCATGGACCCCAGGTACTGCCAAACCAGCTCTCTGGGGTTTTCTCTGCAGCTACTACTGCTGCCAACCCACATACAGGCTTCTGCCCTCCTGGGGTCTGGGCAGCCCAGTCCCAGGAAGACAGAACAAAGAATTTCCTCTGAGAGAGGATGTTACACCCTCTCCCTGTGGAAATAGGTGTTAAGGGCTGGGGAGGAGTAGCCTCCCTCAGCCTCTGGAAATGCTTTGAAGGGCAAAGATGGTGCCCTCCATGCATAAGCCAGTCTACACCGGTTCAGGGAACCCCAAAGTCCCTGCTCTGGCATGAAACTGGACAAAGGAAAGGGGAGTGACCACTCCCCTGTCCATCACTACCCCAGGGGTGGTGGCCTGAACTCCTCCAGTGTGTCCCAGACGTCTGCCATCTTGAATCCAGAGGTGTGAGGGCACAATGGAGTCCTCTGAGTGGCCAGTGCCAGCAGATGATGTCAGAGACCCCTCCTGATAGGTGCTTACCTCTCTAGGTGGCCAATCCTCCTCTGAGGGCTATTTAGGGTCTCTCCTGGGGGCTGTTCCGGAGATAACAACTTGCAAGAATTCACCAGAGTTCCTCTTTATCTCCCTCTTCGACTTCTGCCAAGGATCGACCGCTGACTGCTCCAGGACGCCTGCAAAACTGCAACAAAGTGGCAAGAAGACTACCAGCGCCATTGTAGCGCCTTATCCTGCCGGCTTTCTCGACTGTTTCCTGGTGGTGCATGCTCTGGGGGCTGTCTGCTTTCATCCTGCACTGGAAGCCAAGAAGAAATCTCCAGTGGGTCGACTGAATCTTCCTCCGGCTCCAGCAGGCACCAAACTTCATCGTCACCGGTACTCTGGGACCCCTCTCATCCTGACGATGACAACACAGGTTGTGGTCCCAAGTGACCCAGACTGTCCAGTGGTCCAACTGTCCAAATTTGGAGGAGGTAAGTCCTTGCCTCCCCTCTCCAGACAGTAATCCTGTGCACTGCAGCTGATAGGGCTTCTGTGCAGTTTTGCAAGGAATCCTTCATGCACAGCCTAGCCCAGATCCCCAGCACTCCGTCCTGCATTGCTCAACTCGCTGAGTTGACCACCGGCTTCGTGGGACCCTCTTATGTAGTGTTGAGACGACCCCGTGCTCAGTTTTCTTGAACCTGTGTTCAAGTACTTCTGCGGGTGCTGCCTTCTTGTGCGTGGGCTCTCTGTGTTGCTGAGGGCCCCCTCTGTCTCCTTTTCCAAGTGGCGACCTCCTGGTCCTTCCTGGGCCCAGGCAGCACCCTTTTTCTTCAACTGTGACCTTTGCAGATAGCAAGGCTTGTTTGCAGTCCTTCTCCAAAGAAACAGCTCTGCATCCTCCAGCACTCTGTGGGACATCTTCTGCACAAAGGAGAAGTTCCTGGCACCTTTCGTTGTTGCAGAATCTTCAGCTTCTTCCATCCATAGGCAGCCATTTTGCACCTTCATCCGGGGTTTAGTGGGCTCCTGCCCCCCTGGACACTTTTGTGACTCTTGGGCTTGGTCCCCTTCCTTTGCAGGTCCTCAGGTCCAGGAATCCATCTTCAGTGCTTTACAGTCTGTTATGGTCTTTGCAGATTCTCCTATCACAACTTTAGTGTGTTTCTGGGGAAGTAGTATCCCTTTACTCCTACTTTTCAGGGTATTGGAGTGGGGTATCTTGGACACCCTTACTGTTTTCTTACACTTCCAGCGACCCTCTACATACTACACTAGGCCAGGGGACCCTAAGTGGTTCGCATTCCACTTTCTTAGTATATGGTTTGTGTTGCCCCTAGCCTATTGCATCCTATTGTATTCTACAGTTTTTGCACTACCTTTCTAAATGTTCACTTACCTGATTTTGGTTTGTGTGTATATTTTGTGTATTTTACTTACCTCCTAAGGGAGTATATCCTCTGAGGTATTTTTGGCACATTGTCACTAAAATAAAGTACCTTTATTTTTAGTAACTCTGAGTATTGTGATTCTTATGATATAGTGCTATATGATATAAGTGGTATAGTAGGAGCTTTGCATGTCTCCTAGTTCAGCCTAAGCTGCTCTGCTATAGCTACCTCTATCAGCCTAAGCTGCTAGAATACTACTAATCTACTAATAAGGGATAACTGGACCTGGCACAAGGTGTAAGTACCATCTGGTACTCACTATAAGCCAGACCAGCCTCCTACAAAAGATTTTTCAAAGCCATGCAGATTTATTCTTTTGGTTTCCTGGCAAATGTTAAAATACCATGATTCCAATAACTCTCCTGCATGCAGTGTTACAGAGTAGCCAGCATGTAGGATGAGATTTTTCCACAATTGCCTGCACTGGCATGATCAAGCCGAGATGCACTGAGAGAAAACAAGATGGTCGCTGAGGACCCCACATCATCCCCGAACTGGGGAAGGCCATTGCAAGGGTGGGAGCCTGCAGAGGCGAGATGCAGTCATAGCCCGGCCACAGGGAATCAGGTAAGGAAAAACCCTTTAGAGAGATAGCTATAGATGACATGTAAATGTTTCTTAATCTTTGATATGCCATAGCTTTACTAGATATCTAGACCATAGTATTAGGTAAGAAGAAGTTACTGTACAAACCTAGTCTACAACTTTTCATGCAAACAACAATCAAGTAATGAGTTGAAAATAGTTGTTAAAAATTGAAGAGCTTCTACAGGAATTGAGATCCATGCTGAATGAAAAAGTGGTTGTGGAGGTTAAAGTAGGGTGTTTAGGCTGAAAGTGTGTGTGGTGGTGGATGTGGTGTGAGCGTGGTGGTTGTGCTGTGGATGGGGGTGAGGGAGGTGGTGGTCTAGAGGGTGGTGGTTACACTGGTGGTGATGGTAAAGGTGGTGGTTATGAGGGTGATGGTGGTTAGGGTGGTGGTGGTGTTAGGGTGGTGTTGGCAGTGGTAGAATTGTTGGGGTGGTGGATGTGGCAGTATTAGGGTGGTTGTAGGCTGCTTGGGATGGTGGTGGTTAGGATGTAGTTTTGGTTGTCATGGTTAGGGTGGTGGTAGGATGGTCAGGGTGATGGTGGTGGTCTTGAGGGTATGGTGGGGGTGATAAGGGGTAGTGGTGATAGGGTGGTGCTGGTGGCAGTAATATGGTTGTCAGGTTGGTAGTGGCAGTGGTAAGTGGTGGTAGGTTGCTTGGAATGGTGGTGGTTGCTTAGGTTATCATGTTGGTCTTGGTGGTTCGGAGGTTGGTGATAGTGGATAGGGTGGTTGTGGGGATGGTGGCAGTTCGAGGGTGGCGGTTATGGTGGTAATAGGGTGGTAGAGTTATGCTGGTGGAAGGATGTGGTGGTAGGTTGATTGTGGTAGTAGAGTGGTGAAAAAGTGGTGGTATGGTGGTAGAGGTAGATTGATGGTAGTAGAGTTGTGGTAGGGGGTGGTGGTAGTAGGTTGGTTGGTGGTAACGGCATGGTGGTAGGGTGGTGTGGTGGTAAGGTAGTGTGCTGATGGAAGGTTGGTGGTGGTGGTAGGGTGGTGTGGTGGTGGTAGGGTGCTATTGTGGTGATGGTGGTGGTAGCATGATGTTGGTAGGGTTGTGATAGGATGATAGTCTTAGGATTGTGATAGGGTGGTTGTGGTAGGGTGATGGTGGTGGGATGTCCTAAGATGGTAGTGGTAGGATAGCTGTGGTAAAATGGTTGTGGTAGGGTGGTAGTGATGGGGAGGAAGGGTGGTGGTGGTATCGGTGGTATAGGGTGGTGGGTGTTGGTGGTGTTTGCATTTGGTGTGCCTGCGTGCAGCTGAGCAGGTATGTGAGACTTTGTTTAGATGTAAATATAATCTCAGCAATATTTCTCGGTAGGCCTACATGAAATATTATTTTAAACAGGCAAAGGTAACTATTGAAAAAGGCAGCCTAAGAGATAGGATAATTCACAGATGACGTAATTACTTAATAAAATTTAAATGATGAGATATGAATCACTCCAAAGACAGATGTGCCACATAGAAGAATACATAATATAAAAACTCGTATATTGAAACAAAATTACATTATGTGCAAGCTTGGTTGCCACAAACCTCACTTGATGTGCACATTTTATGTAAAATGGGATTAGCCTTGGTAGGGTCAACTCTGTGATTTTAACCACACCCCTTTTCGTACTACACGGAGAGAGTCGGAAGAGTGGAAGGGGACAAGCAACAACAGGAAGTGAGAAGGGACGGGGAGGTGGCCTGCAAACATGCATTTTTATGGAGTGATGCAACTAAATCATGCGAGCAGTGGAAAGCCAGAGGCGCCGAAAGGAAGCAATACCTGGGCCATGCTCCAGGGGAGTAAAAAACACAGGAAGAGGAAGTAAAGCCGCAAGCGCTGACCAAAGAGAAGCAAGGAAATGAGAGTGACAATGAAGCCAAAATAATGGCAAGCAATGGGCGGGCTCAAAGCCCCTTGTAAGTAAACAAAATGTATCGCTGGCAACAGCACATTCAGTGTCTCTGGCAAAACCTAAACAAAGTTATTGTCGATGCCGGCCAGCAGTAGAAACAAAGTGTGATTTTTTTTTTTAAAGAATATGTAAGAAGGAGGAGCAGAGGACCAATGGTTGAGCCAGGGGGAGATAGGGGAAAAAGTAAACTAGTAAAAAGTAAGCAATCTATAGTTGAAAGGTGACCAGGTAACGTTTGGCACAATATGCAAATCATGCAGATGTTAGATTATATGGGACATGGTATTAATTCATATTTTCGTGGAAAAACCTTTGACTGGGAAATTGTGTTATTTCACAGGCCCTGCATATAATTGCACATATTAACACAATTTTAAACATTACATTGTGTAGGCTTTTTTAACCAGTTTTTCCAACTGCATGTCACATATTCATTACAACTCACAAGAGAAGAAAAGCATACTGTTAAAGACTATTACCAACATTTTGCAGTGTCATACACAATCAGTCTTCTCAAGTGTATTAAAACACTGGTGTGCAATAGGAGAAGTTGTAAATGTAACCCTAATTCCAATGTACCTATGCCTGTCCGATAGATAGTGTCTAAAGCCTTATGTTATCCAGTATCCCCAGTGTGCAGAGAAGAGGAACGAACAGAGGACCTGTCTAAGTGCTTTAACCTGCCCTGTGTGTGAGCAAAGTATTGTCATTGGTGAACTGGCCTACGGTGCACGTCAAGGTTCATGGTAGTCTCTCATCCGTTTTGGCTTCCACCTCCCTCAGGAACCCCTTACGTTATGTAGGCTTAGCGTTGTTTTCCACAGGGAGATGTCATGAAATGGTCCTTAAGATCCGATGATTGGACTAGTGCTGAAGCTGGTACTGGAAGCCAAGGACCATATCATAAAGAATGTGCTCTGTTGGCCATCTACGGGAGGGTTTGGGAAGTGTGTCCGAATACTAGAAGTTGGAGAAAGTGGTGAGTGGCTGGTGTGGTGTCAGCAGGAAGAATATGTCTACATGAAACAGTATATCTATGCTTGTTAGGTAATTGTGAGTCCTCTGTATGCATGTACATTTGTGGTACTCGTGCATACACCTGTGTGCATCTATTGGGGCCTCCGTGGACGTGGCTATGTGTATTCTTGTATGAATCTTGGTATTTGAACTTTGTGTGTATTTATGAATACCTGTATATGTGTGAGTCAGAGACCGTGTATCTGTTTTCATGGATGCACATCTATTTGTATGTATATAGAGTATCTGAGTTTGAATCTGTATTTTCTCGCCAGTACCAGCCTGTGTGTGGAAATGTATATTTATGTGTGTATCTCTTTCTGTCCTAGGCTTCGGTTTGTCTGTGTTCTTCACTCTGTGTGTCACTGCATGTATCAGTGGTGCATGCATCACTTTGCGTTTACATCTCTATGTAGTCTCTAAGTACATCTGTTGTTGGTTTCATAGCATGTGTATGGTGATGAAGCATGGTGGATATGCGTAGAATGAGATGGCACTTGGCTACACTTCACCAAACCAGGGGCATGCAGAGGCCACGGCAGGGCAGACCCGTCCTTGGGCTCCTTGGATGTGCACTGGCAGTCTTATAATGTGCACTGGAAGCCCTTTGCTATGCACTGGCAGACCAGGAATGTGTCTGGTGTGATCAGGCAGTACGGTAATATGGAGAGGGCCCAAGCTACTGGCTTAGTACTGGAAGGTTGGCCGTTCTGATTGCTGTGGTGCTCATGTCTCTCAGTGCCTCACTGTGTCGTGTTTATTATGCTCCACAATAAGGTTTTTTAAATAATTTCCACTGTGTTTTTAAATCATTTCCGCAGCTTCGGCGACACAAAGATACACTTCTACAGTCACATAAAAACTGCACTGCCTGGGTCAAGACCAACACAGGCTCAGGCTGCATGTTCTCAAAGGCCAATTTCAAAGCTGGAAATGGCATCAGCATTCTATAGGAGAACTGCACTGTATTTTGGCTATTTCAATGTACAGTACTCCTACAACTCATTTGTGTTTTAGTCTAGTCCAGGATGCAAACCGAACCTGCAGTTGCTTGGAACAGGACATTCAAGTAGTGACATATATCATAACAAAATAGTGTCCATGGACTTCTAAAGGGGAACAGGGTGTGGACTGCAAAAAGAGGATTGGTTAAACACCATTTGCAGTGTACACTGGGAGCAGAGTGCTGAATGGGTCTGGGTTCCAGGACTCCATGGAAAGTTGAAAGGCAGTCCCTGTCCTTGTTCAACTTCATTCTGTTAGAACTTTGTAAAAATAGAAAAAAAATATGAAGGCGACTGAGTCCAAGTCATCTTTAAATCATCCTCGTCGTGGCATAAGGAACAAAAGCTAGTGGCTTGTCAGTAAACGGAGGTCAGTGGGGGATAGGGCACACACTCAGAAGGCAGCACACACTCAATGGTCCATGCAAGGAGGACATGAAGAAAGCAAATAACTAATGACACGTCGAAATGACGAATAGCAGCAGACAGACGTACTCGAGATATACATAAGGGAAGCAAATGCACACCAGTTACAATGTATGCCAGTTTTTCCCCTCACACTAAAAACACCCAGGTGAAATTTTTGGCATGACAAGGCAAGCATTTGCTGCCAAACAGATACTGTGCAGCAACACATGGAACATGCAGAACATTGTACACCATGCAGAAAAAGAGACAATGTCATCAAGACTGCATCCAGTATATAAATCATTTAACTGGTTTTCAATGTGGAAAATAGCAAACAGCATTCAGGATGCTGCCTTCTGCGCGCATGACAGACACTTGACTCATGTTTATTGCAACGTGATTTAGAGACCACCAAGCTGATAAAGGTGAAGCTTTGAGATGCTCTGGCATTTTGTGATCGCCATAAGCAGTGCATTTGTTAACATTCTGGTTCTGTGCAGCAGCGAATGCCCTTTTGGAACAGGCTTCGAGCCTCATCAGGAGGGCATGGCAGATTCTAAAGTCAAACGATATAGTTCAACCTGGGTAGGTCATGGGTACTGGCAAACATTATTCTAGGGGTCAAAAGGATTGATCTATGATGTGACTGGTGTGATTGATGCCAGCAGGGTGGCTGTTGGGTGTTGAAGGTGGGCGTGGGGCAAGCGAAGCATGATAACCTTTAAATAAATGGCCATTTATTTAAAAGCTTTCTGATTGTCAGTGCACGGTAAAGTAATCAGGAGCCAAGGACTGCTGTTATGTAGGGGTCCACATGTAAAGGTCAGGAGGGCCGCAAGCGCCCCCTGGGACATACCTTGAGTCTCACTAGGGTAGATGGTACCATTGGTGTATGGGACAGATTCTGGTTGTTGTGGGGTCAGATGTAGTCCATACTCTGATTTTTTTATCAGAACAGGCAAGCGCTGGGGAAGGTTTACTGCACAATCAATGCTTGTAGATCAGCCATCTCAGGGGGACACCTCCCCATTCAGGGAGTTCCGGAAGGAGAAGATCATCTAGTATGTAAACTACTTAGAGGGATGAGGGTGCCACTGCTTTCGGAACTGAGATACGTATACCGGGAATGTGAATTCAGTTCAAACCACAATAGAGGATCTGAGACAGGCTTCTCCAATGAGTAGGCTACCTGCAAGTAGCTCTCCTGTGTGCCTCGAAGTCTACTAAATTACAACCTTTTAATTGGTTAAATTAATATATGTATGACAACATTTAAAAGCACTTATTTGAGACTATAATGAATCTATTTTCAGAACTTATAACCTGATATTTGGAGAACAATTGATGAAATTCAAAAATATATTTAAAGCTGAAATTAGAGTGATGACTCCTGCAGGGTTGGAAAGACTTCTTATGCTTTTTATTATCTTGGTGCCAGGGAAATTGCAGCTATGGCATTCTTAATTAATACAATATTTTTACAATACTTCTGACACACCTGCATGGTGCAATCTTGCATGGGGTAGCCAATAAAGTGATCTTGTTGATGTCACTATTTCAACAGTAGTAATATTAGTAGCTCTGGATGATTTCACTGATGATCAGTAGCTCTCATTACATAAAAGGTTAGAGATACCTGACTCAAGACCTCTGAGTGCAAATCAGCTCTTGATTGTGATGAAGAAGCCACACAAACCTGTCTCTTCCCCTACCACAGCGAGGTGTGCCAGAGGGGTTATTCAAGAGGCAGGCTTCGACACCTCCAGTTTTGGGGCTTTCCCAGTGGAGAGTGGTGGGTATGACATCTAAAGCCTTTTCCTTAGCAAGCAGCTTAGAAGATACCTTAAATGTGGTTGATTTAGTAGTTTTTACTTGAAATCAGTGATGAGGGTAGCATAATTGGTAGTAAGCATGCTTTATACTTGAATAATCTGAGCCTTCATTTTTTATATAGAATGTAAAATGTCCTCACTAATGTGAAGGAAGGTTTCAATTCTGTTAAGGACACATGTGCAAGGATTATCAACCCAGTGAGATTCAGAGATTTCAAGACACGCACCCATTGCTGCGGAAACAGTTTCATCATTGGGCATAAGTAACCAATGGTTGCTTCTGGTTAATAGTACATGTATTTTATCTAAAAGTGAAATTAAGTAGAATGTAAGTGCATGATAAAGACCGAAAGCAGGGAAACTTAGGAAATATCATCCACACAGAATTGAATCAGAAACAAGAGTATCAGTATGATGGAATCCATCAGACAGATTATGTGTATGAAGAATAAGTGTAGACTGGATAACTCGAAAGATTATTGGTGAAAGGCTGATTCTTTTTTGAGACTCATGGGATAGGTAGTCTTGGTGTTACTATTGTTATGACATATGGTTGTGGATGGGTTGCTGAGCAAAATAAATTGAGTAAGATATTCAGTCTGAGCCTCCAGTCCTGACATCGTGTCACATGCAGTGAGACTGACTGGAGCATTGGTGCTGTGGCCCTTTCTCACTTATTGGTACCATCTGTTACTCTAGCTTATGAAGTGATTGAAGTGCTTGATTGAAAACTGAATCCTACATGAGGCCTCTTGTCATCAAGACACTTAAATAAAGGCACCAGCACTGGTATCTTAGATGATGTTGGTCGTTGAAGTGTGTATGCCATATTTTACTTATTCTACTTGTCCACATAATGGGCTAAACCAGAAACATGGCCAGGAGCCAGGGAACTTTCCTGGGCTGGATTCACACATCTATGCAATGCTAAATTCCTCCAATAAACACAAAGAACTACAAATGTCAAATCGTATCTGCTAACTCTCAGGAACACACGTCGGAACTAAAAACAAAATGTCACTGAGATGGGATGGGATTTTCTAGAAGGCGATACCTGCACTTTTCTATCTACCACACTAATGAGGCACCACTAGCACTCTACTATAAGGATCACCACTGCTTGGAACAGGATCTCCATTGGGTCTCTTCCTGATGAGCATTCATGGGACATTTGCTCATCTTCTGAAACAACAGTGACACTGGGCAAGGGACCTCAAAACTCCTTTTAATAGAATGGATGAAGTTTCTGATGTTCTGCTCATCTTGCTCCTGCTCATTCACCCTCCCAATCAGAGACCCGCTGCAAGTCTTCTTCCCTCATAGTTTCCATGGAAAAGAGGCTGCAATGATGTAACTGCTGATTGTCTTAGAAAGCGTGTATTCTGAATGGAGGTTTCCACCGTGTGACCTATATATCATTTTGAAGAATTCCTTCTGGAAGTTCCAGTGTAGGCCTGCAGAAGAACATAATTCTATGAGCTTTTGTTTGAGAAATATTTCATAATATATTGTTCATCTCCAGAGTGCAGTTGCTGAGGAAACAAGCAGAAGATTTTCTTTTACTTCATGAAATTGGGTTTGCTAATTGTTTATGCATAAAGCATGTATAAAATACCCTAGTTTTGAAGGTTTGGGGGTGAGTTCTCCTTTACCTCCAGATACTCTGTAAAATTACTTTGAGACTCCTTCTCCCTTAGGATGCTGTCATTATTCTTTATAAGTTTGATGCTTAACTTCTGGAGAGATTTAACTGCTTAAAAGGATTTTGTGCTATGGTTTTATGATTCTGTGTTCTGTATCTGAGCCTTCGAGGCACGTATGTATTTTCTGTATCATTTATATTAACAATTCTGTAATAAATCTTTATTAGTTTAATTATTTATGAGTCCAGAACTCAGTTATTGAGTGGTCCCAGTTTCTGTTGGAATTTTACTTTGCCAATTAATTAGCTTAATGTTGGAAAGGGTGGTGTCTCTTGCCGCTAGATCAATGGAAATGGCGGAGCCAAACTACCTGAGTTCAAAATCAGGGTGCATAAAAATATTGTGGTTCAGAAAAGTATTGGGGTTTGGCTCCCACACATGTGCAATAAACATGGTTTTATTAATGGTCCACATCTGTCAAGGACTTGACACTGAGAAGGCCTGTTGAGACCCCTTCTTGATTGCCTGAGGAAAGGATGAATTATCACAGTAGCCAAGGGGCCACCCTACACAAAATAGTATATGTGAAATGTGTCAATTGTGTCCTTCAGAGAGTTCCAGATAGGAGCAAAACCCTTCTTCACAAACCTGTAGCTCTTGAAGATGAATACTGAAGTGATTGGCAACACACCAAACTCTTTGACACCGGGTAGGACAAAATAGCCAAGCAAGGAAATCCAGAAGTAGAATCCAGTAAAAGTTGTACCTGCTAGAAGCTAACCTCAAGAACAAAAATAGTAGCAAAAAGAACACAATCTAAGATAAGGGAAGATTTCATTGTACTGCATCATTCATTGGAAATACATCCTAATCTATGATTCAAACAGGAATTGATTTCCAGGAAAAGGCTTTACGTCATCTTGGATTGGGAACATGAAATAGCATCCTCTGTAGAAACTACCATCTTTGGAAGAACAGCTCCTAAGGCTTGTCTATGCCCTTTCCTGTGAATCAAGGCTTTCTTTGGTACACAAAGAAAAAGCCCAAGGTTGACAGTCCTGCTGCCTCTGTTTATGCTTGGTGCACCAGACAGCTCACAGAACAGGTTACCACACCATAGAGACATCAGAGTTGTCAAGGTGGCAAAGTCCTTCCCATGTAAGGGGAACCTGTTCTCACTGCTCAGTTCAGAGACTGGCCACATATACCTTGGTGATGATAGCTACTGAAGTCTTGGAGAACACTTAGGGGCATATTTATACTCCGTTTGCGCCGAATTTGCGTCGTTTTTTTCGACGCAAATTCGACGCAAAACTAACTCCATATTTATACTTTGGCGTTAGACGCGTCTAGCGCCAAAGTTCATGGAGTTAGCGTCATTTTTTTGCGTGAACACCTTCCTTGCGTTAATGATATGCAAGGTAGGCGTTCCCGTCTTAAAAAATGACTGCGATGCATACGCGTCGTATTTATACTCCCGGGCAAAAATGACGCCCGGGAGTGGGCGGGTCTAAAAAACCCGCATTTGCGCCGGATTTTAGCGCCTGGGTCAGGGCAGGTGTTAAGGGACCTGTGGGCTCAGAATGAGCCCAGAGGTGCCCTCCCCTGCCCCCAGGGACACCCCCTGCCACCGTTGCCCACCCCAGGAGGACACCCAAGGATGGAGGGACCCACCCCAGGGACATTAAGGTAAGTCCAGGTAAGTATTTTTTTAAAAAAATTTTGTGGCATAGGGGGGCCTGATTTGTGCCCCCCTACATGCCACTATGCCCAATGACCATGCCCAGGGGACAGAAGTCCCCTGGGCATGGCCATTGGGCAAGGGGGCATGACTCCTGTCTTTGCTAAGACAGGAGTCATTTCAATGGGGGATGGGCGTCGTAAAAAAATGGCGCAAATCGGGTTGTGGCGATTTTTTTGCCTCAGCCTGACTTGCACCATTTGTGGACGCCCATACGCCATTTTCCCCCTACGCCGGCGCTGCCTGGTGTACGTCGTTTTTTTTTAACGCACACCAGACAGCGCCGGCGGCTAACGCCGGCTAACGTCATTGAATAAATACTGCGCCCGCATGGCGCTTCAGAATGGCGTTAGCCGGCGTTAATTTTTTTGGCGCAAAACTGCGTTAGCGCAGTTTTGCGTCAAAAAGTATAAATATGGGCCTTAATCTTCAAAATATTTAGAATAATCAGCAGTGATGACAAAGTGTTGCTGTCCATCTGGCAAATGGCCAAACATTTTCACTTACTTTAATCCACGGTAATTGAGAAAGATCTTCAGTGATAATCGGCAAGTATGGGTCAGAAACGTAGATAGCCTTACAGGTAGTGCACCCTTTTATCACTGTCTCTACTAGGGCATTGGGCATTTGAAACCAACATTATTTCATAATCTGGCTTCGTTTTAGTGATGACTTAATGGCCAGCTTACAAAAGCTGCAAACTTCTTTCCTGGAGAACTGACAAAATCACCAGCCAATTGCCTCGGAAAAGACAGGTATCTTATGCGATGGGAAGCTTCTGTCTTCCATGGTGCAATGAAGCAAGCACCTACTAGATTTGGGGGAATCCGTTTGTGTGTTTTTGCATGTTGAGATGTATCAGGTTCCCTCTCTGTCTGCAAACCTACATCTTCTGTACTGGCTTTGGAGAGGTTATTAATGAAGACTGGGCAGAGGTCAAAACCTCTTAACAACCAGACAAGCACATTCTTCAGTTTTGATTGCAGATACAGTCTCATCAGATGAAATTGGACATCAGTGTCAGTAAAGATAATCAGCAGATGATTATCAAGGTGTATCCAAAATGGTGCACAAGAATTGTTGACGTTTTAGGATCCATTTTACTATTTTCAACAGGGGTTTCGAAGATAAACTTTGTAAGAGTGGTATGATAGGTTTATGATTAATCACAATCAAAATGAGTGTCCATTCAGATATAAATAAAAGGGCGTCTTAACCAATGCACAGCCTCCTTTTTTATGTGTGACTAGCACTGGTCTGTGGAGGGCAAAAGCCCACTAGCATAAGTAGCTGGAATCCTAGCTCCAGGTTTTTTTTGTTGGGCTGGCATTAATTTAATTTTGGATATATTACAGGGTCAAAATATTGCAAATTGGTTTCAGTTGAAGTGGCCGTTGATGTTTTTGGGATCAAGTCCACACATGGTGGATTTAATTAACTCTCTCAGAGTGCCAGTGAGGGTTGTGAGATTTTTGATGAACCTCTCTCAGTCAGTCCTCATTCCAAGAAAGCTGCAGACTTCCGAGATAGGAGGATGCAGAGTAGCAGACTTCACAGTTGAGACTTTGAGAGTATCAATAGCCATGCCACTCGTAGAACAATTGCATCCAAAAAAGTGGGTACAGTCAACCTAGTGTCTTTTAGTCATTGCAGAGTAGTTGGAAGTCTTATGTTATGCTTGCCAGTTGTTTTTTTGTGCACCAGAACGTCACTGATGACATTTAACACCCACTCTAGGCCTGACACAATCCGATGAGTACACATTCTAAAAACACCTCTGTGGCGCCCAGGATGCAGAAATTATGTTGCTTGTAAAATCTCAGACCCAAGAGCGTGGAGAAAGTTGCTATTTACCTGGGCTCTGGCTCTAGAAGAAGCTGGTGGTACCTAAAGCGCTGATTGACTTATGAAAACCATCATACATCGTTAACTTCCGCCAATAGGTCATCAGCCATTGGTGTGAGATGGCACTGTTTTTGAAGACAGCAGTGGGAGGCATACTTTACTTGGTTGTTTCGGTTTGTGAGACACAATAGCGGGAGAGACCCGGGAAGTTATCGTGTCTACCCTTCCAGTGATGTCATTTACTTCCAATACCTTTAGCTCAGCTTCAACTTTGAGCTGGATATGGAAGGCTGTGGAGGTAGCACTACAGGGCAGATGTTGTTGGTGATGTGGAGTTTGATAGTTTTCTTCTTCAAGCAGTTTTGGCCTCAGTCAGGTAGCAGGTTGTCAGTATCACAGGCATGAATGCCATAGGCAAATTGTGCACAGCAGTTTAGTGTTGCAAGAGCTGATAACCGCGCAGACAACCTTGCTCCCCTCAAACGCTCACAGCGACAGAACAACACCAAGAAACCCCTCTGGTTCTCTGACACCCTCAAAGAATCAAAGAAAACTTGTCGCGCACTTGAGAAAGCCTGGTGCAAGGACCGCACCGCTGACAACATGACCGCCCTCAAGAACGCTACCCGCAAACACCACCACCTGATCCGCACTGCCAAAAGGAATTTTTTCACCGACAGACTGGACAAAAACAGCCACAACAGCAGAGAACTCTTCAGCATCGTCAAGGAGTTCTCCAACCCCAGCGCCAACGCCAACGCCGTCACGCCCTCACAGGATCTATGCGAATCCCTCGCCACTTTCTTCCATCGCAAGATCAGCGACCTCCACGACAGCTTCGGACACCAGACCCAACCTAACACCACCGAACCCACATCCCCGACCATCACCCTCAAAAACTAGACCCACATCAGCACGGAAGAAACCAAATCCATCATGAACTCTATCCACTCCGGCGCCCCTTCGGACCCCTGCCCGCACTTCATCTTGAACAAAGCCGACAACATCATCGCCCCGCACCTCCAGACCGTCATCAACTCTTCTTTTTCTTCTGCTACCTTCCCCGAATGCTGGAAACACGCCGAAGTCAACGCCCTACTAAAGAAACCTACGGCTGACCCGAGCGACCTGAAAAACTTCCGCCCCATCTCCCTTCTGCCTTTCCCAGCCAAAGTAATAGAGAAGACCGTCAACAAACAGCTGACCACCTTCCTGGAAGACAACAACCTGCTCGACCCCTCACAGACCGGATTCCGAACCAACCACAGCACTGAAACCGCCCTCATCTCAGTCACAGACGACATCAGAACCCTGATGGACAACGGTGAAACAGTCGCCCTCATTCTTCTCGACCTCTCGGCTGCCTTTGACACCGTCTGTCACCGCACCCTAATCACCCGCCTCCGCTCCACCGGGATCCAAGACCAGGCCCTGGACTGGATCGCCTCCTTCCTCGTAAACCGCTCCCAAAGAGTCTACCTCCCTCCGTTTCGCTCAGAACCTCAAGGCTCATCACTCAGCCCGACACTCTTCAATGTCTACATGAGCCCCCTCGCTAACATCGTACGCAAGCACGACATCATCATCACCTCCTACGCCGATGACACCCAACTTATACTCTCCCTCACCAAGGACCCCGCCAGCGCCAAGACCAACCTACAAGAGGGTATGAAGGACGTCGCAGATTGGATGAGGCTCAGCCGCCTAAAGCTGAACTCTGAAAAAACTGAAGTCCTCATCCTCGGCAACACCCCGTCTGCCTGGGACGACTCCTGGTGGCCCACGGCCCTCGGCACCGCACCGACCCCCGCAGACCACGCCCGCAACCTCGGCTTCATCTTGGACCCCCTTCTCACCATGACCAAGCAAGTCAACGCCGTGTCCTCCGCCTGCTTCCTCACCCTCCGCATGCTCCGCAAGATCTTCCGCTGGATCCCCGCCAACACCAGAAAAACCGTGACCCACGCCCTCGTCACGAGCCGTCTGGACTACGGCAACACCCTCTACGCTGGGACCACCGCCAAACTCCAAAATCGCCTGCAACGCATTCAAAACGCCTCAGCCCGCCTCATCCTCGACGTACCCCGCAACAGCCACATCTCCGCACACCTAAGACACCTGCATTGGCTCCCAGTCAGCAAAAGGATCACCTTCCGACTTCTCACCCACGCACACAAAGCCCTCCACGACAAGGGACCGGAATACCTCAACAGACGCCTCAACTTCTACGTCCCCACCCGCCCCCTCTGCTCCTCTGGCCTCGCACTCGCCGCCGTCCCTCGCATCCGACGCTCCACGGCGGGTGGGAGATCTTTCTCCTTCCTGGCGGCCAAGACCTGGAACTCCCTCCCCACCAGCCTCAGGACCACCCAGGACCACTCCGCTTTCCGGAGACTCCTAAAGACCTGGCTGTTCGAGCAGCGATAACCACCCCCTTTGTCCCTAGCCCCTTGAGACCCGCACGGGTGAGTAGCGCGCTTTATAAATGCTAATGATTTTTTTGATTTTTTTTTTGATTTGATAAGTGTTCCCGAGCATGCCTTTGTCACACAGAATTTGGATTTGTGGATTATGTTCCATGTGAATACATCCTTCAGTGGAAGCGGACGGACATTGCTGTAGGTGAAGAATCGAACCTTCATGTGCTTCATTGGTGTAGTAGGTGAAAGGTGGTCATTCTGTGACTCCGACATAAAGGTAATTGAGGCACCAGTATCTTTGGACTGTTTTGCTCCAATGAAGACTTTGCATTTAGCTTGGGTGTGATGTTTTGTCTCCCATTGGCCGATGGTGTATACCATTGTGCACATCTTTCTCATCTTTCTTCATCGCCCATGTCATCTGGGCTAGGATTCAGCCGAAAGCTGTGAGTAGTTTACAATTCTGTGAACACATGTTGGAGCTGCTCCTCGTCACCAGTGCTGTATGGGAAAACAGTGTCCAATAACACAGCAAGCTCATAGGACTGGGCGTGTGTGTGCCAGATTCTCTTTTACATATTCTTGATGTCATGCACAATTACAAAGTGTATGTATGAGACAAACTGTATAATTGCTGGGTGGCATACAATAGGTTCATCCCAGCACTTAAGGATGATTCGTTCTCTCCCTCCCTTTCTCTTTGACCCAATAGTAGGAGAATGTCACACAGAGGACATAGATGAGAATGAAGCCAATAACGCTACCCATGTGGCCATCTTGGCAAATGAGGTCTATGTCTGGCAAAAACAATATTCAAGAAGGGAAATCCCTGCCTAGGAACATCACACCATTGCACCTGAGAGAGCGTAGTTTGAACATTACCTATTTTAGATGTGAAATGCTTATATTAACAATGCTAATATTATTCATTGAAACGTATTTTAAACGTGGAGAATTTTTTTCACATGCATAAACTAATGTTGACTGTAAGGAATAATTGCTTGAATTATGACTAATTGAATATATTAATACGTACGATAATTGCATTTTATTAGAATCCATAAGCCTTAAGTTAGCGTGAGTCGAAAACTAGCTGTGTAGCTCTCATATTAAAGCATATATTTCTGTTTCTCCAGTGTGCTGACTTGCAAAAGGCCATGACCCATCATTTGTTCTTTTTCTTCGCTTATTGTATCATTGACTGTTATACTCTCACCCGCATGCTAGTTGCTTTAGGATAAAGTTGCACGCTTTGCAACAAATATGGACACTTTCAAGGATACTGAACCACGGAAAAGAGAACTCTTGACCCGAAGAACGTGCCAGAAAATGAAGTAACCCCAGATATGCCACCTACGAAAGACGTCAATTGTGAAGACCAATCAGAAGAATGTAAATTATCGTAGAATGACAAATGCATTACTTAATGTATAATTTGATAGGTTACAGATAGTGGGGTGTAGTGACTATTCAATAGAATTTTGGGGGAATGTATTACGAAAAAGGGATAAAAGCCCATGACCCAAGAGACTAGAGAGCATTAGGTAGGGAATGATATCGATTGCATCCAGAAACTCTGTCACTCTATTTGGTGATTTGAGACTTAGACAAAACCATCCTCACCCATAGACTGCCCCATTACACTTTCTTCCTTATGAGGGAAGTGTCCCCTGCCATTCGACTAGATAGATTGACGGCGATCTAACTGATGTCCTGAAGACGAAGACTGATCCTGTATGCTGACCTATTCCGAGGAGGGTAAATTATGTTGTAGCTATTGAAATTCATTTATTTGCCTTTTCTTTCTAGGTACCAACTGCTGTGTATTTTTGATTAGAGACCTTAGTTAGATGTTTTCCAAATTGATGTTCTAAATTGTTTTGCATGAAGTCCAACATGCTGATGCTAATTGTGGTTAGATGAGGCATTTCATCTTGACTGACGTGAATGACGTGACTGACGTGGTGCTATGCTGAACTAAACATATATGAGGTTTATGCGTCTAGATTTGTTCATCTTCATATTACTATCTTATGTCTGTGATCTTTGCATTATTACCATATTGTGACTATGCTCTTTTGCTTCTTGGTTTTGAGATTAATACATTTGCCATTAGATTGTAATCAATAGGGAATAAAATTCACAAAACTTCAGTAAGGTGTGGTTATTCATGACTGAAAGGTCATGGTTGCGCCGAAGGTTTACTAATGTCTAAAGTGGATATATTGTGGTGATATATGTTGACAATGTTATTGATATATTGATTGATATATTGATCAGTTATCTCGTCTTACGGTGTCTCACCACTGGGTCCAAAGATTCATCGGCCTAAAACGAGTCCCGATGTGTATAAATTAACATAGAAGGACGCGTTATCACACCTATTGACACCGACTCAACAGTATATATAATAATGTTGAACATTGATTCCGTCTCCTCAAACTAACTCTGGCTCTCTCAGTAAACAAGGTAAAGATTCATGCCTACACAATCACGACTATGGCTCAGGAGGGTGTTTTGTGCACACACCAACCACAGCTCTTACCATACAAGCACCAATGTTTGTGTCACAAAGCAAGACATTAGGACCGTCCTCTGCTGCTACATGGTCATGTATCGTCAACTAATTCTGATTGCCCTTAATGGTTGAACATGTGACCTAGACAAGATGCGTTAATGTTTGAACATGTGAACTAGACAAGATTCTGGAGGAATACCGTGAGTCATTCACTGATGCCAGCTATCCTAATGGTATATTCATAAATCTTTATTTGTTGACTTGCCCAACCTATGGTACAGAGACATTGGCTTGAGGCCCCCTCATGTGTAGAAAAGTGAAAGAAGAAGCAAACATACTAGAGGTGGCTGACATTATTGCGAGGGTGGATGTACCCACGCAGTGGATCCCCCCATTGTAGTCATGCACAAGCCCAAACTGATGCTCTGATCGCTTCTGTGTTAATTCTGTCATTACTAATCACTTTAGATTACAGTGTCCCTTACTCTTTCTCTAAACGTCTCCTCCCTCACCTGCAACTCACCTCTTCAGTCCTCATTGGTACCTCCTTTCCAGTGCTAAGTGCATTTTCACTATAAATGATGGAAATAATCTAATGTAATAGAGGTTTGAGGGCAGTACTGTTGCAGTGCTAGTTGATTTGACAGATAATTTGTTCCATGCATATTAACTCTGGAGAGATGGCAATATATTGCACTTTGTTAGACTTTCCACTTCACAAGGATTTTTCCCAATGCCCAAATCTAATAAAATTCCTGATAGTTCTGCAACTATAGCAGCCCGTGTCTGGAGTCAGAGGTGCTGAACTGTAGGTACTTATGAATATTCTGTAGACCTAGTTGGATCTTCCTACCATTGGCAAACTGACATGGTTTCCCTTTGCTGCTGAATCGAGAATGTAGGTTGTGGATAAAGGGAATAATTTTGTGGCCGAGTGGACAGTAATATTTGGGAGGATGAATGAGGTTGAACAATGTACGCAGCAGGTCAGAAGGTGTGAATGCTCACCATTATGCTACTCCTGCTATCTCTCCTGTCTTTACCACCACTTCCACTTCCTTTTGAATATCTGTTCTGATCTCTTCCTTATGTATTTCTTTATTTCAATTCTCTGCCTACTGTAATATGCGTTGATGTGCTCTTCCCTATTCACACACTCATCTGTGGTCTTTCTCATGAGTTCTCTGGCTACTTGCCTCCAATGCCTTTTTTCATTGAGCCCCACTTCATCCACGGCCTTTATTCAACCCTGCTTTATCCTCTACCTTGTCACAAAGCTATACCATTCTCTCTGCTTGCTGTTTCCTTCTCCCTCCTCAACAGCTATGCACTTTTCTGCTGCTTCTGCCCTCTGCATTGCACAGCTAAATACTAATTTCCTACTTTGCATCTGCCCACTCTATGCTGCTCCTTTGTCTTTTCTGTTACACCCCCTTAGCTAGCATTATTAGCATGTCCTGCCCCCTGTCATGCATACTCTGTTGTGCTCCCACCTTTGTCCACTCTGCTCATGTCCTTCCCCTGCATTGCTCTGTCTCAGTCATTTTATTCTTCCCTCCCTTTATTGTTTTTCCTTGAACCACTTTTTTCCATTGTCTCTGCCTCTCTCAATCACCAGTAGGATACAAGCTTACTGTGAAGATATATTGGCTACACTTTAAATAACCCTGGAAACAGGAAACATAGAAAAATAATCTCCACATCCTCCCAGGGTGTCAGGGTCATTTGTGTTTTGTTTTTGGAAAACAAACTCCCAAGTTGAGAGTTTTTTTTTGGAAAACAAAAAGGTTTAGTGGCCAACTGCCTGAACCATGGCATCTGTTTTCCAGTCTTTCAGTGCCTTCAGAGAAGCCTCTGTGACAGCAGCTCTTCTGAAGGCACAAAGATTTCTGCAGGGCTAATGGAGATCTCCAGATATGGCAGGTGGTAGTCCAGCTAGGGAGGAAGAGGACAGATGCTGGCTGCCCTGACGGACAGCAGGCCATCCACCGAAGCTTAAATCAGATCCTCAGTTGGTTCCTGAACATACTGGACTGTGCTAGCTAACAGAGTAGTCAAAGTAGGTGAAGCTGACCCTAACCTCAACTGCTATGCTTGTCTATTGCATAGTACATTCAGTATTCTTTTTGCTCTCTTTCTATATATTTCACAAAACATACCCTCACCATCATATCATATTTAGGGCACCCCTGTTGCTGTACCCACTAATATTTCAGTGACTGTACCACCCACGGTACCTTTGATCGTTTCTGAACATTATACAGGAGATCCAATCGAGGTGCAGTTGTTCATTAATCAGGTAGAGTTCCACTTCATGTGTTGTTCCACAGCTTCCCAAATGATCAGTCACATGTAGCATTCCTAATTTCATATTGATGAGAGGACACAGCTACTTGGGCAGTTCTATTGGTAAGAGATAATGGCCCAAGATATTACAGTTGGGTCCCTTCCAATGAGAATTCAATAAAGTATTTGACCATAGTACTTAACATCGTCTGTAAACCAGGGGCTTCTAGATCTTTGTAAAAAAACAAAGATCCACTTACCTATGTGAACCATTTCAATAGTCTGATGTTGGAAAGATCTTGGCCTGAGGAGAAAGGCTTTCCCCGTTTTTGCCAGTGTCTTCAAGATGAATTCAAGGATAATCTTGCCCAAATAGAAAAGTTATGTGGAGTTGATCATTGCCCACATTACGACTGGACCTCCGCTTAGCTAGGCGGTCTGTTACTTCTGTCAAGTAAGAGACTTGACTGAACATTCAACATTGGGTTTGAAAAAGGGAAAATATCTACACAAGAAACCCCAGCCCCTGAGCCTATGGAGACTGGGAATATTAGGGAACCTTTTTCTACAGAAGAGTAGGAGTCCTGTCATCATAATGGGCAATGTTCATACTGCGCAATTAATGGATACTTCATCAAGGAGTGTCCGTCCAAACCTACGGTGCAAGCGGCCACAGTTTCACAGATATTGAAAAAAGGATATGCTCAAAGCAGGCAGAGAGGCTTTTTTGAGCTCACAAAAGGATCCTTCTACTCTTCATATTACCAGCTTATCCCAGGTAGAAGCTTCACACTTCCTTACAAATACTGAAATACACATACCAAGTCTAGGTGAGGTGAATGCCAGAAACTTATTTGATTCTAGAGCATATGGCTATTTAATGATGCTGCTGTGATGCAGAAGCTAGCTTCCCTGTGAGAAAGACCTCATAACCAATCATGCCATTTCTGTATCAGTCAAGTGCATCATTGAGCAGAATGTACACAAAGAAAAATATGCTTCAATGTCATCAATTTTCCCCAGTTTGGAATTATTTTAGGGATCCAGTGGCTTAGACTGCATATCACTGGTACTGAGTGGATGATTCGGTGCATACATTTTTCCTTGTTTTACTGTCATTCGTAGTTTAGGTTTCCTGACCCTCTCTACTACATAGCTCTGTAGGGCAGAGGTACTAGTTTAAGCCCAAACAGAGATTTATGTGGTAGTGAGTGCTGCTGAAAAAGAGGAGGACTTACATAGCCAATACTCTCAGTTTGAAGATGTCTTTAGTTCCAAGGTGTTGGAAACACTGCCACCACATTGTCCATATACTACCAGATAGATTTGCTGCCCAGGGTGGGTGACTAGTGCGGTCAAATCTGCACTTTTATGGAACAAGAAGAAATACTTTGGGCCAGGTTTACCAGTTTGTAACGCAGCGCAGTGCAGCACCTGCAAATGCTGCGCTGTATGAGAAGGAGAAAGCAGGAGAGCACCATATTTACAGAAATATGGCATTTTCCTCCTATCTCCTTAACGCTGGTGCAGAAATGAGGGGCCATACGCCACAGACACACATTTCCACCATAGTGCAAGGGTGTGTCTCTGTGAATCTAGCATAGGTTTTCCACTGGAAGGATAACCTTCAAGTACAAAACACTATACTTACGGGCATATTTATACTTGTTTTGCACCGAGACTAATGTAACTGAGTATTTTTACTTCTGCGTCAAGGAAGCCTCCCATTCGGTAGGAATATTTAGCGGAAAATGCTTTTGGATAGGGTGTGCCTTCAGCCGTGGCTTTCACGGCAGCCCATATGTCATTGTCTGGTTTCATTCCAGAACGAGTTACTGCAGCAACAGAAGCCATAGCTACTGCTGATTTGGCTGCTTCATCAGCCAGTGTATTTCCAGCAACATGTATTCCAACGCGCTGGTGTCAAAGTGTATGTACAACATGGATGTTTGGTAGAATTTCCTTCAGATCCGCTACTTTCCTCCACAGAAATCTGTGTTTGATGGTGTTGCCTTTAGAATCTCTGAATCCATTCTGGCACCAGTAATGCAAGTATTAGTTGAAGGACTGGCCGCTATAGTATGAATCACAGACAATCAGTGTTAGCTGTGCAGGATCCGTATGTCCAGTGCCATCACCAGAGCCTTTAGCTCTGATAGTTGTGCTGTGCAATCCCCTAGGGTTTGCGTGAATGTATGTTGTGGACAAAATATATTACCCTCCATGTAACCACTTACGACTGCGCAAGCAGCGAAGTATTGATGCTTTGTGCCAATTGCATTGTTGTGCTAAGCCATGGGTGTACATGACTCTTTGAAATTGATCAATAGGCAGTGTATTTGCTGGAACTGGATATTCTAGTTTGTATTGTAACAATTCCTGAGTTTGTAATTTTGGGTCAAAAATATAGTTAACATCAGTGGCTGTCAAAGACGTTGCCCATTAAACCCAACGTGGATGTAATGCTTTAGCGTTTAGAACGCTGGCTTTGGTAACAGTCTCAAGGGCTGGAATTGAAGATACAACAATAATGCGTTTCCCCTGGGCCAGTGGTCTTTCTTTAATGACAGCCATCTGAACAGCAGTGAGAGTTTTTTCAGTGGGAGCAAAGCGTTGTTCTGCTGCTGAATACAAATGTGATTTGTATGCAATCGGGACTGTCTCACCCTCATTGAAAGTTACATAGGTGAAACCAATAGCACCAGCAATTACTCTGATGACCAGATGTTTTTTATTGTCTCTCGTGTGTAATTGTTGTGCTGCAAGCATGTCTGTTTGCAAAGCTCTGAGGATGCATGTGTATTCAACTGTCCAAAATTGACTGGAAAAGTCAGGACGTATTAAGTCATATAATGGTTTTATACATGATGCATAATCTGGAATGTAAGTTCTGCCAACATTTAGGAAACCCAATAATGATTGGAGTATTTTAATGGTATTTGGAGGCTGCAACTGCACGCATTTTTCTAAGAATTGTGGCGCTAGGCTCTTACCTTCACTTGATAATTCGTATCCCAGAAACAGGACACTAAGGAAGGCTATTTTTGTTTTTTGAAATTGAATTTATAGCCGAATTCAGTAAATCCTACAACAATCCGGTCCACCCGTCTTAGATGTTGCAGTAATTCATCATCTGTGAGATAGATATCATCTACATAGGACAATGCTTCAGGGTCAATGTCGTGCAATATTGAAGTCACATGAGCCGCAATGAGTCCTGGACTGTTCTTATACCCCAGTGGTAAACAACAGAATTTTTCTAGGAGCCTAGAGTGCTGAAACTTGTTAGGTTTCTACTCTCAGGTGCTATATTTGGGCAGAAGAAACCATTGGAAATGTCCAGTGTTGTTTTGTATTTTTTACGCACTATGTTGTTCATGGGTGCTGTGCTATGTGAGTTTTGTATAGCGTATGTGCATGTATGACTGTTTAGATGCCCTTAGTCTAAGACTATTCCATACGAATGGCCTGGTTTAGCTCTGGGAATAAGGGGTTATTCATTGGTGAAACGCAAGGTTTGATTACACCCTGGAACTCCAGTTGTGTGAGGTTTCCTTCACGGGTGCTTTAGCATCATGTTTTATTGGATATTGGGTTTGATGTTATCTATTGTGGGAACCATCTCAAATGGCAAGTGCATTGGTAATATTCTATGCTTATCCTGAGGTCCCGTATGGGGAAATACTGCTTCCAATGCATTTATTTTTTTAGCTAACCAAAACAGAATCTCTTCTCGTTTGGCCGGTACTTTACCCTTGATCAAATGTACAGTCGCAGGACTGATGCCTGGCGTCACTGAATGTGGTTGCGTCGGAGCAGCACATGCTGGGTTTGTGTTTAATGTTTGCATTACAAACTGTACTAATCGTCTGAATATTGCCGTAAGCTCAGCATATAAGCGACAGACTTTAGCTACCGTTACGTTCACTGTGGCAGGGTGAGGTGTATATGTAGCCAATAAAGGCCAGTTAGGACCATCATTAATTAGAGGACCTAACCTAATATGTAGAATTGTATGGGGTAGGGCACCATCAAGCCAATTATTATGTTCTTGATAAGATAGAGGTATTTCTAGATATGCATATGCTCTGTATTGTGCAGGTACGTGTGCAAGTGGATAGTGATGAAATTAATTTGTGTTCCCATCAGCTGCTGAAAATATGACCCAAGAATAAAACATTTCTGTTCTATAGGCTGGATGAGCCTCAACAACAAATGTAACTGGACCCCCTGGGCCTTTAGGCCATATGCCAATAAATGTGCAGTAAGGGGTGGTTGCATATTGACTGCAATTGCTACCTGTTGTGGGTTTGCCATAATGAATGGTGAGTTTTGTTCAGCGATAAGCACACCAAATGGGGATTATCCTTTTAGAGTTCAAGCTAGAACAACCTAGAGCGTTAGTTAGGTACTCCCTGCTTAATTTAGGAGGAAAATCCTCAATACCACAGACATCTCCTTATATAGTACTGAGGTGTCTTTGTATGTAGTGAGACAGAGATACTCAGGAGGAACTGAAAATTAGAGCCTGACCAAACGTTGGCGTCGCCATGTCGCCTAAGCTCTTATTATTCTAATGAGACTACTGGATTTGGGCGGCAGAATCACTTGCACTGTGGAGGACTGAGTCTGAACCCACTACAGGTGACACCTGTCCGTCTAATCCAGGTTTTGTTCTGGCTAACTGGCAGTGCCTCATCTCCACCAAAGAGCAGGGATGATTGGGCAACCGAGCATATGACATAATTGAGTCCTCAGCGAAATCGTAGTCACTCAGATCTCATCCATTTCTCTCAGTTACATTAGTCTCACATATACAAGGACAATCAGAGGCAGAATATATTTCAATAAGGTTTATTGAAGTAACTGCATCTTAGATAATAAAGCATGTACTGCAATAACTAGAACGATGAAGCATGACAGGATTAAAATTGTGACAAGGAGAGTAAAGCATAAAAATAACACTACCATATTGTCACTAGAATAACTAGAATAGCTCCTACCTAGGCTATGTTAGAGCACAGCATGTTAAGCGCTAGTTCTGCCCTTCAGGTTCCTCTGGGAAGACATCAACCCTCATACTTGAGCAAGAGGCCTGTAGTCTACATAAGCAGCGGAGCATGTAGCAATCAGCATACAGTCGTGGTCATCTGGTTGGAATCTCCCTCTAACATACATGGGTCAAAGTAGTGTTTTTATGATGAAACGGCTGGTGTTCCAAGAAAGGATCCCCAGGTAAGTGTGTGTATGTTTCTGTGAACATTAAAGACAGAGCGTACCACGTTTGCCGGCAACCTATCTTACTGCAGCCTTGAAAAAAGCCCAGAGTGAAAGAAATGTCTTGTTTAAGAACGCAGTGCTGGCCTAGGCAAAGAACAGCTAGATGGAGAAAATAAAACAAGACCAAAAATGTGGCTATTGTGAAAAATAATAAAACAAAGCTGAATAAAATATGTCTAGGTTAAAGTGCACAGCGGCAGGCCTAGTTTGCTAAAATAACGTGTATGAAGCTATAACTAAAATGGCTATCTTTAAACATTTTCCCAATTTGTATATGTGCTGTACAATGCAGTTTAACACTGCGTTAAAACGTAGTAAATAGAACCCTTAGATGTTTGCTGGCAAAAGGGTTTATCTGACCGTACGAGACTTCAGCTGCTTCACCTGTATTTTCTTTATCTCAATGCCAATAGTGAGCTCCATACTGATATAAATTATTGAGGTTTATAGAAGATTACAGTTAAAAAACTATACCCCTTGCACATTACTCCTTTTCTCTTTGAAATGCCCTACCTATTGAGCTGAGAGGAGACAATAATCACTTGAGATTCAGAGAGAATATGAAAACATATCTCTTTTCTTAATGTATTTGCTGTTCGATCTTGCACTCATAACTTTAATCAGCACTAACAGTGCCGGTAAGCCCGCTGGGTAGCCATGCACTATATAAATTCAGGTAAATGGAATAGAATCAGGTGAATTCCCTTAGACCAAGTAAAATCATCTAAGCTATACACCAAACTGGACATACATAAGGCCTATCATCTGGTGTGCATGAGGCAAAGAAATGAATGAAAACGTCAATTTTTACCTCAGGCTCATAGGCTGGTTTTCATGTATAGTGCCACCCCACCAAGCTTCTGAGAAAGGAAATGACATTCCATTGGTCTGGGGAGGCTCAACAAACAGTTAACTCCCCCAAGGAAAGTGTTTATTACTGCACCCGTATTAGTACTCCCGAACTTTGAATTACCATTTATCGAGAAAGATGCATCTGAAGATCACCTATGAGCCTTATTATTTCAACAAGACCACAAAACTGGTAAAATCCACTCAGGGATCTACTTGTTGCAGAAATTGTTACCTGCGGAACACAGCTATACCATTGCTGAGAAAGTGCTGCTTGCAATTTGCAATTTGTGAGGCCTTTTAGGAGTGGCAGCATTATTTGCCAAGGGCCCACTATACAGTGACTTTTTTCACACATTATTACAACTAGCAATGTATGGGCTCTGTCAGATGCCTAATTCAACAACAGTTGTGTTGGGCCTTGTCCTTCTTTGATTTTGATTTTGTGATAACATTTCTGTCATGGTTTAGTGAATCATATAGCAGATTAAAGATGGAAGTATCTTAGGGAAAGAGACAGCACCTCAAACAATCATAACAACCCATCAGATAGCACAAATCTCTATGACTGTCTTTTAGCCTTAGTTTCAGATCAGTGTGTGACTATCAAATTGGTCGTAGAAGTCTGACCAAGCAGGCTCACTTCGTAGCCCTTAAGAGCTTGCCTACTGCATCACAGTTGGCACAACAATTTTTCCAGCATGCAGTCTGCCTTCATGGTTTGACCACCACAATAATATTTGTTCCTTGTAGTCAGTTTACATCTTATTTCTGGAAAGAATGGTGCTCTGACTTTCAAGTACTCTCCACTATGGCCCAAATTTTCAGCTGCAAAGGGGTAGCAAGCCAAAGTGTTTCAACCAAATCCTAAAACAATTATTTTGTTATCTTACAGAAACTTCAGGATCTCTGGTGGTTCTGTTATGGCTTACTGAATTAACCTATTACAATTCTATCCACGTGTCCAGCTGTTTTATCCCGTTTTATGGAACTTATGGGTTCCACCCCAGATTTCTCCTTATATCCTAAGGAAAATGAAAAAATACAGGGCCATATTTATACTTTTTGACGCAAAACTGCGCTAACGCTTTTTTGCGTCAAAAAAATTAGCGCCGGCTAACGCCATTTTGAAGCGCCATGCGGGAGCCGTATTTATTCAATGATGTTAGCCGGCATTAGCCGCCGGCGCTGCCTGGTGTGCGTGAAAAAAAATGACGTACACCAGGCAGCGCCAGCGTAGGGGAATATGGAGCTTGGGCGCCAAAAAATGTGGCAAGTCAGGCTGAGGCAAATTTTTCGCCTCAACCCGATTTGCGCCATTTTTTTCGACTCCCAACCCCCATTGAAATGACTCCTGTCTTAGCAAAGACAGGAGTCATGCCCCCTTGCCCAGTGGCCATGCCCAGGGGACTTCTGTCCCCTGGGCATGGTCATTAGGCATAGTGGCATGTAGGGGGGCACAAATCATAAAAATTATTACTTACCTGAACTTACCTTATGTTCCCTGGGATGGGTCCCTCCATCCTTAGGCGTCCTCCTGGGGTGGGCAAGGGTGACAGGGGGGGTCCCTGGGGGCATGGGAGGGCACCTCTGGGCTCCTTCCGAGCCCACAGGTCCCTTAACGCCTGCCCTGACCAGGCGCTAAAAAACGACGCAAAAGCGGCTGGACGTCATTTTTTTTGACCCGCCCACTCCCGGGCGTGAGTTTTGCCCGGGAGTGTAAATACGGCGCACATGCCTCAGAGTCAATTTTTTAGACGGGAACGCCTACCTTGCATATCATTAACGCAAAGTAGGTGTCCACGCAAAAAAGTGACGCAAACTCCATGGACTTTGGCGCTAGACGCGTCTAACGCCAAAGTATAAATATGGAGTTAGTTTTGCGTCGGAATTGCGTCAAAAAAAACGACGCAATTCCGGCGCAAACAGAGTATAAATATGCCCCACAATCTTTTGGTGACAATTTGTTAAAAATCTGTGTACAAGTGGAATGCTGATTGGATACATACTAGTGGTCTCAGCCAAAAAAATTGTCCTTACATTATCCCAGCAGATTCCATTCTCACTTCATAGGACCTTTTGTGGCAGTAAAACAAGTGAACCTTGTGAACACCCAGCTATAACTTCCTGCCCCAATGAGAATACTCCCTATGTGTCAAGTGTCTTGAAATCAGCACAGACGCAGGCTATGCCATATCCACCCCATCTCCTCATTAAAGGAAACCCAAAATATGTACAAATAGTGCATCTTGGACTCCAGGGCAGTCGAAGGCCAAATCTGGTATTTGATTTCCTGGAAGAGATACCCAGCTGAAGCCGAACTGGCATCCAGTGTTCTTGCACCACGAGTGGTGGCAGAAGTTCCTGAATGTTATCCACAGAAACCTAGGCCCATATGTATACTTGTTTTGCGCCGCATTTGTGTCACTTTTTGAGGCAAAAGCGGCACAAACTTAAAAAATACAATTACAAAAAGTGACACAAATGTGGTGCAAAAAAAGTATAAATATGGCCCCTAGTTTCATGACCTCAGGTAGTATTGTAATAAAAACAAATGGACCCCAGCCTCCATGAAGCCTATGATTCTTATATTAGAACCACAGGCATTCAGAATTGGGTCCCTGGGAAACAGAAGAGAAGGGAATGGGAAGGGTGACACACAATAGTATGAGATGTACTAAGCCCATTATCTCCACTGGTAAATGAAATGTATTACACCATCAGACTCAAAAGTAGGGTTGACATGCATGATCAGTCATGATAAATTGCCTAAATAGATAGCGATTTGTAATTCAACTCACCAACTTGCAGCTATATGATAGCTTTGTCAGCAGGCTGAATCCATGAATTCCAGGATAAAAAGAGCTGAATGAGAAAGAGAAAGAGGTAAGTAGTGACAGCATCAACAAACCCTGCATAAATGCCAAAAAAACAATGGTGCAAATTTAAGGGATGTTGGGGACAGAGCAGAATGAGGAACAAAGAAGCTCACCAACAAACATAGTTGCCAGGCAAAGTCAATCTGAAAATGCACCCCTTATATATTGTTCTGCTTACAATGACCAAGAAGATGAACCTGGTTACCACCTTGTATGGTGTAGTAAGCTAGTATAGCTACCAGTGTAGGTAGAGTAAGAATGTTGGGGTGGATTGTTGGAATGTTGGTTGTGACAGTTAGCAGGAGTATTGGTGCTGATGAGATACGGATGCGGGCGGTTGTTAAGCTGCCTCCCATTGCTCAATAAATCTTACCTGAGACAGCTGTCTCAGTTTCTTTATTCAAGACTGCTACAGATAGATATGACCCTCATTCCCTAAAACAACGAACCTCTACCATAATAATGTGGTTAAGACACCAATACTTGCATGTGTGAATCCCCAAATTTCATCTATCACGGTAGCCATAGATGTCTTGCCACCTTTCTATTCTGTGATGTACGCCTGATTGTCCTGTGTACCCACATCCCGTTAGAGTCTGAAGTCTTGTTTTCAGTTGAGTCTGGACACCCAGGCCTCATGATGGAGAGGAGACTTCTGGGGAAGGAGGTACTGTCAGGATCGTTCCCATGCTCACCATCATGCAGTAGTGCCCTGCTCTCATCATCCAGAAGCACTTCTCACCACCTCTCTCCCTGTTTTATGATGCTGTGTAAACTTTGTGGACACAGTCATCAGAAGGGACCTTCTTGGTGGAAATGTTCCACAATTAGATTACCAGTATCACCTGTGAGAGCTTGCGCAGTTGCATGGTTCCATGGTGTTTGAATTAAGACAATGAAAGGAATGAACTAAATCGCACAAAAGACCAAGAGACATAGGCCCATATTTATACTTTTTTAGCACCACATTTGCGTCACTTTTTGATGCAAAAACTGAGCGAACTTGCAAAATATAATTGTATTTTGTAAGTTTGCGCTGCTTTTGCGTAAAAAAAAATGATGCAAATGCGGTGCTAAAAAAGTATAACTATGGGCCCTAGTGTGACAGTTACCTTTGGCATGACTGTGCTATAGACAGTAGGATGTTCTAGAGCATGGTTTCCAGTATTCTAGAGCCATCAGAGTGACAGATGAAAGCTTTTTTTTCAAGCGGAGGTGCGTCAATTTGCAACATTTCTTTCACCCTTTTCCTCATGAGTCACCAATAGACTGTCAGGTTGACATCAGAACTCATTAATCCTTCCAGAAGTGTGAGACAGCTGGCAGGTCAGCGGGCCAGCAGGGCATGAGCACCAATGATTGCAGATCTCCAGAGAATGCTCTAAAATTGTATACTGAAGCTGTTGCTTGATTGTGGACCTTGCTATTTCTTGGGTTAGAGTGTCTCTGAAAAGCACCCCTTTGTTCAATGTTAAATTACTGAGTAATTTTGGCAATGTGATATCTAAACCATGGGGTATGTGAAGGTCAAACAGAGTTAGAGCTACAGACTCAAACAAACTCTTTTACTTTGTGACTGGTTGGGCAAACTTGATTCAGAATTAACACTAGTGAGAGAGCGTAGCTTATATAACCTATACTAACATGAAATGTTTATGTACTAATGTGTAATAATCCCGCATAGAAAATGTTTTAATGTATTTTGCTAAAACGTGGCTTGAAATGTGCCCAAGGGGAGTGGCCGTCAACATATACGGGGACTAATGAAACTGACTAATACTTTTGAAATGTTATGTTATAATATGATTTTACTCTAATAACAATAAGATATATGCAAAGGTTTTGCTAATAAATCATTAGGCTTTAGTTAGCATGAGTCGAGGCCTAGCTGCCTGGCTCTCATATTAAGGGCCGTATTTATACTCCGTTTGCGCCGAATTTGCGTCGTTTTTTTCGACGCAAATTCGACGCTAAACTAACGCCAACTAACGCCATATTTATACTATGGCGTTAGAGGCGTCTAGCGCCAAAGTTCCCGGAATGTGCGTCATTTTTTAGCGTGAACCCCTTCCTTGCGTTAATGATATGCAAGGGAGGCGTTCCCGTCTAAAAAATGACTCCCAGGCCTTTACGTGGTATTTATACTCCCGGGCAAAAGAGACGCCCGGGAGTGGGCGTGGCTAAAAACGGCGCATTTGCGCCGCTTTTTAACGCCTGGGTCAGGCATGGCGTTAAGGGACAAGTGGGCTCAAAATGAGCCCAGAGTGCCCTCCCCTGCCCCCAGGGACCCCCCCTGCCACCCTTGCCCACCCCAGGAGGACACCCAAGGACGGAGGGACCCATCCCATGGACATTAAGGTAAGTTCAGGTAAGTATTTTTTTTTTTTTTTTTTGTGGCATAGGGGGGCCTGATTTGTGCCCCCCTACATGCCACTATGCCCAATGACCATGCCCAGGGGACAGAAGTCCCCTGGGCATGGCCATTGGGCAAGGGGGCATGACTCCTATCTTTACAATGATAGGAGTCATGTTGATGGGGGATGGGCGTCGAAAATAAATGGCGCAAGTCGGGTTACGACGATTTTTTCGACGTAACCTGACTTGCCCCATTTTAAGACGCCCATGCGCCATTTTCCCCCTACGCCGGCGCTGCCTGGTGTACGTGGTTTTTCTCGCGCACACCAGGCAGCGCCGGTCTGCTTGCGCCGGCTAACGCCATTCAATAAATACGGCGCCCGCATGGCGCTTCAGAATGGCGTTAGCCGGCGCAAAACTTTTTGACGCTAAACTGCGTTAGCGCAGTTTAGCGTCAAAAAGTATAAATATGGGCCTAAGGGCCGTATTTATACTCCGTTTGCGCCGAATTTGCGTCGTTTTTTTCGATGCAAATTCGACGCTAAACTAACGCCAACTAACGCCATATTTATACTATGGCGTTAGAGGCGTCTAGCGCCAAAGTTCCCGGAATGTGCGTCATTTTTTAGCGTGAACCCCTTCCTTGCGTTAATGATATGCAAGGGAGGCGTTCCCGTCTAAAAAATGACTCCCAGGCCTTTACGTGGTATTTATACTCCCGGGCAAAAGAGACGCCCGGGAGTGGGCGTGGCTAAAAACGGCGCATTTGCGCCGCTTTTTAACGCCTGGGTCAGGCATGGCGTTAAGGGACAAGTGGGCTCAAAATGAGCCCAGAGTGCCCTCCCCTGCCCCCAGGGACCCCCCCTGCCACCCTTGCCCACCCCAGGAGGACACCCAAGGCTGGAGGGACCCACCCCAGGGACATTCAGGTAAGTATTTTTTTATTTTTTTTTAATAATTTTTTTTGGCATAGGGGGGCCTGATTTGTGCCCCCCTACATGCCACTATGCCCAATGACCATGCCCAGGGGACAGAAGTCCCCTGGGCATGGCCATTGGGCAAGGGGGCATGACTCCTATCTTTACAATGATAGGAGTCATGTTGATGGGGGATGGGCGTCGAAAATAAATGGCGCAAGTCGGGTTACGACGATTTTTTCGACGTAACCTGACTTGCCCCATTTTAAGACGCCCATGCGCCATTTTCCCCCTACGCCGGCGCTGCCTGGTGTACGTGGTTTTTCTCGCGCACACCAGGCAGCGCCGGTCTGCTTGCGCCGGCTAACGCCATTCAATAAATATGGCGCTTCAGAATGGCGTTAGCCGGCGCAAAACATTTTGACGCTAAACTGCGTTAGCGCAGTTTAGCGTCAAAAAGTATAAATATGGGCCTAAATGTGTTTTTCTAACGTGCAGTGTGCTGACCTGCTGAAGGACATGAACTCTTGTTTTTTCTCTAAACTAGAAGCTGAATGTAACCGTAGTAGATCCGTTCTCATGAAATTCGACTTGCTTGTAGAAACATTTTAGCTGAATGCAACACTGTAGACTACTTGTAGGTACAAGGTCGCCTGAACCGGTACAGACAATGGAGCCACTGACCGAAGATGTGCAAAGGACCACAAGACTATGAAATCATACCGGACATTCCACCCGCTACAGACGTCAATCATAAGGACCAATAAAATACGTGAGAACTGTTATGGGGTGACAAATTCGATGACCTAATATGAAGACAATTGGTTAAAGATAGTGGGGTGCAACCCCCTAAGTCCAACCAAATTTTAGGGGGATGTACAACGAAAAGGGGATAAAAACCCTTGACACCAGGAAGTAAGTTAGAACTAGAGGCGAGAGAATAGGAGAGAGTTAGGGGAGATGCTGATGCGATTTGCTATGATCCAGTCACTTTGTCACTTTGCTTAGTGACTTGCTAATTTTACTTAGAACCATCCTTGCCCTTAGATTGCCGTTTACACGTTACCTCCTTACGAGGGATGTGCCCCCTTTTACCAGAGCTGAATTCCTGATGGCAATCAACTGATGTCCGGAGGACGAAGACCGAACCTGAGTGCTGACCCAAATACGGAGGGTAACTATATGACAATGAAATTGTGATTGTCTGTTTGCTTTTTCCTTTCTAGGTACCAACTGCTTCTTTTGACAGAGACCATAGTTAGATGTTTTTCCAAATTGGTGTTACTAAATTGTTTTGCATGAAGCCCAACATGCCAATGCTAATTAGAGGTTAGTTGAGAGGGGTTCACTAAACCTGCGCAAATAGACAAATGACTGAATCTATGCTTTGTTGAATAACGTGGTGATGTTACTCTGCTGAAAATAACCTATGCTGACGCTGTGTTATATTCTAATATTCGTGATTCTTGCTTTGATGAAATCTTATCAGTGTTGCCATATTGTGACTATGCTAATGTGTTTCTTGGTTTTGAGACTAATAAACTTGCTAGTAGAATTGTAATCAATAGGGAATAAACTTCACAAAATCATATTATTCTGGTGTGATTATTCATGACTGAAAGGTCATGGTGTTTCCTGAGTTTCATTAAATGTCATTGACTAAGGTGAATTGCATTGTTTTAATAAATAATGATGACGTTATTGACATATTGATTGACATGTTGATTAGCTATCTCGTCCTAAGGTGTCTTCAATAAGGATCAAAAGATTCATTGGCCTAAAATGAGTCCCAAAGTGAGTAAATTAGTCATAAAGGGACGCGTTAACACTAGTGTTGTACGTTACTGATTCAATTACTAACCTGTTTATCTCACTGGGATACCTGAATTCAGTCTGGTCAAAAGGCTAATCCGGCACAACAAAACACAAAGAGACACTAAACTAAAGGTTGTGGTGGCTAGCCTGAAGAAGCTTCTTGAACTGTCCTGACCTGAGGGGAGTGGCGACACGTGGTGTAGATTGTAAAGCATGGGCAAACTTGAAGGAGAGAGCATAGGTAAATATAGTGTAGGAAGCCAATCCGCAGCATGCCCTGAGGGTGCAACTTTGCTGTGCCCTCCAGTGGCATGCAGAAGAGCCCAGGAGATACTACTCAGAAGGAGTGCTATACTGGAGACACTAGCCCTGACCCAGGAGATACTAGAGACCAAAACAAATGACTATGTTGCAAAAGATCTGAGCTTAACTATAGCTGACCAATGTGAAATGTCTGAAAGAGTCACTGAGTTGGTGTCAGCCCGAGCAGAGAGGTAGACAATAGAGCATGAACTCCATAAGTCACTGAGCTTAAGACCAAAGTTTAAACTCTTGATCACTGGAGAGGGAGCTATTCACTTAGGTGAACTTACACATATACATTTTCACTTGTAAGTTACTTTTTCACTTAGTAGCAAGTGGTTTTTAACCTATGGTCAGGGGACTCCTGGAGGTCTGTAGCTCTTACATAGGGGGGCAGAAACTGCTTAGAAAATTAACAGATTAATAAAGTTTTTAGAAATAAAGAAGGAAAATGCAAATAAAAAAAATGTAAGCTGTTTTGTAAATGTGAAGAAATTTAAAATGTGAGGCTAAAAATGAAGATGGTATCCTTGGATTAATTTTTGACAGCAGTCCATGTGCATCAAACAAAATACAGTATGGACATTAGGTGGCCTCAATTGAAATTGGAAAAGTTCCAACCTTCCTCTATAAATTGCAAATTTGACTTTTTAATATTTCTTTTTAAATTAAAAAGAATATTTTATATTTTTGTATTTGTTTGATGAATACTTGTTTATTTTTGTGTATTGTTTTGCTGTTCAAACCATCAAAATTGCTCAGGCTGGGCTTCCAGTAATAGTGGGGTCCCCGGATTTTGATAATGATCATTGGAGGTCACCGGTCCCAGTAATGATTAACTGGGGATCGACAAAAGTCATAAGGTTAAGAAACACTGCTTTAGGCAATTCACCATTTGTTTTTGCGAAATAGGTTCTGCCCATTTCATCCACCCAGATATTTCACCTGTTTTTTGGACTTTTTACCGTGTGAGAGTCTCACTCCTTGTGTCTTACCCCCGCTAATCACACAGTAAATGGACTGCACCTGTTTACCGCCAATGCCCACTTTTTCAGATAAGATTGCTGCGATGCAGCTAAGGTAGGGGGCACTTGGCTGGCCACGCATGAACACATGTGCACTCACATGTTCCCATGTGTGCAGGCTGAGCATGTGAGACTACCATTGTACGCGGCCTGATAACTGCAGACAGATAGCCTGGAACAAAAGGGACTTTGCAAGGTTAGATGTTGACCTTGGGTAGGGCTTATAATAATAGTGGGCTCTCATAAATAAGGTCAGTAGAGTTTACTTGTTTATCTCAAGTGTCTCTGTATTATACACATGGGGGAAATCTGCCTTAGAGTGCACCTTCACTTCCCTTAGGCCAACAGAGTTGAGTAAGGTATCAAACTGGGGTGAAACATATACTCCAAATTTGAATTTACAAGTCCCAATAACCTACATGTACATCTTTTGGGTCATCCAGAAGTGTCATATTTCACTGGCTCAGCTCAGGATCAGAGTCCAGGCTTTTTTTCACCCTCCTGGCCCAAGTTAATTAATCTGCTCCCCAGAAGAGAGAACAAAAGTCTCAACAAACAAGAGGTGTAATTAACAGTGCTTCACTCAACTCCTGAGGATGAAGAGTTGAGGAAGAAAATTGCAATGTGGTAATCAACCATTGCACTGTACCAGGGTTGGAGCAGCCGAGGCCCAGTGAACAAAAGAGGAAGCTGAGACATCTGGAGGCAACACATGAGGGGGCTCCCCTCTGATGTTTGTTATGGGAAAGTCCTTGATAATAATGTCAGCTAGGGGCAGAGCTTAGGCCCCAGATGACTTTTTTCAAAGAGATAACAAGGACTACTTGACAGCCTCATCTTAGATTGTCCAGCATGCTGTGCAGGAAGGTTGGGACAGGGGTGGAGGGGTGGGGTGGCATCCTAGTTTTGCTCAGTGGTGTCTGGCATCAAGAACTTTCCATCTCCACTTAAAAGCTCTTGCATAAGAGAGAAAGAGTTGGACACTAGAACTGGGTGGTGGCAACACCATGGACAGCTGGATGGACTAGCCTCCTGATACTTTACTGGGCTAGGAACTCGGCTTAGAGTTGACCCTACTAGCAGTCGGTCTCCCCAGGACCAGTAAGGCGGATTTTCTTACACCCCTGAAGGAACTCTTCAAGAATTGCTACTGCCTTGCGTTATGACTTATAATGTGAGTGGGCATTTTGGTGCAGGTCTGGAGTGCTTACTGAAGGTCTGTAGTGCTTACACTGTGTACACAGGTTAGGTAGAATCTGTCCTAAAGTGCAGTTTCACTTCACTTAGGCCTACAGGGTCCAGTGAGGTCCCAATCTAGTGATAAACATGCATCCCAAGTGTGAATTTATAGACCCCATCATCCTATATATACACCTTATGGCGCTGTAAAATGTGTCATATGTTCCTGGCTCAGCTCAGAACCAGATTCCCAGGCTTTTGAACCCTCCACTGGCACAAGGTAATTGAACTAGTCCCCATGCAGAGGGATCAACGGCCTCTTCACACAAAATAGCTATTAACTGTGCTTGACCCTGCTCCTGGGAAAGGAATGGGTGTGAATTAAAACTGCATCTGATAATTAAATTATTTTTTCACAATGCACCTGTGACAGCCCCGGCTCACTGAAACCAAGGAAGAGAGCCAACACAGGAGGGATTCACCTTTGAAGCATTGGTGGTAAGTTTTGGGCATAAAAGTGGCAGCTCTGGTGCCCAGACCTTGGTGAGTTGGTAGCCACAACCACTTGACTATCACTGACTTCTGAAGAACAGCCTCGGATACCGAGTCTTGATGCTCAAATGTTCCATCTGAGTCTGTGGGACCCATGTGAGCCATCGGAGTGCAGTTTGGGCACCTAAAACAGACACTAGCCTTTATTAAATGGAACACCTGGTTTAGCCGTAACCGGAGACTAGTAGACCAGTACCAACTCTTTTTTTCTGGACTTCAAGGGGCGTTGACTCCCGCGGACAAAGTTGCCACACTGTGTTTATGGACTGAGGGGTGGCCCCAGGAAGTGCCCTATCACCGATCAGCATCTGCTGCATCCTTCAGCATTTTCAGCACCCTGTAAACCTTGCATCAGGACCACTCCATTTACGTCTATAGCGTTCGCCCATAGAGCCTGGAACTGGACAGAAGACAGCTTTGACTGTATGGTAACTGTCCTGCCAAGCTTCATTGGCAGCTGTGACTTGCTCCCTGCTGGAGTTGGTCACCCTAGGACTGGAGAAACTGAACACAACTTTATAAAAATGTTTTTAAAAATGTTTAAGTTTTCCAAGTAACTGCTAACTGCTGTAATTGCCAAAGCTTGTTTGCAATTTGAATGAACAGCATTGATTTATTTTTTGCCTTATAACTAATGTCTCTGGAACTCTCTGTGGATTTTGTTCTGTTTGGTGCCTAAAAAGTCATAAAAATATGAGGTATTCTTATAAATTTGTTTAGGATTTCCTCTGGGTTGTGTTTCTTTGCTGTTCAACTCTTTTGGTACTTCTAAATGCTTTGCACTTGTTCCTTAGACAAAGCCTGACTGCTCAAAGTCACAGCTACCAAGCGATTGAGCTAAGGTTGAGCTTAAGTTGCAAATGAGCCTGACTGGACCCAAGACATGTTTGTGAGTTTATAACGCAGTGAGGTCACACAATCACACCATATAATAAAACGTTTTCCTCACACTAGGTAACCCAGATAAAAAGGTCTGATCACACCATTAATTCTTTCAACTATGGTTTCTGGGACCACCCCTCTATGCATTCTACTCATGGCAGGCAGGGCACATTTGATGTACCTTTGTGGAGGACAGATCCCAAACCTCTCGTAGTCAGGGACACTCACAGACCTCTGCATACACACATATTAGTGTGACACCTAAGGTGAAAATAAAAAGGTAGAATACCACATATACACTCAATTGGGCACTCAAGGCAGAGAAACATGTCATTATACCATGCAGTAGACTTTACCATACCAACAGACGACCCCTACCAGAGCTGAATAGCTAGATCCTTACTCCACAGAAGCCTAGCCATTGGATCAGCAAAATAGGCAGGAAAGTCCATTCACTGTCCCATTTTGGTTTTCTGCCCCACTGTGAAATGTAAGTCTTGTAATGAGAAAGACCATCTCAGCAACTTCGAATTTTCACCTTTCATTGTCCACTTTAGTGGTTTGTGAGTTGTCTGGATCACAAACGTGGTACCAAACGTATCAAGCTGGGACCTTATCAAAGCTCACATAGTGGCAAAGCAGTCTTTCTCAATGGCCACCCACTTTGACTCTCTAGAGAGTGATCTGTGACTGATAAATGCCATTGAATGCGCTCTACCGTTATCATCAAGTTGAGCTAATATTTCTCCAACTACTTTATCTAAAGCGCCATTTTGTACTATGGAGGGATAATTGTAGTCAGGGTCCTTCAATACAGGTGCATTGCGTCTGCAATTCCTCAAAAGCTCTCTGACTCTCTTCATTCCATATCATTTTCTTGGGCCCCCTTATTGATGTCAGGTCTCTCGATGGGGCAACTATGGTCTCATATTTGTCTACAATGTACTTTTAGTAACCAGTAAGATCTGTAAAGGCTCTCACTGGCATCTGGGTGGTGGGAACACCACACTCTGACACACACTGAGGCCCTTATTACGAGTCTGGTGGTCCAACACACACTGAGGATCTTATTATGAGTTTGGCAGTCCTGGGACCGCCAGACTTGCGGTGGTGGTCCTGGGACTGCCAGACTTGCGGTGGCGGTCCTAGGACTGCCAGACTTGAGGTGGCGGTCTGGCCTCCACATTATGACCGTGGCAGAGCCACCATGGTCCGACCGCCGGCACCGCCAGGTTGCCGCTGGTCGACAGCCTGGCGGTGCCAGCGGTCTTAATCCACCAGGGCAGCAATGCAAGCAGTGCTGCCCTGGGGATTCCGAGTCTCCTCTCCACTGGCTTTTGCATGGCAGTTCCACCGCCATGCAAAGGCTGGCAGAGATGAGGTGCAGGGAGCCCCACGGGGCCCCTGCATTGCGCATTCACTTGGCATGAGCAGTGCAGGGCCCCTCATGGATAGGCCCATCGTGCTTTTCACTGCCTGAAATACAGGCAGCGAAAAGTGTGACAGCTACTGTCGCACCTCATGCACGGCAACATTGCCACCAGCTCGATTACGAGCCAGCGTCAATGTTATGGCCTGTTTCCCACTGGGCCAGCAGGTTCTGCCCGCTGGTCTAGTGGGAAACTCATAATAGGGCCAGCGGGTGGAAAATCAGAGTGGCGGTTTTCTGTCCTAAAGAATTTGGCAGGAGGCCTCAGCCGCCCTGCAAACTCAAAATGAGGGCCTGAATCTTTAAATCCAGGGTGAATCTTCCCATTGCCAACCTGATGCCCAAAGTAAACTACAGGCAACATACTTACCTGGCATTTGGTTGCTTAGATGGTCAGTTTCAGTTCCTTTATCCTGAACAGCAATTGTTCTAGGTGCTAGAGGTTTTTCTCCCACAAATTGCTAAACACTGCAATTTCATCCAGGTAGGCCACACTAAACTCTTATAGCCCAGGCAGAACATGGTTCATTCGCCAGGTGCTAGAAATCGCAGGAGCTTTCTTCAACACAAGGGGCATTACCATGAACTGGCATAATCCCTCCACTGTAGATAATGCAGTTGACCACATCCTTTTGAGGTGAGTTCAACGTTTTTTCTCACCCCTCTTGGCTTAAGGTGCGGGCCACACACAGAAAACCCAAACAGAAATTCAAAGATACTAAACCATACTTATGCTATGGAATTTCTCTGTAGGTGAAAAAAAGACGTGCCATCAGAAGATCTTACTTTCTCCTGAGGTTTTCCATTAGAATCTCCATCATGCTGTTAAAAGTGTCTTATGGAATATTTCCACCAACCCATTCGTTTGTGGGTGGTAAGCCATGGAAAAGTGATAGGTCATACCAGCTTGCTCCCACAACTCCCTCATGCATGAGGGGATAAAGTTTGCTGCCGGTTTTGGAAATCACTATCTCAGGAATTCTGACCCTAGAAAAGATCCCTAGGAGTGCTCTAACAACCACCTTTGAAGTTGTGCTCCTTAGAGCTACCGTTTCTTGATACCTGGTGGTATGATACACCCCAACGAAGACGCACTTTTAAAAAATATATATTTTATTAATTTTTACATCTAACAAACATTACACAATTTTCGTTGCTAGCAGATTACTTTTACTTTCATTACACACATGGCATATCAAATATGAATGCCATGATCCAGTTATTAACATCAAATGTAGACAAAACTACATATACAGAGGCCTGACACATGTGCTGCTATTGCGCAATCAATGGTGAGTGTGTGCATCACCCTGGGGTTTCTCATGTGAGCCCTGTTGGCCTTTGGCATGGAGCAGGTCCAGCCAGTTAGTGAGAGAGGAGGGGGAAGATAAGAATGAAGGGGGAAAGAAATGTTCAACCTCAGGCTTAAACAGCTTCTGCAAAGAAAACATTCTTGGTTAAAGAGTACCTTCTCTGTTAATTTCTTGACTAGTTAGTTAGCTTTATTTCGGTAAAATAAAATACCATCAAAGCACATGAACAAAAGCCATAAATATATAAAATCTCTAGCTAGTAATAGCAAGCAAAAAATATAACAATTCTGCCACATCGCAAGCCTCATCTAAAAATACAATATGATAAAAAACATTTGAGAATTATGAAAAACAGTATTAAAAAGCATAACTACAAACCACAACGCATCACATATTCTCAGTTAGGGGCTAATTCGCATTGGTCCTCACTATAATATTGGCTTTCGATTTACAATTGCTAACTCATGACAAATATAATACTGTATGTCATGATTATGACTTCAAGGATTTGCGTCTAATGGGACAAATTGCCTCCAGAAACTTTGCAATGCACATGCCACGTTACCATAAGCATTTGATTTAAAAATCCTAAGAGCTAGACTCCCACTCCCTAAACCCATGGATCTGCAGAGTGGTATAAGCCAACGTGCTTTCTGCTTAGAATAAGTAGGGCAGCAAAATGAAACATGGGCTATATGTTCAACAACTCCACATCCCATCGGACATAAGTCATTGTCAGTGCCAGAATTAGACTATTTACAAGTAAAAGAGCAAAGTGGTAATGTCCTAACCTAAATCTGATATAAAGTGCACGTGCTGAAGGAGATACAATCAAGTCCATAAAGTGCTCAAATTCATAATGGCATTTCAAGTACAAAAAACTGTCAGTTAGACTAAGTGAGGGAACCTTTGCTAGTTTTTTCATTTGTACACACAGTCAATATGCATCTTTCACAAGCTGCACAGCATTCTTTGGAAGGTGAGAGGGGTCTGACCAGAAATCACAGAGGCCAAGATTGATAAGGGTTTCTTTAACGTAATTGCTCCATCTAACTTTCTTTAGGGCTTGCGTACTCGTCAGGGCACTAAGCCCAGCTCTGTATGGGCCGAAGATGTCCAAGGACCATATCCTAATCCAGTGCGTCAATGGCCTTAAGGCAGCAGTATGCGAAATGTGGTGCAGATTCAAATCCAACCTAATGGGCAGAGTCGGGGAACTTACCGGTATTTTTATAGCATTTTCAAGAACAATAATTCAGCTTTCTCCAAATCATTCAGGTTACAATAACACCATAACTCTCCACCATATAATACTCCACCCCTTGCTTGAGCTTTGTATATTTCTATTGCAGCAGTAATTGCAAAGCTGGGAGATTTGGCAACATATCTCAGAATGCACCCAGATTTTTGTTTTAAGCTCATAACAGACTTTGATAAATGGGCCTGCCATATATAGGAATCCTCCAGTCTTATTCCCAGATAATCAGAATTGGTTACTCTTTCCAAAACCTCTCCCTCCAAAGATATCTTCCTTATTATTTTGTGTTTACAATCACCAAACACCATATATTTGGTTTTGGAAGTATTCATTTCCAGCCCATGGTCTTTGCAGAAGCACGTAAACTTCTCAAGCAGATTAATAAGACCTGAGGCAGTTTGAGATAATAACAAAGTATTGTCTGCAAACAGGAGACAAGGAATCCTCTCCCCCTCTATTTTGGGTGCATCACTGACACTTAGGTAGGAGACACAGACATTAATAAACAATAGAAAAAGTGTAGGAGCCAGCACACATCCCTGTCTCACTCCTCTGTGTACTGCAATCTCACCTGTTAGTTCCCTTGTGTCCCTATCTAATTCTGGCATAACTCCCTGAATACAGCTCTTTCATGAGATTTAACAAAGGGCCCGGCACTCCAACTTTATTCAAGACTTCCCAGAGTTTCCTGCGTGGGATCAAATCAAAGGCAGACCTAAGATCTACAAATGCGACAAACAGTTTCCTGGCCTCCAGGTCTACTATCTTCCATTTAATCGTGAGGAAGCGGAAGGCCTGGTCGACCGTGCTAATCTTCTGTCTAAAGCCAGCCTGTAAGTCGCTCAATACTTGATTATCTTCCATCCATACCTTAAGCCTGCTCAATACCTGATAACAAAATATTTTTTGTAAATTATCCAGAAGACTAATTGGTCTATAATTCCCCGGTACCGCCTCTCACCTTTTTTGTGAATAGGTACAATGATTGCTCCCTTTCAAGTTTTAGGGTGAATGCCACTTGCTAGAACGGCGTTTGACACCCTGTTGACACAGGGACCCCAATTGGCAAGATCAGATTTAAACATGTCCGCGAGTATACAATCCAACCCAGGGGCTTTGCCTACTTTTTGGGCCCTGATAGCAATCTCAGTTTCCTTAAGGGAGAAGGGGGTGAGGCTAGGTATAAGTGGCAGCTCCTCAATGGGTTCGTTCTCAAAGACAAGAGGAGAGGCAGGCTCACAGGTGTACAACTGCGAGAAGTGGACGATCCAATCTTCAGGGGAGATGTGACCATCAAGACTAGAGTTTTCGCTATGCCTATTTCTGGCAACCAGGGTCCAAAAATGATGGGAGTCTTTGTCTCTGGCCGCCAGCAGTAACTCCTGCCACGATGTTTCTTCCCATTGATGTTTGCTAGTCTTGATTGCGGATGCGTATTCATGCCTAGCATGGATTATCTCAGTTCTATCTTTTAGTTTTAATGCTCCTATCAGATTGCTCTTGGCATCTTTACATATCTTAGCAAACCACCTATGAAGCAGTTTTGCTCCCACACATTTATTCACACCACTAGATCTAATAAATAACTCTCTTATAGCAAGAAAAAACCCTTCATGTAGGTCCATTACCTCATTCGGGGGGCATGGGGAGGAACTAACAGGTGGTTGGTAAGTGAGAACAAGATTGCAGAGTTTTTCGCATAGTTTATTTGAATTTCTAAATGAATCTCATTTCAAGGTACGCTTGTTAGAAGATACCTCTAAGGAAAGAGGGACTTCATGATGTAGTTGTGCACCTTTTGTAAGAAGAGCTGACTATCATATATTACTAAGAGGAGGGCATGATCGCTATTATATTGGTTAAGATCTTTAACAATATACCATAATCTCACATCAATTAGTACAAGATCGAGAGTGGCACTATAGGACCCTCTAAGATATGTAGGTTTCACAGGGGCATCAGATGGGAAACGACCATTCCCTGGATGAAGACCATGAGTTAATATAAGATTTATAACTTGCAGGGCCCTGGCATTGGATTTTGGCTGCTTTCTCTGGGATGTGTACGGAGGAATATTCCATATCATATCCTCTATCTGAGTGATTTCTGAGAAAGCAGAATTAGGTTCCAGGGACACATTAAAGTCACCAGCTATGATAATAAAATGGGTTGAGCAATGGTCAAGCAAAAAGGCATTCAGGATCTGGATGGTTTGAGACGTTTGGTTTGGGTGGTCTGGTCTTTTGTAGACATTAATACAAAGTAACGGTAAACCTTGCTTTGTCTGAATAGACAGGGCTAATATATCAGGCGATTCCATGTGAACTTCTTTAACTTTACCCACCTCCGATATTCTTATCCAAGTAATAAGTCCTCCTGCTGCTCTACCAGCAGAGGACTGCCTGGCTTCCTTACAAAAGGAACTATACCCCTGTCTGTATGTATTTGTGGTAGCCCAAGTTTCCTGGAACAAACATATACTAAATGTGTCTATGTACATCCCCCAGTCAACATCATCTTTTTTATTTCTGATTCCCGCCACATTCCATGTTATGAAATTTTATGTTAATGTCTCATGGACCCTAGAGTTCTTGTGAGAGAACACAAAAGGGTCCACTCCAACATGACTCTGTATGAGTTGTGTTTTAGATGTAATATCTTTAGATGACATAGCCAGACTCTTCTGAAAGGAAGAATCTAAGATCCCATCTCTAGCTACATTTGTGGTTTTAGAAATGGATGAGTTGCTGTCCTTAGAAATTGTCCAAAGTGGCAGTCAATCTATATCTGATACTGCACCTGATGGACCTGGCACACATGGACTAGACCTCTGTTCTACAAAATCATATTCCTTAGTTTGAAACTCATTTGTCAGTATGGGATGCATGAGATGGGGACAAGTTGAGAGGATGGGAGCAAAATGACCATTGTCCTGGCAAGGGAATACTGTTAGCATGCCTTCAGTATTTTGTGCCTCCTGTGTGAAATGTCATTGTTCTCTCTAAAGTGTGTGTCTCATCATTTTATTGTTTAGGTTCTGCAGTATAGAATCCCAACCGGGGAGTGCCATGAAAGATTTGTTAGACCCCATGGCAGCATATACATAGATCAATGTGAATTTGTGTAATAAATTACATCAGTCACTCTTCACAATCATGATGATTGTCAGCCATGTCAACTTAGTAACAACTACATATATCAAATCAAAATCAAATCAAATAAAAAAACATTTATAAAGCGCGCTACTCACCCGTGAGGGTCTCAAGGCGCTAGTGAGGGTCTCCCATTACATCTCTCTTTTCTTTTACCTTTGATTCCTTGGACCTTGAGACCTTCATACATATCTTAAACTCTGGACATGTTGAGGATGCTCATCATTTTTCCTTCCCAGGACTTGAGGTAGAGCTGAGGTGGAGAACCCTCACCAATTGCGATGCTTTCATGCTTGTGCTTGGGAATGTGCTTATGTATCAAGCTTTTCAAAGTCTGGAACATGTTTATGATGTTCATGGCATCATGGGTGACTACCAGGACATGTAAACTACACAGGTACATGTCCTGCCTTTTACCCACACAGCACCCCGCTCTAGTGGTTACCTAGGGCACACATTAGAGGTGACTTATGTGTAGAAAAAGGGGAGCTTTAGGCTTGACAAGTACTTTTAAATGTCAAGTCGAAGTGGCAGTGAAACTGCACACACAGGCCTTGCAATGGCAGGCCTGGGACAAGGTAAAGGGGCTACTTGAGTGGGTGGCACAACCAGTGCTGCAGGCCCACTAGTAGCATTTAATCTACAGGCCCTAGGCACATTCAGTGCACATTACTAGGGAGTTATAAGTATATGAAATAGTCCAATTGGGTATGATCCAAAGTTACCAGGTTTAAAGGGAGAGAGCATATGCGCTTTAGCACTGGTTAGCAGTGGTAAAGTGCGCAGAGTCTAAGAGCCAGAAAAAACAGAGTCCAAAAAGTGGAGGGAGGCAGGCAAAAAGTTAGGGGTGACCACAGTAAGGCATGTCAGGTCTAACAATGGGAATATGTTGTTACAGCATTGATTTTGTCCATTATCCCATTCCACAGGCATGGTCTTGTTTCTGGTGGGTGTCTTCAGTATCTTAAGGCACATTAGATGGTCATGGTGTCTTATCATCTCTTTGGCCAGGACATCCAACTCAGGATTCGTAAACTTCTACTTCCTTATCCTCTTGGGGTCCATGGTGGAAGGATTTGGCACGTTTCTGCTTGTGATGACTGAGTGATATCAGAGGATTGCAATGAATTATGTTTGTATTGTTTCAAGGTGTTTTGTCTTCACAAAATGAATGCATTTGCTAGGACATCCAACTCAGGATTTTTGAACTTCTATTTCCTTTCCCTCATAGGGGTACACCACCATACGGAAAGGAGTTATTGGTGTGCTTTGGGGGTGTCCTGAGGTCTTTCTATGTACAGCTCTGACTGTTTCTGCACTTAAGGGATTAACTGTCTAACATCCCGACGCTAACAGTGCCTGAAAAAAGGCATTTCCTGATGTTCACGTGCTATTTACACTGGCATGCTGTAATTACCACTAAACCTAACTCATAATCAGAGTCTAAGCCTTTTCCCTCACTGTAACCCTGGACTCTAATGTAGTTAAAGGTGTCTGGGGTCCAGTCTAAATGAAGGTATGGTGAGTCTTGCTGACCCATGTTCTCTACTAGTTTAAGAATTTAAGAGGAAATATATCTGATTTATGTTTCTTGACCTGTAACCACAGCAGTTTTTTTCAAGGCTTTTACTAATTTTAGAGTCAGTTTTAGGCCAGGTCTGTGTTTTCCAAATGAAACAAAATGTCATCCACATATAGGGATACCAGATGTGTATGATTGACTGTTCTGATACCTCTCCTAGCATTAACCCTCCTGAGTATTGTGGCAAAGTGATCCATCACCAGCAAGAAGAGTAAAGGCAACAGAGGGCATTCCTGCTGAGTGCATCGCTATACTGGAAAGGCATCAGAAATTACTTTATCTGTTCTGACCCTTGTGGTTGGTGATGTTTGTAAGAATGTAATCTCTGTTGTTATTACAGGATCAAAACTCATTGTTCAGAGTCATAAGCAGGTAATTCCAATGAAGCCTATCAAAAGCTTTCTTCTCGTTGGTCGAGGCCGCCAAGGGCATTTGTGCATTTTCTGGGCATTCCCCTATGTCATGAAAAGGCCTCCTAATATTATGTGCCGTATTTTTCTGCACACACTATGCCTTCCTGATATACCAATTCAGGACCTAATTGGGTGAGCCTTCCTGCTAATGTTTGCCAACGACCTTGAAGTCCAAGTTCCACATGGACAGTAGTTGATATGAGGACACTTCCTTTTTTAGGAAGAGTTACTATTGTAGCATCAGCAACTGTGGTCTGTAGCCTGCTTTTTTGACTGGTTGTTTCAAACATTGTCAGTAACAGCTTAACCTCGAATTCAATCAGTTCAACAGTTACCAAGCAGTTCTTTTCAGGTCCATCTCCCTTGAACTACTCAAAATCTAAAGGACTCAGGAGTGCAGCAGCATTTTATCAAAAAAGTAATGAAGTTTTATTATAATGTGCAGAATTAATTGGTAGGATTTAATGGAGAATCAATGTGTTTACATGGAAAATTGCAATAGGGAATCATATTTACTTGTACTAGGTCTGAACAGTTAAAGCAATACTGTTTGACATGCTGACATGACTAAAGAATTATAGCTCAGTATAAAATGTTTATTTCTTGGCATTCCCATCAACATGTTTTTCATAATGAACAGTAGCTGTATAAAATGTTTTTTTCATGTCTGAAGATGTTTCTATTTATACAATTACCACTCTAAGCTAATGAATAGGCTTGTTATTTAGGAAGACAGATATGAAACACACAGAAATGTAGTTCTGAACAGGAGAATAAATCACAAGAAGAACCCAGATAAGTAACTAGTCGTCAATAACAAATAGTTGCGGTATTGAGTGCTGCAATCTGGAGTTATTGTGTTCCTGTGAGAAAAATGGGAGTGTAACCGTTCCCATGAGAGTATCAAAAGCTGATTGGCTGACTGAAGAAAGAAGACACCAGAAACTGCACCATTGAAAATAGGTGTTGTTTGTGATAGTGTGTGTTCCTAGAGTAGGGCATGTCTATCAATCCTGACTTGTCTTTCAGAGCCCTTTGCACTTGCCATTTTGAGCCCGAATCTATGCTGGAGATGCTACTGAGTTTATTGTACTTCTCTTCATGAGAGATTTTTGCTTTAATTAATTTAGCTGCCCTTTAACGCTGAAGCTTTATGCTTTATCTGACATCTTTCTTGAGCCAGAACTTTTTATGGGTTCTTGCATTGACACCGTTTCTGTCCTTTTCTTGGAATAGGGATTATTTCCTTAATGGAACATGCATATTGCTTTGTATTGTGATTTACTTATGGATTATTGATTTTGAACTGAACTCTCATTAACTGAGAACTAATACGATTTTACTATGGAAATTTGAATAAAGTTGAGCTACTAAAAGGATTTGAAAATAAGACCCTTTAACTCACTCTAAACTCTCATTAGTGACTCGAATAAAAGTAAATATTTGATTGAATAATGTGATTTGTAGCTCCTGTTAATCTCAGCCAACGTCAAAGATCTATTGGCCTGAGAAGAAGAAACAGCAGAAATTCTCCCTGGTGAGTGGTGTATTTTTTAGAAACCATCCGAGACATAGCTCCAGGGAGTGTGGGGGGGCGGGGGGCTTTTGGGTGTTGCACCTACCCCTAAAAAATGTATTCTGAAGTAAATAGTTGGATACAAGTGCTTTCAGTTGGGTAATGTGAAGTACTGGTCGGATTCACCTGGGATTTCTACATGCCCACACTCACAAAAACACACAAACCTCTCTCGTCTATGTTTTGAAGGCTTTATTGCTGTTATTGTAGAAAAATGATGAGAAGGAGAGATGTGCCAGCAGGAAGAACAATCTACTGCCAGACACCTTCCAATAGAGTTGCTCTTACATTTGGCAGTCATTCTGTCTTCGTTGTTTCATGCCTATTGCATTTCAAGGTATATCCAGGTGAGCATAGTTCTGTACATGGTTAACCCAGAAGGTCCACAGTCACTGGAGTGACTTCCAGTAGAGCCCTTGACCTACCATAAAAGTTTTTATCTTCAGATGGTGCCATAGTCATATGTGCAGCTATCTCATAGAATTTTGACGCATCTTTATTTACTCTGGTTTGCCATTGGATGATTTATGCGGCAACATCCCTGCCCCCTCCGGTGGCCTGCTCAAAGTGGATTTGATGCTAGTCTTCGCTGTTCATTTGTTCTGCCTGATGGGAAGTGAAGGGAAGAATTCTTACATTAATCTCAATGACTTGTAATTACTCAATCTGCACTTCAGTTCATCTTTATTTTACCTTCTCTGCCAACATGGTACAAAACCCAGTCATTTACAAATCAGTCCTAGTCCTGCTCCTAAAGAACAACCCAGCTATACCTGCTACTCTAGGCATGCTAAAGGCTGGAATACAAGCAACCTCAGCCCATTTTTAGTCTTCTGGGCCTTGTCAGTGAGGTACAGTCTGTATTCAATGGCACAGTGAGCATAGGACCCATGTTTAGGCATACTCGTAACACTTAGGGCCTTATTTATACTTTTTGGTGCAAAACTGCACTAAGGCAGTTTTGCCCCAAAAAGTTTTGCACCGGCTTGCACCATTTTTTAGCACCAGCTGGGCACCATATTTATGGAATGGTGCAAGCCGGTGCAAAGGGTAGGATAGCTTAAAAAAAAAATTACATTAGGCAGTTTTGAGTCAAAATAAATGATTCTGAGCAGATTAGCATCATTTTTTGACGCTAAGGGGCGTATTTATACTCTGTTTGCAATGAATTAGCGTCATTTTTTTTTTACTCTAATTCAGTGCAAAACTAACTCCATATTTATACTTTGGTGCTAGACCCGTCTAGCACCAAATTTATGGAGTTAAAGTCATTTTTTGGAAGTGGAAACCTACCTTGCCTTAATGAGATGCAAGGTAGGCGTTCCCGTGCAAAAAAATGACTCTATGGCCTTAACACCATATTTATACTCCCATGTAAAAATGGTGCAAAGGAGGGAGGAAGGGTCAAAAAATGGGGCAAAGCTTGCTTTGCCCCATTTTTTAAGACCTGGGTCAGGGCAGGTCTTAGAGGACCTGTGGCCCTATTTCCATGGTGGAACACCATGGAATAAGCCCAGAGGTGCCCTCCCTAGGCCCTAGGGGCACCCCCACCCACACTAGAGGGACTGCGAGGATGGGGGACCCCATCCCAAGTAAGTACAGGTAAGTGCATTTTATTTTTGAAAGTGCCATAGGGGGCCCTGAAATGGGCCCCCATATATGGCACCGGGTGCAATGGCCATGCCCAGGGGACCCCTGTCCTCTGTGCTGGCCACTGGGGTGGTGGGCATGACTCCTGCCTTTCCTAAGGCAGGAGTCATGTGGCATGGTAGGTTTAGCACCATAAAATGACGCTAATCTGGTTAGAGTCATTTATTTTTACTCTAACCTGCCTAAAGCCATTTTTTGGTGCTAAACCCTCTTCTTCTATACTGCCAGCCCCACCCGACTAAAGTCATTTTTTTAAACTCTAGCCTACTCTTTGCACCGGCTTGCACCATTCCATAAATATGGTGCCCGGCTGGTGCACAGAAATGGTGCAAGCCGGTGCTCAACTTTTTGGTGCAAAACTGAGTTAGTGCAGTTTTGCAGCAAAAAGTATAAATAAGGGCCAATATTTTGTAAGTTTGCGCCACTTTTGTGTCATAAAATGACGTTAATGCAGTGCAAAAAAAGTTTAAATAAGGGCCTTGGTGCTAGATGGGTCTAGCACCAAAGTATAAATATGGAGTTAGTTTTGCACCGAATTAGAGTTAAAAAAAATGACACTAATTCGGTGCAAACAGAGTATAAATACGCCGCAGAGTATAAATATGCCCCTAAATATGGTGTTAAGGCCATAGAGTCATTTTTTGCACGGGAACGCCTACCTTGAATCTCATTAAGGCAAAGTAGGACTCCACTTTCAAAAAATTACTTTAACTCCATAAATTTGGTGCTAGAGGGGTCTAGCACCAAAGTATAAATATGGAGTTAGTTTTGCACCGAATTAGAGTAAAAAAAAATGACACTAATTTGGTGCAAACAGAGTATAAATATGCCCCTTAGGGCCTCTCAAATATAAAAACAAAAACGTGATGGGTGGAATGCTTGAATCAATCTCAGACACCGGTACTTATTCCAACCCATCTGTTTTTTGCCCACTGGGCCACTCTGGAGAGTGACCTGCCATGTGCAAACCAGCCTCGGTCTTACTTCTGTAGCAGCAGCCTCGCTCGAACTCCCCAACCAAGTCCCCTGATGAGAGATGACTATTCCACTGATTGACAGTCTCAAGGCAGTGGCCGAAAGTGGCTGATCGAAGAAAGACGACATAGAAAGTACCAGCCTCGAAGCCCTTTCTATGTTTATTTATAGCAATAGGTGTGTTGGCAGCAGTACTGTCAAAGCTCAGATCTGAAAAACACATCAGAGCCCAACTCTTTCATGCTAACATGAAACTGGGCCACAGTCAAAATCATACATATTTCTGCACACATATTTCTGACCCACTTCTCTAAAACAGTGGTTCCCAACCTTTTGACTTCTGTGGACCCCCATTTTATCAGTACTGGAGCCTGGGGACCCCCACTGAATCATTATTGGAACACGGGGACCCCCAAGGAGTCATTACTGATACCTGGGACCAAATATTATTAACATTTTTAAGCAGCCGCGGACCCCCTGAGGAGGCTTCGCGGACCCCCAGGGGTCCCCGGCCCACAGGTTGGGAACCACTGCTCTAAAACATATGAAAATTCGGTCTTCATGCCCCTCCCCCACATACACAGTTACATCAATTGAACTGTTGAGAATTTTTAAGTTAAAAAGTCAAAGAACTGGTTTTGTAACCTGTCCTCTGGAATTTTTCCAGTCTTATAATTAGCGCTGGGACCTCAGAGGGACTGATCTTCCCATTCCGGTTACATAATACACTTGTTAACACCTGGTAGAATAGTGCTCAGAGTAAATCTTTACTTCCTTCTCGGACACGCCATCCACAATCTCAAGGCCTAAAAAATCCAGATAAGTTGTCTATCACTACAATATTCTGTCTAAGACTGAAAAATAGGTGAGCTGGTCGGTTGAAACATGATGCAACAAAGCCTACATCATTGGCAGCTAAAATGCAGAACTTCACACTTCCGTTGTCACCTCAATGTTCACCTATTGTCTCTAACTGAAAACCACATTGCATTAATTTTATTTAATTTGCTCTGCAATTGGAAAAGCGGCCTCGGCTTTATTGTTATGAAAATTAAATAAAAATGTATTTCGTACTCGAAGCAGGTATAATCTATATTTCCGTATAGACACAAATTTCACGTTAAACTTTCTTTAATGCAACCCTACAGTTGCTCGATTATAAAAATGTGGGAGATAGGATTACATTTTTTACATTACCTCCCTCATCCTCTTGAACGTTCATAAGACTATTAAACTGTTAAATTGCATATCCTGTTGACACAAAGGGATGCATTTTTCTAACATTACACATTTTCCAGTAAAGCCACTTGTACACGCCCACCAACCCCTATTGTGCTGCTTCAAATAAAAACTGATCTATTCACTCGTCTGCGCCGCTATTTTAATAATATCAAACTTAACATGATAGCAAACAGAAATATTTCCAAATCACGACCACATCCTTAAATTGACTACAACTACTCAAAACGAATGCTCTGATATAGTGCTTAATTTGTAAATAAAAACGTGCTGGTGCCCAAAGCTCCTGTCTGAAACACGCGGCTGCAGCAATTATATGTGTGAGCACGAAATATTGTGGCAGCGTAATCCTGAAGCGTTTTTGCTTTTCTCTTCCTCCGTCTTTCCCGTATGTCTCTTGTGCAAACAGTAAGGGCCATATTTATACTTTTTGACGTAAAACTGCGCTAACGCAGTTTTGCGCCAAAAAAATTAGCGCCGGCTAACGCCATTCTGAAGCGCCATGCGGGCGCCGTATTTATTCAATGACGTTAGCCGGCATTAGCCGCCGGCGCTGTCTGGTGTGCGTTAAAAAAAACGACGTACACCAGGCAGCGCCGGCGTAAGGGGAAACTGGCGTATGGGCGTCCACAAATGGTGCAAGTCAGGCTGAGGCAAAAAAATCGCCACAACCCGATTTGCGCCATTTTTTTACGACGCCCATCCCCCATTGAAATGACTCCTGTCCTAGCAAAGACAGGAGTCATGCCCCCTTGCCCAATGGCCATGCCCAGGGGACTTCTGTCCCCTGGGCATGGTCATTGGGCATAGTGGCATGTAGGGGGGCACAAATCAGGCCCCCCTATGCCACAAAAAAAAAAAAAAATACTTACCTGGACTTACCTTAATGTCCCTGGGATGGGTCCCTCCATCCTTGGGTGTCCTCCTGGGGTGGGCAAGGGTGGCAGGGGGTGTCCCTGGGGGCAGGGGAGGGCACCTCTGGGCTCATTCTGAGCCCACAGGTCCCTTAACGCCTGCCCTGACCCAGGCGCTAAATCCGGCGCTAATGCAGGTTTTTTAGACCTGCCCACTCCCGGGCGTCATTTTTGCCCGGGAGTATAAATACGACGCATATGCATCGGAGTCATTTTTTAAGACGGGAATGCCTACCTTGCATATCATTAACACAAGGAAGGTATTCACGCAAAAAAATGACGCTAACTCCATGAACTTTGACGCGTCTAACGCCAAAGTATAAATACGGAGTTAGTTTTGCGTCGAATTTGCGTCGAAAAAAACGATGCAAATTCGGCGCAAACGGAGTATAAATATGCCCCTAAATGCTTGAGGCAGAAAAATAAATGCTTGCCATCAAAAATAGGTGCCGGAAACCACCGTCTGAAATTAAGCACTGCTCTGGTTAAACGAACTGGACCAGTTTACGTTAGCCCTCATTTCTCTAATAACATCTACATTCCCCAACATCTCTTTGGAGAATCACATATTTGAGGCAAGCCGGGGTGTTAGTGTTTTGATTGTTCTAAAACCCTCATACAACAAACTACGAATTTCGGGCACACTAGACCTGAAGTTTAGAGCATACTCATCTGGCGGAGGAGCTAGAAGCTGCCCAGCTCTGTTTACCCTTCTGAAAGTCATCAAGTGCTTCTCCACCTCTTCAAACCTACCCCTGTTGGTCTCCCTGGTGTGTGCAGGTGGGCCTGGCCTGGATGACCCACCACCAGGCCTCGTCATCCGTTTCCTCCTCAGCCATTGGTACCAGCAGATCTCCTCTGAGCCCACAGCATGATGTCACGCAAGCACCACAAGGGGTTCGAAGTTAGCTTCTGCATCAAGTATTTCCTCTTTGGCTTCAACATCATCTTCTGGGTGAGTCCAACTTTCGGGAAGCTCACCCCACTGTGGAGCTCGAACTCTTCTGTTTAACACCCTTAAACCTCGAGCTCTCGACTCTATCCTTCTAGGAAGCTCATCTGCTGCCTAGCAGTCAGAAGACATTCCCATCCTTTCCCTCGTCTCTGCTCCCCTCTGACTTTCCGTAGTTCCCTGCAATACAGATTCATTGGTTGCTCCTGGTCAGCCTTCTTTTCAAAACAGTGTCTGGGATCTTCATTTGGGGACTTGTAGGAGAGAGGAAACGGGTGATACTGGCAAGAACGTAAAATACCAGAGGAACTTCTAATTGTGTGAATTGTAGGAGCCTGTAATCTAAACTAAATGCACACTGTCCATTCCCTTTCAGTGTATTCAGGTGTCTGCTGCGGAGATCTGCGAAACAGTGGGCCAGATTTACAAGGCCCTTGTGCCTCTTAGGGCCACACTAGCATAATTTTTTTATACTAATGTGGCGTTAAGGAGGCTATTGCCCTTCACCGTATTTCCAAAGTGGCGCAATGTTGCATTGTGCCACTTAGCACCCCCTTGCGGCACATTATACCTGCGCCAGGCATAATGTATGCAAAAGGGGCACTCCTCCACAGGGAGGCCCGTAAAAACAGCGCAGTGAAATTTACATTTCACTGTATCATTTTTAACGCCTGCTCACAGCAGGCTTTAAAATGGTATGCCCATTACTTTCAATGGGCCTCCATTTACTTTGTGGGATTAGCGCCACAATTTATGGTGCTAATCTGGCAAAGTACCTCAATAGCGTCAGACATCTTGATGCTATTGCGATCTAAACTAAATGCACACTGTCCATTCCCATTCAGTGTATTCAGGCGCCTGCTGCGGAGATCTACGAAACAGTTGACCAGATTTACAAGGCCCTTGCGCCTCTTAGCGCCACACTAGCGTCATTTATTTTACACTAATGTGGCGTTAAGGAGGCTATTGTCCTTCACCGTATTTCCAAAGTGGCGCAATGCTTGCATTGCGCCACTTAGCACCCCCTTGTGCCACATTATACCTGCACCAGGCATAATGTATGCAAGAGGGGCACTCCTCCACAGGGAGCCCCGTAAAAACAGCGCAGTGAAATGTACATTTCACTGTGCCATTTTTTGCATCATTTTTAACGCCTGCTCAGAGCAGGCTTTAAAATGGTGTGCCCATTACTTTCAATAGACCTCCATTTACTTTGCAGGATTGGCGCCACAATTTATGGTGCTAATCCGGCAAAATACCTCAATAGCTTCAGACATTTTGATGCTATTGTCCTGACGTGCACCATGGTGCGCCGTATTTATTCGAGCGCACACATGGTGTCATTAAGTTGCAAGGGGGAACAGCTGATGCGCCACTTTCTTGTAAATTTGGCCCATTGAGTCCCTTCCCATAGGATACTTTAGTGGTTTTCAAGCCTCCTTTTGTGAGTTATGTGCCCTGGATTCCAGCCGCTAACACATGGGTCGGTGGATTAATGTGCCTACAACAGAAATCTCTGTGATCCCGATACTGAAATCCCTGTGATTTTTTTTGTCCATGTGCCCAAATACACAATTTGTTCTTTGGAGATGTATGGAAGCGAGGTCAGTACTACTGCCTTATAGCACTTTTATGGTGCTTTGCACCTATGGAACTTTGACAGCAAACACTATAAACAATCAAATTGCTTCCCCCTATAGCTGTTTCTACAGTGTGACCCTGCACTCCCCACTAGTAACTCTGATAGTGTTCTGATATCTTAGTAGGCTAATGCCCCTGCTACAGAGAGAGGTGTGCAACCACCAGTCCATAGGTTCAATTCAGCTACCTTCCTGAGGCAATCAGAAACATTGCCATTAACAGGACTGCAGCACTGAGCGGTGTAAAAAACACAAACAAGGACCCCTACGCAAACCAAAATGCTTGAAGCCCCCTACAGGAATGTGAGGCGCTAAATACATTCTATGTTGCGATTCTTACAGCGCACTGTAGGCCAGAATGACATTTTTTCCCTTTACACAAATGGATGCGGGACACAGACTAATTGCGCTGCTGAAATGCAGGGAAGGCGGCTTTCTCGCTGAGTAATTAGCAAGAACATGCCTTTCTGTTAAATTAATTGGTAGCAATTATGGTGATATTATCCAGCGCTAATCTGTCCGGGAGTGTTGGTGATTGGCAAATACTTCCTCTTGTGTCTTCTCATTACTGGCCTTCTCTGTCAGAGGAGAGGAAATGCCATACTGCATTCGTTAAATCCACTTGCCATTAAAAAAGTGACACTGTAAATAACCTCTTGCAATGTCTACCAACAACGTGAAAACTGATTACCTGTTTGGACAAATGAAAATGAGGCTTGGTTCTTGGTTGCTTAACGTGGATTATCTACCACTTCGGATGCACTCAAAGTATAACTGTTATTTGAATAGCTTCTTAATTTTTTAAAATAAATACATTTAGGCCCATATTTATACTTTTTTGCGCTGCATTTGCGTCATTTTATGACGCAAAAGCTGCACACACTTACAAAATATAATTGTTTTTTCATTCATTCCCTGTCATCAGCCCAAATGACAGTGGGATCACGAGCCTCACTGAAAAGTTCCTCTTCACCTTGCACAACAGAATCGCTGTCCTGTCTCTTACCCCTATTATCTCCCATAGGGAAATGCTTCAGGAAGTCTAAGCTGCAGCCCCTTGCTAACTGGTTCTCCTACTTCCAGCCATAGGGATGCAGGCAATACACTTCCATTGTCTAGGGAAGCTGCCCTCTCCCTCCATCTTGTGTCATGTCAAACCAGAGGTTTCCAAATCGATTCCACTCAGCCTTATAATGAATACTGTGAGCCAAACGTGTGGATGAATATAAAAAGAGGTTTGCTTCTTGTACTGCCATTACTTTACACTTCCAACCCCTGAGCTGATCAGCTTTCCTGCTGAAGCAGTGGTCTAGGGGTAACCTGACAGTGGACAAACTGATTGCCTTACCATAGCACCTGTGAAAGTACCTAATGCAGCACTGGCTTCACATGCAAATATTTTTTTTTAATTTTACAGTCTTCCCTCCTTAAATTGCATGCTATCTAAAAAAATGTCTTCTATGTCCCTAAAATCCAGCATGAAAAACGGATCTTTACTTATAAAAGTTCTGATGGTCACTTTTCCTTTTTCCTTTCGTATGTCTCTCTCTCTTTCTTTTCCATTCTCTACATGCCTATTCTGCCTGAGGGCAACCTTCTCTAAATTACATTTATATTTGCCTTAGTCTCTATTAATATATTGCAGCAAATTGTCCACAACTCAAAGATCACAACCTCTCTTTTTTGGAAAGTCATACCCTTGCAGCCTAACACAACCTAATCTTATCTAGTCCATCTATTAACCCATCAGAACATCTGCATGAACTCTCATAACCACCTTTCCCCACTAATCATCACACCTTACTCCTATTACTTTAACCCCTTCGCTGCCATGCCTTTTCCCCTCCTGTGCCAAGCCTTTTTTTTGGCTATTTGGGGCCGTCGCGCTTAGGACCTCATAACATTTTCTCCACATAAGCTACCCATGCCAAATTTGCGTCCTTTTTTTCCAACATCCTAGGGATTCTAGAGGTACCCAGACCTTGTGGGTTCCCCTGAAGGAGACCAGGAAATTAGCCAAAATACAGCGAAAATTTTGTTTTTTTTAAAAAAAGGGAAAAAAGGGCTGCAGAAGAAGGCTTGTGTTTTTTCCCCTGAAAATGGCATCAACAAAGGGTTTGTGGTACTAAAATCACCATCATCCCAGCTTTCAGGAACAGGCAGACTTGAATCACAAAACCCCATTTTCAGTTTACTGGGACATACCCCATTTTTACTATTTTTTGTGCTTTCAGCCTACTTCCAGTTAGTGACAGAGATGGATGTGAACCCAATGCTGGATCCCAGACAGCTAAACATTTCTGAAAAGTAGACAAAATTCTGGATTCATTTGTGTAGATCCTTCTACGGTTTCCTACAGAAAGTAACAGCTAAAATAAAATATATTGAAATTGAGGTGAAAAAAACAGCCATTTTTCTCCACGTTTTACTCTGTAACTTTTTCCTGCAAAGTCAGATTTTCAAAAGCAAAATACTGTTACGTCTGCTGGACTCTTCTGGTTGCGGGGATATATAGGGCTTGTAGGTTCATCAAGAACTCTAGGTACCCAGAGCCAATAAAGGAGTTGCACCTTGCAACGGGTTTTAATTGTATACCGGGCACACAGCAATTAATTTGGTGAAATATCAATTTCAATTTCAGCTTTATTTCGGTAAAACAATACCATAAAAGCATACCGACACAATTCATACATTGGTGAAATATAAAAAGTGGGAAATAGGTATCAAGAAAACCTTTGTATTTCCAAAATGGGCACAAGATAATATGTTGAGAAGCAGTGGTTATTTGCACATCTCTGAATTCCGGGGAGCCCAAACTAGCATGGGAATTACAGGGCATTTCTCAAATAGCCGTCTTTTTTACACACTGTCTTACATTTGGAAGGAAAAAATGTAGTGAAAGACAAGGGGCAATAACACTTGTTTTGCTATTCTGTGTTCCCCCAAGTCTCCCGATAAAAATGGTACCTCACTTGCGTAGGTAGGCCTAATGCTTGCGACAGGAAACGCAACATGGACACATCAAATTTTTACACTGAAATCTGATGTGTTTCTTGCAAAGTGCCTAGCTGTAGATTTTGGCCTCTAGCTCAGCCGGCACCTAGGGAAACCTACCAAACCTGCGCATTTTTAAAAACTAGACACCTAGGGGAATCCAAGATGGGGTGACTTGTGGGGCTCGCACCAGGTTCTGTTACCCAGAATCCTTTGCAAACCTCAAAATTTGGCTAAAAAACACTTTTTCCTCACATTTCGGTGACAGAAAGTTCTGGAATCTGAGAGGAGCCACGAATTTCCTTCCACCCAGCATTCCCCCAAGTCTCCCGATAAAAATGGTACCTCACTTGTGTAGGTGGGCCAAGTGCTTGTGACAGGGAAGAGCCAAAAACATGTCGAAATTGAGGGGGAACCAAAGCGGGTCCAAAAGGGCAGTTTGAAAAAAAAAAAATTTTTAGGCTGACAAGTGCAGCAGAATTTTTATCAGTATAGATGAGACAATGCTGGGAGGTAGGAATTTTGTGATTCCTGCAGATTGCGGAAGGTTCCACCACACAAATGTGGGAAAAATGTGTGATTTCCAGCAAAGCTGGAGGTTTGCAGGGCATTGTGGGTAAGAAAATGGTGCAGGGTGCCTGTGAAGCACACCACCCTGGAATGACCCAGATGTTTAGTTTTCAGATGTGTCTAGGTCTCGTGGATTTTTCTACATGGCAGAGTCCCAAAGTCCATAAAGTGCAGCCCTCACCATTCCAAGTGGGGCGATTTTGAGAGTTGGCCAAGCTCTCATGGCCCAAATGTAAAACGAAAACCCAAAATAATCAAATGTTCTCTTGCTTGCTGTGGGATAAGATGTTTTAGTGTGCGGGGGAGAGCTGAAAGACTGTTACCCCCTTCAGTTGGGGTGGGGGCATAACCAGGCCCATACTGGTTGATAGCCACCACCCAACTATTTTTTTTTTTATTCCCTGGCATCTAGTAGACTTTCTGCCCGCCCAGGGTGTGGATCGGGGGTAAGTGTCCCATCTGCCCTCTGGTGGGCAGAACAACTTTGTCCCCATTTATTTGGGGTGGGGGTATGGCCATACCCCCACCCTTTTATTTTGGAAACAAATCTTCCCTGGTGTCTGGTGGGCTTTCTGCCCCCCTTGGGGGCCAATGGGCCTTCCAAAAATAAGCCAATCTGCCCCCAAGGGGGGCAGATATGGCCAACAGTAATGTGCCCCCATGGGGAGCGACCCTTGCCCAAGGGGCTGCCCCCCAAACAAAACACACACACCAATCCCTGGTGGCTAAGTGGGGGCAGATTGGCCTCATAAAAATAGGCCAATCTGCCCCCAACGGGGGCAGAAATGGCCTAAATATAATTTGCCTAAGGGGTCGCTCCCCACCTCACAAAAAAAAAAAAAAAAAAATTATCCCTGGCGCCTAGAGGTTTCTGCCCCCCCCCCCCCTCGGGGGCAGAAAAGGTGTTGGAAAAAAAAAGCCCCCCTGGGGTGCGACCCTTGCCCAAGGGGTCGCTCCCCTTATGCCAATTTCCTAAGTAAAAATAATCCCTGGTGTCTAGTGGGCATTTTAGCAGCCAGATCGCTTCACGATCCCGCTGCTAAAATGCTCTCAGAGTCTTCAAAGGGAAGGAAATTAATTCCCTTACCTTTGAAGCCTCTCAGGCCCCCATCACATGATCGGAAGAGAAATGCAAAAGCATTTCTCTTCTGATCAGCTTCCAGCGCGATGGGAGGCGGCCTCTGTGAGGTTAGCGCGCGATCGCGCGCTGACGTCACGGGGGAGATTTGGGGGGTCGGGGTGGAAGGGGAAGGGCTTCCCCTTCCATCCCTGCCTTTGGGGGGTGGGAGGAAAGCCCACAGAGGGAGCGCTAGTGCTCCCTCTGAGCTCAGTGCCGAGGATGTAATGGTTAAGTCCTCGGCACATGAGCACTGTGCCGCGGGACGTAACCATTACGTCCACGGCACAGAACCGGTTAATCTACCACAAAGAAAACTGGAGTGAATGTATGGAATTGTTTGCTTGACCAAACAAGACTAATCCCGATAATCCACTACAGCTATTAACACTGGAATAACCACTAACCTAGGGTTCCAGAGCAGCGTGCTTCCCAGGGTGAACCTCTTCAGCGCCTCTTTGGGGGCAGTAGGTGCTATAGAAATGTAATTACAGTACAATACAATACAAACTGAGGATGCATGTTCAATCAGTTTTTTAAAAAGTGGAAATAGTCAAAGTATAAAACTAATCACCAACCTTCAAGATATCTTCCACTCTCAAACCAAATGTAAAATCTTTACTGGCCTTTTCACCACAAGACAAATGAGCCAAAAACAGAACTTATTAACACCTGACGAACATCAGCTTCACTGAATAATTAGTAAGTTTCAGTAGAACCAGTGAAATAGGAAATGGTGTAAATGCATGCGCTTTTACTGAAGCCCAGTTCTGCAGAAAGGGATCTCTGCACTTGCCCCGCACCTGGTATCAAAAGCTATAAATGAAATTTGAACTGACAGATGGAAAGTGAAAAGGGCTGTGTCGAAAGGACCTCAAAAAGACTGAGGAGTGTCCAGGACCTGCAATCAAAGAAACCATTCTCTGTAACCCCTCAAGTAACAAGAATTCCAATTGCCCATGCAGAGCTAAGCTCTGTTTGGCTAAGCTAGGTACGTTTTTTGCCTTAATGATTAGTTCCTGATCTAAAGAATAATCCCACAATTCACTTGTCAAATGTGCTAGTTCTATTGACCCACAAACTCCCAGCTGGTTGATGCACTGAACTGCTGAGACAATGTCTGTATGCTGTAGTATACCACATTTTGTCCCCAGTTCCACAATAGCTTTGACTGCAAAATTCCCTGCAAGCTTCTCAAGGCAATCTACATGGAGCGTCTGCCCTGACGTAGATCATTGACCTCCAGTTTCTGGTCCTTCATCTAGGACCACCAACATGAGTGCTTGCTTGAGCTCTATCACTCAATATATTGTTGCTCCAAAAATAGCACTTCCATTGCAGGCCACCAGATTTTCAACCATTTACATCATGTTTTGCCTCCTCCTCACATAGGGAAATCTCCAGAATAAAGTGACACCTTTAACCACTGTAGGATCTGGAAATTTGAAGGCCTTTGAAAAATAGCCTGAATGGATTCCTAATTTTGGCCAAATACCGGAGGTAAAAACCAAGGCTCTAATGAGAGAAGCTTATGAATCTCTTGCTTGATAACTCATCTTCTAGATTTCAGTAGCTCTAGCTGTGACTCCTTGGTATCCTCTATGAGCTCCAAAAAATGTTCTGGATTATTATGAATCCTATATTCTCCAGTAATCAAGCCATAGCCCTTAGATGTTCACTTAACAACATGGCATCCTGGTATGTGATATGGATGTCGTCTAGGTACAACTGAAAACAGGCAAGGAGCGAATGACAAAAAAAATGAAAATGAAACAAAGTGACATCTCTTGTCCGCCCATCAAAACTGTAGTGATGCCTGACTCACCTTGGTCAATTGGTACTGGAAAAGGAATGCGTTTTGAACATAGCGACTGCTAGCTAATTCCCTTCCTGTAACATGCTTTGGAACATATAGATTCCCAACATCTTGAGATCCCTGTGAACTACATACCTGTATAGTTCACTACAGGCAGGGTCAGGTTGATCACAAATCAGATTACCCTTTGATTTTTCTCCACCACATTGACTCGTTTCTCAAGCAACTTGCTTACCTCTGAATGAACAAACACGTTTTAAACAGTGAAAATCTTGCCTCCCCTGCACATGGGAAAAAAATTAAAACCTTGCACATTCATCTGACATGGTAATTTTGAGCTTGTCCTCATCCTCTACTTGCACTTCATCTCCTTCTCTGTGTGAGGAAATATGCTGATTGTTGGACCTGACCCTTTTGCAGGGTTATACCTGGACTTTTTGCCTTCATCCTCCTATTTTGTCTGACCTGTTTTTGTTGGTTTTAAGACTCTGGGCACTTTTCCTTTACTGCTAACCAGTGCTAAAGTGCATATGCTTTCGGTCTAAATGTATTGGTGATTGGTGTCTCGCTGATTGCCATATCTGATTTATTAGTAAGTCCCAAGTACAGTGCACCTGGTGTGCCCAGGGCCTGTAAACCAAATACTACTAGTGGGCCTGCAGCACTGGTTGTGCCACCCATCCGAGTAGCTCTGCAAACATGTCCAGGCCTGCCATTGCGATGTCTGTGTGTGCAGTTGTAGACTGTCATGTAGACCTGGCAAGTGCACCCACTTGCCAGGTCCAAAAACTTCCCTTTTATTACCTGTAAGTCACCCCTAATGTGGGCCTAAGGCAGCCACATGGGCAGGGTGCAGTGTATTTAAAAGGTAGGGTATTGTATGTGTTGGTGTGTTTTAAATGTCCTGATCGTGAAATCCTGCTAAATTTGTTTTTCACTATTGCAAGGACTATCACTCCAATAGGGAGGAATGGGAATTACCTTGACCTCTGACACCATAGAGTTAGAATCCATCTGGACTGAGGAAATTCTGCCAGGAAGAAGAGTTGGATGCTATAGGAGGGACTGCCCTTCTGCCTGTTGTTTTGTTGTGTTGGCTTGCTGCTTGCTGCTTCTGTCCTGGGAGTGAAAGGACTCGACTTGGCTTTCCAAATCCTGCCTCTTCCAAAGGTTCTCCAAGGGCTTGGACTGAGCTTGCCTTCTGTTAAGAAGTCTCAGGGACACCAAAGACTTCATCTCCCAGCACCTGGGCTCTCTTGCTGAGAGTCCTGACTTGCCAAGGGGTGCCAAATCCACTTCCTGGGCCCTTGGGAGTGAGTCCTAATGCAACAAGGAAGAAACTAGTACATCAACTTCCAGAATTACTTTGGAACCAGCGCTGCTCTCTGTCCTCGCACCACAGCCTCCACCAGAGCTGTGGTCCCCGCTGAGTGCAACAACCTCAACCCACAACGCAGGCCCGCCGACGCGACAGCACCTCCAAAGTCCCCCCACAGTGTGAGACCAGAGTGCTGCGCCACCAACGTCTGTGGCACCTGACTCTGCTGCAGCATCTGTGGCACCGTGGTGTGATTGCGACACTGCGAAGTCAACGCCTCGTGTCTTGACCCGCTGGATTCATTGACTCTGCCTTGTCAAAGGAACGGATGCCTCATCGCCAACCCTGCATCACCTCCTCTGCAACTGTAAGGAACTGATGCCTCACCTCCCCTGCCTAGGAGCAAGGAACTGACGCCACACCTCCCTGACGCTGCACCGGTTCCAGCGATGCCTCACCTCCCGACTCCATGCAAGGTCTTTGTTTTCTCATTGTTTTCCAAGGTACTGTAACCGGGGTCTACACGATTGTGTGGCCAGTCGCACTCCCTCGTGGATGGTGCCAGACTGATTGGAAGAAAGTCCGTCAAGCCATTGGGATAGACCCAGTTAGAGCTATTGTGTTTCTAAGCCATACTATATTTAATCTTTGAAAATGCGTATCTTGTGTATGTTGGATTTTTGATGTTGTGGTCTTATTTTACTCATATAAATATTGGCTATTTTTCTAAACTGGTGTGGAGTAGTTTAGTGGTGTTTTCACTGTGTTACCATGTGTGTGTGTGTACAAATACTTTACACTATGCCTCTGAGATAAGCCTAACTACTTAGGCCAAGCGACCAAGGGGCTGAGCAGGGGTTATCTTAGCTGTGTGATTCCCTTACCCTGACTAGAGTGAAGGTCCCTACTTGGACAGGGCGCAAACCACTGCCAACCCCAGAGACCCCATTTCTAACACTGAATCATAGACATTCCTGAGTTAAACTCTTCTCAGTCCTTGAAAGAGAATCCTTTGTAATTTTGGCTACAAAAAAAATGGTCTCCTTTATTGGTCAATCCAAAAACATTTTGATTTCTAAAAGCACAATGCTTTGAGGTACAGGCTTTATCCAGGGTAGTGTACGTTGATCCGTATTCATCAAGACTCTTAATTACTCTCTAAATAAGTGATATGTGGATTGTAGAGTAGTCTTCTTTACTGCCATGTCCCTAACTTCAGATTCATTTTAATAACATAGGTCTTTCAATTCCCTGTAGCATTAAATCATTTTTATTTCCTAATTGAAAAAATGGTTGTAGGTTCCTGCCACTCAGCATTCTTTTGTGCAAAATGTGTGCCAACTGGCCTACTAAATGTAACTTCTTTTGATTTTGTTTACAGAGATAATTCTAGGCCGGGGATATCCAATCGTTTTGAGTCAGATTGCAATATTATTATCACCATCCTCTGGGCCATATTTCAGGATACACAGGAAGTGATGCCGTGACCTTTGTCATCAATTACATCACAGGAAGTTACTTTATAAGAAACGGCATCACAGGAAATTACAATGAAAAGTGTCAACAAGGTCCTAATTGTTATTTAAAGATTACAAAAAACAATGGAAAACTAAAGAATAAACTTTAAAAAAGTAATTTAAACTCGTTAAAGTACTTTCTATTAATAACTCACAGTACTCTGAACCGGAGAGGTGCATTGTACCAATGGAGCGTTCTCCCTAAAGCAAAGCTCTGCATCACAACTACGACTACATTATTATGTTTACTCAAAAAAACAACTACATCTACGACAGCCAGGTCAATGCGAAAGCAAGTATGCTTATTATCTGCATAAGGACATTTATTTGTCCCAAAACATTTGCTTGTCATTTGCCTCAAATGCACTATTTTCCCCCAAAACACTTGTGCAGTCATGCTGCACATTAGATAATTTAACACAAAATATAATCTTGTGGTTAGATATAAATGCCCTAACGTGACCCAAAATATCAGATTGTCACTTGCAGCAAACACGTATTGTGTCCCAAAATATCAGTTTTTCATTCACATAGTGTATCTCTAACAGTGTCAACTTTAAGCTGTTTGATCAGTGCTAAGGCATCAGGTGACAGGCTCTAGGGAGTGCACTTTGAATGACAGGCTGAGGCATGATAAGCACAGCCTGCAGAGACCTTTGAGAGTGTGGCATTTTTTAGAGGATAATAGATTGATAAGTCTGGTGGTTAATGCTCCTGATGTAGAGATCTGTAATTTGTCTATTCACAGTTTTGAATTATGATAAAGTAGTGTACCGGCATAAAGTTCCTTCTCCAAAACACAATGTATAACTTGCACATCTCAGATTTGTACTATATTCTGATAGCTCAGTGGATTGCTGCTTTTTTCACCGAGATACTTTTATAATTTGGAGTTCATATGTAACAATCTTTGTAATATAGTACATTGAGCTATGAACTGGCACCAAAGCGCTTCAGCAAATTGCAAGGTATAAGTTTAGAACCTTATTGTTTTTTTCTCAGTCTTTCGTTATTGTAAGGTTGCTAGAAAGGTTTCCCTAGGGTAGTAATACAACTTTATTAGTGTTACACCCCCAACTATTATGTTACGTTTCAAATCCTAAATTTCAGGTATGGATTTACTAACTTTTCATGCCTGTTTTGCTTCACAAAAGTGGCATAAACTAGGTGCATAGTGTTGTTTTTGAGTTTACTTTGAAGTGCAAATCCTGAATTGCATTGGAATGTAGTCCTAAAGCAGCCCTTTGTGCTACCTTGTGTCAATGAGGCATACCATGGGTGGTACATGGACATTCCCATGAACCTACCCATGAATTTGGATGCTAATCCTTATCTGCTAACTTTATTAGACAGTATTTCTTATTAAGAAATAATGCCTTCTTGTGGTGTAAAGTTGGAGAGAAGATTTATTTTTTCCAAACGTTTCCAATTTTGCATGTGTGTTGCACTGTATAGCACACATACAAAGTGGTAAAGTGGTAAATTGCATGCTATCTCAAAAAATGTCCTCTATACTCCTAAAATCCAACATGGAAAACTGATCTTTACTTAAAAGTTCTGACGGTCCCCTCTCCTTTTTCCTTTCACATGGTTCTCGCTTTCTTTTCCATTCTCTACATGCCTTTTCTGTCTGAGCATGAATTTCTCTAAGTTATAGTCAGGTTTGCCTTAGTCTCTATTAATATATTGCTGCAAATTGTCCACAACTCATTTCAAAGAACACAACTTCTCTTTTTTTGGAAAATGATACCTTTTGCCCAACTATAGAATTTTGTGTTGGATGGGTACTCTTTCCAGACCCTTCAAAACATTACTAATCACCCATTGAAGCACCGCAGCAACCGAAGCGAGTCCAAAAGGCATCCTGCAGAATTGAAATGTTTCAAAAGGCATACTAAATGCAATAAGAAGTCTGGACTCCTTAGCAAGTACCACCCAGTGGTAAGCTGACTACATGTCAAGCTTTGAAAAACATTTAGCATCCGTCTGTTACGACTCTGTCGTCCCATTTCTAGGGGGCGCTGTGAGGGGACTGTTGGAAGCCGGGGAATCACCTTGATCACTTATCTAGGGTCCCTTGCTGAATCCGGTTTGTTTCTCTTTTGGCCATGGTATACTTTTGTAGTACTACATTTGCTTCCTGGGACTATAAAATCCCATAATGCACAGCCTGGTAGTCAGGAAAACCTGGATTCTATCTCCCATTGTTTTCTATAGGAGAAGTCCAGTTGCTCCTTTTCACCGGATTCTCTCCTCCAGGACTTGCAAGTGTCTGAAATTACACACACCTGAGACCTCTCCTGTGCAGCCCAGCTTGGAACTGCTTATAAGCTGCCATTTCCTCAAGATCCCCGTCGTGCATGGGAGTTGGATTCCTTTGTGTTACAGATCCCTTATCGGATGGTGTTCCAGTTTTGTTCCTGTTATGTTCCAGCTTGATCCTGTTTCCTGTTTCTCTGCCCTGCTCCTGATTGATCCAGCCAGAGTCTGCTCCCTATCTCTTAGCCTTGTACCTATTTGTTTGTTCCAGAGCCTGCTCCCTGTTTCTCTGTCCTGCTCCTGCCTTGTTTCAGCCTGAACCTGCTTTCTGTTTCCCAGTCCTGTTTTCTGCTTATTCCTACACCCTGTATTCCAGCCCTGTCCTTGCCTGTTCCAGCCAGAGCCTGCTCTCTGTTTCCCAGTCCTGTCTCTGTTTGTTCCAGCCAGAAGTTTGCGCCCTGTGTTCCAGTCCTAGTCCTGCCTTTGCTTCAGCCTGAGCCTGTTCCCAGTTCCTGCTTCTGTCTCTTAGTTTGTCCCTTCTGTTTCTGTTTCCTCTTGGTATTTGTGTCTGGTAAGTGTTCAGTCAGTCTTCACCAGTATATAAGTGTCCTCCTTTGTACTGGGGTTGGCTCCTGGTTTCCAGGAGGCAATTCCAGCCCCCATCCTTGTCTAGTGTTATACATTGTCTTTCGTGCCTAACAGTGACAGTGTGCTATTGCTGTTTTCTCAGGAATCGCCACTGTGTTTCCAGCTAGACCCACAAGAGAGTGTCTTGTGTACGTAAGTACTATCCTTGTTTGTGCTCTAGGGTCCAGAGACAGAATCACTTCTGCTGCCTCCTTTCTATGGGGCTGGCAGGGTGACTATCTGTAAGAGCAAACTGCACAGAGGCATTTGAATTTCCCTGTCACTGTGGGAGGTTCTGCGCCTTACTCTGTGTACAACCCCAGCGTGTTTGTCCATTAGTAATCTGTTTCCTGTTTGTTCACACAAGGGTTGTTCTGCTTTTACTTTCCTGTTTCCTGTTCCTGTCCATAGCTGTCATTTCTGTTTACGCCTTTAGCTGCTCTTCTGCCCCAGTCTACTACCTCTTTAGAATATTCAGTGACCTCAAGGGGTGTCCCAACCAAAGTCCTGATCAGACCCGCCCGAAACCGTGACACCGTCAGCATAACAATCATTTACTCAATCTTAGGTAAAGGATGTCCATCAACCTTTATTGAGACTCCTAAGGTCAATACACATCCGCAACTCATTATTTTTCTTGAGTGTCACCACAATAGGGGACAACCATAAAGAATATTTAATTGGTACTATTAACACAACTAGACACGAAGCGTATCCAAATTGTCTCTAATACTCAGTGGAACATATCTAAGTTTGTGTTTCACAGGCACGTTCCCATCTTTGAGCTTAATGGTATTCTCAAATCATTCCAACTTCCCTAATTTTTCTCCAACAATGTCATTATGTTCTGTCAACACAGCTTCCAAAGTATTAAAGTTTTCATCCACAGTGTTTTCTTCCACAAACAAAACTTGTTTATCAGACACAGGTCTTAGAACAATATCCATACATCCTTGATGATGCCAACCAAGAATGTCTGGCCCATGCTGCGAAACATAGATTGTACTTTCTACCTCCCGCCCCTTGGATATTATGATAAAGTTGAACAAACCTTCTAAGCCAATCCTTTCACCATTGTAACCTTGCAGGTTTAAATCAAGTACTGCTATACTTTTCCTATAATTCTTGTTTTTAAAAGTTGTTTGACGTAATTTTAGAACCTGAATCAGTTCAGAGAGAAATGTGAACACACCAATAATAAAATCTTCAATAGGGTCTTTATATTAGGGAAAATCATCTTTGTGAACTCTGACACATAAAAGAAAATTGTCCATGCTTCCAGACAAAGTATGCTCAGTAGCATAATGTACCACATTCACAGTGCTTTTTCTTTGATTTATGTGACTTACTCTTGCTAAATGTCCAATCATGCTAAACTTGATGCACTCTTTGCCTAAAGCTGGACATGGTTTACATGAAGCAATGTGAAACTTGCAGCCACATCAATAAGAAACACTGTTTCCACTTATCCTCTCTCTCTTCTCCATGATTCTGTAGGGATGAAGTATGTTTCATTTGACTGTCAGAACAGCATAATTCTTACGTTTATTGAGTTCTTTGATAGAGTTTCTAGAACCTTGAATGCTGTTAGCTATGTCTATGGCCTCCTCAAGGGATGGATTTTTGTAGGTAAATAACTTCTCCTGGATCTTTTTATTATAGCACCTGATTAAGAAGTAATCCCTAATAAGCTGGTCAGTAAATGAACCAAATTTACAGTTGGAAACCAAAATTCATAAAGAACCATTACATACATACCACAGTTTCCATCGTAGATTGTTCTTTTGAAAAAACGTGTGTCTCCTAATAACTAAATTGGGAGGTTGGCTGAAATGTTTATCCAGTTGTTTTACTGCTTCATCATATTCATCAATTTCATCCTCCTCCTTTGGTGCAACTGTAGGTAAATGTATAGGAATCTCCTGGCCTTCCATAGTAAGAGAATGTTCCAAAAGCCACGGTTCCCTTTCTGGTTGGATTTTAAAACCATCAATAGCGTCTAAAAATGCATTGAAAGCTCTGAACCATTTTTCCAAGCTATGGGAGGTTCACCAGGCAATTCTATGAAAGGTTGTGGGGGGTTTATGGCTTGCATTGTGGCACAACAGTACGGAAAACCAAGCAGCAAAGTTAAATATATCCACTCATGAACTGTAATGTTTACTATTGAAATTTAGCACAATGACTCCAACAGTGCTTGTGATGGGAGGCTTCTATCCCCCTAGGAATAATGAGGTCTGGTAGTGAACAGGCATCAACCAATTGAATTGTGGATTGCCGCAATGCCTGACCAAAATGACCGATGGCCATATGCACATGTGCACTTAAGTGTGTCTCCAAAACAAAGCAGTAAGTGACGTAATGAAAGGAGAGGGCTGCCAATACAACATGTTCTGCAGTTCTTCGCTGTTTACAGTTCACACCGTATTAGTAAACAAGCAGTTGCATGAGTGGAAATCACCATGGATCATTAACTGTGATGGAAAGTAGAAACAAAATTAGACTAATCACTTCAAATTGTCAACAAATTAAATCGAGAGCACAGAGAAAGCTTGGCATGCACTCACCTCTAAATGTGCATTCAGATCTGTAAGTAAGTATGTAGTTATCACCAGTGTTACAACAAAATCAAGAAGGTAAGAAAAATATTCTTTATTGAAGAATTCAAGTAAGAAGGCAACAGCCCACCACAACAGTGAGACATCCAACTACCTTCTACAGTTGTGTCTCCTGTTCTTTCTAACCAGATTCCACATTACACTGCAGACCAAGTGATACAGGTGCAAGACATAAATGTGACATAAGACAGGACATAACACTTCCCCCTTTGAGTAAAGTTAAAAGGCCCGTGTCCTTGACCAAGTGTCAGTTGCTACCCTATTAGCCTCTTTATGCCTTGGCATGAGGAGGGGCAGTGGCCACTCTCAGTTAGAGATGGCGGTACTCTTAGGTGCACCATCTTTGCAGAACAGTCTTATGCTTTGCTAGTGAAAACCATGAAAACCTCTAGTTGTTGACTCCATGGGTTAAAAACACAGAGCAGACCTGAAACGATTGAGCAGGCTCTGGGTGGCAGAGCTCTTGCTGGCAGAGGGGACTTGTGTCACTATATAAATGTAAGAATTGTAAATAACTGTGTACATTTTTAAAGTTTGACACCTCTAAAACTACTGGACCAATTTTCACCATTTGTTAATCAAGCACTAGGTCTAAGTAAATTCTATGTGCATGTCAATCATGGTGAAATGTAATTCAAGCAGGTTTGAGCTATTTTTGCTTGAAAGTTTCTGCGGTGTCCTGTTTAAAGCAGTGCTTTCAATTTTCTTTAAAACATATTTTGAAGTATGAAACTCTTCATCAATGTTCAACAAAGTTCACATGTATAAGTACATGCCAGGAATTGACATCAGATGTCACAGAGGCCCTCCACATATCAAGGACTACCGTCATATGCCACTGATGACCATCAAGTGCCAGACATGGCCACCATGTTCGAGGTATGCCCAATTAATGACAAGGATGGCCATAATATTTCAGAGATGTGCACTGGATGTCAGAAATCCTCAGTAGTTGCCAGGAATGGCCACCGTATGCCATTGGTTCTTGTCAGATATATGCAAAGCTCAGCTAATGTCTTAAGTGCCCGTTTAATTTGAGGGATGGTCACCAAAATGCTAAGCATGTTCTGATATGGCAACACTCACATGCACAGAAACACACAGAGACACACGGACAGATGCACAGACACATACAGACACACACATAAATGCTCTCTGACACACACACAGGTAAATAGAGACATACAGAAGTGTAGAGTGTATTGATGGTCTTCCACCCTGCCCGCTTGCCTGCAGCTTTTTCATGATGTTTCTATCCCAGCTGCAATGAAGCACTGCATGGTTCCAGTGGGGTGTGAGCGAAGGAAGACTGGAACATGGAAACAACACACAAACTTTCTGTTTTACAGGAGGTAGAAAGAAGCAGGTCCTCCGACCCTGAGTCCTAGACTTATTTATCTCTTGTGTTCAGGCCTGGCCAAAGCAGCAAGGCAGAGGACAGACCAGTGGCTAAAATGACAGAGACCAGTGAAAGTACAAGCTGGCCTTAGACTTGCAATTTAGCATAGAGGGACAACTGGTGCTTAAACTGAGCTGTTGTCAAAGTATGTCCTTTTCAGAGGTTACAAAAACATCAAGGAATTGTAGGTCAAGAGTGGCAGCACACTGTCCTGATGATTTGAGGGCTGGAAATACATGTACTGAAAATGAGATTCTGGGGCAAACGTAGAGGGTTAACTCACTTATAATGTGAGTGTGTGTGTATGTGTGTGTGTGTGTTGTGTGTGTGTGCGTGTGTGTCTGTAAGCATCTGGAAGGTTAGCCAATTCACTATTACCTTCACCATTTTCAGTCACATAGCAATGATGTTTAGTATTAAATGAAACTTAAAAATGCCCCTATGGTAACGTGAGCATTTGCGGGCTACATTTGCAAACAGATTTGGTGATATTGTTATGTATTCAGTATCATTGGTAGAATGCATCAGAATGCCATCAAAGCAAACCTCAAAGTTGTCTATAAAGAAATAAAATACAGCACCCTGGCATTATTTTATGCTCAAAAGTTCCCCAGCTTGTGCAAACTGCTTTCTCTGAGTGCCAGCATGCATATGTGCGCAACGCAGTAGGTGAATTCCGGTCTCTGATTCTCTATATATGCATATGGACACAAAGTGGTACATGCATCAGAGATTCTGCTTAATGTAAATGATTATATTTTAAACCCGATCAAAACAAAAGAAATTAAAGGCAGATAGCATCTGATTTATTGTTGCAGCTCGACCAAGCACCCTACTTTTGATACAAGTAAGTAGCTATCCTTTGGTCGTGGCACGAAAATCCTTGGAGATAGCCTGTAACTTTTAGTGGTGTAGGAAGACCTTTACCAAATTTTGTTCTAGGTTCTCTTAAATGAACATTCTAGGTCTCAGTGAGCAAATAGAGTTGGCTGTATGCCAGACAAATCAGTGATGTGGATGAAGAGTTTCAGCTTTGTGATTGATGAAAATAACTGCAAATGAGGCAGACATTGTGTGCCTCAGATTCAGTAGTAAAAAAAGCAGTGGCCTGAACATTATGCTACTGCAGACAATTCTTTTAACAAAAAACAATTTCCATTTTGATTATAATAATCAGGAAACAACCTGGATTTGAGAGAACCTTACAGGTCCCTTGAATTGGGCAACTTATGGGGTAACACCCCTGTAAGATCCATATAAACACATAGAGTAGATTTATGATTACATAGAGGTTTATTAAGACCAGCATAAACAGAGACCTCATCCACCATTAAGTAACAGCAACTGTCTTCATTTGATTCTCTCCACATTCCACCTTAGTAACTACTCAACATTCCAGAACATGACCTCACTCCTTAGATACAAGACACCGCAACGATGGCCATTGTGGGCTGGATGAGACAGATGGCATCAGCGTAGTCGCGTCAACACTACGCCACGCCCACCTCTGGTGTCGGCTCGGACGACGGCCGAAAGCGGACTGAGGACGCCCTCAGCCTGGGAGAAACGTTCCCCCTTTTTCTTCCTTTTTTTCCGCCCAGATCCGAGGGTGTGCTGGAAAGCTTTAGGAGGCCGGGGCTCCTTGCATGTTTCTGCACGGAGCGAGCGAGGTTGCTGAGGCGCTGCCGCCTCGCCGCTCTGTGCAGATTTTCGGAGTCCCCTTGCACGCCGAGGCCGGCTCGCGCTGGTGGCTCGGCGCGCACCGGCCTGTCAGCGTCCTTCGCTGACGTTACTTCTTCTTGGATACTGCCCCACTCCGTTTAGAGGAACATCGGCATTGGCCCCCCCCCTCCCTTCCCCGTGTCTGGGATGAAAAGCAGCAGGAGGGTGAGGGAAAACAAGATTTAAAACCCCAGGAGGAGAACCAGGAGCGGCTGGGCATCAAATGTGATCAGGTACTGGGTCTGAGGCGAAGGCTCCATTTGGGCCATACTATTTTTTCTTCAGCTCAACTTCCTTTTCTGCTGGATTACTGAATATCAATCTGCAAATTTGGTGTGCTCTTCGCTTCCTTTCTCATGAGTTGGCTCTTACATAGCGCATGATTCATGGCTGAATGGGGCTATGAGACAGTATGTTAAAAGTAATAGACTGTTAAGCTAAGCTTGTAGGAGTAATGGTCTTTTGAAAATGTTCAGAGTGACAACTGTGCTCGGAAATTGAACTGGAGCAGACATCAGGATATGTACAGCCAAGTCCACTTGAAGTTTGTGAATTTATGTTCCCTGAAAACTTTTGGCGCATTATTGCTGAGCGCGCAAACTGGGCTAGTACGTTTGGAAAAAACTTGTGATTCAATTATTAACAGTTTTATGGTTATCATGGCGCCCAAAACCAATCGCAATCTTGGGGAGAAAGGAGAAGGGGCATGTGCTTCCAGGGCTAAAAAGTCTAGCAGCGAGATGGCCACCGGTAATAAAAGACCAACTCTAGCGCTTGGAAAAATAAGTGAAAAACAGGCTATGGGAATAAGCAAAGAAGCAAAAAAGAACTGCCCTTTATTGTCCCCCCCCCCAGGGAAAGAAAACACAGTCTATAATTACGGGCCTTTGGAAGGGAGGCGTACAAGAGGACAATTTTGCACATCTCTCTCCCCCCCACCAAGAAGGAATGCAAGCGACAGCAAGCATGGGACAGGTGGATGATAGAGAAGTGAAAGAGTTTTCTGAGGATGGAAGTCAAGAGAAGGGCCTCCCTTCGGACTGGCAGCAAACTTCTATGTCCTTGAAAGCCGCTGAGAGCATAGCGCTCAAGGGGGGATAGGAGCCCGGAAGGCCAAAGGATGCAGAGACATGTACGGCTCTTAAAGGCAATCCTCAATTTGGACTTAAAGAACAGGGAGATCATGCCCTACCCCAAGCCGCCCAAGAAGCTATCTGGGTATCAAAGGACTCTGCAAGGGGGCCAGAATTATCTAAAGATGGAGGGGACAAATTCTATTCTTTAACAGAGGACTCAGATTCTACCAACAGTGACCTAGGGTCAAGTGAAAATATCTCCTCTGAATCTGCTAGCTTTTTGTCCTTCGCAGAGTCTACGGTCCGACAGCGGCGGTGGAAAAGCAAGGGGTTGGACCCCAGTAGAGATAATGTAGAGCCCTCAGCCCAGACCCGGAAAGCCCTCAAATGGGATTATTCAGGTACAAATCTTATGAGCACAGTAGAGGCCCATCCCTCTCAGAATGCAACTAGGGGGGCAGAAGAGTCGGTAAGTGGCCCAGCCCATACAATTGCTGATCGACATACAGATTCCGAAATGCTAAAGTCCATATACAATTCAATAAAGGAGCTACAAATCGAGACAAGAGCAGAAAGCCGTAGGGCACAGCTGGCTACAAAACAGCTACAAGGAACTTTTAGTGGTCAAATCCTGCATAGAAATTGAGGGGGAACTAAGCTCAATAAAAGAGAGGACGTCGGCTGTTGAAGGAGAGATCGAGGTTCTGAAAGCGCAAACTACAACGCACGAAGGACAATTAACTGACATTATGTGGAAGTTAGAGGATCAGGAAAATAGGCAAAGGCGGAACAATTTGTGCTTCCTTGGCATTAAAGAAGAAGCAGAGGGCGGCAATATCAGGGCCCATATGATTAGAGTACTGCAGGAAGCATTTCCGGAACTCTCCAACTGGGACTGGGAAGCTGAAGTTCAGAGAGTACATAGGTACCCATTAGTACGCCGGGAAGGTCATAGAGAAGAGCCTAACCATCCTAGAGCTATTCTGGTCTATTTTGGGACTTATCTTTTGAGACAGTCTATATATGAAAAAGCCCGTCCTGACGCTTTGCGCAGTGGCGGCGGAGTAACTTTTTTTACTCGACCAGATTACTGTCATGTCATAGTGGAGCGAAGGTAGAGATTGCGGCAACTGATTAAGCCCTTTCAAGATAAAGGGGGAGAGGCGTATTTACTTGCTCCCGCTTGCCTTAAAACTGTGTTTAATGGAAAAACTTGAGTATTTAATTCAGAATTTCAGGCTAAAGAGTATTTGCTTGGACTGTAATTTAATATGATGTGAAGAAATTAAGTAGTTTTGGTGTCCTCAAAGGGAGCATAAGAGGCCGGTCACTAGGGGGTGGGGGTGGTCGGTGGCAGGCGGCACCTAGGCGACACCAACATGAGGGGGGGTCAAGGGGTGCCAGGGGGGGGTTTGGGAGAGATGGGGGGGGTGGGGGTGGGGACAAGCTCTGCCTGGGGTGGGGGATGGGGGAAAAGAGAAAAATGTGTACCCAAAAAGGTGTGTAGCATAATGTATGATGTTACTTATGTAAGAAGGCCACGAGCTAGGTTTAAAGCTAAACCACCCAAGCTAGTCAAATGTTGTAAATTGAGATTGTATACATGTCGAGCATTAGGATAGCAACCATTAATATATGTGGTCTAAATACCCCCCGGAAGAGGAAAAAAAACGCAGATGATTTAGGAACGTTAAAAGCAGATATTTACTGCCTGCAAGAAACACATGTAGAAAAGGTAGATAGGAAATTGTTAGAAAGCCTGGGTTTGCGGTTACTAGGGTGTACCGAACAGATGACTAAAACAAAGGGGGTTGCGATTATGGCAGCTAGTGCTAACTGCATTGTTAATCAGCAGAAAGTAGATACAATTGGTAGGTGGGTAATAATGGAGTGTATAGTAGGGAATGTTAGATTCACATTATGTTCCTTATACGGTTTAGTGGAGGATGACCCCTCATTATTTGAATTTATATCTGTAGAATTGACACTATGGCCCGCACCATACATTATCTGTGGTGATTTTAATTTTAATGGGTCATGGGATGGGGCAAAGAGCCTAAGAGATATTAGAAGGAATAAATATCCAGGGCGGAAGCCTAGAGTTTTTCAGGCTCTTAAGAATATGCAAAAGGAGGTTGGGTTAATAGATGTATGGTTAGCTCTGGAAGGCCCTAAACCGGGGTATACTTATTTTTCTGCACCACATAGGAAATTTGCTAGACTGGATTATTTTTTTGTGTCTCCAATATTTCTAGACAAATTAGAGATTAAGCTATACCCTTGCTTTATGGCGGATCATAACCCATTGGTATTAGTAATTAAGGATAGAGATCGCCAAATAGCAACAAAACGAAGTGAGTGTTATGAATGTAGTGAAAAAGTAGGGCATATATTAGCTATGCGGAAGGCAACGTCCGGTATAATCATGCAAGTACAAAATAAGGCTGGGCTGACAGTAACGAGACCTGATTTCTATTAGAGAAGCCTTCCAGGAATACTATACAGAATTATATGACACAGCTAACATGGAACAGGAGCATATTGCTAGTCACTGGCTGATGCCAACTAGGTGTAGCCAGATTACAGCAGATGATCAAAAAATATTAGAACAGGAGGTGGCAGTGGAAGAAACGTTAGATGCACTTGAGGCACTTCAAGTGGAAAAGCTGTGGGGCCAGATGGTATTCCTTTAGAGCTATACAAACATTTTAAGAAGGTGCTGTTATCAGTTTTGTTGGAATTGATGATTCATGTGCAGATGGGTGGTAATCCTCCCCCATCCTGGGGCTCCGCGAATATTGTGGTATTTTTAAAGAAAGGGAGGTATCCGGATAGTTTAAGCTCATATCACCCTATCACCTTGATGAATAGTGATGCAAAAATTTACTCCAAAATATTAGCGGCTCGATTGTCTGGATGCATTCGCCAGTTGGTTAGTTGTAACCCGCATGGTTTTGTTCCCGGTAGGGATACAACTGATCACATAAGGAGGGTTATAGCATTATTTGATGCTACACATGTGGCAGCAGAACCTATGGCTATGATTTTATTGGATGCAGAGAAAGCATTTGACAGAGTTAATTGGAAGTATCTTTGGGATATATTAAGGGTATATGGCTTAGGGGAAAGATTCACTACAGCTATCAAAGCACTATATAAGGAACCGAGTGCTAGCATACGGATCGGGGGAGAATGCTCCCATTCCTTTAGGATTAGACGGGGTACACAGCAGGGATGTCCATGTTCACCATTATTATTTGCGCTGTACTTAGACCCTTTCCTACGAGTTTTGGAAAAAAGTACGAATGTTCAGCCAGTTATTTGTCATGGGTGGTCAACAAAAGGTTTGGCTTATGCAGACGATGTGGCAGTTATAACCGCGAACCCTGATCTTGCCCTGAGAGAAATCGAGGACGAGGCAGAAAATTTTGGGGTAGTCTCCGGCTATCTCCTCAACAGAGATAAGACACAAATAGTTATGAATGAGTATTGTAGATCGTCAGATACACGGAAAGTAGATCACGCAGTGTACTTAGGGATTGATATTCGACCTCAGGTAGAAGAGATTGTCCGGTCTAACCTTTTGCCTATTATAGAAAATGCCAGATATAGCTTTAGTAGATGGAATAACTTGCACATGAAAATCATGGGGCGGTGTAATTTGGTAAAGATGACGTTTCTACCAAAAATACAATATTTATTTCGTGCAATTCCATTGGAAATTGAGAAATCTTGGTTTAGGAAATTAGACCAACTAATTATGCGGTTTGTTTGGTCATACGGGAAGATACGCAGGGCAAGCAAATAGATGACACTCTCAAGGGGAAAGGGCGGATGGTCCCTCCCCAACTTTAAGGTGTACCAAATAGCAGCTGCAATTCAGTATATGAAATCATTGTTCATAAGGGGAACATTTGCAAATGATAAGGAATATGTCCCTAGCATTTATGAGCTATTAATTGGCTCGGATGCAAAAGAGGCGATGTTCAAGCTCTTGGAACCAAGCTATTTTAAGAAAACTCGGTTTAAAGTTCTTCAGGCAGCTTTTAAAATCTGGGGTCCGCTGCGAAATAAAATGGGATTGGGAAGGTATAATTACTATACTTTGATCAAAGATAATAGGTTCCTCCCTGGGATTTTTCACGACAGTATTATGAAGAAGTGGAATCAAAAGGGCATACAAAGGCTCAGGGATTTTTTGAAGACTCTACAATTATGGCTTTTGGAAACCTACGGGGGAGATTTGAATTAGCCCAAACAAGCTATTTTAAATACCTACAAGTCAGAGACTTTATTTCACGAAAGACTGCTGGACCTCTAGGGTTTGTTAAGAATTCCTTACTAGATAAGATCAACTCACCTGACAAGAATACGATATGATTATTATATGTGGAATTGACAAACAATCTTCCTGATTATTTAAGGAAGTATAGTCAAAAATGGAGTATTAAGCTAAACGTTGAAGAGGAAGCCTTTTATGAGTCTCTAGAGTTAGGGTGTACCTCCCTGCTGGCAGCGTCTCTCCAGGCACAACATTATAAAACAATATTCAACTTGTATATAACACCCAGGAAATTAGCACAATGGGGTCGGGAACAAGGGGTACATTGCCCTAGATGTCAACAACATGGGGTGGATATAATTCATATGTTTGCGACTTGTATCAAATTAGTGAATATTCAAGTGAAACTGGAAAAGATTATTAAAAATACTGTAGGACTAGAAATTGAGTTAACACCGGGGGTGGTGTTATTAGGAGTTACGAAGCAAAGGAAGCCTACTGTCAGAAAATTTATTTTTATGATTATGTCAGCATATCGACTGTGAATTTCTTCGGGATGGCTTGATCAAGCACCTCCTACATATCATAATTGGTTAGATCATCTCCTAGCAGTATACCAGTTGGAAAAGGCTCTGTATGAGTGAAAAGGAAAAAGAGGTAGACAAAAAGGGTGAGAAAGATGGGGCTAGCCAATAAGTGATGATTATATTAGATATGTTATATGTGGCTAAATGAACTGCAGATCTATTGTTGTGATTGTTGGTAACTATACATATGTTGATTTTTGGCTGTTTTGAGTACTAATAAAAATATTAAAACAAATTTTAAAAAAGACATCGCAACACCTCCCTCACCCACTAACATAATATACAAGCTATATTTTATACAAAGAAAACATAAATAATGAACTCTGCAAAGATTGCATACATAAACAAAACATTCACTTTACTGCAAACTTGAGCATCTACTCTACCTACACTAAGTAGAAACGTATACATCTACTTTACATAGTCTTGCAAACGAAGGGGAGCTTTTCTCACTTATACGTCTACTTTACATAGTCTTGCAAACAAAGGAAAGCTTTTCTCACACGTTGAGGCCTACTGATCCCCTAACCTTATAGGAAGTTATGTCCTCTAAAACCTCATTATCCTAAACTAGATTCTCATTTGTCCACCCCTCTTCAGATGATGGAATGTACTTTGCTACTCTATTCAGATTCCAAATTTTGTGGTCACTCATTTTTATGGCATTTTTAAACACCTTGATTACTTTATTGATTACTTCAAAGGGTTGACTGTATTTAGAGACACCACTTCCCTTCCTGGGAGATTTTATTTTCACCCAGTCCCCTAGATGCACCACTCTATCCTTAACAGATTTTTTCACATCGTACCTCCTCTTTCTCTTCACCATCTTCTCTCTTTCTTTTTCTCTCCAATCCTTTACTTCTCCAATCTGATCATTCACCATTATTTGTTTTCCTGACACCCACAATGGTATTACTTTTGCGTTTGCCACCCTCAGTTTTAACAGCTGTAAAGGAGATGCTCGAGTTGATGAAGGTGGCATAAAATGGTATTCTTGTACTTTTTCATTTATGGCTGTTGCCCATTTATTTTCTGACATCAGAGCATGTTAGATTCTTTCAAAACCTTGATAAACCGTTCCACTGCACCATTACTTTCAGGATGATATAGTGCAGCTTTCTTATATTTCACTCCTCTTTGTCTCAGAAATTCTTCTACTACCCTTGATGTGAACTACACCCCATTATCTGAGAGTAACGATGAAGAAAAACCTTCCCTCTCAAACAGATCTTCCAAGAATTCAATAATTACCTTAGACTCCACCGAACTCACTATCATGATCTCAGGCCAGAGTGAAAACATGTCCACACATACCAAAACATAACGATCATAAGAATTAATTTTCACAGGACCCATGATATCTATAGCAATGTCAGACCAAGGACCCTCTGCTTGTTCCCTCAACACCATAGGCTGTGTCTGACATTTCAATACTTTATCACTGCGTGAGCACTCCACACAGTTCCTCACCATTCTTTCAATAGTCATATCCATTGCTGGCCACCAGTATCCTTCTCTCACCCTTTCTTTGGTTTTGGCTAAACCCATCTGACTTGCATGAGCATGATCTAGTAACTTTCTGCGCACACTGACTGGGAGAACTAATTTAATGTCTCTCATGAGCATACCATCAACAACTGATAATTCATCATGATGTGTCAAAATCCCTTCAAATCATCACCACACTTATTTTTCTCACACTATTCTATCAAAACCATTGTCATCACCTTTTGCAATATGTTATTACTCCTCAAATTATCTCTCCACTCATTCTCGGAAATTATCCCACCAAGACAGACATACCTTAACTTCTTTTTCTAATTCCTCACCACCAAACCAGTCTCCTTCCTCTGACACCTCACTCTATACATCACCCATTCTTGACAAACAATTGGCCAAAACATTGTCAATACCTGGTAAATATGACACAGTTAAATTCCTGTAGTGCTACTACCCACTTGCGTATCCTGTGAGAAACAAAGTCTATTCCTTTCTTGCTGAAAACTTCCCTAAGAGGTTTGTCATCCATTTTAAGTATGAAACCCTCACCGCAGAGGAATTTTCTTAGTTTACGTACAGCCCAGAATAATGCAAGGGCTTCTTTCTCTACATTTGAGTAATTGACTTTTGCTCCCTTCAACGTACAAGATATGAATAGAACAGTCTGCTCTATACCATCTTTCTTCTACATCAGAACTGCCCCAACCATTTTGAGCTTGGATATGGCAATATCCATGACTCATCTGCTGGATCAAAATGTGTTTTTAGACACTGTTTTACCAGTTCAAATTCCTCATCACACTTTATACACCACACAAATTCCTTCCCTTTATGTACTAACTCTCTCATAGATGAAGTTTTTCAGCCAAATGTGAACAAACTTATTGTAAAACTCAGTCATACCAAAAATTTCATAATTTCTTCCTTATCCTGTGGAGTATTAAGATTTCAAATCGTGTTGACCAGGTCAGCCTTTGGTTTGATTGCAGAAGCACTCACTACATGGCCTAACTATTCAATCTCCTGTACATCAAATTTACATTTTTCAGCCTTCAAAGTCAAGCCAGCATCACAGAGTCTCGAGAACACTCTCCTCAGCCAATCATTATGTTCTTTATCATGCGTTCTTACATTCAAAATATCATCTTGATATATTTTCCTTAAGAACACACCCCATTACTCTCTGGAACACTGATGTCACTGAAATAAGGCCAAAGGGCATTCTCATGAATTTGAAGGTACCAAAGGGTGTGACAAATGCAGTTAACTCCTGGGAATGTAGGTGCAAAGTTATTTGATGGTATGCGGAAGATAGATTTAGAGATGAGAAATGCTTTGCTCCATTAAGGGAACTCAACGTTTCACATATATTTGGGGATGAATAGTGATCTACAATCACCGTGTTATTAAGTTCTCTCAGGTCCACATAGAGTCTGGCCTCACCATTGGCCTTACGTGCCATGACAACAGAAGAGAACCAACTTGTGGCCTCCACATCTTGCACGATTCCACTGTTAATCAGTCTGTCCAATTCAGCTCTCATGCTTTCTTTCACCAGTAATGGTACACTCTTGACTTTAGCTACTTTTGGTGATACACTCAACGTCATTCTTATAAGATGGTAGTACTTTCTGAAGCAACCCTACTTGTTAACAAACACTTCTGAAAACTCCTTCATCCACTTCTCACTCTCATTTGAAACTGAGCTGATCACAGATCTGTTACTGACACAAACAGAGGGATTCTCATTGGGACCTAGATGTGCATACAATTCACGTTGATGAAACCAACTAAGGGAATCACCTTTCATAAAAACATATACTTTTCCTGGTATGATTATGTCCCTAAACTCAAATTTGCCCCAGAAATAACCCAATAAATCAATTGGCTCTCCCCCATATCCTTTTGGATTGATATCTGGTTTAAATAGCTTCATTTTCCCACTTACATTTTGTTCATAAAAGATTTTTAGGATGAGTGTTATTTTAGCCCCGAGTCAAACAGCATTTTGACTGGCTTTTTACTGCCCTTAACTACCTCTAATTGGCCATCACTAGAAGACCCCTTCACTTGAAATATGTTACTTACCTCCACATCTCCTACATCAGACTCATCAAACTCTACCTCCTCCACCTTTTTTTAATCCTTTGCCGATCTGCATCACTTAGCGAAGTGTCCTTTGCATCCACAGATCATACACATGGTCTTCCAACCAGGACATTCCTTATTAGTAAAATGCCCAGAGATGCCACACCTGAAGCACTTTCCTTGCACAGACTTCAAACTAGGGTTGACCACTGCAGATACCTTATTGGAAGTCTTACCTTGTACTACTTTTCCAGTGCTTCCTTCTCCCTTGTCATTGCAGTACATCAAAACATGCCTTTGAATAGGAAAACCAGAAAGGGAGCACCCTGCCTCACACTCCAGCATGCAGTCAGCCCCAGTGCATCATGGTAAATGCAGTCAAAGTTTGTTTTTTATCCATAAAGTAAACTGTAGTTTTTCACCTTAGTAGGTGCAGCAAGTGCTGTAAATCTCTGGACATGTGTTTCTGGGTTCAGCCCTTCATCAGAAGAGAGCAGCTTTGTCTGTGGGGTTGCTGGAAATGCTGCCAAAAGTCCTCTCAGGTTTATGTAATACTCACTGGCACGCAGGTGCTCAACCAGAGCTCGTCAGCTCGTTGGCTCAAGAATGTTCAAATGTCTTGGCAGTAGTGAGAACTTCCTGAAGAGAGTGATTGTCTTTTTGCCACATACTTTCCCAGGTTTTGTCCGACGCACACCCCAACATCAGTTGGTCTCTCAACCTTTCTTCAAGAGATACATCAAGATTGCAAGTAGAAGCATGTTTACGTTATTGTGTGACATACTGTTCTACCGTCTCTCCAGGACGCTGCATTCTCCTCCCAAAATGGTACCTTTTAAGAACAGCACTCAGCTTGGTTAGATAATGTACATTCAACCTTTTGAGACATATCTCATACTCATTCAGATTTGCAGCAACTTGATCCAGAAGTTCAGGAAGATGTTCAAAAACTTCCTTCCATTCTGATCCAAGTCAATGTATTAAAAGTGGAGTTTTTCTCTCCGCACTGAGGGAAGTTCCACAAACAAACATAGTGATTGAATCATTTTTTCCACTTTAACCATGGATTAGACGGGTCACCAGGAGAAGTCAAGAAAAATGAAGGCGCAGGAACATTTTGAATCATCTTAATATTTCACTTCTATAACAGGAGAAACAGTGCTTACGAATCTCAAACTGTACCACAGAAAACCTATAATTTAATCCTATGTTTGTATTAAGTTCTAGTATTGTTAGTTATTGTACTGGTGTGTGTAACAAAATGTAAAATGAGGAGTGTGTGTATCAATGTTGACACACTCTTAACATACTGGTGAGTGCAACACTGTCAGTAACGCACCATTAATATGGTGAAGACATACCTCTTCAAAATAAATTTGTGTATCACTGTTGACAATGCACCAACTTTGTCCTGATGAGTACAACACTGTCAGTAATGCACCGTTAATATGGTGAGGATACACCGCTGATAAGGCACTTTGTCCTGGTGAGTGCACCCTAATGCACCATTGTTGCTGAAGTAAATCAGGTGTTCAGCGTTGATGCTGCAAAGTTCAACAGCAGCACGATGATCCAATGACGCACACCATACGTGCTGCTTCATCAAGATTTCTGGTACGGTGGGTGTCGACAGCAGCGCGATGATCCAATGATGCACACCGCACGTGCCTCGTCATCAAGGTCTCCAACACTGTGGTACACTTGAACAGACTCCACGAGTGAGTGCATGCAGGCCTAACCGTGAGCGAGTGCAAACCTCTGTGTGTGCGAGACAAGCGGAGAGCATGGTTAACTTTTGAAATAAATAATTGAAGTTTTTAAGTGTACTCACGCAACAGGTCCTCTGGGCAGTAGTAAATACAACATGCACAAATGTTGACCGCTGATCCGTGGAACACGCTCTGATGTTTACAGCAGATCCGTGGAACACACACCGTCTTGGAAGCTGATCCATGGGACTCACGAGTATCACCGCTTCCTCACCACCGAACCAATCTCGCTTCCTCAAGAATGAGTAAAACTGCTACCTCAAGCTAAGTTGTTCTCATACATTGAATCTCGCATGCAAAGTTGCCAAGCCGGCATTTCAGTCTGTTGAGAATTTCTTAGGTGTTGAGGTCTCTCAGTGAGTTTGGCCCTCATCGCCAAGTGTAAGATCCATGTAAACATTCTGAGTAGATTTATAATTGCACAGTGGTTTATTAAGACCAGCATAAACAGAGACCTCATCCACCATTAGGTAACAGCAGCCGTCTTCATTTGATTCTCTCCATATTCCACCTCAGTAACTACTCAACATTCCAGAACATTGCCTCATTTCTTACATACAGGACACCACAACCTCTTATCTGGTCCCCATGATAGCTGACATCTAGATGGTAGCTGGGGGTTAGAAGCCTAAGGCCTGATTCTCAAGCTTCACTTTGTAGTACGTTTTGCAGTATTGCAAGTTGCTATTCAAAAGCTTGGTGCAGAGTTTACGCCTCCTCCAGTCCTAGCTTTTCTTTTTGCGGAGTTCTCCCCTCCAACTGCAGAGCCTCTGCACATGTAAGTATAGTTTTTAATAGTAAATGTGAGCGGTGCAAAGGGAAGTGGGTGGAAAAGGGGACATATTTACTACTAAAGGAGAGAGGAACAGGGAGGAGTAAGTAGAGGTTTACAGAGGGAGAGAGAGTGGGTTAGAGAGAAATACCACCCACCCACAAAAAAGTAACATGATTGAGATTCACAAACTGCACTCTATAGTTGTTATAGCCCAAACTGAAAAACAGTATTAAGTCAAGCACCACATATGGTCAAACCCTGGTACTGCAACAACCTTCCATAGGAAATAATGGAGCCAGGATCCTTCTAACAAAAACATACAAATCATTTTATGTAAAATTGCTTTTAATCTCTGATCTTATATTATTTTTTATTTAAAAAAATATAATGCATTTAATTTAATTGAACTTCAGATGTAATTTTATGTTTAAAAAAAATGAATAGTTAATTTGTTAAATACAATTTTAAACTCAATGCACAACATTTTTAATGTATAATATAAATATAATCTATAAATTAAACTTAATATTTTTATGTGCATGTTCTTAAAAAGCAAATTTACAAATCTTAAAGAAATACATTTATATAAAAAAAATGTCAGCACTTACTTGTAATGTAATTAGCCCCTGATTTAAGAAAAGTGGTGCTGCACCACTTTTCTTTTGCCCTTTAGCACCCCCCCAACACCCCATGTGTGCGCTGTGTCCAAGATACGGTGCACCATGGCTGTAGTTAAAGGAACTAGCTTCAACATTTTTGACGCTAGTTCGGAGCTATGCAGGATTAGCGTTAAAACTTTTGACGCTAATCCTGCAAAGCCCACTGAGGCCCACTGAAAACAATGGTATGCCTAATTTAAATGGCTACTCTGAGCAGGCGTTAAAAGTGCCAAAATAAGTGATGCAAAGAAATATTTTAGATTTCTTTGCGCCATTTTTTTGGCTCCCAATACATCATGCGTGGCGTAGGCCTAATGTAGCGCAAAGGGTTACAAAGTGGTGCAATGCATGCATTGCGCCCCTTCGTAAATTTGCCACATTGATTTTCACCTTGTTAAGCCACATTAGCATAAAAAAATGATGCGAATGTGGCGCAAGGAGGCAGTAGGGGCTCTTAAATCAGCCCCTTAATGTTTGCTCTCAACTCCACCTCCCATCTACACCCGACTTGCATTAACGCCAAAAAACAATCACGGGTAGGCTGATCAAATAAAAAACTATCCTACACAACCAAACTTTGTGGAACATGTTTTTGGGTTTGCATCTTCTTTTGAGGGAGAATTATTTGAGGATGGAAAACAGAGAGGGCATACAGGCAAAGGATAAACATCTCTGGGATGTCCAGGGAAGCTGTTATTCCCGAACACAGTTTCCTACCTGATGTCATCTTGGACATGGTTGCTGTGTGGGACCAAGAGCTGCATTTTTAGGCTATCCCAGCCTTTGTGAAAGTAGTAGCTGCACTACATTTTCCTGCCACTGGATCTTTCCAGAGGGTGTCCTGTGACATTGTTGGCATCTCACACACAAGTCAGTCCTGATGCTTGCATCAGGTACTAAGATGCATCAACAAAAGAGTGTACCCGTTTATTGTGATGCCACAGTCACTGGTGGAAAGACAAAGGTTAGCTCAGCAATTTTATGCCATTGCCTACTCCCCTCATGCGCTAGTTGCCATTGCCTGTACCCAGGAGGGCACTTCAGCCACCTCAGCACACCTTCTCTGCAAAAGACACTGCTGACACTCCATCAATGTGCAGCGTGTCTGTGATGTCACAGCAGTGCTTTACAGATGTGTATGCTGCCTATCATGGAAGATCACACAACAGCTTTATTTTCTGTCAGTCACCTCTTGCACGTTGTATGGTTGGTGGTGATTTTGGTGACATGTGGCTTCTTGGTAAGTACCAAACCCACATTCATGGCTAGCAGTATGGATGTCTTTTTAAAAGTCACCCTGATTTAATTAAACACAATCAACACACCTGACTCTGACACACACTGCATGTAGGTAGGATGCATAATATACTTCCAATGCAATAGAATGCCCTTTTTTTCCCTTAAGGTGATGCTAGTTATACTTGCTCTCTCTCTCCTTCTCCCCACACCTTTCTGTTGTCTAACCACTGTATCTCAGCGAAGGTACAACTGGCCATACCAGTGCTTAATTTGTAAAAAAAAAAAAAATTGCCAGGGCCCTTGTCAGGAGGCCACTGCAGCTTGCACCACCCATTGGCCCTATCTGAGCTGGCAATGGCTGTGCCAACACAACTACTAGCTATGACACTCCTACAAGTGTGGCAATTCAGACTATTCAGGGCTACCCAAAACTAGAAGAATGGCTTGGATGATGGATATTAGCGATTTTTAATGTAAATAGAATTATTTGTGTTCATTCCAAAATTACATAGACAGTGCCACCATGTGGCAAACCGTCATAATTGCCGGAAACCACTGGCTCAAATTAACCACTGTGTCACACATATGTACACAAATTATTATTGAACACACTTTTTTTGGCCATCGGATTACGATTCAGATATCCTGACAGTATGTGTGTGGTGCTGGTATACTCCCCTAAAGTTGTGTACTAGATTATTGTAGTCAGTTGTGCATTGCACAACATCGCCATATGAAACAACTTACACATAGATTTTAATCCTCACATACGTCTACCTCTAGAGAAGTTCGGTGTTTCACAAAACATAGGTCAGGATATGCAGGTACTTGAAAACTGGTCAGCTCTTTTTTCTCTGGAGCTGCTAGTTAGTTTGCTGCCTTTATATTGTTGGATAGTCTATTGACAATTATGAATGTTAGGAAACTAACACACTGCCCAAAAATACCAGAGTCAACTCTGTTCACTTAGCATCATGTGTGTAAATTTAATGTTGTGCTCAATAGTAGAAAATATTACCTCACTTGTCCCTAAATTATTTCTCCTACCTACAAAACATTTTTTTTTATTGTAAATCATTTTTTACATTATTTCTATTCAGCCAACAGATTTATTTTTGTGTGCTTTGGGTCTTTTACTGTATGTATGGTATTGCCCTCCACATGCAGAGCCTCGTCCCCCTGTACAGTGTTTTTCCTGGAACGTTAATTTAATAGCCAACAGCTAACTCTCTGCAATAGTATAGTTCAGTTTGGCTGGGATTCGTTTTTTTTTTTTAAAAGGCTGTTGGATGCATCTGGCTTGATTCTTTTTTCGACTCCCAACCCCCATTGAAATGACTCCTGTCTTAGCAAAGACAGGAGTCATGCCCCCTTGCCCAATGGCCATGCCCAGGGGACTTCAGTCCCCTGGGCATGGTCATTGGGCATAGTGGCATGTAGGGGGGCACAAATCAGGCCCCCGTATGCCACAAAATAAAATAAAAAAATTACTTACCTGATCTTACCTTATGTTCCCTGGGATGGGTCCCTCCATCCTTAGGCGTCCTCCTGGGGTGGGCAAGGGTGACAGGGGGGGTCCCTGGGGGCATGGGAGAGCACCTCTGGGCTCCTTCCGAGCCCACAGGTCCCTTAACGCCTGCCCTGACCAGGCGCTAAAAAACGACGCAAAAGCGGCTGGACGTCATTTTTTTTTACCCGCCCACTCCCGGGCGTGATTTTTGCCCGGGAGTGTAAATACGGCGCACATGCCTCAGAGTCAATTTTTTAGACGGGAACGCCTACCTTGCATATCATTAACGCAAAGTAGGTGTCCACGCTAAAAAGTGACGCAAACTCCATGGACTTTGGCGCTAGACGCGTCTAACGCCAGAGTATAAATATGGAGTTAGTTTTGCGTCGAATTTGCGTTAACAAAAACGACGCAAATCCGGCACAAACGAAGTATAAATATGCCCCTTTGTCTCTTTGAGAGAGAGAATACCCACTACAGTGTATTGGAACGCATCCGCTTCAACAAAGTAGGGCACTTCCAGATGTTGAAGGACAGGGGCAGATGTAAAATTTGCCTTTAGTTGGAGAAATGCACGTTCTGCTGCAGAGGACCAGTAGAAGGGTATTCCTTTCTTTAATCATGCCGTGATGGGTGTTACAATTTTGGAGAACTGTGTGATGAAACGTTGATAGGAATTGGCAAATCCCAGTACAATTTGAATGTCTTTAGTACATGGCAGTGTAGGTTAAGCTAGGATAGCTTCAACCTTATTTTTATCCATTTGTATCTCAGTTGATGTTATGATAAATCCCAAAAGTCTATTTGTCTGACATGAAATAGATGATGAGTTTCATGTAATCTTTGTAGTACAGCCATAACATGCTGTATGTGCTCTTATTCTGATTGTGAATAGATCAAAATATCATCTAAATAGATGATAACAAAAAGATTGAGGAAATCACGCAGCACTTCATTGATGAAGAATTGAAACGCCGCCAGGGGCATTGCAGAGGTCAAATGGCATTATATATTACTTGTATAGGCCATTCTTAGTCCTAAAAGCTGTCTTCCATTCATCTTCTTTGTGAACATGAATAAGATGATAGGCTCCGGCGTAGGTCTTGCTTGGTATATATAGTGGCTTTCTGTACCTGATCCAAAACCACCGAGGTCAAAGGTAATGGGTATTTGTTTTTAATGGTGACCTTGTTAAATGTTGTATAGCAGATACAGATCCTTAATTCCTCATTCTTTTTTGGATCAAAGAAAAGGGGGAAGAAACAGGTGATGAGAAATGATGGATAAAACCGTAAGAAAGAAGTTCATTTAAATGATCCCATAAATGCTTGTTTTCAGCTTCTGTAAGGGCATATAATCTAGTACATGGTAATGTAGCTCCAGGTATGAGGTCAGTTCTGCAGTCAAAACTACAGTGAGGGGGCAGAGTAATAGCCTTGAGTTTATCGAAATCAGAAGCGTATTCCCCACTAGGGCTAAGGAAATACTTCAGTATTATGTGTGGACGTCACTGCACAAGTCAGTGTGGTTACTCAATCAGTGGCTTCCCGATAGCAAAAACAGAGACAGTGACTGGAATCCAAGGTTTCTGTTCTAGCTGACCAGCTGATTCTAGGATTGTGTTGTTGCAACCATAAAACCCCCAACTTTACTCCAAAAGTATGGGTATCTACCAGAGCAAAACAAAGGGCCTGATTTAAGAAAAGTGGCATTGTACCCAGTGCAGCCCCACTTTTCTTGTGCCCCTTAGTGCCCCCAAATGCCACCATGTGTGTTCTGTATCTAAGATACGGTACACCATGGCGGTAGGTACAGGAACTAGCGTCAACATTTTTTACGCTAGTCCCAAACTTTGCAGGATTAGCGTAAATGTTTTTGACCCTAATCCTGCAAAGCCCATTGAGGCCCACTGAAAACAATGGCATGCCTCCTTTTAACACTTGCTCTGAGCTGGCGTTAAAAGCACTGAAAGAAATGACACAATGAAATCTTTTAGATTTCTTTGCACATTGTTTTGGGCCACCTATCGGGGGAATGTCCTCTCTGCATACATTATGCCTGGCGCAGGCATATTGTAGTGTAAGGGGTTACTAAGTGTCGCAATGCATGCATTGCGCCACTTTGTAAATTAGGCGCGGCGATCTTGGCCTTGTTGGGCCATATTAGCATAAATGACTCTAATGTGGCGTAAGGAGGCCCTAGGGGCTCTTAAATCAGCCCCTAAGTGTCTCTGAATGTTCATTATCATATAGAAGGATAATTTGTTGAGATCTTGTCGAAGATGTTGTTGAACCTGAAGGAGATATGCCAATTAGAGCAGCAGGGAAGGTAGCTGGATGCAGAACAGGTTCTCTGCCCTTAGCAAGTGCTTCCATCTTGTCTCCCCAGGAGTCTATTGCCTGCTTATACTTGGACAGTTACAGTTTTAAGGCAGGATTCTCCTGTTTTTAACTGAATTTCTGCCTGGACAGTCACTAAAGCATTAGCTAGTTTCTCCATCCATGGACCTGATGGTGCTCCTGGGGAAACTAGTGGCGTACCTAATTGGGGGGGAACCCTGTTCCACTTTTGCTGGGACAGATTGATAGTTGTGGGTTTGACTTTCTGTCAGGTGTCATTCACCTTAGTGTTTGAGTTCTGTGGGAGCGAAGATAATTTCCCCGTCCCTATTTTATTGACTCCAACACTAGCACCGAAAACCAAATGTCGGTAATCAATCCCCTAGGGAAAGGGGATTCAGAATAACCAAAGAAGATCCAGCTTTTAACTCTATTTGGTTCAGGACACTGTCTGTCAGAAAGGTTGCCGGGATTAAGGCAACTATCAGTAGTCTAATCAATCGACCTCTGCTCTGACATGCACTACAAAACCACAAAAAGAAGAAGCGTCTCAGTGTGTTAGTCCAGGGATGCACTTTGATGTCGTTTTTGTGCAAATAAGTACTGCCATAATACAATTACAATAATGCGCACTCACCCACATACTTCTAGACGACTGTCTCGTAAGAACCTCCTTTCATTGTGAAAAAGTACCATGCAGGGTCTCCAGAGAGATCAGAAAGAACCTCTCAAGGTTCTACAGTTTAAGTCCATATTCCACTGTAGTAAAGGAAACTCTTTTAAATTGCCAAAACACCTTTAACAAAGTCTACAGGCAGTCTGTAAGACGTGTGATGGTAAGACGTGTAAACAAAAACATTCTAAGGTTCAATGCACTGGCCTGTACTGATAGAATTGCCCAGATATCCAGGAAGCCAAACGCATAATTCTGATCCTCATTATTTGTGTTGTTAACATTCACAAGAGTTTGGGGCTTGGAAAGCATCAAGAAGATTCCAAAGTCACAGCTGCCAACTGAGTGGAGGAAGGTAAGGTAGAAGGCCTTCAGGGTGGAGATGGGGACGGGAGCTGCTGTGGGAACTAAGGCCCATATTTATACTTTTTGACGCTAAACTGCGCTAACGCAGTTTAGCGTCAAAAAGTTTTGCGCCGGCTAACGCCATTCTGAAGCGCCATGCGGGCGCCGTATTTATTGAATGGCGTTAGCCGGCGCAAGCAGACCGGCGCTGCCTGGTGTGCGCGAGAAAAAACACGTACACCAGGCAGCGCCGGCGTAGGGGGAAAATGGCGCATGGGCGTCTTAAAATGGGGCAAGTCAGGTTACGTCGAAAAAATCGTCGTAACTCGACTTGCGCCATTTTTTTTCGACGCCCATCCCCCATCAACATGACTCCTATCATTGTAAAGATAGGAGTCATGCCCCCTTGCCCAATGGCCATGCCCAGGGGACTTATGTCCCCTGGGCATGGTCATTGGGCATAGTGGCATGTAGGGGGGCACAAATAAGGCCCCCCTATGCCACAATTTTTTTTTGAAAAATAACAAAAATTATACTTACCTGAACTTACCTGTACTTCACTGGGATGGGTCCCTCCATCCTTGGGTGTCCTCCTGGGGTGGGCAGGGGTGGCAGGGGGGGTCCCTGGGGGCAGGGGAGGGCACTGTGGGCTCATTTTGAGCCCACTTGTCCCTTAACGCCATCCCAGACCCAGGCGTTAAAAAGCGGCGCAAATGCGCCGTTTTTGGCCACGCCCACTCCCGGGCGTCATTTTTGCCCGGGAGTATAAATACCACGTAAAGGCCTGGGAGTCATTTTTTTAGACGGGAACGCCTCCCTTGCATCTCATTAACGCAAGGAAGGGGTTCACGCTAAAAAATGACGCTCACTCCGGGCACTTTGGCGCCCGAAGCGTCTAACGCCATAGTATAAATATGGCGTTAGTTGGCGTTAGTTTAGCGTCAAATTTGCGTCGAAAAAAACGACGCAAATTCGGCGCAACCAGAGTATAAATACGGCCCTAAATGACTATGGAGGAGAGCCTGAATCAAACAGGAAGCAAAAACTCCAACATAGCTGTAAACCAAGCTGAGTTTGTCAGAATGGACGTGGTCTTTTTAGGCCTCATCCTTGGTTATACACCAATTATCACTGCTTCTCATGAGATCTTCAGCATCACTGAATAGCTGGATGGCAGGAGGCCATAAATAAAACCCTACATGGAACGCAGGATTATTACAGTAACTCGTCTGAATATAGGAAGGTAATGATGGCCATCGGATGATTTCTCATTGCCAGTACATGTACATTGGCAGACATGAGTTTTGTGTGATATGTCTTGTCATGTGTTCAATTTATACTTTATTTTAACCTGACTTTTTCCACCCTATTACCAACACAAAACACGTTTTTCATGTTGTATAAGATCACACATTTACTGATTAATGTAAAGAACTTTGTTGCTCAAGAAATATATAACTGTAAAAGTTTAGTTATAATACTTTGTTGGCTGCTTCTAAACATGTAATTTACTTAAGCATGAACAGTGCATGTAACCTTATGGGAACCTACATTTCCAATATGTGTATTTAGTCTTAAAACATTTCACACACAACCTTGTACATACTTGTAAAGTGTGATATCTATAGTGTGAATCAGTTAAATAAACCACTTGCAATTTACATCATTATCATATGAAAGCACAGGACAGGAAGTTGTTTGGTTATGTTACCATGTCAGCAATATTAATAACCATATGTTTTAAGTCAAATAGAATGAACCAATTCAATACTTTTGCTTCTTTATTGCTTTTTAGCTGACTGGGCTGACCAAGCAACAACAAAGTAGAACCAGGGCAGGAAAGAACAATCTTGGCTCAGGGGTGGGCATGACACCTTGACACCACCCATGTGGAAGGAATCTAACAACAGAAAGGTAGTGCTCCCACCTGGAGAATAAGGCGTTCCACCACCAAGAGACTCCAGAGATTTCTGGGGGAGGGGGCTAGTGGAAGTGGGCACTTTCATCCAGGGAACAGAAAATGTAGGCTCTCATTGCCAATAAGAAGAAGCTCTAGAAGTGGTATCCCACAACATCTTAGCCTTTCCCAACCCCTCCTCACCTCCTGAGGTCCCCATTCCATCAGGCCTCCAGCTGCACCCCCTGCACATCCTTCTCCACCAAGAGCCCACCTGGAAGAACATGAGTCGAAGGACAAATCTGCTCCAGGTACCCTACGTCCCTCATGTGCTAACTAATCTGTTGATAGTAAGTTTCTCACAGTCGCTTCATTCAATTATGTGATGATTCCCATTTTAGCGGCTCAGGGAGCAATTCCACAGGCCATCGGGGACTTAATGGGAGAGGTCCAGATGCACAAGGAGAAGCTCTGTATAGGGCTGAATACCTTAACTGGTGCAATCACCACCTTGACCACCTGCCTCCCCAACCCAACCTACCTCCTGTCATCCCATCTCTTAGTTTGCCTGCCCTCACTGTTTACCTTGCAATTCCTTGTGCTCTTACTTCTCATGGGGTGTATGGTGCTGCACTGGTCAACCAATCCACGTCTGCATCAGAATAGGAATGAACATTATTGTGAAAACAGAGTGTGAGGATGGACAGTGACTTGTCCCCCAAGGGAGGACCCAGATTTACATTCTTCTTCTCGCTTGGGAGTCAGAGTTCCGTGTGTTATGTGACAGTGGGCTCTTATGTTTGGACTATGGACTTTTTTGTTATTCTCTTTTTATATAGATTGGTTAGCTTGATGCTTCCTGACCTTTTATTATATTTTGCCAAACCCTCTCAAAGCTAACTTTCACATTCTGAATCAAGGGTTTATTTGTTTTATATTTTCCAGTTCCAAAAGCCATTCTTTAAATTTGTATCATTATTTTTTGCTTTAAAAATCCTTATTTATAGAAAAGTACAAATTAAAAATCAAAAATCTCTTTCTTTTAAACATTTATGATAATGTTGGTTGCATGCAATGTCCTTTGATAAAAAAAAAGTCTGTTTAGCATATTCTTTGTATGTGTCTATTTTCTTAAAAAATGCTTACCTTTCGAATTGACATTGTTCAAGACATATATGCGGATATATGTGGAACAACCAGAAATATCAAACAAAAACATTTTCAACTTGACACAAGCTTGAGTAGAAAAAAGTGCTGATATGTTTATTATCAAATAATTGTATAAACAAAGGTGAATGCACTTATTATGGGGGATTTCTCCTACTACTCCACCTATGCAGTGCTGTTGGTAAAAGGTTTTGTGACTGAGGTGACAGTGCTGGTGGGTAGAAGTAACAGGAGGGGCAGGAGCCACTTCAGGTATGGCAGGAGTGACTGCAGGTGTGGCAAGAACTACTGCAGGTAGGGCATGAGTCACTGCAGGTGGGACAGGAGCCTTTGCAGGTGAAGCAGGCTGTGGTGCAGGTCAAGCAGTTGTCTGTGTAGAATCTTCTACATGTGTTGGGTGTGAAGATTCACTTTGGCTTTTTTTAGTCACTGCTTCGAATATCTTCATGGCCAAGGCATTGTGCCTATAAATTCGTAGCTGTTCTTGGTGCATCTTAGCCATGTCTTGGTAACATTTCTCAACATTATCCAAGGCACGAAGCTGGCTGTCAGCCATCTGAGGGAATCCTTTGAGTAAGTCTGAAAGTTCACACAGAGTAGCCCACATTGATGAAATGTCGTAATGCACATTATTTTGCCAATTGAAAAATGCATCCATCCATTGCCCCTCATAAACCCATGTCAACCACTCACACATGTGTGGCCGTCTCAAATAATCAGCACGGAGAAGGGTGTCAACTGAATTGTTATGGGGAGGAGATTCATGAATGGGCGCTATCTTCTCCTTAACAGCAGTATCTTCTATTTCAGATGATTGAGAGAAGGCTACTTGTAGATGGTTCAGCATCATTGTCTGGTTCAGTGTCCCCGGTACCTGGGAGAAGAAGATTGCAACAGATAAAATACATCACATTCCAATTTCAGTGCTATTAGCAACATAACGTTTTACTACATATTTCACAAATAATTTTAACAGACATATTAAGAGGTTAGTTGAACTCAACACTTGGTATGAATGATTGAACCATGGATGAGATTAAAAAATATTTACAAGGCAAAGTCACCACCTCCATCCACAGAGATGAGTGATTTTGAGTTTCCCCTTGATGTCAGCTGCTGAAAAGGAGTCCTTAAAGTTGTAATGGACAAACACTTGATCCAGCAGCCAGTAATAGAAGTTGTAATTTCAATTTTTATATTCAATCTTAATAAGTCATCCTGAACAAAAAAAGCAGATACATTGCAAAAACATATACAAGTGATTACAGAACACAATAACATGATTTTAGATGTTTGAATACACTTTCAAATACATTTTGAAACAGTTTTTGAGTGACTAGGCTATGCGATGTGGAACTAAAAAACACGTTACCAGATGAATGGATGGTAGAGAGCCTAATTACTGTTACCAATATGTCCCCTGATGTACTAGATGTTAGTTTTCTAAAGGCTGTCACCAGGGCCTGTTATTACAGAAGCTGACGTGAATGAGAAACATACATATTAGATTAGGTAAGTGGATATGTTACAAGAAGATGCCAAAGCAAAGTTTTGAAAACTTCTTTGGAAACTAACGCAAATTATATTTTTATACCTAGAACAAGGCAACATTTACATTAAGTTCACACCCTTACATTGGCATAAAGAGTATGCAATAATGGAAAAAGGAAAAGGAAAAGGAAACCTGCTGTCTAGCATATTGAGCTTGTGAACAACAGAGATGAGTGAAAAACACATACACCTAGGAAATAAGAAGTAAAAATAAAGTTATTAGAAATTTGGTAAAAATAGCTGACACAAAACTTACCAGAGTCTGCCATCTGTGTGCTGTGTGGTGCTAGTCCTCTTGTGATATTATTGCCAGGAGCAAAAGTCTCTCTTGGGGGAGCTGTTGGATGGGACAACATTACAGAACCTGCATAAAACAAAATAATAAATAATTACATGTTATTTTACTATTATATATTGAAAGGATATTTTAAAGGATGCTGCTATTCCTCAGGATAAAGGCATCATGCACTGACCCTCGATACTTAGCATTGACATGGGAGATGTACTGGTCCGCCAAGCACACCATCTGGACATTCATGGAGTGGAAACACTTTCGATTTCTGAACACCTGTTTATTCTGGCGGGGGGGACAAATGCAGTATGAGTTCCATCAATCGCCCCAATTATGTTGGGGATATGTCCAATGTTCCCTCTAATGTTTTTCCACTGTGGGCGGCAGTGTGCGTCCTCTGTGCGCTGCATCCAAGGATACGTGCGCCAAGAAATTGACCATTCACCCGCGCGCAGCGCATAACTAGCCAAGATCTTTGGCATTAGCCTCTTCATACCACTAAAGCAAAAAAGGGATATCATTGCTCCATGCAATAGGCATCAAGGCAGTTTTGTGACCTGGTTGCACACCCCAAGGACATGACCTGTTAGGGGAGCACGTATATTGCTCTAAAAGGCTTATTTAGGCTTAGAAAGTGATAACGCATATAAACTACCACAAAGTATAGGAATGGTAGAACATTTGATAACAGCACATTTTCTACTGTTCTGAAGAATTTCCTAGCTCATTAACCATTAATTTCCAAGACAAATATCACTTGCTCGCATGCTAAAGTACGTAAAATGATGTTTAAAAAACTCCCCGCGGCATTTAAACGCTGTTTTCATTGACTTCAATCCAGATTCAAATATGAGCATTATCTGTCTTAGGGGAGCACGTATATCGCTCTAAAAGGCTTATTTAGGCTTAGAAAGTGATAACGCATATAAACTACCACAAAGTATAGGAGTGGTGGAACATTTGATAACAGCACATTTTCTACTGTTCTGAAGCATTTCCTAGCTCATTAACCATTAATTTCCAAGACAAATATCACTTGCTCGCTTGTATGCTAAAGTACGCCAAATGATGTTTAAAACACTCCCCGCGGCATTTAAACGCTGTTTTCATTGATTTTAATCCAGATTCAAATATAAGCATTATCTGCCTTAGGGGAGCACGTATATCGCTCAAAAAGGCTTATTTAAGCTTAGAAAGTGATAACGCATATAAACTACCACAAAGTATAGGAATGGTGGAACATTTGATAACAGCACATTTTCTACTGTTCTGAAGCATTTCCTAGCTCATTAACCATTAATTTCCAAGACAAATATCACTTGCTCGCTTGTATGCTAAAGTACACCAAATGATGTTTAAAACACTCCCTGTGGCATTTAAACGCTGTTTTCATTGACTTCAATCCAGATTCAAATATGAGCATTATCTGCCTTAGGGGAGCACGACTATCGCTCTAAAAGGCTTATTTGAGCTGAGAAAGTGATAATGCATATAAACAACTATGAAGTATGACAATGATGGAAAAGTTGATAACAGCACATTTTCTACTGTTCTGAAGCATTTCCTAGCTCATTAACCATTAATTTTCAACATAAATATCACTTGCTAGCTTGTATGCTAAAGTACGCCAAATGATGTTTAAAACACTCCCCGCGGCCTTTAAACGCTGTTTTCATTTACTTCAATCCAGATTCAAATATGAGCATTTTCTGCAATAGGAGAGCACGACTATCGCTCTAAAAGGCTTATTTGAGCTGAGAAAGTGATAATGCATATAAACAACTATGAAGTATGACAATGATGGAAAAGTTGATAACAGTACATTTTCTACTGTTCTGAAGCATTTCCTAGCTCATTAACCATTAATTTTCAACATAAATATCACTTGCTCGCTTGTATGCTAAAGTACGCCAAATGATGTTTAAAACACTCCCCGCAGCATTTAAACGCTGTTTTCATTGACTTCAATCCAGATTCAAATATGAGCATTATCTGCAATAGGAGAGCACGACTATCACTCTAAAAGGCTTATTTGAGCTGAGAAAGTGATAATGCATATAAACAACTATGAAGTATGACAATGATGGAAAAGTTGATAACAGCACATTTTCTAATGTTCTGAAGCAAACCTGCGTCCTGAAGATGTCCTTCCTGCTCGGTGGCAAAGAGTGACCCTGTCCTCGCGCTGTGTCTGTTTTGTAGACGCAGCGCTGATGTCCTCTCTGCCGCACGATGCAGGGAGCAACGTTGCAAGAATGTGCGCGCTTGCCAAAAGGGCCTGCGCGATGGGGGAAGGAAAGGTGCGCGCGCCTTACAGGAAACATTGGATATGTCCCATTGCATAGAAGTCAGCCTTCACTGTGGCCAAATCCTCCACTTCGGGGAAAACAATGTAGCTGCATATGTGCTTAATCAGGGCAGACAAAACTCTTTTCAGCACCATTGAGAACATTGGCTGTGACATTCCTGCTGCCAAGACCACTGTCACTTGGAAAGAACCAGTTGCCAGGAAATAGAGCACAGATAGGACTTGCACAAGAGGGGGGGATCCCAGTGGGGTGTCGGATAGCAGATATCAGGTCAGGCTCCAATTGGACACACAGCTTTGGGATTGTGGCCCTGTCAAGTCTATAGGTGAGGATAATGTGCCTGTCCTCCATTGTTCCTAAGTCCACCAGCGGTCTGTACATGGGGGTATGTCTCCATCTCCTGTTCATCCACAGCGGTAGCAGTCTAAGGGACAAAAGAGTGAGGAGCCGGTCACAAACTGAACATTGGAGCCACAACAGTACAATGCATGATGTTAATTTGTAATTGGTAAGTGGGGTTTGTCCTGTATGTCCAAATTTTAACTGTGACGCAGTTATTATCCAGGGCCTGCCTCCCCCTGAAATGGCATCCAGATCTCCTGTGTGGAGGTACAGGTGGAAGTGAGGTAATTCCGCTGACGTTGTGCGCCATTGCGGGTGGCGGTCGGGAACCGCCTTGCAACTCCTCATTGGTTAACATTGGGCTCTATGTGTTACAGTGGCCAATGGTGATGTTCCTGGTGGTGACAGTATGCACCACCGTGGGCGTGAATGACATTTTCTATCTGATCACTCGCTTGCTACCTGACCTTCAACAGGAGAGGACCCACACTGCATGTGCTGCTGTGACCTGTGTCTGGAACCTACCATGGCCCGTGTGACTGGGGAAAGGGCCCTGCCTTCACCTCGGCGGAGTTGAATCCACTGGTGGATGGGGTCCTACCCCAGTACGGACTACTGTATGGGCCTCCAGACCAACAGGTGAGTACACTTTGGGCACGATGCATGTGGCATGAATGCATGGAGTGGTGTGTGTGAAGGCCTCGTGTACGGGGTGTTGGTGGAAGTCCTCTGGCAGCGTACAGGTTGTGTGCTGGGCCATGTGTGTGGAAATGGTAAAGTGAAGAGGTATGGTGGGCCAAAAGTGTAACAGGCAGGACTGTCTGACTGATACTATTTTCCTGTGTGTATTTCCTCTGCAGGTCAGCGCCCATCAAAAGAAGGGTTCGATCGCCAAGGATATGCAGACCCTGGGGGTCTATGGCAGGCGGAGCACCCACTGTCGGAAACGGTGGGAGGACCTGAGACGTTGGACATTGAAGACGGAGGAGGATAAGCTAGGGATGACCTCCCAACGAGGAAGGGCTGCCCATCGAACTCTGACCCCCCGATGGCACGCATACTGGCGGTGGCCTATCCTGAACTGGATGGGCGCTTGAGGGCACCACAACAGCCACAAGGGGGTGAGTACAGTTCCCATCATTACTAGTTACGCATGGTAGGGTGGTATCCGGGTGGGAGATGTGTGTCAGTGGGTGCCCCTAGTCCACACCTGACATTGCAGAGTAGGTCCCATGGTGGCTAGGGTTCTGAAGTGATCAATGTGCTACCTAGCTCGTAGGCATCCACTACTGGTCAGGGCTGCGTGGGTCCCAGGTGTGCTGCATTTGGCGGTTTGTGCTCCTCCCCATGCCTTGGTGGCTAACAATATAACTGTTGGTGCAATGCATAGTGCATAGGGCTGTTCTCTGTGTGTGGCAGTGGTGTGTACACCAATGGTGGTGTTGGTGCAGCCATTGACCAAGTGAATCCCTTGTCTCTTCCCCCCTTTTTGTTTTGTCACCCTGTCCTTATGTGCATTAGCATCATCTGGCGGAGGAGCAGAGGCACTGGCGACAGAGGGAGCTGCATCCTACAGGACCAAGGAGGCAGAGTCCATCGACGGTGAGGGCACCAGTGGGATGAAGGGCGAGGGGAGCACCACAGTGGAGACTGGAGGGGACAGTTCAGACACAGATACCTCCTCCGATGGAAGCTGCCTGGTGGTGGCAGACACCTCTGTGACCACCCAGGCTACAGGTACAGCCGCCACCCCCGTACCAGCGCCACCCTCCCAGCAGCCCCTCATCGGGCTTCCCGTGCCCGCTCACCCAGGAGGGTGGGCATCTCCTTCACCTCAGGCCCTGCCCCAGTGAGCCCTGCTGCCCTGAGTGAGGAGGCAATTGACCTCCTGAGATCCATCTCTGTAGGAAGTCAACCATTGTGAATGCCATCCAGGGGCTGGCAGCCCAGATGCAACAGACTAATGCATTCCTGGAGGTCATTCACACTGGATTGGCAGCCCAACAGAGATCAATCCAGGCTCTGGCCTCCTCTCTGATGGCAGCCATTGTCCCTGTGTCCTCCCTTCCCCCTCCAACTTCCTCTTCCCAATCCCATTCCCCTCAACCCCACCCTATCCCAAGCACACAGGCAGATGAACATGCACACAAGAGTGTCCCAGGCAAACACAAGCACCACACATCATTCCACAGGCACTCACACAAACATCATCCAGATGCAGACATACCAACATCCACAATTTCCACTGTCTCCCCCTCCTCCTCCACCTCCGCCTCCCCCCAAGGTCCGTCCACACTCACACCTGCATGCACTACATCCTCATCCACTACCATCATCACCACCACACCTAGCAGAACACACACCTCACTGACAGACACCTCCACAACACGTCCCCTGTGTCCTCTCCCACTGTGTCTGCCCACTCCTCCCAAGGTGCACAAACGTAAGCACTCAGACACCCAACAGCCATCCACCTCACAACAGCATCCAGCCCATGCATCTGCACCCAAAATCAGCAGACAGACACCTCCTACAACCACTCCCTCTTCCTCAACTCCCAAACCTTCTCCCCCCCAATTTCCTTGCCCAACTTGATCTCTTCCCTACCCCTCCCCCCGTCCTGCATGTCTGGCCAGGGTGGAAAAAACCCAGCCAAGCACCTCAGCCACCTAGTCCACGGGCCCAGTAGTCACCACACCCACTCGTGGTGGGAAAGGATCCAGGACACATGTCCTGAGGGTGAAGGAGTCTGCACCAGACAGCCTCAAGGAACGGGAGCCTGCCACAGCTGCTACCAGGAAGACAGAGGAGCATACCTCAGCTGCTACCAGGAAGGGCAAGAAGCCAGCCCCAGCTGCTACCAGGAAGGGCAAGAAGCCAGCCCCAGCTGCAGCTAGGAAGGGCAAGACGCCAGCCCCAGCTGTTGCCAGGAAGGGCAAGGAGCCAGCACCAGCTGCAGCCAGGAAGGGCAAGGAGCCAGCACCAGCAGGCAGGAAGGACAAGGGGCCTGGGGCAGGGACTCAGACGGAGACCCCACTACCAACCATGATTGTGCAGCTGTCCGAGGCTGCAGAGGATGGGATGGAGCCTCCCTACACCAGCAGCAGCACCACCACCAGTGGAGCCTCCCCCCACCAGTGGCTGCAACAGCACCACTACCACCACTGAGCAGCCGTTACCGCCGGCAGACGGTATGCAGTCCTGCATCCATGGGCTGCTGTCCGGCCTACCACCTGCAAATCCAGTGGGTACGACATCCACCTGAGAGAGTGTGACCTTGCACTCACCAGGATCAAGAGCACAGGGCACGATGCCCTCTCTAGAACCAGTGAGTAAGACACCCACCAACCCCAGCCTCCCCAGGATCAAGAGCACAGGGCACAATGTCCCCTCCAGAACCAGTGGGTAAGACATCCACCTACCCCAGCCTCCCCAGGATCAAGATCACAGGAGATGATGCCCCCTCCAGAACCAGTGGGTACAACACTCACCAACCCCAGTGTTCTCTCTGTGCTGATGTAGGTGACAAGTGGGGCCTTGGACTTTGGCCTGGCCCTGTGGCCCATGCACAATGAGGACTGGGCAGTGTCCCTTGAACTGTACATACGTATATAACAGTTACATTGCATTTTCTTATTTCTACTGTGTTGATCTTATTACACTCACTTTCGTACATTCCTGCTGTCCTTGCATTATTCATCAGGGGTACGAGGTTAATATGTTTTATTACTGCAGCTGATTGTGTGGATAGTGTTGGGGTGGGTGTGTGTGTTGTGCATGTGTGTGTCACTCTCTTTTTCCTCCACCCGTGTGCTAGGTGGCTGTACTCACCGTCGTTGTCTTCCCCATCGTTGGTGTTCGTGGTGGAGCAGGAGGTTAAAAATCATTGGGAAGACATGCAGCTCAGGCTCTATGGCGGCATACAGTAGTTGTTCCCTGTGTCTCCAAAGGTGAGTCCTTTCCCTTCTGTTCATTTTTTCTGCCAGGCTTTTGATGTCGTTGGTACAGCCCCGGAAAAGTTGGCGGTTTCCGGGGTCTTAATACGGTGGGCAGAACTTTGTCTTCTGCCTGGCTGTGGGCGGTTACCGCCGTGGTGGCTGTTGTTTCCACCCTGGCGGTCGGTGTGGTAAAGTGGTTGTCTATCTGAGTTCTCACCGTCATGGTCATAATTTGGAGGTAGTTATCGCCAGCCTGTTGGCAGTATTACCGCCACTTTATCATCGACCGCCAGGGTTGTAATGATGGCCACAATCACATTTTAGGTAGGTTTACAGAACACAACACCTCTTGGTAACATAGGCACATATCAGCCATTGGTGGTGTTTGTTGCTGCAAAATGGGAACTGTGTGTTGCCCCCGCTGAAGGTACATGGACATCTGACTTAGTTGAAGGATTCACTTTAGCTGTTTGAGGAATCTTTGAAATAAACTTATCAAACACTAAAAAACAATATTAAAACTAGTGCGAAAGGTGGTTTATAAGTGGTGTAGTGTACAGCAAGCAGTGCAGGTATGACTGAAGTACCGAGATGTACTGGATGCTTGTAGCTTAAATTCTTGAAAGACAAAGGGGGTCATTCTGACCCTGGCGGCCGGTGGCCACAAGGGCCACCGACCACGGGAGCACCGCCAACAGGCTGGCGGTGCTCCCACGAGCATTCTGACCGCGGCGGTTCAGCCGCGGTCAGAAGCGGCAAGTCGGCGGGCTCCCGCCGACTTACCGCTGCTCGGGGGCACGCTCCGCCGCCATGAGGATTCTGACAGCCCCTACCGCCATCCTGTTCATGGCGGGAAACCCGCCATGAACAGGATGGCGGTAGGGGGTGCCGCGGGGCCCCTGGGGGCCCCTGCCGTGCCCATGCCAATGGCATGGGCACGGCAGGGGCCCCCGTAAGAGGGCCCCGCTAAGTATTTCAGTGTCTGCCTTGCAGACACTGAAATACGCGACGGGTGCAACTGCACCCGTCGCACCCCTGCAACTACGCCGGCTCAATTCTGAGCCGGCGTCCTCGTTGCAGGGGCATTTCCTCTGGGCCGGCGGGCGCTCTTTTGGAGAGCGCCCGCCGGCCCAGAGGAAATGTCTGAATGGCCGCCGCGGTCTTTTGACCGCCGTGCGGTCATTTGGCGGCGGTACTATGGCGGACGGCCTCCGCCGTCCGCCATAGTCTGAATCACCCCCAAAGTCTTAGCTAGATAAAGGTCCACACATGATGAATAGCTAAGCCATTCCCAGTTTTTTTAGATTGAATTCTGGGACTTGTATTTTTTGGATGAAAAAATATAAAGGAAACTGTACTGTAAGTAACATTATGCTAAATATTAAACATAGGCTGCCATACTTCGTCATACTTGAAACATACAGAGCTAGAAGCTGGGAAAAGTATGGGGAGTGTAAGTTAAAGTCTTACCTGGTACCACATTAGTCTTGGATCCAAGGGGCAGCCCAAGTAGCAGGTGGGGGTGCATGGTGGTGAGGGTGTCCTTCTCGAAGGGGGTGAGACAGAGACAGGCATCAGTTGCTCCTCCAGGAAGAGCTCCAACACGATCAAGACTGGAGAACTTCTCCTTCACCCGCCTGCCCTGATCCTGTCATTTTTCTTTATATCCCCCCACACTGTGGACCTCCTCCCCTAATACATTGATGTCATAAGCCATCTCTGCCACAAGGCTGCCTTCTAGCTCCACTGAGTTTGTAGTTTTGTACCTCAAACCATTACAAGGGCTGTCTCCTCGTCAGTGAAATTTGCCTTCCTCCTCAGCACATACAGCATGCTTTGTTCAGTCAGTGTCCCAAACAGGTTCTGAGTAGGTCAAGGTGGGTAGCAGGAGGAGAATATTGTGGAGGAAAGAATAGATTCTAAGAATTGGCCAGTCTACATGTGGTTGCAAGTAAACGTATCTCAGGGGCGCTTGATTGATTTCAATGGTTATTTCATTTTAAAATTAATTGCAATGTGGTGATCTCCAATTCACTGCCAATTGGATATGTCCATGTATGGAGATTCCACCTTCGGTGCAGAGTCTCTCATTCACCCCCATGCCGAATCTCCATCCCAAAAGCAGAGACATCGCCAGGAGTGTGTAATCTATGCAAGTCATAAAATACAGTTGTAAGCTATGTTTAGCAACTTTGCAGTCACAAATTATGGATACTTTGACATTACCCCCTCCGGTTGGGGGTCGCTGGAGACATCTAGGTTACACTTTTATGGCAAATCTACACTTGGAGTTTGTGAATACCAAACATAGCAAGTGTACTTACCTTTGTGAATCAGCCCCAAACACCTTCTGCTGTAAGGTTCAACTCACAACTTTGCTTTATTTGTTACATTTAGAAAATGATCCCTGAAACCCAAGGTGAACTAAAATTCACATGGTAGGTGGCGGGAGTCATGCTATGCTGAAGGAGGTTGCAGCAGCCAGGTAAACGTAATTGGTACTTTCTTACACAACTCATGACCTGGAATCCTTGCCTGATAGGCAGTGTAAGGAATGGGAGAGTCTACCCTTTATAACATAGCCCCATTCCTGATTCATGTCAAGGGTGCCAGGGTTTGACCCTGTACTGGACTCTGCCTGGATAAAGTAAAATCTCTGGTGTCTACTGGGTTATCAGTTCCTCTAAGGTGACAGATCATGGGATAATCCCATTTGCAACCGACAGCCAGTTTATGTTCAGTGGCATTTGGCTGATTATGGCAGGTTAGGCACAAAGGGGGTGATTCTAACTTCGGCGGGCGGCGGATGCCGCCGCCAAAGTTCCCCCACCAAAATACCGCTCCGCGGTCGAAAGACCGCTGAGGGTATTTTGGGATTTGCCCTGGGCTGGCGGGCGGCCGCCAAAAGGCCGCCCGCCAGCCCAGGGCAAATCAACCTTCCCAAGAGGACGCCGGCTCAGAATTGAGCCGGCGTAGTGGGAAGATGCGACGGGTGCAGTGGAACCCGTCGCGTATTTCAGTGTCTGCATAGCAGACACTGAAATACTTTGTGGGGCCCTCTTACGGGGGCCCCTGCAGTGCCCATGCCATTGGCATGGGCACTGCAGGAGCCCCCAGGGGCCCCGCGGCACCCCCTACCGCCATCCTGTTCCGCTGCCATGGAGGATTCTGCAGGGCAGCGGGAAACCGGCGGGAAACCGGCGGGAGACCGCCGGTTTCCCGCATCTGACTGCGGCCGAACCGCCGCGGTCAGAATGCCCTGCGGGGCACCGCCGGTCTGTCGGCGGTGCTCCCGCCGACCCTGGCCCCGGCGGTCTCTGACCGCCGAGGTCAGAATGACCCCCAAAGTCTCTCTGAGGGCAGCTTGTATTGGCTGCTTGTAGTGGGTTTGATGCAGGGCCTTGCCATAGGTTAAGCCTAGTGGTCAACCCATTCTCTACATAGTTAAAGGCCGGGCACATTGGAGGCTGGTTGTCAAAGTTGAGTTAGGCGCAGGCTCTCTAGTCTCTGTATCTACAACCAGGGATCCAGCGTAATTCCTAGCTTCTGTGTCACTGGCAACTGTAAATTCTGTGCAAATCCTAATGGTGCAAAACATGAAAGGAGACGCCTGATTGGTTATACACTGAGCTTATATTTAAAAACAATTTCCATTTGTTTGAAAAAAGGACCATTTTAATTGTAACTCTTGAGAAAAAAGACATAAAAAGTCCTAACAGAATGTTACAGGACCAAAGCCAGCAGACTTGAGATGGAAAGCAACAGACTACTAAAAGGAACTTCGAAAGACTAAGAGGCAGGAGATCTAGAAGTGCTTACAACTTCCACATCAGTTGAGCACCCACCCAATGAGTCAGTTTTTGCACACATCGTAGAGGAGAGAAACAGTGAATGTGCTCAAGATAACATGGCCACTTGACATCCAACTACTGCAAAGAAGCCATTCTGGGATGTCTTCATTTGGGACAAAAAGGATGACCAAACATTTTCAAGAGATGCACTCAAATGCATTTGCATGAGCTGAAACAGAGAGAAGAGGTCCAGAAGTAAAAGAGGGACAACCTAAGCAATGTGCCCCATTGCTGAATGCAAGGGGACACATCTGAAAATGTTTAGGAAATACCACACATCATACTAAACAGTCAGGGGAACAAAATTGAAAAAGATCTGATGTGCTACGAAAAAGTAACTAAAAACATCACAAATAATTTTTTACTATTTTTACTTCTCCCCCAAAAATACCTTTCCAGTTTAAATGTGTAGGCCCTGTGGCTGTGCACAGTAGAACATAATGTGTAGTGGGTGTTGGACATCCACAGCATATTTGACACCTGGCTATGCTGTGTGGACATCCCATGTTGTTCGTGACCATAGGCCATGTACATCAGAAGTAGGTTGCCCTTGGAAGATTGGGCCTCCTAATTATCTCCTATCTGCACCCTCTGGTCATTTGTGAATGACCTTTGTCATCTGTGGATGATTTTATTATATATAGGTCACCCATAAGCAGTCCCTGGGTAGCTCATACAGCAGGGTGCAGTGTAAGTAAAATGCAGGACATATGCTTCTAAGTTGTGCATGTCCTGGTAACGAAAAACTCCCAAATTCGCTTTCATCACCTTGAGGCCTATCCCTCTCACATGATAATGTTGGGGATTCCTTTTTACATGTAATAAGCTGTAATTCCTGATGGGGAAGGGATAGACCTGTCATATTTAGCACCAATGGAATTGTAATGATAAATCCTCTTTAATGGTAAAGTCGGATTTATTGTTATGATTTTGAAAATGCTGTTGTTAGAAAGTTTGAATTTTCCTGCTCTCGGACCTGTGTGCCCGCAGCCTGTCTTCAATTCATGACTGGGGTGGGGTGAGAGCTAGGCTTGTGGATTTCTGTGTAGACAGCCACACACAAAGAGAGATTAGGTGTGACTGGTAAGCCATCAACATCGTGATAGACCACCCTGGGCAGGATGGGAGGGAGGAGTTGGCTACAGCCTCACATTTACACCTGAATAGGCTGTGTCCTGTTCCCATACAAGGGACTTCTTAAACCCACATAGTGAGTCTGGAGCCAGGGCAGGAAGGAAAGACCTCTGTGCACTTCAAAGCCCTAATTTGAAGTCTCCCCTACTTCAAAGGCACCACTTGGCATGGGAACTGCGCCTCAGCCACCGCCAACTCAGTACACCTCTGGACCTTTGGATACTCTGCCAAGAAGAAGGACTACTCTGTTCCTACAAGGACTGCTACTCTGCTGTGCTGCTGGAAAACTGCTTTCTTGCTGTGCTAACCTGCTGCCTGCTGCCCTCCTTGCCTGGATGAGATCTTGAACCCAGAAACGAAGTGACTCCAAGAGCTTGCTGGCTTGCCTTCTGTTCTTCAGTGGTGGAAAATCTAGTTCCTGGGCCCTTGGGAGTGAGTTCTGGTGCAACCAAGAAGAAACCAAGCACATCGACTCCAGACTGACTTCAGAACCCGCAGTCCCCACTGAGTGCAGCATCCATGACCTGCAAAACAGGCACGACGCTGCAGTAGCACCTCTGAAGTCCCGCCACAGCGTGAGTCTGGAGTGACATGTTTCCGACGTCCGTGACACCCAACTCCACCGTAGCACCTGTGGCCCTGTAGTGTGATTGTGACACTGCAAGTCAACGCCTCCCGTCTTGACTAGCTGGATTCATTGACCCTGCCGGGTCGTAAGGAGCCAACGCCTCATCACTGACGCTGCATCACCTTCCCTGCAATTGTAAGGAACCAATGCCTCACCTCCCCTGCCTAGCAGTAAGGAACTTATACCTCACCTCCCTGGTAGCAGTAAGGAACCAACACTGCATTGGCTCCAGTGTCTCCTCACCTCCTAACACCATGCAACGTCTTTGCTTCCTCATCATTTTCTAAGGTACTGTACTGGGGTCTGTGCGACTCTGTGATCGTCCCGCACTCTCTCGCAAGTGGCGTCGGACTGTTGGGGACAACTCCGTCAAGACGTCGTGATAGCGCCAGTTGGAGCTATTGTGTTTCTAAGCACTATACTAAGATTTAACCTTTACAAAATCATATCTTTACTTGTGTATGTTGGATTTTTGGTGTTTCAGTCTTGTTTTATTCAGATAAATATTGCCTATTTTACTAAACTGGTGTGGAGTCCTTTTTTAGTGCTTTTAGTGTGTTACTGTGTGTGTGTACAAATACTTTACACATTGCCTCTGTGATAAGCCTGACTACCAAGGGGTTGAGCAGGGGTTATCTTAGCTGTGTGATTCCCTTACCCTGACTAGAGAGAGGGTCACTACTTGGACAGGGTGTAAATACAGAAATTCAGCAGTTAAAGTTAGCTGAACTAACTGTAATTTACGCCCTTCAAGGCCCTGCTTATGACCTTACATATTACTTCACTCATTACATGGTCCGTGACATCACTGATGACATCTCAAATGATGTCACTAATTATATCACTGATGACATCTCAAATGACATCACTGAAGACAGCATCCCATGAGTTTCAGTATTTTCTAAATGTTACTGAGTGTTAAACATGTATACTAAGGTAAGTGACTATGAGAGTGCCTCTGTGGGTGAGTGAGTGGGTGTGTAAGGTGTGTATAGAAAGAGAGTGGTATGTGAGAGAGTGTACTCATGACTGACTGGCTGTTTGAGTTTTTGTATGGATGGGTAAGTGGGTGTGTTAGTAGCTATGTCAGTAAGTGAGTAGCTGTGTGAGTATCTGTATGGGTGAGTGAGTGGGTGTGTAAGTGGCTTTATTGCTGAATGGCAGGGTGAATGAATGGCTGTATGGGTGACTGTGTGGGTGTGTTAGCTGTCAATGATGAATGAGAGGGTGTATGAGTAGTTAGCTGACTGAGCAGGTGCGGAAGTGTCTGTGTGGGTGAGTGATAGTACATGAGTGGCTATATAGGTGCAAATGGGTGTGTAAGTGCTTGTATGGATGAGTGAGTGGCTGTGTGTGTGAGTGAAAGCATGTCTTAGTGACTCTATGAGTGAGTAAGTTAGTGTGAGAGAGATTGTGTGGGAGAGTATGTGTTTGTCTCAGTGACTGTATAGATGAGTGAGCACAAGTATTAGTATATGTATGAGTAAGTGAGTAGGTCTGTGAGTAACTGTATGTGTGAGTGAGCGGTTGTGTTAGTCACTGAATGGGTGAGTGAGTAGATGTGTAAATAGCTGTATGGATGACATATTCAGTGTGTGAGTGGCTGTATGAGTGTGTGTAAGTGTCTCTATGTCTGTATGACTAAATGAATGAGTGGCTGTACTGGTCTGTTAGTAGGTGCATGAGTGGCTGTATATGTGAGTTAGTGGTTGCGTTAGTAGCTGTATGGGTGAGTTGATGTGTGAGTAGCTCTGTGGTTCAGCGGCTAGGTGTGTGAGTGTTTGTATGAGTCTTTTAATGGGTATGTCAGTGGTTGTGTGAGTGGTTCTATGATGATGTCATCAGTGATGTCATTTGAGATATCATCAGTGATGTAATTTGAAATGTCATCAGTAATGTCACTAAACCATGTAATGGGTGATGTAATATGTGAGGCCATAAGCTGGGCATTGCAGGGGAGTAAGTTATAGTTAGGTCAGCTAAATATAGCTGGTGAATTCCTCTGGTTTTGTCCATTTAAAATGTGAGCCTAACTATAACGTCCCTGTAGCCTTTGGTGTTTTCAGTGAATTTCTAAGTTTTTTTAAATTCTATTTTCTAACTATAACGTCCCTGTAACCTTTGGTTATTTCACTGAATCTGTATGGTTTTTTTAACGTAAAGTAGTTTTTGATACTATACATTAATCCATCTACCACTGTGTACAATATTTCACAGTACGTGGTGGTGATTGGCCAGAGGGTCAGGCCCAGTGTCCAATAAGTATAACCACCCATCCTAACAATGTGCTGAGACATGGACAGAGTGTGCTTTTAATTTTTACTGTGTATGTACAAATTGTTGATAAAATCAAAGAGATACCCCAGCATAACTGACTGCAGAACCCCTTTCAGTGCTGGTAACAATCAGTGTGAAAATGATTGTAGCTTCCCCCAATGACCACCTCTGTGATAGATTCCCTCAGTGCCACCCTTTATCAGAACTACTGAAGTCTTCATGTAGACTTTCTCTGAGAAACATTTTTAAAGTTTTTAGTTTGCTAACATCATTTATAGTATAGTAAAGTAGGGTGTTATAGCACAGAGAAAATCATACATGTGTGTAAATAATTTAGGAAATGTAAAGTAAGAAAATGCAGGAGGCACAGGCTATCCAAACTTGTAGGCGGTATAGTTTAAGAGTGCTTGTTCTGTGGAAGCACAAACAGACACTTTAAAATTTAGGGGCATAGCTATACCCCATTTGCGCCGAATTTGCGTCATTTTTTTTAGCGCAGTTTTGCATGAAGTTTTGTGTGAAAAAGTATAAATCAGGGCCTTAGTACCATGGTTGAAGTTTCTGTTTAATATTAAAAATTGAGTTATACTCAACTGAACTATGTTTGCAGCATTAGGATGATGAAAGAGTGGGGATACAAAAAGAATCTCTCTCAAAAAAGCAGTAACACTCTGACATTTTTTAAGTTATATGTACTTTCTAATGTGCATGGTATATGTTCTTTGCAGCAGGCATAGTCACCTTTTGCTTCACGTTACAGTAGAGTGTAAAGTTGTAGCAGAAAGATGTCAGATATCTATTCAGAAAGAACATTTATTATGATAATAATTATCTTCACATTGTTAAAGTTGCCTGAAAATAGGTAGAGCAAAGGAAAAGTGGCAGCAGGCGCTATTCAAAACATATTCCACTTGACAGCATGGTGCCAAATCCAAAGTCAGCAACCACTGAGGTTGTACCACTTAGTATGCCATAGACTGGCGTGGCCGAGTTGAAATGGATGCCCCCTACTATTTACTATAAAATAGATTTATTTTTGAGGTATGTATTTTTTCTCTTCTTTATTAATTGCAATTATGTCGCAAAATGTAGCGATACGTATCTTCTGTTTTCGCAATTAATTGCGGATTCAGCGTATTTTGGAGGAATTGAAAATAGCATATATAGAAATATTGTGAATCATTCTTGAATGTAGAAGTGTACTGTAAACAGTTAACTATAGAGATATTTGTGCTTAAACATCATTTTCAAAACTTTTTAAATACGTTTTCGTCATCACCATCAATTGTGAAGCTCACATGACCATGGAATGAAGTGATACGATTGGCCCACACCCAATTGTTTTTCTTTTCACTTGCAGTCCTGTTTCTAGTGAGTTGTTTTGGAGCTGCTCTTAAATTTAAAGGGCATTTTTATACTTTTTGATGCTAAACTGCACTAATGCAGTTTTGCATCAAAAGGTTTAGCACCAGATGGGCACCATATTTGTGGAATCCACAAGCCAGTGCAAAAGGGTGGGCTAGCGTAAAAAGAAAATTACGTTAGCTGGGTGGGGGTGGCGGTATCGGAGAAGGTGGTTTTGCACCCAAAAATTACGTTAGGCTGGTTAGAGGCAAAAAAAGTTGCCTCTCACCAGCCTAGCATCATTTTCTGATGCGAACCATCCATACCACATGAGTCCTGTCTTAGAAAAGAAAGGAGTCATGCCCACCACCCCAATGGCCAGCACAAGGAGACCAGTGGCTCCTGGGCATGGCCATTGCACCCAGGTTGGCCCCCAATGGCACTTTAATAAAAAAAAAAATACTTACCTATATTTACCCTACTTACCTGGGACGGGGTAGCCCATCATCTGGTGTCCCTCTGGTGTGGGCGGTGGTGTTCCTGGGGCTTGAAGAGGGCACCTGTGGACCCATTTTATGGTGTTTAACCATGTAAATGGGTCCACAGGTCCTCTAACTCCTGGTCTGACCCAGGCGTTAAATAATGGTGCAACACAAGCTTTGCAGCATTATTTAGCGCCTCCTCCCACCCTTGAATCATTTTATCACAGGGGGATAAATATAGGGGTATGGGGTTATCACCATTTTTTAGATAGGAACGCCTACCTTGCATCTCATTGACGCAAGGTAGGTTCACGCATCTAAAAAATGTTGCAAATTCCAATATTTTGACGTTAAACGGGTCTAACATCAAATTATAAATATCGTTTTGCGCCAAATTTGCGTCAAAAAAATGACGCAAATTCAGTGCAAATGGAGGATAAATATGCCCCTAAATTTTGAGGTAATTTTGTACTTTGTTTTTGCTTTTGAAAATATAAAATGGCATCTGTTAGTACTGGAAAGGAAGCTGCTCACCACCCTGAGGAAAGCTCATCAGAAGAAGAACCCCCTGCAAAAATAAAATCAATGCACAAGAGTTCTTTACCATACCATACCACTGGGGAGAGCAAAATTGTGCAAAACTGGTCCAGTGCAGCCTCTGTGATAAGATATTATTGAGGGGCACTTCAAAGAAATATTCTTGTGGTACCACAAGCATGCTTTATCATCCCAAAATGTTCCACAGTAGACGTTAAGCAAGGGCTCAACGAGAATGCAGTGCAGGGGAGAATAGCCATCCGAAGCTCCAACAGTGGCAATTAGGGGCAGATTTATGGAAAGTGGTACGGCACTGAGTGCAGCGCCACTTTCCCTGCACCCCTTAGTGCCCCCTAATGCCACCATGTGTTTGCCGTATTCAAAATACTGTGCACCATGGCACAGGGTAGGGGGCAATAGCGTAATCTTTCATGGCGCTATTGATGTCACCCTGCATGCCCACAAACCCACTAACAGGCCCACATCCATCCCCCTGTGCACAGCCACCTACAACTGCAAGGAATCACAAAGGGACTACACCACCCACAATGCACCTCCACATCCAAAGCAAAATGCAATGCAAACCTCACAAAGGCACCCTGCAGTCCCCAAAGTGTGAAAACCTGCAAAAAACAGCCCAGACCTGTGCACCCCATCAGATCATGCAATTGTAACAGACATGTCCATTCTCCCTAAAAGGTACCACCACCCATGCCACCCTGACGGACAGGACAAGGAGTGGCATGCCCCACAGGGAAACAGAGGCACCTCCCAGGACACTGGAGATGGAACCCTGGACATTGACGAACACCTTGGCCCCTCACACAGTCCTGGACTGTCATCATCTAGCAGCCCCACCCAGGACACCACTGACACCCCTACCACTGAGCCAACAACATCAGCCCAGGGCAACCGTCCCCACACCTGTGTATCCAGGCCACAGACTGGTAGAACACATGGACAGAGGCCACAGTCACCCCCTTCCAACAGACAGGAAAACGATGGCCCCAGTACAATTGGTACCGCCAGACCTGTGCAGGGGACACAGGCACAGGGTGCTACGTCCAGTGGGAGGGCATCACTGGCCCAGGGGGGAGGCCACGGGATTGATGCTGCAGCCCAGGACGTGTTTTCTGAGGTCCTGGGAGCATATCACCATACCCAGGACAGATTGGCCCAGATAGTGTCCACCCTAGAGCAGTGACAAAGGATGCAGGTAGCACACCACCAAGAGGCCATGGATCAATGGAAATTGCACAATGCCACAATGGCCACCATAGCAGGTGCACTGCTGCACCTTGTCCCAACACAGCCTGAGGCCCACACAGACCAGGAAGCCCCTACTACAGGCCGAGATACAGACCAGACAACAACATCAGCATCAGTAACTGAACATGTTCCACCATCTCAGAACACACAGGAGACATGCATCTCAACCCGTACTGGCCAACACCAGGCACCCAAATGGTCCCTCAGGCCCAAATATGGCACAGGAACACCTGCCAAGACCAAGGCCCCCTCAAAGAAGTGACTCTGGCAAGAACTGTCCTCCAAGTGTCCCACTGAACCAACGACCAAACTGTGTAAAAACAACACCAAACACTGGAAAACATAGATGGACATACCACTACTGACAACAAATGCTGCGACCATGTTCAACCGCCAGTATCCCACTCCCATCACTGTAAACTGCACGATGTAATCCCTGCACCAAATAAAACACCAGTTCACCAATTACAATGTCCCCTGTAATTATGTCGAAACAAATTGAAGTATGGATGCAACTGTGTTATAAATCATGTATTCTTATCTGAGTAGCAGGAATGGCACCCCACGCATAACATGTTGTTGTGCCTACAGAATTGTCGAACTATTATACTATAATGTTACATGTCCTATGCAGACCTGGTAACAGTCGTAATGTCTATTGACCCAACCCACCCCTAGATGAAAAGGCACACTGACAGTGTGCTGCACAGACAGCAATCTCATCAATTAGTCCCACATAGTTACTGGAAGTAGATTTGCATCAGTTGGGTCCTGGAATGTACATCTTCCCCCTCCTCATTATCACGACCACTCACATATCATTTCTGAGGAAGCAGGTCTGGATATACAGCACCCTCCTCCTCAGAGAGGGGGATAGAATTCCTCACAGCCACGTTGTGCAGCGTGCAGCAGGCCACCACTATTCTACACACCTTTTCAGGCCCATAGGCCAGGGAACCGCCAGAGACATGTAGGCAACGAAATCGAGTCTTCCGGAGACTTATTGTGCGCTCTATCACCCTCCTAGTCTGTCCATGGGCCTCATTGTAATTTCTCTCTGCATCTGTCCCAGGATTCCTCACCGGTGTCAGGAGCCAACACATGTTGGGGTAGCCAGAATCACCTAAAAAAGGGGGCAAAACAGGACTGTCAATGACAACCCTCAGTCTGCTATGTGGCAATAAGTGTCAGACACACCTACCTATGATCCATCCTCTGTCCCCTTGTAGTTGTTCCATCTTGTGTGGCACACTACTGTTCCTTAGCACAAAGGAATCATGGAATGATCCAGGGAACATGGCATTCACATGTGAGATGTACTGGTCTGCAGTACACACCAATTGAATGTTCATGGAATGAAAGTTCTTCCTGTTTCTGTGCACCTGTTCACTGACTCTTGGGGGGATGAAAGCTATGTGGGTGCCATCGATGGCACCTATCACATGGGGTATGTTGGCAAAGGCATAGAAGTCCGACTTGATGGCAGGGAGGTCAGCACTTTGGGGAAACCTCACATAGGACTGCAAGTGTTGTACAAATTCATTCAGGAATCTGGACAGTATAATGCTAAACATTGGCTGTGAAAAACCTGCACCCATGCCCACTGTCACTTGAAATGGAGTGCAGGGAGCACCTGCACTTCAGTAGGGATGGCATGGTGATTATGATTAGCCGGTCTCAGTGCTGGATCCAGTAATGCACAAGTTCATGAATAGTAGCACGAGTCAGCCTGTAATTGATAATGATGTGACGCTCCACCATGGTCCGCAAATCAACAAGTGGTCTGTACACCGATGGGGCCTGCCTGGTGGAATATTTTCACGGTGGGTGTATGTGTGAACCAGTTATGTACTTCCATTCAGCTATTCACAAGTGTCTCTCCTGTTTTGTCTTCCCATCCCTGTTCTCTTGCGTTGTCTGTGTACATCAGCATCATCTGGCGAGGGAGCTGAGGCACCGGCGAGTGGGGATGCAGCGCCCACGGTTCCACAGAGGCAGAGTCGTCTGACACCAAGGGGACCAGTGGGTTGGAGAGTAAGGGTAGTACCATGGGGGTAGCAACTACCACCGGAGATAGTGGCTCTGATACTTCCTCCGATGGGAGCTCCCTGGCAGTGGCGGACCCTAGTGGGCATACCCATTCTGTGTCGTCTTCCGCCACCCCCATACCATCACCGCCCTCCCATTTGCTCCCCACTGAGTTGCCCATGCTTGCTCACCCAGAAGGGTGGGAGTCTCCTTTGCCCCAGGCACCTCCTCCCCTGCCCCAGTCAGCCCTGCTGCCCTCATGGAGGAGGCTTGACCTCCTGAGAACCATCTTTGTAGGGCAGACAACCATCGTCAATGCCTTTCGGGGGTCAGCATCAGAGGTGCAGCAGACCAATGCCTATCTGGATGGCAATCACAGTGCCGTGTCTGGCCTGCAGAGATCTTTTCAGGCTCTGGCCTCCTCTTTTACAGCAGCCAGTGTCCCTGGTCATTCTGTCCCCCCTCTAACCACCTCTACCCCTTCTAGCACCCCACTCCCTTCACTCGTCCAAAGCACACAATCTGACACGCAGGCACACACCTCAACACTCAAGAAGTACACTTCAAAACACAAGTACCACACCTCCCCCCACAGGCATACACACAGCCAACATACACATGCACACACACCAACATCCACTTCCCCCAGTGTGTCCACTGCTTCCGCCTCCCTGTCTGTCCCCTCTACATGCACACCCACAGGCACTGCATCCTAATTCAATGTTGCAGACCCTATTCTTGCAGTCGTCACAATATCAAACATCCATTCATGCACCCCAGACACCACACCTGCACTCACCACAATGACTTTAGTTGACACATGCAGCACACTCACCAGACTTGCAGACACCTAGACAACATACATTTACACTGGCAGCCTGTCTTGTCCCACTGTGCCCACCCCCCCTCCTCCCAAGACACTCAAATGCACCAAAACACCCACCCTTCACACATCCACCACACCTCAGCATACTGTCCAGTCACCTGCACCCACGTCATGCACACCTACACCTGTCACGTTCACTTCCTCTACCTCCACTCCCACGCCTTCCTCCAGGTCCACCCCAGTTGCCCCTAAGAAACTTTTCCTATCCCATGTAGACCTATTTGACCCCACTGGCCCACCCCGTCTCGCCCCTAAACGTGCACACCTCCTTGCCCTGTCCACTCCTCCCACGTCCCAGGGTCGTGGTGGAGGAAATCATCCGGGTAGAGCCACAGCTATTCGGATCACAGGTGCAGCACACCTCCATAGCTAGGAAGATGGAGCTATGGCGAAGAATAGTGGACAGGGTCAACGCAGTGGGACAGCATCCAAGAAATCGGGAGGACATCAGGAAGAGGTGGAACGACCTACGGGGGAAGGTGCGCTCTGTGGTCTCAAGACACCACCTGGCGGTTCAGCGGACTGGCGGCGGACCCCCACCTCCTCCCCCACAACTAATAACATGGGAGGAGCAGGTCTTGGTGATTCTGCATCCTGAGGGCCTCGCAGGAGTAGGTGGAGGAATGGACTCTGGTAAGACAAAGCTTTACTATTACATCCCCCACCCTACCTGCATGCTATCACATACCCCCACCCTCACCCTCACCCTCACCCCCAGCACCCCAACTCCTCACATATGTCCCAACATCACAACCCACACATTCCACCACCAAGCCCTACATGCAACAACAAAGCATGGACACCCATCACCAAAGCATGCCCACTGCACATACCCATACACCCCCCTAAACCATCATCACACAAGCTCCCACACAGGAATGCTAGCACTGGGGTACACGGTGACCCACTCATTGCACACCATTACACACACAGATTTAATAAACATCCTTTTATACCCCTGCAGGACCCCTACCCAACGTCACCGGACAGGAGGGTCCACACATGTCCACACCACCAACAGAAGAGGCCCACAGTGATGACAGCACCTCTGTCCAACTGGATCTAGATGACCAGCCCGGACCATCAGGGACCTCTGGACAGTCGGTTCCCCTCACACAGGCACAGGCCACCACAGACCTTCCCCCCTCTGGAAACACCAGCACAGCACCCACCCAGCGGGCCCATACCTCAGTTCCCAGGACACGTCAATCAGCTGTGTGTTCACCACTACAGGCAACCCAGGATAGCCCACCACCCCAACAACAACAGGGATTTGGAGTCAGTGGTAGTGGGCACACGGTCCAGGGGACGGAGGCCCAGGAACACAGGGGAACTGGGAGGGCTGCTGTGCGACAGGGGCAGACAGGCCAAGGGAACCCACTCTCCACGAGGCCCTCTCCTCCATCATGGGAGCCTACCACCACTCCCAGGAGACGATGGCAACGGTACTGGCCAAGTTTCAGGAGACTCAGCGCATGCAGGAGGAACAGTATATGGGCTTCAGGGAGGAACTCAGAACCATCAGCTCCACCCTGGGCACCATCGTAGGGGTGCTGAAGGAAGTACTCAACACCAGGAGGGACACTGTGGCACTACAAGGGGCCCGAGACACTAGCATGAACGATGAACTGCCCACCACCTCCGCCGGCGCTAGTGGACAGGACACCCCACCACAGGACCACCACAACAGCACCCCACCCCCTGCAGAGGGAGAACCACCCCGCAAACGGTCCCTGAGATCCAGGACAAAGACAGAGCACGATGCCAAGACCCCCGCCAAGAAATGAGACCACCCTGATTGTTATCCTACTGTCCCACTTTGTCACCCTGGCCATAATTAAACTGCCCCAGCTCCACTTCCTATGCCCATATGGGCAATGCACCTGTGAGACTAATAGACTGGACTCTGCCATGGACACTCCTCCGCCATCACCCCTCACCATTTCACTACCCCCTCCAATATTGAGCATTTAAATAAACACACCTAAAGCACCAAATGATCTGGAGTCTGTCTGTGATTTCGAAATAGTGTATTAGCAATTACAGTGACAAAATGTTTTTTAAATAGTAACGTCAACATACCTTTGTCACACAGCTCTAGTCCATTAGGAATCTAAGCAGATGTCACACAGTGGGACCCACATCTGTGAAATCGTAAGGGAAAGTGGCAACTCAGTGACCATACACTGGGTGAAAACGACAGACAGGAGAGAGGTAGTAGTGTCAAAGTACATGTAGTAGGCAGGTTTGTATTCCTACCTGTGTCTCACTGGAAATATTGCAGGATCACTGAGTCCCTGTTGTGCATGTCTTCTTCTTCTGCTTCCTCCTCATCACTGTCCACAGGCTCCACAGCTGCAACAACACCGCCATCTGGAGCATCCTCCTGCAGAAAAGGCACCTGTCGTCGCAAAGCCAAGTTGTGAAGCATACAGCAGGCCACGATGATCTGGCACACCTTCTTTGGTGAGTATGTTGGAAAATGGGTTATTGGTAGGGCAGGTAGGTACCTACACCTAGCAACAAGCCACCAACCTCCACATAGGTACAGTTAGGTCTCAGTAAATTAATCCCAGCTCAACCCTTGGTAGCTTGGCAACGAGCGTCAAGGCTTAACTTAGGAGACAAAGTGTAAAGCATTCAAATATCACAAAACAGTAATTAAATAAAACACAGGAAACCGTTTAAAAATCCAAAACCAATTAATAAAAATAGTTTATATTTTTATCTTTAAAATGACACAAAAACGATTAAAATCGGTTCAGGGGAACCGGAGATATGAATTTTTAAAGAATTATTACTTTTCTAGCGCTTAGAAACAAAAAGCGCCAATCGGGTCATCTGGTTGCACCTCGACCGGGGCAAAGTCAAACTTTCAGGCCGACCGCGATGGAGCCCTGCTCGGCTACAGGTCGCGGGAGGCCTCGGTTAAAAAGTTACCTTCTGACTTAGTCTTTATTTTGAAGTTTTTCTTCTCCGGGACGAACCTGCCAGTTGAATCCGACCTCCTGGAGCCCTTGTCCGGATACGCGATGTGGGTTTCCTCGGTGGAGACTTTTACCTTCGGACTTAGTCGTTTTTTCGAGATGAAAATCCTTCGACCGGGGTAAACCTGGATCTTGATCCGACGTCCATGGAGCCCTTCTCGGATACGATGGCTGGGAGGTCCCGGTCAACTTTTTACGTTCGGACTTAGTCTCTTTTTTGGATGTTTTTCTTTACCGGGACGAACCACGAAGTCAGGCCGGGTCGCGGTTGAGGCAAGCCGGCTAGAATTTCCGCGGCGGGTCGGTCCCTCTCTGGAGCTTTTTTCCAAAAATTCTCAAATCTTTTCCAAACTTCTGGGGCTTCACCCAGATGTTCTTTTAAGGTTCTTTTGGGGTCCACAGCTCACCCCAAGGTTCCAGAAGTTCTGTGATGGTCCTTGGGAGTGTGGACTTCAACTCCCAGAATGCACCTGGCGCAAACTCCTTTTTGGCCACTGGACAGTGGTCAGCTGGTCGCTTTCTTCAGGAGTTGGTGCAGGGGACTCTGGTTTAGCAATTTTTCACCTGTAGCAAACAGGGAGTCCCTCCTTGAACCAGTTGAAGCCAGGCAAAGTCCTTCTTGTGGTGAAGCCCAAGTGTGCAGCTGGTGCAGTCCTTCTGAGTGCAGGGTCCAGGTGCAGGCCAGGGGTCCAGCAGGGCAGTCCTTCTTCTTCTTTAGTTCCTTTCTTGTTGAATTCTGGAGGGGATCTGAGGCGTGGGTGCAGGTCTGCCAGTTTTATCCTTGCTCCTGGGTGAAAAGCAGGGGGGCCCTGGTTCTCCAATCAGGGACAGGGTCGTCCCCCTGTGATGACCACTTCCTGGGAAGTGTGGCAAAAATCCATCCCAGAAGGCAACAGTCTCTAAAAATCCAACATGGATGAATCTGATTTTTGGAGGTTACATCTGGCTGAGCCCACCCACTGGTGTGGCTAAAAATCATAAACACACCCCTCTCCTGCCCTCTCCTAATCTAATCAAGGGGGCACCTAATTGTCTGGGGTTGCAGGATGTGGGGGTGTTGCTGGGTGCTCCAAATGTCCTTCTCTGCCTTTGAAGACCAGTTTGGCAGCCCTCCCCCTTCCTGCCTCACCATCTGCTGAGGGGAGATTCTCTCCCCCAAGCACATTCCTTTGTGTGAAGCCTGGCCACTTCACACCTCATCAAGGCAGCCTGGCAGAAGCTGCTGCAGGCTGGCCAATCAGAGCACAGCAGCAAAAACAATGCAGAGCTGAAATTGGCAACTTTTTAGGTAAAGTCAAAACTTTTTACCTGGACAAGTTATATTAAATCCAACAACTGGAAGTTGTGGGATTTATTACAACAATCAATTTGATACCAAATTCTTGGTATGTAACATTTAAGGAGACTTTAAAATTTAAAATAAAGTCTGCCCATTCTAGCCTATGAAGGCCATTTACTTCAATGAGGGAAAAACGAATTTGGCTGTTTTTACCTCACCAGGGCTTATAAATCTATTTTTATAAAGTCCCTGCTTATAGTTACATGGCACCCAGCCCTAGGGGCACATAGGGCACACCTTAGGGGTGACTTATATGTAAAAAAAGGTAGTTTAAGACTTTGGAAGTACCTTTAATTCCAAAGTCGAATTTGCATATAACTTTAATTTAAAAGCAGCCAGCAAGGCAGGCTTGCTTTTAAAATGACACTGGGCACCTCAGCAATGCACCTAGGTGTGCACCACCTATGCTGTGGTCCCTAAACCTACATGCCCTACCATATACTAGGGACTTATAGGTAGGTTAACTTAGCCAATTATAATTAGCCTAATTTGCATATCCATTTTACTCAGAGCACAGGCCCTGGGACTGGTTAGCAGTACCCAGGGCACCATCAAAGTCAGGAAAACACCAGCAAAAAGAGGAAAATGGGGGCAAAAAGTTATGGGGCCTCTGCAATCAGCCCTGTTTTCTCACACAACCCCCCCCCAGCCCACACGCCCAGGAGACTCAGCCCAACCCTGGGAGAGTCTTCCTGGCTTGTTAGGTGAGGAAGACAGCGAAGAAAACTGGCTGTCCCTTTGCAGGGCCTACTCTGCCTTATATCCTCCTGTCAGGGGCACTCCCTATGGGTAGTGAAGCCATCCCAACAGTAAAAGGACCCAACTCAAACTGAAACTTTCCTCTAGGGGGGTCTTCCTCCTTTCTCTCTGCCAACTTGGGTAGTGAGGTGCCTACCTCCCCTACTCCAAACTTTGCTAGGGCAACACCTAGCTTACCTAAAGAGGTCACCCAACACTTGAGCAACCCCACCATGACCAATAGGGTCAGGGGGCCTACTTTGCTATTGGCCCTGGGGTCTGCCTCCCAGGCCAAGTACAGTGCTGCCAGGAAGGCTAGCACCCAGCAGAGGCTACTGACAGCTGTCAGTATCCAGAACCACACCCTAAGCTCTCCACTGACAGGTGGCTGAGCTGCTTTAGGGGCATCTTTGGGGTCCTGGCACCCCTCTTGCTGTCTAGAGTGGGGGGCTACCACCTCCTGTGGCAGACACCCTCCTTCCGCTCTCCCTTCTGTCAGTGCAGGGGCAACACCTTGCATCTGGACAGCTGCCTGACTACTCAGGACTTCCTTGGGGTCAGGTGAGGCCTCACCAGTGCCAACTCTGGGCTCCCCCCCTACTGGGGCAGGAGGCCCTTGGCTCCCTGGAACTCTCTTTAAGAGTGGCCTACCCTTCCTTTTCTTCTTTCCTTTTCTTGGGGACCCCTGTCTCCTAACTGTAGGGACTGACTCCCCAGGACTTTGGGTTGGGGGGGCGCCCTGGGCGACCACCCCATCTGTGACCAGACTCACCTCTGGGAGGTCATTGCCCAGGATACAATCTAGGGGAAGGTCAGCACTGACTACCACCCTAATCCAGTCAAGGATACCCTCCCTCTCTAGGGGCACTATGGCTACAGGTTTGGAGGTGACCTCCCCTGTGGCTATCTTGACTTTCCTTGTCTCTCCTGGGACATACATGTTTGGGGTCACTAACCGGTCACTCACTATAGTGTGACTGGCACAGGTGTCTCTCAGGCCAGTGGTAGGGATCCCATTCACTTGAATGTGGTGGAAGTGCCTACTCCCACCCTCAGGGATCACCAGCTTACCATCTGGTCCTGTCTCCCAGCTCAATGCTAGGAGGACTTCATCATCTGAGGAATCCTCCTCTATGGCTACACTGGACAGCCCAGTGCTAACCACCTTCTTTGGACAGGCTGCATCTCCTCTGAAGTGACCTGTCTGCTGACAGTCAAAGCAAGCCCTACTGTCCAAGAGCTTTTTTAACCCTGGGTCTAACTGTCTCTGCTGGTCAGAGTGGGATTTACTCTCCTCCTTCTTAGGGTTCTGGGGTACAGAGGGAGTCTCTGTGGTGGGCTTACCACCTCCCTCCTTAGGTTTTTGGGGACCTGTCCCCCCCTTCTTGGAGTCTCCCCCCTGGGACTTGACAACCACCCTGGTTCTCAACCACTCATCAGCTGCCTCCCCTAGCTCTCTAGGGTTGGTCTGCTTAGAGTCCACTAGATGCTGGCGTAACCTTTCTTGGGTACAATTGGTCAAGATGTGCTCTCTCATGATCAGATTGTATAACCCCTCATAAGTATCTACTTTGTTACCAATAATCCAGCCCTCTAGTGCCTTTAGTGAAATGTCCACAAAGTCAACCCAAGACTGGGTACTGACCTTCTGGGTGTCCCTGAACTTCATTCTATATTGCTCTGGGGTCAGACCAAACTTCTTGGCTAAGCACCTCTTCATACTAGGGTATGAATCTGCCTCCTCCCCCATTAAGGTAAGAAGCCTATCCCTCCCTGAGTTGGGGACCAACTCCCACAAAAGGGAACCCCAGTATTGAGGCATAACCCTTCTCATTTGGAGTGCCCTCTCAAAGGCCCCCAGCCACTTATCTATGTCATCCCCCTCTACATAAGCAGGAACTACCCCCTTGGGTAATCTGGGGCAAACTCCCCCACCCATGGACACCTCAGCTTCTTTATCGCTGCTTCCATCTCTTTTCTCTTTGTATGCCCACTTTTTCTTTTCTAGGGCCAGCTTCTCTGCTTCCAAAGCTATGTATGCTAGCTGGGCCTCCAGCTCTCTTTCTCTGATGGATGGGTTCTCTCCTCCTGAAAGGACCCCCTTCCCACCACTAGCTTTGGATCTGCCCCTAGTGACTGTGTTTACTGAGGACCGTTCTTCCTCATCCTCACTTGGGCTCAGATGCCTTCCCTCCCCTGAGTGGTTAGAGCTTGCATCCTCCCTTCTTTCTCCCTCCTCTGGAGCTTCTTCTGACTCTACCTCTTGGGCCTCAGCCCATGCTGTCAGGGATGTGATCAGGATTTGCTTCCTGAGATCAGTGGTTGCAGGCAACCCTCTTTCAATACACAACCCCCTAAGCTGGACTACTGTCAGTGTGGGTAGGCTAGCCAGATCAAGCTCCATGGTTCCCTAGTTTTGTGTCAACAAAAACTTTTTGCAAAAATTGGAAACTAGAATTTAGAAAAATTACAAAAATTCAATATTTGAAATTAATCCAAATTAAAAATTAAAAACAATTTTTGCACTAGGACAATTTAAAGGATTTTTAATTTGTTTTACCTAAAACTGTAACGTGATATTGAACACAAGTACAGGATCCCGTCGCTGCTTCCAATTATGTTGGAAAATGGGTTATTGGTAGGGCAGGTAGGTACCTACACCTAGCAACAAGCCACCAACCTCCACATAGGTACAGTTAGGTCTCAGTAAATTAATCCCAGCTCAACCCTTGGTAGCTTGGCAACGAGCGTCAAGGCTTAACTTAGGAGACAAAGTGTAAAGCATTCAAATATCACAAAACAGTAATTAAATAAAACACAGGAAACAGTTTAAAAATCCAAAACCAATTTATAAAAATAGTTTATATTTTTATCTTTAAAATGACACAAAAACGATTAAAATCGGTTCAGGGGAACCGGAGATATGAATTTTTAAAGAATTATTACTTTTCTAGCGCTTAGAAACAAAAAGCGCCAATCGGGTCATCTGGTTACACCTCGACCGGGGCAAAGTCAAACTTTCAGGCCGACCGCGATGGAGCCCTGCTCGGCTACAGGTCGCGGGAGGCCTCGGTTAAAAAGTTACCTTCTGACTTAGTCTTTATTTTGAAGTTTTTCTTCACCGGGACGAACCTGCCAGTTGAATCCGACCTCCTGGAGCCCTTGTCCGGATACGCGATGTGGGTTTCCTCGGTGGAGACTTTTACCTTCGGACTTAGTCGTTTTTTCGAGATGAAAATCCTTCGACCGGGGTAAACCTGGATCTTGATCCGACGTCCATGGAGCCCTTCTCGGATACGATGGCTGGGAGGTCCCGGTCAACTTTTTACGTTCGGACTTAGTCTCTTTTTTGGATGTTTTTCTTTACCGGGACGAACCACGAAGTCAGGCCGGGTCGCGGTTGAGGCAAGCCGGCTAGAATTTCCACTGCGGGTCGGTCCCTCTCTGGAGCTTTTTTCCAAAAATTCTCAAATCTTTTCCAAACTTCTGGGGCTTCACCCAGATGTTCTTTTAAGGTTCTTTTGGGGTCCACAGCTCACCCCAAGGGTCCAGAAGTTCTGTGATGGTCCTTGGGGGTGCGGACTTCAACTCCCAGAATGCACCTGGCGCAAACTCCTTTTTGGCCACTGGACAGTGGTCAGCTGGTCGCTTTCTTCGGGAGTTGGTGCAGGGGACTCTGGTTTAGCAATTTTTCACCTGTAGCAAACAGGGAGTCCCTCCTTGAACCAGTTGAAGCCAGGCAAAGTCCTTCTTGTGGTGAAGCCCAAGTGTGCAACTGGTGCAGTCCTTCTGAGTGCAGGGTCCAGGTGCAGGCCAGGGGTCCAGCAGGGCAGTCCTTCTTCTTCTTTAGTTCCTTTCTTGTTGAATTCTGGAGGGGATCTGAGGCGTGGGTGCAGGTCTGCCAGTTTTATCCTTGCTCCTGGGTGAAAAGCAGGGGGGCCCTGGTTCTCCAATCAGGGACAGGGTCGTCCCCCTGTGATGACCACTTCCTGGGAAGTGTGGCAAAAATCCATCCCAGAAGGCAACAGTCTCTAAAAATCCAACATGGATGAATCTGATTTTTGGAGGTTACATCTGGCTGAGCCCACCCACTGGTGTGGCTAAAAATCATAAACACACCCCTCTCCTGCCCTCTCCTAATCTAATCAAGGGGGCACCTAATTGTCTGGGGTTGCAGGATGTGGGGGTGTTGCTGGGTGCTCCAAATGTCCTTCTCTGCCTTTGAAGACCAGTTTGGCAGCCCTCCCCCTTCCTGCCTCACCATCTGCTGAGGGGAGATTCTCTCCCCCAAGCACATTCCTTTGTGTGAAGCCTGGCCACTTCACACCTCATCAAGGCAGCCTGGCAGAAGCTGCTGCAGGCTGGCCAATCAGAGCACAGCAGCAAAAACAATGCAGAGCTGAAATTGGCAACTTTTTAGGTAAAGTCTAAACTTTTTACCTGGACAAGTTATATTAAATCCAACAACTGGAAGTTGTGGGATTTATTACAACAATCAATTTGATACCAAATTCTTGGTATGTAACATTTAAGGAGACTTTAAAATTTAAAATAAAGTCTGCCCATTCTAGCCTATGAAGGCCATTTACTTCAATGAGGGAAAAACGAACTTGGCTGTTTTTACCTCACCAGGGCTTATAAATCTATTTTTATAAAGTCCCTGCTTATAGTTACATGGCACCCAGCCCTAGGGGCACATAGGGCACACCTTAGGGGTGACTTATATGTAAAAATAAGGTAGTTTAAGACTTTGGAAGTACCTTTAATTCCAAAGTCGAATTTGCATATAACTTTAATTTAAAAGCAGCCAGCAAGGCAGGCTTGCTTTTAAAATGACACTGGGCACCTCAGCAATGCACCTAGGTGTGCACCACCTATGCTGTGGTCCCTAAACCTACATGCCCTACCATATACTAGGGACTTATAGGTAGGTTAACTTAGCCAATTATAATTAGCCTAATTTGCATATCCATTTTACACAGAGCACAGGCCCTGGGACTGGTTAGCAGTACCCAGGGCACCATCAAAGTCAGGAAAACACCAGCAAAAAGAGGAAAATGGGGGCAAAAAGTTATGGGGCCTCTGCAATCAGCCCTGTTTTCTCACAGAGTAGAATAGGGATCCACCTGTCATATGGAGGCACCTGAACCTGGCCTTCAGGGGGCCGAAGGTCCGCTCGATCACCCTCCTAGTTCACCCATGGGCCTCATTGTAGCGTTCCTCTGCCTTTGTCCTGGGATTTCTCACTGGGGCCAGTAGCCATGACAGGTTGGGGTAACCAGAGTCACATGCAAATGGCGAGGGACAACTGTTAGACATACACTAACCTGGAGGGATAACCTTAGACCCAGACAACCATTCCCACTGACTTGCTTCCAGGTGCTCACCTAATAGCCACACACAGTGCCTCTGGAGTTGACCCATCACATAAGGGATGCTGCTATTCCGCAGGATGTAGGCGTCATGCACTGAGCCAGGGAACATGGCATTCACATGGGAGATGTACTGGTCTGCCAAACATACCATCTGTACATTCATAGAATGATAACTCTTCCGGTTTCTGTACACCTGTTCACTCCCGTGGGGGGGACCAAAGCCACATGGGTCCCATCAAAGGCACCTATGATGTTGGGGATATGTCCCTGGGCATAGAAATCACCTTTCACTGTAGGCAAATCCTCCACCTGAGGAAAAACGATGTAGCTCCGCATGTGTTTCAGAAGGGCAGACAACACTCTGGACAATACGTTGAAAAACATAGGCTGGGACATCCCTGATGCCATGGCCACTGTTGTTTGAAATGACCTACTTGCAAGGAAATGGAGCACTGACAGCACCTGCACTTGAGGGGGGATTCCTGTGGGATGGCGGATTGCTGACATCAGGTCTGGCTCCAACTGGGTACACAGTTCCTGGATTGTGGCACGGTCAAGCCAGTAGGTGAATATCAAATGTCGCTCCTCCATTGTCGACAGGTCCACCAACGGTCGGTACACCGGAGGATGCCACCATCTCCTCACATGTCCCAGCGGATGGTGCCTATGAAGGACAACAGCGAGCACAGAGTCAAACAACTCAGAGGTACGTACCCACAGTTTACCCAGAACACCAATTATACACAAAAGGTGGCCTGTATGTGTGTTGAATCTAGGCCTAGGTATGTGTGACACAGTTGAAAATGAAGCCATGTGGGCCCCTGAAATGGCGGCTGCCTGACCTCTAAAGTGGGACAATGGGATGTGAGGTAACTGCGCTGGCGTTGTACACCGTCGCGGTAGGTGGTCGAAGACTACGGCACAATGCTGCATTGGTTAACATTGGACCCTATGGGTCCCAGGAGCCAATGACGATGTACGCCGGCGGTGACGGTACGCACCGCCGCGGACGTGACCGCCATTTTCTATCTGTTCAATCACTCTATACCTGATCTTCGACAGGAGAGGACCTACACTGCAAGTGCTGCTGTGACCTCGGTCTGGAAGAGACAATGGCTCGTGCGTCTGGGGAAAGGGCCCCTGTCTTCACATCGGAGGAGTTGGAGAAGCTCGTGGATGGGGTCCTCCCCCAGTACACGCTACTCTACAGTCCTCCAGACAAACAGGTAAGTACACAGGGAGCATGTTGTATGGGCTATGCCTGTGTGGAGAGGGCTGGATGTAAGAAGGAAGGGGGCAGAGTGCTGCGTGCATGAAAGATGGTGAATGCATGTGCCACATGGCAAGGGTAGGGATGGGGGCCAATCACTTTGACGGTGCAGTTGGTAATGACTTCTCTTCTTCCCCTGTACATTTCATGTAGGTCAGCGCCCACCAGAAGAAAGATATTTGGCGTGCCATCGCCAAGGACGTCCGGACCCTGGTGGTCTACCACAGACGGAGCACCCACTGCCGGAAAAGATGGGAGGACATTCGCCGCTGGAGCAAGAAGATGGAGGAGGCTCAGCTGGGGATGGCCTCCCAACGTGGGAGGGGTGCCCGTCGCACCATGACCCCCCTGATGTTCAGGATCCTGGCGGTGGCCTACCTGGAGTTGGATGGGCGCTTGAGGGCATCACAGCAGACACAAGGGGGTGAGTACACTCTCATTCTGCTGACTTTGTGTGCAGTGGAGGTGTCTGGGTGGGGGAGGAGGGCTGAGAGTTTCCCTAGGCCAGGGCGAGTTCCGTAGGCAAGGCCCCTCCGTAAGGCAGGCCATGTGGCACCCCACCCCACCTCTGTAGAGTGCCAAGTACACCTAGTCATGCCCCTGTGTCATCTATGTGTGCAGATGTCGTCCATAGCCTTGTAGGCCATTTCCCAGGAATTGAACAGTGGAGCCCAAGAGCGCGGCATAGTGCAGGGGGCTTCTGTGTCTGTCGTGTCCGCCAACGGTAGCGGTAATCCATGCACTCAACATGTCTTTCTTCTGTTGTCGTCCCCCTTTTTGTGGTCTCCCTGTTCTTGTGTGCATTAGCATCATCAGGCGGAGGAGCAGTGGCACCAGAGCAGGAGGGAGCTGCATCCCACATGGCCCTGGAGGGCGAGACTACGGACTGGGAATTCACCCGTGGGACGGAGGGCGAGGGGAGCTCCGTGCGGGGACAGGAGCTGACACCAGCGACACGGACTCGTCCTCTGATGAGAGCTCCCTTGTGGTGGCGGCAACGTCTGTGCCCCGCATCTACAGGTACAGCCACCACCCCTCCTACCAGCACCGCCCTCCCAGCAGCCCCTCAGCCTTCGCCCCGTGCCCGCTCACCCCAGGCACCTCAGGCCCTGCCCCAGTCACCCCTGCTGCCCTCAGTGAGGAGGCCATTGACCTCCTCAGGTCCCTCACTGTTGGGCAGTCTACCATTTTGAATGCCATCCAGGGTGTAGAAAGGCAGTTGCAACAAACTAATGCATTCCTGGAGGGCATTCATTCTGGTCAGGCGGCCCTTCACCGAGCTTTTCAAACTCTGGCCTCAGCACTGATGGCAGCCATCGCCCCCGTCTCTAGCCTCCCCCCTCCAACTTCCTCCACCCAGACCCAATCCCCTGTACCTCTGCCTATCCCAAGCACACCATCAGACCAGCCTGCTCACACCTCAACACACAAGGGAAGCTCAGGCAAACATAAGCACCACACATCCCACAGGCACTCACGCAAGCAACACACACATGCAGACACACCAACATCCACTGCCTCCACTGTGTCCACCTCTGCGTCGTCTCCCTCCTCCCTCCTAGTCTCATCTACACTCACACCTGCATGCACTACCTCTACAGCCACTACATCCCTATCCAGCACACCCACCACCACACCCCGCTCACGTGCAGTCACCACCCCCACTACCATTCACACGTCCCCTGTGTCCTCTCCCAGTGTGTCTGTGACGCCCCCTCACACGATACACAAACATAGGCACACACCCACCCAACAGCCATCCACCTCACAACAGCCTCCAGCGCATGCACCTTCACCCAAAGTCAGCAAACGAACACCTCCTACAACCACCACCTCTTCCTCCACTCCCAAATCCCCTCCAACTACCCGTCCCAGTGTGTCCCAAAAACTTTTCCTGTCCACCCTTGACCTTTTTCCCACACCTCCCCCACCCTGTCCATCTCATAGGTCATAAGTCGCACCTCAGCCAAAACATCTCCGGGACCAGTGGTGCCTGTAGTCACCGGTATGTGGAGTGCACCGGCTACCAGGACAGCCAGTGTGGCACGGAGCCACAGCACAGACAGTCCCCCACCTGTGAAGCATCAGAAGTTGGCCAGTGCCCGGCGGGAGAGGGGGAAGACTCCAGCCACCAAAGCCGCTCCCAGGGGTCCCAGTGGGAGTGTGGAGTCAGCTTTGACACCTTCCAAGGTGGGGAAGGGCCACAAGAAACCCGGCAAGTCTGGGAAGAGCTGCACGGCGGAGAAGACCGCCATCATCCCCGCTGCCCAGGAGGCCACCGCCAGCCCCAGCACAGCTGCCCAGGAGGCCACTACCAGCACCAGCACAGCTGCCCAGGAGGCCACCGCCAGCCCCAGCACAGCTGCCCAGGAGGCCACTGCCAGCCCCAGCACAGCTGCCCAGGAGGCCACCGCCAGCACCAGCCCAGCTGCCCAGGAGGCCACCGCCAGCCCCAGCCCCAGCCCAGCTGCCCAGGATGCCACCGCCAGCCCCAGCACGGCTGCCCAGGAGGCCACCGCCAGCCCCAGCACAGCTGCCCAGGAGGCCACCGCCAGCAAAAGCCCCGCGGGGCCATGAAGGACCGCCAGCAAAAGCCCTGCTGGTCCATGAAGGACCGCCATCAAAAGCAGCGCTGGGCCATGAAGGACCGCGCTGGGCCATGAAGGACCGCCGTCTCAAGCACCGCTGAACATGGCACCACCAACTCAAGCACCGCTGAACAGGGGACCACCAACTCAAGCACCGCTGAACAGGGCACCGCCGTCTCAAGCACCGCTGAACAGGGCACCGCCAACTCAAGCACCGAACTCAAGCACCGCTAAATAGGGAACCGCCAACTCAAGCACCACAGAACAGGGCACCGCCAACTCAAGCACCGCTGAACAGGGCACTGCCAACTCAAGCACCGCTAGCCCATGAGCGGCAGGGGCACTGACGCAACTGGGTCCGTCACGGGGTGAGTGATGCACTCTGGGCAACAGTCCCCCTCCAGAACCAGTGGAGAGATCCATCCACTATCTCTGTCCTTCACAGGATGAAGCACTCTGGGCACCAGTCCCCCTCCAGAACCAGTGGAGACTGTCATCCACTACCTCTGTCCTTCACAGGATGAAGCACTCTGGGCACCAGTCCCCCTCCAGAACCAGTGGAGAGATCCATCCACTACCTCTGTCCTTCACAGGATGAAGCACTCTGGGCACCAGTCCCCCTCCAGAACCAGTGGAGACTGTCATCCACTACCTCTGTCCTTCACAGGATGAAGCACTCTGGGCACCAGTCCCCCTCCAGAACCAGTGGAGAGATCCATCCACTACCTCTGTCCTTCACAGGATGAAGCACTCTGGGCACCAGTCCGCCTCCAGAACCAGTGGAGACTGTCATCCACTACCTCTGTCCTTCACAGGATGAAGCACTCTGGGCACCAGTCCCCCTCCAGAACCAGTGGAGAGATCCATCCACTACCTCTGTCCTTCACAGGATGAAGCACTCTGGGCACCTGTCCCCCTCCAGAACCAGTGGAGACTGTCAACCACTACCTCTGTCCTAAACAGGATGAAGCACTCTGGGCACCAGTCCCCCTCCAGAACCAGTGGAGACTGTTATCCACTTGAGAGACTGTGGCTTTGCACTCCCCAGGATTGAACAGTGAGCAAACCACCCACTGTAGAGACTTGTGAGACTGTGGCTTTGCACTCCCCAGGATTGAACAGTGGGCAAACCACCCACTTGGGAGACTTGAGAGACTGTGGCTTTGCACTCCGCAGGATTGAACAGTGGGCAAACCACCCATTTGGGAGACTTGAGAGACTGTGGCTTTGCACCCCCCAGGATTGAACAGTGGGCAAACCACCCACTGTAGAGACTTGTGAGACTGTGGCTTTGCACTCCCCAGGATTGAACAGTGGGCAAACCACCCACTGTAGAGACTTGAGAGACTGTGGCTTTGCACTCCCCAGGATTGAACAGTTGGCAAACCACCCACTTGGGAGACTTGAAAGACTGTAGCTTTGCACTCCCCAGGATGTAACAGTGGGCATGCGGCCCCCTCGTGGATTTGGCGTCGTGCACTCAAGCTGCTGAGGTGCCCCCCCTTTCCCTCCCCCTGAGGTGACTGTTTTCTTGCTGTCTGATGCCCCTGCAGTGTTCTCTCCGTCATGGTCGGGAATCTTGTGTGGGCCTCGCCCATACCGTGTGGTCCCAGTGTTCCACGGACTTTCTTTGTGCAGTACCTGGACTACTATGCCTGGTATATATTTTGTACATGGTGTATATATATATATATATTTCTGCCTACTTGTTTGTAATATATTCCGATGGTTACACTCATTTTCTTTGGTCTTTGCATTCTTCCGTAGGGGCTTGGGGGGTGTAACTGTGATGTATTGATATGCATTAGTGTGTGTGTTGTAGTGGGTGAGGGTGGGGGTGTTGCGTGTATCTTTCCCTGTTTTTTTCCTCCCCCCTCCCCTGTGTCGTAGGTGCAGTACTCACCGTGGTCTTCGCCACCGGCGTTCGTGCCCCTGGTAGAGGAGCAGGAAGACTATTGCAGGTAGGATTTGGAGTTCCAGTTACATGGTGTCCTTGTTCCTAGTGGAGTGTGTAGAGGTGAGCGTTTTCCCTTTGAAATTCCTGTTTCTGCCGTGTTTCTATCCGCGGTGAATCCGCCCCGGAAAAGGTGGCGGATTGGCCTGTCATAATAGTGTGGCCGGTACTTTGTCTCCTGTCTGTCGGTTAGCGGTGTCCGCCGCGCTGTTTGTTTGTACCGCCGTGGCCGTCGGAGTGTTAAAGTGGCTGTCTTTGTTGGCCGTTTCCGCCACGGTCGTAATTGCTATTTTTTTACCGCCGGCCTGTTGGCGGTCTTACCGCCGCTTTAACACCGTCCGCCAGGGTTGTAATGACCACCATTATCTTTAATAGGCTGAAAAATATCTACAAAACAGATAAACAATGTACATGAAACACTGTTCCACTTCTTTGATCATAATTTTTCAGTAGAACTTTGGTCTAAGAAAAAGAAAATATGAATTTGGTAGTTTGAAGGGAAGCTTTTGTTTGTATTTGAGGTTTTAGGTTGATGCCATTGCATTCTGTCCATCCGCTTTTGCTTTTCAAATACACAGTGTAGCGTCCAGAGGATATATTAACTCCTTCATTAAAGATGATAGCCAAAGTAGTAAGAGTTTTTCTTGAAAAAGATATTTGTCCAGCTTTGAAGTTTGCAATTTCAGTTTGCAATTAGGAACCATCTGCTCTACATCACTGCAGCATTTCAATAAGGTATTTTCCTGTTCTTCGTAGTAATAATGTAGAGACAAGGTCTGATCTGCAGTCTGGGAAGATCATATTTTGGTAAGCATTTCTATACAATTTGTTGAAAGGCACTCTTTTACAATCTGGTAACGTTAAGTAAAAAACATATTTCAGAGTTGATGCCAGCGCTAGATTTATAAGAGCTACCTTGACAATTATGGCTCCAATTGTCCATTCAAAAAGATCATCAATATTTACTTTCTCTTGTAAGCAACACCATAATAAATTCCTGTGCATCTTGCTAAGTGTTCAAAGTAAATATTATAGATCCAGTACATATATCTAAAAGATCTCGGATCCCTTAAGCAGATTGTGTTACAGTTCTGTCATTCATTCAAATATACAGTGCAGAACACATTCTCTTATCTGACTTTTGTTCAATTTGGTTTACTGCATGGAGTAAATGGAATTGCGTGTTGAGAATGATATTTGCATAACAGTTGACACCTGAACTGTTTTCTAGCTGGTATCCAACAATTTCACTATTATTCTCCAGTTTTCTCTTCTCAGCACTGTCTGTGTTGTTCTTCTATCCTTTTTTTTTCTTGAGGGTCCATGGACTGTTTTGTAATCTTCCACTTTGGGCACAGTATACGTTTCCCATAAACAGGGTACTGCCCTAAATGAGGAGCGTAAAGATTTCTTAACAGATTATACTCTCGTACACAGTTTACATCAGCACTA